>NC_135507.1:31965819-32565819 GCF_052857255.1 Amblyomma americanum | reverse complement strand
TGGTTAGGGCGCTCGGCTACTGATCCGGAGTTCCTGGCTTCGAACCCGACCGCGGCGGCCGCGTTTTGATGGAGGCGAAACGCAAAAAGGCGCCCGTGTGCTGTGCGATGTCAGCGCACGTTAAAGATCCCCAGGTGGCCGAAATTATTCCGGAGCCCTCCACTACGGCACCTCTCTCTTCCTTTCTTCTTTCACGTCCCCCTTTATCCCTTCCCTTACGGCGCGGTTCAGGTGTCCAACGATATATGAGACAGATACTGCGCCATTTCCTCCCCCCCCAAAAAAAAACAAAAAACAATTATTATTATTATCACTACCTGTAGCAGTCCTAATCGAGCATCGTATACATCCTCGACGGCAGGTACAGTGTTTCAAAGGCGGAAATGATTGTGCGTACGAAACAAGACACTCCGTGTTTTACAACGTTTTTGGAAGAAAGGAATATAGCATACCGGTTTATTTAAGCACGGAATGCTCGGAATTTTTTTATGCTTTTGTGGCGAGTACTTTCAAGTGAAATGCTCAGATTTTGCCGCAGACCTGTGCAACTGACCAGATTTAGTTGCAAAGGATTCGGCAATATTTGAAAACATTTGGATCTAAGATTTGGAATTGAAAATAAGGATATGGCGCAGTAATTGTCTCACATATGGCGGTGCCGAACACGCCGTAATGGAAGATAGGAAGGTGGGAGTGAGAGAAGAAAGAGATGCAGTAGTGGAGGGCTCCGGAATAATTTCGGCCCCCTGGGGATCTTTAACGTGCACTGACATCGCACAGCACACGGGCGCCTTTTTGCGTTTCGCCTCCATCGAAACGCGACCGCTGCGGTCGGGTTCGAAGCCAGGAACTCCGGCTCAGTAGACCAGCGCCTTAACCACTGAGACAACGCGGCGAATTTTAAAATATTTGGTTTTAACATTATTTGACTCGTGAGCCCTTCATTGCACCAGCAAGACGGCTGCGTTTCACTAGAAGCTCAAAAGGATCATGTCAGCTGCGTCCAATCGCTGTTCGAACCAACCACGCCGTTGTTACATCTACTCCAGTAGGGGACCACTCTGAAAGGTTTTTTTTCGTCTATTAAAAGTTGTTGGCATACATCCATCCCGCATATAAAGACAACGTTGATTATGATACGAAAATACGTTAAAAAAGGCACTTGGTAAAAGTGGGTTATGGTCTGCGGTGTCCTATTACACCACTTACCAGTCACAACAGTAGTACATGAAACCAGCTATTTAATGCATGACCACGTCCCCTCCCCCCCCGCCTCCCCCCCCCCCAAAAAATAAAGCCAGACACGTTAAAATTCTTATCCTTATAATTCCGTCTGGTGGTTAGCCCCTTTTTTTGGGTAACAAGAATAACTTTAGCCGTGGACTGCATTTTGTCACGAAGGAATTATGTGGGGTGGTCACTGCAGACCTAGTTGTTCCTGACTTTTTTTCTGTGCTCCAGACCTCTGTAAAGATGTCGAATATGAATGAATGAATGAATGAATGAATGAATGAATGAATGAATGAATGAATGAATGAATGACTATAATGTCCATGAAAGAACACTGAACTTTCTGAGAATCAAACCTGCATGGGACCGCGGATTCCAAGGCTAGCACCCTGCCGTTTCGCCCTCAGATTTTTTTTCTTACAAGGTATTTACTGTAGGCGTCTGTTTTTATCAACGCGCAAAACGAACGTCATAGCGAAGTTGACGAGTCGACTAGCGCCACCGAGTGTCCGCTCCACAGCCAACAGGACAGCGTAGGCAGATGACATTACGTCAACACGAACAGCGCGTGTATCTCCCAACAATGCACCTGCCGATTCCGCGAGATCTCTCTCATCAAAGAGAAGCACTGGTTGCGTTGCAAAAGATAATTTTTTGAACGTCGAGCTTGTATTTTGTCTATCGAGCATCGACTCAAAAATTACTTTTTTTTGTCAAGCTGCGTTCACAAAGTTCCATCCTTCCATTTTCTTCTCGCCTTTAACGTTTGCTGCAAGGCGCACTCGGCAGCAGAGCGCAGTAATTAATGGTGTTCCGCTGACGCAGCAGAGCGAGGTATACGGTGGAAGCAGGAGAAGCGGTCTGCCTGGCCCGATACACGCAACAAATTTTGCACGATCGCTCAAGTACCGGTCTCGATGACGTTGGTCTACCTGTTTTCCTATAGCCACGGTCATTTGCTCCACGATTCCGCTTACACCCGCCATTTCAGGACTAATCGATGGAAGCCTTTGCAGGGGATGCCCGAAATAGCGCGGCTCTAAAAATTGCGGCCGTTAACATATATATACACTGTGAGACGTACAGACACACGACCACTTTCACGCCATTATACGGCAGAGAAAAGACACAAAAGGTACAAAATAAAAAGCAAAACAGGTCAAGCAAGCACAACTTGATGGCCAGCGGAGGTGACCTTTAATGGTCTCATTCTTGATGAAACATTTCTGGGAACCAAATGTTAAAATGCGCGTTTCTACTTTAACAAAACAGCGCGCACAGAAACATCACCTGCTGTGGTCAGAGTCTGTCAAATTTTTAATTTTAGGATGTCAACAGAGACCCGTTGACCGACTATTGATCAACGCTGTTTTCCATTTATTCAATGGCTTCAGTACACATTAGGAGAACGGGATACCCTTACAAAAATGATCTATAAACAGTCTATAGACTTCATATAGCCTCTACAGATTTCATTTAGTCTATTCATAGTCTATACACTGTCCAAAGACAAAAGTCTACTAAAAGTGTTGGCCATAAATCTATAGATTGTCTATAGACTGGCCATAGAATTTGTATTGCCTATAGACTGTTCTCCAAGGTTTGTCTATAGACTTTATAGACAGAAGTCTATGGACATCTATAGACTGTCTAAAGAAATATTTGTAAGGGGAGTAACCGGTAATGACCACGTTGTGACATGCAAGCGCACGAAACGGCGGATATATGAATGAGACGAGTAGTTGACGTCATGTAATGATGTCCTCTAATGAGAGCTAAAGCACCAGCAAGATCATTCAACGACAGTGGTGTTTCAGCTGCCAGCTTTGATTTGAAGCTCTAAGTGAGAGACACATGATATCTCATAAAAAAAATCTTTTAGCAAGAGCAGGCTATTGATGCGATAAGACTTGATGTACGAATTGCGTGTTTGTTTATGCGGTTGCATGCAAATGTAAACCAGGGGCCGGTTACTTTATACGAGTGTCCTGAACTCTTAAAATTGACGACTAGCTGAGGTGACTGAACTATGGTGAAGAATGGCGACGGGGGCAATACATTGAGCTTAGAAGTCGCGAAATAGGCTGTACTGCTTGAGAAGATAGTTGGACTACCGAATTATGCCCCTCATTATTTTGAATTTCAAGATTCTAAAGCCTCTTACGTCGGCTAAGGCGCTATATTTACGTTCTAGTTGCTATGATAAACTTGCAGATCCTACAGCCATAATAATTTGCTGCTATAGACATCTCTTCTGCGTTGAAGCGGGAAGATTGAACTTTGAGAACAGGAAAACTCAAGATTAGTACATTTGTTTGCTATCTCGCTAATTATACGAAGCAAATCTGTTTTATAAAGCTCGCAGGATGATTAGGTGCTTAAAGTAAGCCTAAACTTGACAGGCCAGCTGGGCCACAGCACTTGGCAGTCGAAGCCCCACAACCCCATATCACATACTCCGGATCCAAAAATTGTTACCGTAGATATATGTGTATGTACACACAACACGGTTGATGCACTTGTCAAGAGTAAAGGGGCAACTTCACAGCCGGGCCGTGAAGTTTTTGGGCCCTGATGACAGACTCCTCTCAAGTTGCTAGATCTCCAGGATTGTAGGAATATGTTCTTAAGACGCTGCAGGGCAATCACTAACAATCGAGCCATGTTTTTTTTTTAAAAAAAAGGAATACTCAGGTTGGAGGACAAGTCCCGTAACTATGGTACGCGCATTCATGGTGATTTCCACACTCCACGAACGAATTATGGTCGTCAGATGATCAACTATACTTTATCTGTCTTTAATCAGAGGATTTGTAGCGTACAAAGTGCATTTTTCTGCGTACAAGTTTTTTTCTGCGTGGGAAGTGCAAGTTTTTAAGCGTGGAATCCAAAGATGTTTGAAATGAATGCATATTTCGACGCCGGACAGACGATAACAATGCCACGAAGTTGCAAAACTATCGGGTTTTGCGAACAAAAAAATTGATCAAGTTGTGTACAGTGTACCTTTAAAGTGCGCTGACATCGCACAGCACACGAAAGCCTTTTGCGTTTCGCCTCCATCGCGGTCACCGCGGCCAGGCTTCAACAAGGGTCCTCCGGCTCAGTAGCCGAGCGCCCTACCCACTGAGCCAGCGCGGCGGGTGACAATAGAGCAGCGGAATGGAAGGAGGGAGAGGAAAGAAGGGGTGACACGCAATGCAAAGCACCGGAAGCAGCTGACCCTAATGACGTCATTTCCGGCTTGCCATAGTAGCTGGTTCGAGAGGACTACCGAGGTCGTCGAAAATTCCCTATTAAGGGAGGGGCTACTCGATCTCCAGAATTGCCTAGGATTTTCTTTAAGCGGATGAGTAAATTCTTCTCAAAATAATCGAATTTAGCAAGCCTATGTTTTTTGTTTCTTTAGCGCAGGCATGACATCTGTCCCAGGCTGTCTAATAATGTCCAGCATTCTTGGACAAAAATTTTGAATACTGGAATAATGTAAGGTACAGTTATGGAAATATATAAGGTAATATACCGTTGTTCTGATGCGTGGCAAAATATTTCTTTTAATGTTTTTCCATCGCTCGCATCGCGCAGTTAAGACTGTCACAGAAAACCAGTGGCGAACTTCTGTGACGATATCAAGAACGTTATTAGCAAAAAAAAAATGAAAACCTGCGACGGGAGATTAGAGGATATATTGATTGTTATAGTGGAATCTCACGATGTATGAAAAAAAGTTGCTTTCATAAAGTCTTTCCCGTTGAAGAAATGCTTTTGTACAGGATTTCTGGGCATGAGCCGATTTACTGGCGCTGCGGTAGGGCCTCTTCTTCTTATTAATTATTCTTTTTGCATTAAAGTTGGACCAGGGGTGACAAACATCATTACTCATTGAAATCTTTGGCACAAAAGCCTCTACCAGATCACAAATCTTTTCTTCAACAACTTCCTCGTTATGATCAAGTGAGCTGTCAAAAAAATTTTCAAGATAGGAAGGCAAAAATACTTCCACGGCCATGTTGATCCGATCGAGGTTCGGCCCCCAGAAATCAAAAGTACGTTGAGACGTGAAAAAGCAAACACGACAAATTCTCAGAAAACACTCTAAAATTACTATCTTATGAGCATTTAAAGGGACAGGTCACTCAATTTTAAGTACCCGCCTTTTTTTTTTTGGCGCATTGTAAAGCTTGCCGTCTTAAGTGCTCGATTCCGCGAGAGAATTTTTCGACCAGCGCATGCGCCCACACCGGAAAAAGTGATCTACCAAAATAATATTAATAATAATTGGTTTTGGGGGGAAAGGAAATGGCGCAGTATCTGTCTCATATATCGTTGGGCACCTGAACCGCGCCGTAAGGGAAGGGTAAAGGAGGGAGTGAAAGAAGAAAGGAAGAGAGAGTTGCCGTAGTGGAGGGTTCCGGAGCCCTCCACTACCAAAAGATATTACGAATCTCGCCCGCCAGACACCAACTAGACCTATTTAGTATAAAGTAGTGCACATTTCAGTTTCCACAATCCAAGCTGTTACGGCACAGTGATGTACGCCTCGTGGACAAATGTTTTAGTGTGGTTAACGCTTCATCCAAGGAATGCAAAATATTGTAGCGCCATCTAGTAAAGAAAACTAAAACACATCACAGTCGATACAAATGGAGTGTTGCTTCGCATCGAAGGGGGCACTGGAGAGAGCGTCGGCTATAGTAAAACATGATAAACGCTCCTAAAAGAAAAAAGAGTACTGTGCCTTTAAAACAAATCAGTGCTATTTTAACAGAGATGTGGTCACGTGATAGGAGACACCCATGCATAATAGCTGGGTTTCGCGATAAGATGACACTTGAGTTTCGTTTATGCGATTTCAAGGGAAAATAAAATTCCAGGTCTTCGTTTATTGTACGTCACAACGCAGAATCCCTGCAGTTTGAGGCAATGTCTCTTCATTTCCGCCATGATCTCGTGACGCGTTTTGATGAGTGGTCGGTCTCTTTAAAGGTTGTAAACAATTGCCAGAGGTAACAATCCCGGGGCATGACATAATGCGCTAGAAGCTAGAGGTGGCCACAAAACTAGTTTTTTTTTTATATAGCGAAAGCGGCATGTGCGATTCCTCGAGATCATTTCGTCGTCGCCGTCTTCGAATGCCCCCCCCCCCCCCCCCACCCCCACCCGCATCTCTTGAGTAGTTATGGCACCCAGCTATTGCAAAACCCTCTGCGAAAGACATTTACTAAAGCCTACCTGTGGCTCTAGTGCGAATGTGGCGGAATCACCGCGAGAACCTATACCCTGGGTTACTAAACACTCCGGCCCATTCTGCACTAGCTATCCGAAGAGTCGCTTGAATATGCATTACCAAACGGGTGAATAATAATAATAATAATAATAATAATAATAATAATAATAATAATAATAATAATAATAATAATAATAATAATTGGTTTTGGGGGAAAGGAAATGGCGCAGTATCTGTCTCATATATCGTTGGACACCTGAACCGCGCCGCGGGTGAATGTGAGGTCATTTTTTACGCCGATAGCCGTTAGTGGCGAGGAAATCCAGAGGACACACATGGTAAAAAAGGAAAAAAACGATTTAACGAAGAGAACGGTGCAGTAACTGTCTCGCTTATCTCGGTGGACACTTCAACCTCACCATGAAAGAATAGAGGAAGGTGGAAAATAAAGAATAAAGAGGGAAAGAGGTGCGATAGTCGAGGGCCCCGGAATAATTTCGACCACCTGGGTACCCTTAAAGTGCAGTGTCATTGCACACTACAAGGGGGCCTCTTTAACACAGTTTGTTACGATCGAAACGCGGCCGCCGCCGCCGGGATTGAACCCGAGCCCCCGGCTCAGCAGTCGAGGAAGAGGCGCCCGTGTGCAGTTCGACGTCAGTGCACGTTAAAGACTACCAGGTGGTCGAAATTATTCCGGAGCCCTCCACTACGGCACACCTTTCTTCCTTTCTTTTTTCACTGCCTCCTTTATCCTTTCCCTTACGGCTCGGATCATGTGTCCAACGATATATGAGACAGATACTGCGCCATTTCCTTTCCCCAACAGCCAATTATTATTATTATTATCAGTCGAGGAAGAGGTGAAGGAGGGAGTGAAGAAGTAAGAACAAGGCGCCGTATAGTGGAAGGCTGCCAGTAATTTTGGCCCCACTGTGTCCTTAACGCGCACTGCCATAGGGGACACATGGTCTCTGGGTCTTGGTGGAGCCATCATCGTCGCTTCGGCGCCGATTGCTGCGACGAGCGTCCGGTTCCTTTCTCTAACCTCTTGGTAATCCCAACTCTCTTCTAATCGCACGAGGCAGTGATAGTGAGATACACACGCGTACAAACAAATGCGCACACACTCATGCAAACACGCGCACGCGCACATACACACACGCACACGCAAGCCGCACACACACACGCGCACACACTCACTCACACACACACATACAAACGCACACAAACGCGTGCACACGCACGCACAGACTCACACACAAACACAAACGCGTGCACACACAGGCGCACACACACACACACAAACGCGCGCGCGCACACGCACGTACACGTAGGCACGCGCGCACGCACTTTCTCAGTGTCACCGCACAGCGCACGGACATCTTTTGAATTTCGCCTCCATCTAAACTCCCCCATACGGAGGATGAAGGTGGACGGGTGATAGTGGGTGCAACTTCTGGAGGGTGTAGGTGGGTGCGAGAGTTTTTAGCGAGGGTCGACGTTTCACGCACACACAAAAACGCGCGCACCACGGATTTTTTTTGGGTAAAGAGGAGTACACTGCATCCCGCTTGGGGCACATGAGAAGACCGGGAATTTATCTTCAAGCGATGAAATCACTGCTGTAGCTGTAGAGCACTCTGCGAAAAAGCTGCGAATTCGCCACGGTTCACAGTTGTGTACGCATAGCCTACGAAGGGGTTAGACAACCTCCGAAAGACCACCAAGAAGAGGTCGAATGTAGAGTTCTCTTTGGAGAGCCTCAGACTGAATACTAAGTGGCCCAACTGCCGGCGCTGCATAACGGTCAGGAGCAGTTACGAGTTCCCTGACCGCCAACAGAAGAAAACAGCAATGACTTTCGCCGGCCTGCGCCCTGATATAGGACGACGGGACGTCGAACGTGCCTGATGGGCAGGTGGATAAGAGCGCGTGTAAACAACACTGGTCCCTGGGTTGAACGAGGTGGCGAAATGACAGAAGGTCTAAATTGCAGTACGTGCAGCGACCAATAGGCACTGAAGCGCCATTGGATGTACTGGGGACGGGTGGGACGTCCTCAGGACGTCCAGTGGAGCTCCAAGAAGTGTTAACCTGAACGCACTCCAATTGCTGAGCACGAAACCAGAATGAGCCTATTTTCAGGGTCACAGCTGAGAGAGGTAAAGAAACCCAGATAGAAGCTTAAATTGCGCGAATATAGCGGGCAGATATAGCGGGCAATGTTTTCAGTGCGCATGCGCAAGTTCTGAAAAGAAATGTACACGTTTAGGTCCGGTTTCGAATAGCAAGTCTCGAGGCGTGGTTGTTTTCGGTTTGAGTAAGTGGAAAGGAGTCATCCCAAGCTCGCCGAGGCACACCAGTATCTCCAGATTCGCTGCATGCGATAAACACCAACACGCTTCGATTGCGTAGAAGCGTCGCGTCAGTGTTGTAAGGTGTGGGGGGTTGATGTACGAAGGCGCGAAAACTGAGAGATGTGAAATCACTTGAGATTACAAAATATACGAAAACAGCCAGAAAAAAAAATAAGCAGAAACACCAAGCCGCGCCAGATACACCAAAGCTTTCGTTCTCTAAACCAGAGGTTGAGGAGTAGTTGAACGGAATCTAAAATTGTTCTTCCATCGCGCGCACATGCGCGCACGCACGCACGCACACACACACACACACACACACACACACACACACACACACACACACACACACACACACACACACACACACACACACACACACACACACACAAACGCGCACGCACACACGCGTACACACACGTACACACACGTACACACACACACACATACGCGCGCGCACACGCACAGGCGCACACACAAACGCACGCACACACTCACACACACGCGCGCACATGCACGCACGCGCGCGCGCACACCACAGGCGCGCACGCACGCACAGGCGCACACGCGCCGGATTTTCTCGTAATGAGACAAGTAATGCTTTCGCATTAAAAAAAATGTCTCCTTGTGGGCGTAAGTGATTGCAAGCGCAGTTCTACTGGAACAAACAGCTATGGACGTGCCGGGGTAAAGCAAATTTTCCTCCAAACCAACCTAATGCAACTTTACTATTCGTGTTTTAAACGCGTTTTCTCTGAACGCTCAGCGCAGACTGTATGCACTCGGGTAGCGCAACTTCGACCCGATGGGGGATTTCCGAGCAATATAAACTACAACGCGGCAGTTTCAGAAGCGCAGACGAAAACGCTCATTTCGAATTCAGTGAGGCGCACGATATCAGGATCAGCATATCTTAGGCACCGTGCAATAGAATATGCCCGAGGCAGACACTGCGTCTTCCGGATCGCGTGATCCGAGCTGCAACGCAACACTAGCAACTAAAAGCGCGCGGATCCATTCTTACGCTGCAGCATATATGCACGTGTAAGCGTAAGCGAGCCGTATACGCCAGACACCCAAACAAACAAGACTGGTGGGCGCGTAGCGCAGAAGGCGCCCTGACGTCATTGGCTACTCGGACGAAACGATAACGTCTTGAGCACGCCTCGCGCGGTGTGCATCGAAACTGAGGCTTATAGTTTTGCGAAAGATCGTCGGCTGCGTTCAAGCTGAAACCTAGATGTGCGAGACAAAGAAAAACAATGAAAGCACACATGGCAACGACGTCAGCCGCTTATTACCGAAGCACATGGTGAAAACAGAAATCATCGGAGTTGTAAACACCAGTGGGGCGACGGGGTAATTTATAACCGCTCGTGAAAGACAAGAGAAGCAAAGCAAACAGGGTGGAGATGTCGCGCTATAGCGCAGTTCTGTTTTTTTTTTAAGCGTCAGCGTTGAGGAAAGCTGAGAGACCTCTTACGCAACTGACGACGATCATATTTAAATTTGCGCTGTTACGAGTCCGGTATAGTGGAGGTATATGTTTGTACCGCATGGATGCATCCACTGCACATGTGATAGTGGCAGGTGTACAGCTTGCGCTGTTTCCAGCTGGGAAAAAAAATGAAGAAACCAAAGATGTCTAGGTTCATGCGATGCAAGGTGAAGCCGACCTCTTACGTAGACAGAATGGTGAGAGGAAACAAGCTGGACAAGAAAGTAGCAGTCTGTTTGAAGCAGCGCATTATAGGCTAGGCACCACGACCGCAGAGTTTGATTGCAGCGTTCGTGATGCTTTTGATGGCGGTTATGAATCGGAAGGCGCGCGTGTCGGAAGTAGTAAGTAGTAAGTGTTTAATCAAAACTATAATAAAAAGGAAGTTGAAGGAGTTTTGCTCACCCCGGCATCTGCCATAACTGTATCGGCGGCACCTGAGCTGGTGCAGCGGAAATAGAAGGCATGATGAAGAAGGAAAATGAAAGAGGTGAGGGGACAGCAAGGAAGGATTCGTGTCGGAAGCGGGGTCCGGTTTACAACAATAGGAGGACCGCGGGGCTCTCGGGGGACTCTTTTCTTCATAACTTGAAGCTCTTTCAGGTTGCTGGAACTTTTCTTCGCGGTTTAAGTTGTCCTTTCAGCGCCCTCCAAATCCCCTTTCTTCACGATTTAAATTCCTTCGGTCGGCGCGAGAAACAAGCTATGACAGGGAGCATGGAGGTGGACGCCTTTTTTCGACGCCCGTCGCGGCGCGGCGCTGGGCGCGCAGGCGCTCCGCAGTACGCCCAGGATATGTGCATCGAGTTGGGGCCTAACACGTTAAATACGTGAGTTACCAACCTGACTAAAAAATGACGGCGGCCGCGTCGATCAAGCCTTCGTTAAATCTTTCAGACTGGTCTCTCTTTAAGTGCACACCGAACTTGCAGCGAGAATGGTAGCGCTATTGACTACATGCGCTATTTTCCAACGCTCAACACGTTTTGAGGCTCATCCCCTGTGCTAATCACGGCCGATCGCGGAGTGCCCTATCGAGCATGGAATGAGGTGGGGCATTACCGAGTCCGTTACTGTCGTTTTTGTCGTCAACGAGACAGAAAGAAAAACGAGAGATAGAAAAAAAATGAGAGACAACGGTAGGAGTGGGAATCAGTTAAGCCTGCGTCACGGGTTTTCTTCCCATCACCGCGTCCTTCAGAGGAGGTACTCAATGTGCCGCGGACTTGCGATGCCTCCTGATATCTAATGCAGTCGTCGCTCCAGTAAATAACGAGCATCGAAGAGAACCGTATGACGCGGAAATAGCCAGCATTGCTGGAAGGTTGAAAAATACTCCTTTACCCCCCCCCCCCTGCTGCCAAACAAACAAAGAAAAGCAGGCAACGCGCACTCATCGACGACAATATTGCTGTCGTGTAAATGCAGCGCGCACGACGCCAAAAGACTGCAGATGCCTTTCGGGGAGAGTTCGCGCACACAGGCAGCTGCTTTGTTTTTGTTTTTTTAAAAACATTTTCTGAATAATTCAGCTGTCATGTCAGAGTCGAAAAACAAGCAACTACAGGACAATGTCGCGGCAGTATTCTTATGCGTGGCCATGCTGACCATCATGTGACACTCAGGTCACGTCACCCGAGGGTTTATGACGTGTTTCGACTCCCGAGATACGCGAAGGATGGAATTAGAAAGAGTGGTAGTAAGTAATCGCCTGTTTACAGAGCATTATTTGGAGTGAAATATTTGTTTTCAACACTGATGGCAGCCAGAATGAGCGGTGAAGTTCGATAAGATTTATCAAACGATAGACCGCGCGAATCAAGAGGAGTAAATACTTAGACAAATACGTGGGTGTACATTTTTGCTTACAGTCCTTCGACTCAAGGCTACTCATGGGTGTGACCGCTGCATGCGCAATTAATAATAATAATAATAATAATAATAATAATAATAATAATAATAATAATAATAATAATAATAATAATTGGTTTTGAGGGAAAGAAAATGGCGCAGTATCTGTCTCATATATCGTTGGACACCTGTACCACGCCGTAAGAGAAGGGATAAAGGAGGGAGTGAAAGAAGAAAGGAAGAGAGAGGTGCCGTAGTGGAGAATGCGCCACAGTGCAGAGAGAGGACTATCCCCAACCACAAAGGGAGGGGACTGTCCCCTATCATCTACCACTCCCTGCATTGAATTGCCACGCTAGCAGGCCCATCTGCAAAAAAAAAAAAGCCGTGGATTTTTAACAGGGAAGTTACTTTTGTTTTATGAACGCCCATCGCCAGTTTTATTCTCTAATCGCTTTCAATTCTATAAGCGCCAATCACGGTTCCTGCAGCGCGCAATTGACCTGGTGCAGGAATCCTGATTGGCGCTTATCGAACTGACAGCGGTTAGAGAATAAAACTGGCGATGGGCGTTCATAAACCAAAAGTAACTTCCCTGTTAAAAATTCACGTTTTTTTTTCAGAGGGGTTTGCTAACGCGACAATGCAGGGAGTGGTAGATGAAAGGGCACAGTACCCTCCTTCAAAGGTCGGCGTAAGTCCTCTCTCTGCACTGTGGCGCCGGTCCCTGCATTGTCACGCTAGTAAGGTCATGAAAATCACCCGACGCCACAGGCTGGAAGGGGGTCCTTTGTCGGGGAAAAGCCGCTGCGTTCTTGAGCTGTATCCGACTATAGTGTGTTGTTGCGCAGGCGTTTGTTTTGCTTTTAGACTCGTTTGGTAGCGTTCCCCAGTTTATCTCCCAATAGTTCCTGTACATAAAATCTCATGTCACTGTATCGAACCCGATGCTGAAGAAAAAAATGCACAGGCGATCACACAATGTGACGCGACGAATCTGCGTCGACAGTGTTGATTGTATATTTCGCTTCTACAATGATCGCCCTTTCCTCCACGTCTAAGGATTGTATTTATATAATTGGTTTTGGAGGGAAAGGAAATGGCGCAGTATCTGTCTCATATATCGTTGGACACCTGAACCGCGCCGTAAGGGAAGGGTAAAGGAGGGAGTGAAAGAAGATAGGAAGAGAGAGGTGCCGTAGTGGAGGGCTCCGTAATAATTTCGACCACCTGGGGATCTTTAACGTGCACTGACATCGCACAGCACGCGGGCGCCTTAGCGTTTTTCCTCCATAAAAACGCAGCCGCCACGGTAGGGTTCGAACCCGGGAACTCCGGATCAGTAGTCGAGCGCCCTAACCACTGAGCCACCGCGGCGGGCATGCATAGACTCTACAGTCGCAGATTTCGAATGCCAGATCTCCCGTAGCACCGCTTATAATCGACATGCCTTGCTTGCACTTATATAGGAGGCCAGAACTTGAACCAACAAAGAGGCTAGGTATCGGGCTATAAACAATGAAGCTATACAGATGCAAAGAAAAACGACAGGTGTAGCATTAAAAGGCAAGAAGAAAGCGGGTGACGAGAGTATTTTGGCTGCAATAAAGAACTAATCGACACGGGAAAGGGCATATATCGCGATGAACTCAAAAGCTCGGTTTTCAGTTGCAGTGTCGCAGCGAATACTAAGAGTGCAAGCAAAAAGGCCAGATTGCTGCTGCAGCTTATGAAAAACCAGAAAAACAACTGGAAGTCTACGTGATAGGCCTTTATTCCTGAAGGGGAGCAAACTCATCTGCCGATGGCACATAAGATACGGATCTCAGGGTACATCAGAGGTTACAGCGTGGCGTCACCGCATAATTCTGAGCTGCTGCTCATCTGACTTCTGAAGGATGGAACATCGCTGCCTGGCATGCTTTCGACAGCGCAAAAGACTATGCTGTCCTACCCTTTCCTTGCCGGTAGTCTTTAGCGATGTTGTATTCGTGCCATCTTGTTTTGCGCAACGCTTGGAAACCGTCCATTGCGTGGTAATGCAGAAGGCATACACAGAGGGAACAAAAACACGACGTATACCGGGTATTTCACCTAAAATCCTTTTTTATTAATTTTTATTTATAATATTTTCAATTACCTATTTTAAAAGTATGATTCTTTTAGTTAGAAGGGGGCTTTTCTCGGCATAGCATTGCCAGCGGTATAGAGCATCAGAATGCAGCTAATACGTGCTGAGTAGTAGGCCGGTTAACTTAACAGTGAATCGTCAACTTTTTCACTATTAGCACTGTTAGTCTACTCATTTATTGCGAGGCGTGTAATACACCGTAACCAATATCCATTTCTGTTTTTTAGAATTTGGAAAACGCAGTTAGCCTCAATTCTGTGGCTCAACAAATTTTGGCTATTTCGACGAGTTACGTGCACTGGAGAGGTTGCTTTGCCTGCGAGCTTCTCGAAAGCGCGTGTATTTTGGCACGGAGGAGGCAAAATTTGTTGGGCCACAGCGCGGAGAGTAACCGCGATTTCGACATTCTTAAATCTGATATGGATATTACCTACGGTGGGCTGCACGCCTCTCAATAAATGAGCAAACTGACAGTAAAAATTGGCGGTGGTTTAGCACTGATTAAACCTGGAGTGAGGCGATAGCTACAGCTGGCCGAGTGGAACTTGGTCACGTGACGAACCACGTGATCAGCCACGGCGCCGCGTCGCCGGCAGCTGCTCCGCACCACGTGACCAACCACGTGACAGCGTGGCGGCGCAGCCACAGGGTTGCAGCGCCGCCACCGCAACGGCGCCGGCACGCCGAAGGCTCGGAATGCTACTGTAATGTAGCTATCGATACAATAATTAAAACTTTAACTATTCATTATCACTAAAACAGCTAGCCTATACTTCAGCACGTCCTAGGTGGGTGCGCTACACCACTGACGATGCTATGCCGCAAGAAACGCTATTCTAACTCAAAAAGCCGATTTTTAAAAATTTCAGAAAATCTTAGGTGAAACACCTGGTTTATACTGAACTCAAGGGGCTACTCTCCTTCCATCACAACGAGTGGCCTACGGTCATTCATTTTGCAAGGACGTAAGTCTTCGCTCACTGCGCAAATTCAGCATAAAAATAACAAGTAAATAAAGCACACATTCACGAACGTAATCGTTATCATTTATCATTTATTTACCCCGCCGCGGTGGCTCAGTGGTAGGGCGTTCGGCTACTGATCTGGAGTTCCCGGGTTCGAACCCGACCATGGCGGCTGAGTTTTTATGGAGGAAAAACGCTGAGGCGCCCGTGTGCTGTGCCATGTCAGTGCACGTTAAAGATCCCCAGGTGGTCGAAATTATTCCGGAGCCCTCCACTACGGGCACCTCTTTCTTCCTATCTTCTTTCACTCCCTCCTTCATCCCTTGCCTTACGGCGCGGTTCAGGTGTCCAACGATATATGAGATAGGTATTGCGCCATTTCCTTTCCCCAAAAACCTATTATTATTATTATTATTATTATTATTATTATTATTATTATTATTATTATTATTATCATTTATTTACCTTCTAGAATTACGCCTCCATCGAAATTCGACCGCCGTGGCCGGGATCGAACCCGCGTCTTTCAGGTCAGCAGCCGAGCATCATAACCACTGAGCCACCGGGGCGGTTCAGTGCGCGCTAAAGAACCCCAGGTGGTCGAAATTTCCGGAGCTTTCCACTACGGCGTCCCTCATAGCCTGAGTCGCTTCGGGATGTTAAACCACCACAAACAAACAACAAACAAATTTGCCTTGAACTTCTTAATTTTTTTCGCGATATAAACTCCATCTAACTTACTCCGAACACCTTACCGCTGAACGCAAGTTGCTGTCGGCGCATCGACCTATATGCGCGGTGAATACAGCATCGATGCGTGGCCTCGAGCGGACGCAAAGTGGCAATAAACAAGCGAGCAAACAACTCTCCGAACCAGTCATGGACAGCAGCAGGTTATGAAGGAGAAAAAAATAAGAAACAGCCCCGTATCCGCTCAGTTCAAAGCTAAATTTCGAAACTCGAATTGGAAATCAGTTATACGGATGCCTAAAAATAGCCGCCAGAGGTTCGTCACCTTCAGAAGGGAAATAGAAAGGGTAGCCATGTACAACAATGAAGCCATGAAGCCTTGCGTTCACACTGTTGTGACGAACACAGACAGGATGCGTGTACGTACGAATTACGCACACGCTTATCGTGAGTGCGCGCGAGAGGGCAAGGTTGATAGATGAGAATCTCCAGTGTGGTACAGGACCTCCTCATCAAGATAACGGGGGAAGCGCGGATTGTGAAGCGAGAAAGATCGAACTGATGACGGTCTAGCAGTAGTTTTGCCGGAGTCTCATGTCGAAGTCATAAAGCGCAAAAAAAAAACGGGCATGACGCAAGACCCACGTGATTCGAGGTCACGGGTTTAACTCATTGATTCAGGGGTCAAAGTGACTGGACTTGGTGCGCAGCATTCATAGAGTGTTGTAGATGACCCCGCGCATCTTAGACAGCCAGCAGATGTTCTCCAGGTGGTTCCTCCCGCCCAGCAGGAACAGACTTGAATCTTAAACGCTGCGCTAGGAAATGGAGGGGGGTGTGAGCTTCGCGGCTGTGGTATAGCTCTAAGACAGCAAGGATTATTCGCCACCGGCCGCCGCCAATGCGTTCATTTCGGCTTTTGATGAGTTTTCACGTCGCGTCTCTCTCAAATGCTGCACAGTCCGACTGTTTGTAAAGGTATGCTCTGATTCGGCAGTGCGTATGAAAGAAAACCGGGTCGTAAAAGTTAATACGCAGCCCTTCACAACATATGACGTCTCTCATATCCCATCTGCAGCATCGGTACAAAAGCCCTGCATACCATACCATATAGCCCTGCATACCATACAATGCCGTACTATACCATACACGACAGAAGCCAACAGTCAGCGAAACTAAGGAGCATAGAGGATCTCTTTTGATTTAATTCGTATTTTCCATCAGTCGGAGATTAATAAAAGCATAACAAAAAACAACCACATGCCGCCGGTGGGATTCGAGTTCAGAGCCCCATAGTTTAACGAAGGCCTCGAATCTGGCTTGGTTCTTGGTTCTAAATAGTTTTCCCTTGGGCACACAATGCGCGTGAGACATTTTAAACTTTTATTCAGAAATTACAACACAATTCGTTCCTGTGTGAACACTAACTGTTCCCTGATCGCAAAAGGAAGCCTCCTCACCACCAAAGCTGGACGCGCAATGTTGGAAAGAGTGGGTTCCCCGGCTGACATACGCGCCGTCCAGGACAACCGAGACCTACCGTCAACTCTGCGAACTCGCGTGTATGTAGCTCCACTCCCGAAGAACATGCACTCGGACTCACAAAAGGGACGACGAAAGGCGCGAGTGGACTATCTGCGCCGCACACATCGACAGGCACAAAATGCTGTATACGTCGACGCAGCCATGTACCCCGATTCAACAAACGCGGCGGCGATCGTCTTGGACACCAATTTCAAGGAAATCGCCAGCGCCTCCCTACGAAACTGCTCTCCCACAGTAGCAGAAACTGCTGCAATTGCCCTCGCCATCCAGCACGGCGATGCTACGGGAAATGAGTTAAAAATTATTACCGACTCCCAGTCCGCGTGTCGCCTCTTCCTCTCTGGCAGACTTCACACTCCGTCGCTCCCATTCTGACTACCCCACAAGTTCAAAATTCCACATGCAAGCACCAAATCACTTGGACTCCTGGGCACGAGGGGCTCGAGGGAAACGAGGCCGCGGACAGTCTAAACCGAGCGACTAACCTCCCCGACCTCAGCCCTCTCCCCTCTACGTACGGCGAGCGACTCCTCCTTCTCCGAACACAAAGACAAGTCTATCCCCCACCACACCATAAGCTAACGGCGGCAGAGGCGAGGAAATGGCGACAACTACAGACGAACACCTTTCCTAACCTACACAAGTACCACATCATCTTCCCCGACAGATATGACAGCATCTGCCCCTGGTGTGGCGGAATTCCAACAACATATCATGTAACATGGGGCTGCTCCGGTCCCAAGCCCCCCGAACTAGACAAACATCACTCCGAGGAACAGTGGGAGTCTGCCCTGCTTAGCTCTGACTTGGCGTCGCAGCGAAAGCTGATATCCCAAGCAAGAGAAACTGCGGTGGACATTGGGGTCCTGAAATAAGGAATCTGTATTTTCGCCTCTCTATCCTACCTTTTTGGAATAAATGTTTTTTACTACTACCAATAACTGTTCCCTTTGATATTGAAACTATCCTTATTTTATTCAATGGTACACCACTCACCAATGCCACTCTGATTGTTCCGGCCAGGCTGCCGTCCATTGCCTCTGAGTTAGCCTCGTCATTGCGGGGAGCAGCAGAAAATATTTTCTCGAACGAGGCCCACCCGCCGCGGTAGCTCAGTGGTTAGGGCGCTCGGCTACTGATCCGGAGTTCCCGTGTTCGAACCCGACCGCGGCGGCTGCGTTTTTATGGAGGAAAAACACTAAGACGCCCGTGTGCTGTGCGGTGTCAGAGCGCGTTAAAGATCCCGAGGTGGTCGAAATTATTCCGGAGCCCTCCACTACGGCACCTCCTTCTTCCCTTCTTCTTTCACTCCCTCCCTTGTCCCTTCCCTTACAGCGCGGTTCAGGTGTACAACGATATATGAGACAGATACTGCGTCATTTCCTTCCCCCCAAAAAACCAATTATTATTATTGTTAATGAGGCCCTGATTGACTGCGCGTTGTTCCCTTTTGCTTCATGCTGACCGGTTTATCTGCTTCTCTTTGAGGACTTTAGCTTGCTTCCCGTTTAAACTAAGGCTTATCGTGAATGCCAAGGTCCCAGAATCTGACACTTCACCTTGCTTTGCACCTGTTCGTGAAAATGGAAATTGGTTTTTGGGGGAAAGGAAATGGCGCAGTAACTGTCTCACATATCTCGGTGGACACGCGAAACGCGCCATGAGAGAAGGGATAAAGGAGGGATTGAGAGAAGAAAAGAAAGAAAGAGATGCCGTTGTAGAGGGCTCCGGAATAATTTGGACCACCTGGGGATCCTAAACGTGCACTGCCATCGCAAAGCACACGGGCGTCATTTGCGTTTCGCCTCCACAAAAACGCGGCCGCCGCGGTCGGGTTCGGACCCGGGTACTCCAGATCAGTAGCCGAGCGCGCTAACCACTGAGCCACCGCGGCGGGTACGCACCTGTTCATCATGCATGATTCTGGGATAGGTACTGTCTTCTGTCTTTGCCAAGAGCAATCAAGCAATGGAGTTTAACACTTTCGCACCCCTTCAGCAATCGATCAATCAATCAATCAATCAATCAATCAATCAATCAATCAATCAATCAATCAATCAATCAATCAATCAATCAATCAATCAATCAATCAATCAATCCCCTGTCTGCTCTGCCAGAGTGATGCCTGTATGCCAGTGGATGTGCTTTCTGAAATTCTGCCAGTCCTGCTTAGGACAAACGCCGGCCGCTTTCCAAAGGTTACCCGAATTACCAGACTAATTATCTGCAGGCGAAACACTACCCGACGCATGGTGTTCAAGCACCGCATATACATCTAAGCGGATATGTAGTATGCACGCAACTACGTAAATGTCGCCGCAGTCGAACGCGGCACCCTAGCAGAATTTTACGTAGATGCAATTAGAATAGAAATAAATGCAGTCTTAATTAAAGAAAAAAGAAAGAAACAAAGAAAGAAAGGAAGAAGGAAGGAAAGAAACGTGAGAAGCCTCCTAAGATTACGGTCACCGTGCTCGTTTAGCTTCGACAGGAAACATAAAAGCAACGCTACAAGGTCTCCAATCCAGAAACCCGCGACGCGTTCACGGAAGCCAAGAAGGCATCGATTGCGCCACTGCATTGCGTAGCTTCGGAATTTCCTCCGCATTTCTGGCTGGATATGCGCATATAAGCCCATCGCGTGAGCGATAACCACCCCCACAGACACTCAATCAAACGTTCCGGCCTTATAGGGAAGCCCCAACACCCCTCCACCCCGCACAAATACACACTTACACACGTGAATGTATATGTCTTAAAGATACATATTAAATGCAGCAAGAGCTTCAAGAGCATCATCGGAATCGGCTCAAGAAATGTAAGGTGTAGACAGCCATTTGTTCTGCGAGTGCCAAGGCGCGTCCAGATCAAACGACATCCACACTTAACACTGACGTGGACTGCCCAATCCGGCTTGCACATTCGCTTAAAGGTCTCCTGTCGCTGTGAGGAAAAGGTTGAATATGAGAGGACTTTGAAGAACTTCTGCATATTCTGTCCCGGCGCTCTGTATACTATGCTAGCTAAGTTAACCAAGTTAATCTGCTGTAAATACGTACTCCCTTCCCCCTCCACTAGTGGCTGAGTGAATTTGGCGATAATAATAATAACAATTGGTTTTTGGGGAAAGGATATGGCGCGGTATCTGTCTCGAGTATCGGCGGACACCTGAACCGCGCCGCAAGGGAAGGGATAAAAGAGGGAATGAAAGAAGAAAGGAATAAAGAGGTGCCGTAGTGGAGGGCTCCGGAATAATTTCGATCACCTGGGGATCGTTAACGTTTACTGACACCGCGCAGCACACGGGCGCCTTAGCGTTTTGCCTCCATAAAAACGCAGCCGCCGCGGTCGGGTTCGAACCCGGAAACTCCGGATCAGTAGCCGAGCGCCCTATAGCCAGTGAGCCACCGCGGCGGGTGGTGCCGAATTTACCCCACCTGCTCTGTTCTGGGAGGTCCCCCCGGCAGTTTCGTGCTATGGGATTTCCTTCTGTACTGATTTTATTGTATTCGCTATTAATCTATGCAGTCATGAATAAACTTGAATTGAAGCCTGAACATGTAATGTTTACGCCCACTCTTGGCGACAAGATGTATCGCATCTTTAATGCATTCTAGAAGCCGCATCGAGAAGAAATTTTTATCATCGTAAACTAAATTCGCTGATTGGCTAGAAAGAAGTGACGTCACCAGACCGGAGCATTGAATGAATTAATGAATGTTAGGCGTGGCCACAAATTTGCTCCACAAAGCGCGTCATTAAGTGGCGCCGACGTTGCTTGACTGAAACCGGAAAACTTCGTGAGACGCTCAGAGCGTTAAGTACGCGTAGTTTTAGCGTTGGTTTTCCCCGCTTACTCAGCCCGGATTAGAGTGTGTACTATTGTGCTGCTCAACGAGACAGACACACCAAGAGCCGCCAGTTCCTCTAAAAGCCGTAGCGTGGTCCGCTTGGGTAATTACGTTGCGCGCGAGCCGCCCTTTTTTTTTGTCGTGAAATAGCCGTGCGCAGGGTTGGCAAGGTATCCCGGCTGTTTTGGGTCGACTTTGGGTACCGCCCCGCCGCAGTGGCTCAGTGGTTAGGGCGCTCGACTACTGATCCGGAGTTCCCGGGTTCGAACCCGACCGCGGCGGCTGCGTTTTTATGGAGGAAAAACGCTAAGCCGCCCGTGTGCTGTGCGATGTCAGTGCACGTTAAAGATCCCCAGGTGGTCGAAATTATTCCGGAGCCCTCCACTACGGCACCTTTCTTCTTTTACTCCCTCCTTTATCCCTTCCCTTACGGCGCGGTTCAGGTGTCCAACGATATATGAGACAGATACTGCGCCATTTCCTTTCCCCCCAAAAAAACAATTATTATTATTATTATTGGGTACCGTATCACAACGCTCAATCTCACTGTCCTTAACTGTCTGAGATTTCAATAAACAAGCTGGCTTCGTTGAGCTGAAATAACAAAGCTCGAGCAACAAACGGCAGAAGAAACGCAGTTAAAAGCAGTGGCACCACTAGTGGATTTATGGTTAAGTTTTGGAGGGGGTGGTTGTCGGGAACGTGGCTTCTTGTCTGCGCCGCACATTTGTTATTCTTCCGTTGTGCATAAATTGGACGAATGCGGTTTTTTTAATGCACTGTATTAATTATAATTGCATTGATTATATGTCTCGACCTCAACAAAAACCCGGACTTCACCGCGTTGACCAGCAGCAGTGGTCCGAAAAATCCACGATGACGTCATCAAATAAAAATAAAATTTCTGCCTAAGGTGCACGGACTTGAACCCAGGGTTTTCAGACTGCGCACGCAACCCATAGGCCACAATGCATTTTATTTCTTTATTTTCTATTCACGGTAAAAATTAAAAACAAAAGTGAAACTAGTACATGCGCTGTCTTACATGCTAATGAGTAGGTGCGTCATTAGAAAAGCATTAGAAAAAAAGATAAAAATAAAAGGAAATAAAACTACAAAAACAACGCATTCAGAGCAGGTAAGTAGCCTCAATCGCACTCCGTAATTTTTCCCGTACAGAATTTCTCGCTTGAGTTGTGCACAGTAAGCAGACTTAATTGCGTACATTACAAATGGAAACGAGATGCAAAATCAAGGATGGAGCCGAGAGTTAGGCGATTGAGTTGGCTTTCGGAATTCAGAGCCATAATTTTTAGCGCTAAAAACTGTTAATAATAATAATAATAATAATAATAATAATAATAATAATAATAATAATAATAATAATAATAATAATAATAATAATAATAATAATTGGTTTTTGGGGAACGGAAATGGCGCAGTATCTGTCTCATATATCATTGGACACCTGAACCGCTCCGTAAGGGAAGGGATAAAGGAGGGAGTGAAAGAAGAAATGAAGAAATAGGTCCCGTAGTGGAGGGCTCCGGAATAATTTCGAACACCTGTGGACCTTTAACGTGCACTGACATCGCACAGCACACGGGCGCCTCCATAAGAACGCATCCTCCGCGGTCGGGTTCGAACATCATTTTGGTCTCGCCGCCACCAGTGGCGCGCAGTGGCAAGTTATGACAGAAACAAGGGAAGTATCTATTTGTTAAACCGCATCTACGCTGCGTATTTTTTATAGTTCCATCGAATTTAGTGGGCAGGTTGTAGATTACCTTACAAACATGCGATTCACTGATGACATTGCCTTGCTAAGCGACCCAGGGGACGAACTGCACGGCATCAACAATGACTCAGACGTGCAGAGCAGAACGGTAGTTCTAGAAATTAGTATGCAGAAAACCAAAGTAATGTTCAACAGTATCGGAAGGGAACAGCAGTTTACAGTTGGTAGCGAGGTGCTGGAAGTGTTAAGGGAATACGCCTACTTAGGGCAGGCAGTGACAGCTGATCCGGAGCATGAGAGGGAGATAACTAGAAGGATAAGAATGGTGTGGAGCGCATATGGCAGGTTCTCTCAGATGATGAATAGCAGTTTACCAATATCCCTCAAGAGAAAAGTGTACAGCAGCTGTATCTTAGCGGTACTCACCCACGGGGCAGAAACGCGGAGACTAACTAAAAGTGTTCAGCTTAAGTTAAGGACAGCGCATCGAGCTATGGAAAGAAAAATGATAGGTGTAACGTTAAGAGACCGGAAGCGGGCAGAGTGGGTGAGGGAACAAACACGGGTTAATGACATCCTCGTCGAAATCAAGAGGAAGAAATGGGCTTGGGCAGGGCATGTGATGCGAAGGCAAGATAACCGCTGGTCCTTAAGGGTAACGGAGTGGATTCCAAGAGAATACAAGCGTAGCAGGGGGCGACAGAGGGTTAGGTGGGCGGATGAGATTAAGGAGTTTGCGGGCATAGGGTGGGCGCAGTTGACACAGGACACGGTTAATTGGAAAGATATGGGAAAGGCCTTTGTCCTGCAGTGGGCACAGTCAGCTAGCCCGCCGCTGATGATAGTTATGTAGGGGCTGCGCGTGATAATTAACAGGCGGCCAACCATCGGAGCCAATCACCGAAGAACGGGCACTCACTCACTCACTCACTCACTCACTCACTCACTCACTCACTCACTCACTCACTCACTCGCTCACTCGCTCACTCACTCACTCACTCACTCACTCACTCACTCACTCACTCACTCACTCACTCACTCACTCACTCATCCCCCCCACACACACACGCAGGCACGCAGGCGCACACACACGCACACACACCCGCGCACGCTTGAATGGCTGAGTGCCTACGGCGTTCTGCTATTAAGTGCAAGGCCGAGTGTCGGTATCCGGCACCGGCGGTCGCACGCAGGGACCGAGGTAAAGTGTGAAAACGCTTGTGTCTGATTTCAGTTACAGTTGAAGAGTAACCACCAGGCGGTGGGAATTAACCGAGATTTCTCTACCTCACAGCACGCACTGCAACTTTCACACGGAAGCACTAACTAAGTTTAAACACGCACACTTTCTCAGGGGGAAAACGAGCTTAAAGCAAAGCTACGCACGTGTTGCAGCCACCCACTGTAGCCCTCAAACAATTACGCTCCATTTCACGTGCGCACACACACACCAGCGCGGGATGGCCAAGCCGGATTAATATTCTGCTCGCGAGTTCCGAGCAGTAAACGCGAGACGTGCACACGTCCATTGAGTGCATCTGCTTCCGAGAATGCATAATTGCGTCCTCAGAACGAGCTCACAAAGCAGCGACAGCTGCTTTGAAAAGCGGCCGCAATTTTTTGCTGCCCAAAATGGCCGACTCTTTTCGTAATCTAGTCTCGCTGTGACTGGCCTTGGATTCGTAAACGAAAGTCCGGCTCAGGGAGCGCTAGAAAAACAAACTCTGTTGCTGCTTTAGCTTTTAACGCGAGGGCATTAGTATCCCCATGTCGGAAAAAAAAAATAATGTCTGGCGTCGCCGGTGCGAGAGCGGCCGGTTGCTCTGACCACTCTGGCAACCTTGGTGGATCACCTAGGCCACGTGAACTTGTGGCGTCTTCACAACTTGCCCACCGGATTGCGAGCAAACTGACCACCGTGGTAGGTGGGGCAGTTAAATTAATGATCGGTCGCTCCGAAAGAGCAACCTGGGTCGCACAAGGCCCACAGGTGGCAGCACCTCCCATAGCAGGAGTTAATATGTTCCAACCAATCCTGGTCAAGGCACCAGTTAAAGTTTCCGATGATTCTTCTTTCTGATGGGATGGCCGGATTGTGCTGGTCGGTTGCTCGTCGCGAGCGGTGAATGATCATGGCACGCTGGCCGGTTATCGATACACGGCGGTTAGCGGCACGAAGAGCACTTCGGGTCTTCGTCCGCTCGTCCGGCGACACGTTGCCGTTGGGGCAGCAATTCCAACGTATTAAGACAAAACTTTTCGGGGTCCTTCTCCCCATTTCCCACGGCTTTGGGCAGCGTCCGAAACGCGCGATGCACTGTCGCCGTTCTACCCGTCGTGCACGGCCGGTCAGCAGGGGATGAGTCGGCGCCAGAGCCGAAAGGATTAGCGCGGGCAGCCGGCATCGAGGCACCCTAAGCGCGGGCGTCGCGCCTCTCAGTAAACTCCTTCTACTTGCCACGGGGATGACCGCTCGCGGGGGGCAAAAAAGAGGGGGGGGGGGAAACGACATATCGGCGCCGTGGGCTTCTAATTTAACAGTAGGCCAGTGGCGCCTCGCTTAACAGATGCACCACTGCGCCAGGAGTGGTATGAGGACTCCCACGTAGGTATCTACGGATGTTAAGTAGAGAATAACCAATTCTGCATATATGGGCATTAACCCATCTAGCTATCGCGTCATACCGTTAAGGCGGAGCTTAAGTGTTTTTTTTTTCAAGTGTTAAGCTTAAGTGCTGAAGTGCTAAGCTTAAGTGTTCTTTTCCTTTATTGAGTAGGCTTACCGGTGCAAAGCGCAAGTACTTCTGGTAGGAAATAATTGGTCTATGCGTGCATGTCTCTCACGGGCCCCACACCACTTAGGTGTGGGGATACACACCTGCCACTTAGGTCACGTGACCTTGTTAAGTCTCACACCCTGCCCACCGCACCAGGTGGTGGTGGTGGTAGTGGTTTTATTAAAAATAATATTAAAAAGGAAGGAAAAGATTTTTGCTAGCCCCGGCATCTGCCATCGATACTGAAGCACCTGAGCTGGGGCAGCGGAAATAAAGGACAGCAGGCAGAATGGAGAAATGAAATGAAAGAGGTGAGGGGACAGGAAGAGAGGATAGGGGGAGAAGTAATATGCACAAACTATTTACACAATAAGAAATGTGTCCAGGTTGTGCGCGTGATTAGTTCATTTTAGAGGAATTAAATCACACACGCGCACAGCACTGTGTAGGTTACAACTGGAGTGGGGCGTCCAGTTATTAATCGTTCAAGGTAGAAGTCGCGGAGCGTTCGGCCACTGCGTGTAACTACCTGACGGAGAACAGACGGGACGTCAAGCCCGTGTGTTTGAGGAATGCACAGAGGCTCCCCAAAGTTCGCTCACGAGTGCGCGCACTGCCCTGCGGCCACAATAGCGTCTTGATGGAGTCTGGTAGGATGCCCTGCGCCCTATAGGCCGCGAGCATATCGCGACGAGCATCGGCGAACGCGGAGCAGCGAAGGAGCAGATGTTCTAGTGTTTCCACTGCACCGCATCCGTCACACACATCACTCGTCGCGATTCCGTGACGCACCCGTCGTTCCCCGGGCCACACGCAGCCAATGCGCGCGCGGAGGATCATTGCACGTTGCGACCGTGTAAGTGCGCGACAGCCGGTGACACTGTCGATGCGCTCACCTCCCGCGATGCGTGGGTCGGGGTGCTGCTTTCGGAGATGGTCGTGAATGGCCGCACGCACGTCCTCCAGCGCAAGGGGCAGATCGCTGGCAGGTAGTTGGTGTGCAGCGGTCGCGAGGTCGTCAGCTTCTTCGTTGCCGGCGATGCCGCAGTGACCGGGCACCCACTGTGCACGCACGGCACAACCTCTCTGCGCGAGGCGCTCGATGCGCGAGCGAATTTCCCGCACTAGTGGGGTACCGCGGAAAACACCCGTTGACTGTCTATAGTCACCATATTCTCGGATGTAGCCAGATGCAAGCTGCATATAGCGATCGATATGCATGGCCTTCAGGGTTACTCAACATAAATTTTTCTTTCAAAAGCCAGGAAATATACATCAATGCGGTGTCTGCAGTTCTATTTTACGCGAAGGTGGACATTATTTATGTGACAGACAACAATGAAAAGACTATAGAATTAACTAAAATGAACTTATTAGTTTTAGGGCGCAAGGTTATAATGCGAAACCGGAGGCCAACAAAATCAACGGAGAGCACAGTTTTTAAAATCTCCTAATCGGAATCATGCTTCCAGATATCGACTTAATCTTAGGTGAAACACACACTACATATACCCCTGAGCAGGTAATCAACAACGCGGTGGGCAGGTTGTCACCTGCCTACCATGACAGGAGGTTCACCTGCCAGAAGGACCAGAAAGGCAAAAGCTTTTTCCTTGAATGCGGGCTTGGGTGCTAGCCGCAATACAAATCCTCTCCACAAGCTTTACTATATCCTCACACATCAAAACCTCATCAGCACCTCAGGTATAAATATTGTGAAATGAGACTCGTTTCTCGGCGAATAGATCCATCTCCTAATGAGATAAGCCGGCTAATGTGAATAATGTTTTTTTTGGGGGAAAGGAAATGGCGCAGTATCTGTCTCATATATCGTTGGACACCTGAACCGCGCCGTAAGGGAAGGGATGAAGAAGGGAGTGAAAGAAGAAAGAGAAATAGGTGCCGTAGTGGAGGGCTCCGGAATAATTTCGACCACCTGGGGATCTTTAACGTGCACTGACATCGCACAGCACACGGGCGCCTTAGCGTTTTTCCTCCATAAAAACGCAGCCGCCGCGGTCGGGTTCGAACCCGGCAACTCCGGATCAGTAGTCGAGCGCCCTAACCACTGAGCCACCGCGGCGGCTAATGTGCCGTTTAATTTCTGCACATGTATATAAGTTGCGAACCTTGGAATTATTCTCGCAGCGCTAATTGACGCACACACTTGCCAGCACTCGTCCTATTGTCCTTCTGACTCGCGTCCTCCGCTTTGCATTGATGCCATTTCGCCATCCTTTACGCGGGGAAAAAAAAAAACGCGCCCAGAAACTGCAATTTAGGCCCCGTCACGAAATGAGAGGTAAATCGACGCCCCAAAACGGTGCCTTGTCTCCGTTAACGTTCAAATACAAGCCACACCTCTAATCGCTCGCGCGATCGCGGTTCGTTCAGCGCCCGCTGGCAGAGGAGAGACTCGCCTGCAAATAACGTGCTGTCCACCCCTCAATGGAAATAATGGGCTAGCACAATGCCTTTGGAGACTGGCACCTTGGAGTGTGCGCGCCCTTCGAAAGGCTAGTATTTCGTCGCTGTAATTCCGTTCATCGTTGTAGGAGGTGCGGCTGCTTTGAACAGGAACAAGGAAGGCAGCAGCCGTGAACACGCCGCCGGTTGAAATGGTTCAACCAGCGGATTCAGCACATCTTTCCTTCTCAGTACCACAGAAGAATGGAGTAATCTTCCAAACCCGACCGCGGCGGCTGCGTTTTTATGGAGGCAAAACGCTAAGGCGCCCGTGTGCTGTGCGATGTCCGTGCACGTTAAAGATCCCCAGGTGGTCGAAATTATTCCGGAGCCCTCCACTACGGCACCTCTCTCTTCCGTTCTTCTTTCATTCCCTCCTTTATCCCTTCCCTTACGGCGCGGTTCAGGTGTCCAATGATATGAGACAGATACTGCGGCACTTCCTTTCCCCCAAAACCAAGTATTATTATTATTATTATTATTATTATTATTATTATTATTATTATTATTATTATTATTATTATTATTATTATTATTATTATTAAAAGGAAAGTCGCAGTATGTAGTTTCACTTCTCGGTGGACACCTCAACCGCGCCTTAAGGGAAGGGAATAGCATGCGCTGCTCGGCCGAGGCGAAGGCCCCGGCATTCGGTGCAGAGTGATCCAGCGCTACACGCCAAAATCAGCGTAGGAAGCTGGGAGCACTGTTCAACTCAGAAAAGCGGCTGATGGCTCCCCAAAACTCGTGTGCAGCTAGCGCCATCTATGGAACGCCCTCGAAAGCACCACGCTTTTCCTGTAATGCAGTTCACTATTACTCTGGACCACGAGATCGACTGTAAATTTTTGGGACCTTTTCTCTTACTCGACAGAGAAGAGGCGCCTAAGAAAAGGTCAACGCTGAGATCTCTATTGAGACGCTTTCTCAGCAAGAGTGAGCCGCTCCACTCGTAACCTGAAGGCGGATGCCATGTACAATGAGACTCGGTATTCGCCTTCCTCCCAAAGTACATAACGATTCCACTATCAAGCATTACTACTGCTAAAGTGCAGGTAAGTTTGTACATTTTCTAGGATAGTCAAGACAATATTTTCTGCCCAAAGGTGAATCGTCATAAAGAGAAGATTTCAGTTTGCAATCGTGTGGTAATTGAGTTTATCTTTCGAACGTTTCTTCACGTGGAGATCTGATGTGTCAGAAAGTAATCTCTTTAACGCGGAACGGTCTTCGAGCCTCCAACTGTAACCTATTTGTGCACCGGTATTCTTGTCGAATAGTAACAAAATAATATACGTTAAGTGAGCGTGAATTCAAACTGAGCCGTAGCGGCTGTATATGTGGTCCAGAATAGACTCTTTAAAGGCTGATTTATGGGAAACTCCGCAGAACATCGCTGATAAACGTGCCTCTAACACCTTAACCTCCCCAACTCCCATTAAGAAAAAAAAAGACTTTATAACGCGGCGGTCCTTGCATGATCAGGTTTCACACAGACAGCAGACGTCATATGCGCTGAATTTGGGAGTCATGGCGTTCACTAACGGCCTTGTAAGGGTTTTTGAATTTCAAATCTGGATAACCGTTCGCCCCATTAGACACGACTCTGACCGGTCCGAGCCTATCCAATGCTGCAGTGAATTAGTGCGACTGGCCGCGCGCGTGTCCATTTCGTCGAGGTTCCAACCGAACAGCTCGGAGACGCCTCGCAAAAGCGCCTCGAGGTCAGCTCAAACGCAAACACATAATTCGTACTCCTCCTCACACGGCGTCTTGCACTGAACCTCTTTTTGGAAAGCGGCAACGGGCAGCGACACGTAGCGGAGGAAGGTGAAAGTGAGTTTTTATTTTTAGGCGCGAGGTGTCCACTGGTTCGCCTTATTGTGTAATGTACGTGCGCGCACCCGGAGACACGTCCAGCCGAGGTCGGCGCGTTTGTTTTTCTTCGATGGTCCCTCTCGAAATGAATGGCCCGTTAGTGCGCGAAAACTGCAAGTGCAGAGACACGTGGGGATGGCGTCGCTCTTCTGAGAAAACCGCGCTCGGAAAACACGCAAAACCAGCTAAGCAGACAGAAGGAATAGTGAGTTTTTTTTTAAAAAGGCCAGCTAGCGTTCTTATCATCCGAGCTGCCGCAGAAGCAAACGTGGCGTTAGTGTGCACGTGACGAACGGTAGTGATGGATCGCGGAGTCCATGGTTATCGTCTTGTGATTGTGAGTGAGTGAGTGAGTGATGGTTTGCTTTGGTTTATGGGGGTTTAACTTTCCAAAGCGACTCAGGCTATGAGAGACGCCGTAGTGAAGGACTCCTGGAATTTTTACCACCTTGGGTTCCTTAACGTGCACTGACATCGCACAGCACACGGGCCTCTAGAATTTCGCCTCCATCGAAATTCGACCGCCGCGGCCGGGATCGAACCCGCGTCTTTCGGGTCAGCAGCCGAGCGCCAAACCACTCAGCCACCGCGGCGGCTTGAGTGAGTGAGTGAGTGAGTGAGTGAGTGAGTGAGTGAGTGAGTGAGTGAGTGAGTGAGTGAGTGAGTGAGTGAGTGAGTGAGTGAGTGAGACGAGGGAACAAATGGTTAGCCGAGCCTACGTCCCACTCTGCAGTCTTCCTTTAACCATTTCGTCCACATCAGCATGCCACAAGCCTGGTGATTGCAATATGCAAGAACGCAGCAGGCTTCCCTGAAATACCGTCATCACCTCTTTAAGTTTATTTGAATCTCTCGCTGCAAACCAGGGCTTTACCTACGACTTTGTTTAGCCGGCTTGCTTGCGTATGAGGAGACAACTTTTTCACTGGGGAATTGCTAAAAAATACAAAAATTGTGATGTGCTTTCTCCAACAGATATGAACGCAGCGACGCCTACAGCGCAGGGAAGGAATCGAAGATAAAAAAAAAAAACCAGAATGGCTGTGTTGGGTGGAGGCGGTTTCAGAGTTAGCTACAAATATATTTCTGCCTGTTGCATGCTCTGTATTTCTGCACCTTCAGAGTCTTCGACCGCACATCGCAAATAGCCAAATTATTTTGCAGGTAGGTGAACGAAACGCACGCTGCTGATTGCGGGGAATCGAAACCTTTGCGTCGCTCTGATGAGACAAAATTTATCGCATGGTTATATTTGTGCGAAGAGGCTCTAATTCAAATTTCGGACGACGCACCCAGATATGGAAAAGAAAATGATAGGCGTAGCGCTAAGAGACAGGAAGAGGGCAGAGTGGGTCAGAGAACAAAGGGGGTAATGACGTCCTAGCTGAAATATATAAAAAATAGCATGGAGAGGATTATGGCGGTTTAACGTCCTAAAGCGACCCAGGCTATGAGGATGAGGGACGCCGTAGTGAAGGGCTCCGGAAATTTCGACCACCAGGGGTTCTTTAACGCGCACTGACATAGCACAGCAGACGGGCCACTAGCATTACGCCTCCATCGAAATTTGACCGCGGCGGTCGGCATCGAATCGGCGTCTTTCGGGTCAGCAGCCGAGCGCCATAACCACTGAGCCACCGCGGCGGCTTGGCACGGAGAGAATACACAGTGCGAAGGCAAGATAACTGATGGTCCTTAAGGGAAACGGAGTGGATTCCAAGAGAAGGCAAGCGCAGCACGATGCATCAGAGAATTAGCTGGGCGGATAAGATGAAAAGTTTGCGGGGTTTACGTGGTTGCAGCTGGCAAGGGACAGGTTTAATTAGAGAGACACTGGTTAGGCCTTTGCCCTGCAGAGTGCGTAGTTAACCTGACAGTGATGATAGTTCATCCGCCTTCGGTATGCGTGCCTGTAAACGCGGTCGAGAAATACCGAGAAACGCGCGCGAAATCCGGAGGACTCCGCAGAGCGCAGTGCTCCATATTATCTGCCTTGCGTTACTTTAAAAACGAGAGCTTCGGTGCTGTCGCAATGTTTCCGATTGCTTCGGCTGATGTTCTTTTTTTTTCTTTTTATTTACTTTGTCGGAGGCAGTTGCTTTCGCGTTTTCTAAGAAGTCGGGGAACCGGCTACGGAAGCGATCTTACACAGCGCTGCGTTGTAAAAATGAAGAAATTCTGGCGGGGGTGGGGGGGAGGGGGGTGGGGGGCGAGATGCTATTGGCGTCACGGTGCTTGCGCGGAAAGTTCTCCCCCCCCCCCCCCCCCCGCAAAATATTAGCGAGATAAAAACAGGACTTTGTAATGATGTGCTCGACAAATGCATTGACATGGGGTTTTCAGCAAGAAGCGCCCTTGGCGACTTTGCGTCCGATGAAAAAACAAATGAAAAAATAAATAAAACGGCTCCCTTCCCGGTTCGTATGCAGCAGGCATGTTGCCCGGAGTTTCTGGAAGCTTATTTGAGATGGAGGCGCAAAAACGTTACCGTCCATGTGCCCCTTTCGAGGCTCCAGGCGAAGATGTGCTCCATGCCTGGTGTCCGTTCTTTCTCGGTTGGATCAGATACGAGCCTACTTATGCGGAATTACCAAATATGCCCTCGTAAGCAAGGACAAAAAAACCTTGGCTGGTGTAGCGCTGTATGCAATTCAGTTCAAAGGGAAGCTGAAATTTTGTTTCAGAATTAGAGGAGATTCAAGGATTCGAATATTCGAAGCTCCTAGATGAAGCACGCCAAGTAGTTTTGCCCCGTCAGTTCAAACATTTAAAACTGTGACGTAATCGCCGATTAAACGCGCGGCGATGTTCAGGCTTCTCCTCAATGCGCCCAAGAAACCATGATGACATCGTGATGAAATTGTGATGACATCGTGATGAAATCGTGATGACATCATTGCTGGCAGAATTGCCGGTGTCCGCTGCGTTCGCCTCCATGCTGCCGTGAGTACTACAGGATTTCCAAATGCGTACCACAGGATACTCGAAATTCGAAATGAGTGCTCCATACTCGGCTTACTCGTCGTGGCGGTCGCTTTTCCAGAAGAGCTATAGATAGCGCGCTACAAGACTTCCGGTTACTGAATTCGCTTCCGGTAACCTCCGCAAGGTACGTTTGCAGCCTTGGTTTGCCGCCTACCACGCTAGTCAGCCGGGAAGCTAACGACCGTTGAAGGTATAAGGAAGCTGCGTTGTGTTATCGTTGTTGATCTTAATCTAACTTCAGCTGCTGGCCTTGCGACTTCGTTGTTGATGCTTTGAGGTGCGCTCGCCGAGATAACAGCCAATAGAGCGACGATAAGTAACGGGAAGGCACATACAGTCTTTTCCAAAAAGTAACCAGGCTGCCCGGTTTGCTTCTCAGTTGTATAGCGGAACAGTCATCGCACCCATCAAACTATAAATTCCTGTTAGGTAAGAAGAACCCTTTTCCTCACCTTCTAATACCTTCTGGTTTTTAGGGAAGCCGTAGGGGCTTCACTATACGAGGTAGAAGCAAACAATACAGCCTGGTTACTTTTGGCAGAGACTGTACATGAACATAATAATAGGTTTTTTGGGGAAAGGAAATGGCGCAGTATCTGTCTCATATATGTTGGACACCTGAACCGCGCCGTAAGGGAAGCGATAAAGGAGGGAGTGAAAGAAGAAAGGAAGAATAGGTACCGTAGTGGAGGGCTCCGGAATAATTTCGCCCTCCTGGGGATCTTTAACGTGCACTGACATCGCACAGCACACGGGCGCCTTAGCGTTTTTCCTCCATAAAAACGCAGCCGCCGCGGTCGGGTTCGAACCCGGGAACTCCGGCTCAGTAGTCGAGCGCCCTAACCACTGAGCCACCGCGGCGGGTAAAGTACATGAACAGCGCTTCAGTATTCGGCATGAGCTGTTCTTTTCCCGGCTTTCGCGGATATAAAAATCGGGTGCGCGTTGTAGTCGGGTAATCACGGTACTGCGCAGCGTGCGGGGAAATAAGTGGCAATGGCTGCTCCATTCTAATCGCACATACACCTGAAAGAATACAGCGGTAACCGAATCCCAGATCTTGTGCGCAATGCACCTGCGCTCGAAACTCTCCCAGGGCGAAGCAAGCACCGAGCCAAGGTGAAATTGTCACTGGGTGTCTTGTTCGGAGCGGCCGGTGCTTGGAGGCCAACGGTTGTAATAAGTACACCTGCCGATTCTGGACGCAGTTATACACTAATCACCGTATCTTCGTTCTCTTTACGGCGATCGTTTAGCGATGCAAATGGGTCGGTCGCGTGGTCACCGCAGGGATCAGGGATTCCCAAAGTAGGCCAAGTCTTTTCCCAGCTTAAGTGAGCCCGAGTGAAAGTGCAGGCAGCGAACAGCGTTGCTATTGCCGCTGCTTCGCTGCAAGGTGAGAGCGATCCCGATTGTACAGCTTGCATGCAGACGCATTCTACTATGTACTCCTCGGCCGCCGCGGCCGCATTTGCATTGGGCTGACCGTATAAAAAGCACGCAGTCGTGTGTGTGTGCAGGTGAATGGTAACGATCTCCAGATGGCTGTGCCGAAAATAGATCGACTGCTTTCCATTGCAGGTGTACCCCGTGAAACCCCGGCACTGTTTGTGAACGCATGACGGGTGCAGGCCGTCAATTTCTTCCTGTTTACACAATGCGGGCCAGGTGAACCAAAAAGCACCCCCCCCCCCCCCCCCGCTCGACTCATGGGTGTGTGCGCTCAAATAAGCTTCAAGCCCTCATAATGGGTACAAAAAAGAATTGCTTTCGACGTTGTAATTGGTATCTCCGTAGTGTTATATCGTATCACTACCTAAAGACGTAATTTATAAGCCACGAATTTATACTTTTTTTTTTCGGGGTGGGGGGGGGGGGGGGGGGTTGAGAAGTCGTTTGCTGTAGAATGTAGCAGGTGCACCTATACCTTGTATCTTGCCCGCGTTTTAGACAGAAATGCGGAATTTTTCAAAACGCACTTCAAACCCTAAATACCAGGACAGAAACGTTACTTTCGACTTCTTAATTAATGTCAATGTAGTTTTCAATCATATGGGGGGAAGATGGGGGGCTTTGAGAAGTCGTCTGCCGCCGAATTCAGCAGGTGCGCCTATACCTTGCATCTTGCCCGCGTTTTAGACACAAATACAGAATTTTTCAAAACGCACTTAAAACCCTAATCATCACTACAGAAACGCTATTTTCGACTTCTTAATTTATGCCTACGTAGTCTTCAACCACATCGTTATCTAAATACCTAATTTATAGGTCGCCCAATCACACTTGGGTGGCTCTGAAAGGTCGTTTGCTGGAGAATGCAGCAGGCAACTTCTGTGGCAGCGTATCGAATTGCATGTTCTTAATCGATGAATGATCAGCCATTTTTCAATAAATGATTATCTGCTCCACAATTTGTCAGTCTTGAAGTTCCTAAAATGAAAAAAAAACTAACGGGCTCTGGATGTTGTCGGTTACAAAAGTTCGCGCAATACAGTAGATAATCTGGACAGAAGCTAAACCTTCTCGCTCTGGAAGTGCCGCATAGTGCTAAGTCAAACAGCTGCACTGTGGTGTTTCCGCAAACAAGCACAGACTGCACCGAAAAAAACCAGGCTGCACGCAAAGAATGGTAGACGTGCACCCTTTTCTAAAAATAGAGTCCAATAGATTTCATTTTGAAACGCGTTGTATGGCTCATTGTGTATTGTCAGCGTTCAAAAACTCCTGAGAGTCAGAGCAACTCACGTCCTCAGCCTCTTCGAAACTTATTACTTCTACGGGATACTGCAAAAACTCCGCTACAAGGCTAAAAAACAAACCCCTTGGGGCTAAGCTGTTGATGAAGGCTGTACATGGCGTGTAACGTAAAAGACGTCGACCTGTCGTGAATACTTCGCAACGCGTCACCTTCTTCCTCATACACTGTAAACATAAATTAGCTTACATGTGATTAAACAGGAAGCTGTGCTCTAGCTCACACTCTTTTTGGGGGCAGCTTATTCTGCCCAAGGCCTGGAGCGGATTTCCTTCACTAAAAATGTGAAATACTTATAGTTGGTTACGGAAACAAAATGTATCTTCAAAACATGCGATGTTCTAGCATGAGCAGTTACGAAGATTTTAACCTAGCTTTCAATACGCTCCATTTGAAAATCGCAAAACCTCCGGCGCCGCGTTTAAAAAACTCCTCCCATTGCTAACTGCATCAAGCTACTATGCTTTGCGGCGGGAATATGCCTACGTTCCCAAGAGTAAGCATTCCGCTTATTTAGTGATCGAAATCTACCTCCTGACTTTGGCATCATCATCATCATCATCATCGTCGTCGTCGTCGTCAGCTTGACTACGCCCACTGCAGGGCAAAGGCCTCTCCCATGTCTCTCCAATTAACCCTATCCTTTGCCAGCTGCATCCCCCCTTTGCCTGCAAACTTCTTAATCTCATCCGCCCACCTAGCCTTCTGCCACCCCCTGATACGCTTACTTTCTCTTGGAATCTCTCCGTTACTCCTTAAGGACCAGCGGTTATCTTGCCTTCGCATTACATGCCCTGCCCAAGCCCATTTCTTTCTTTTGATTTCGACTAGGATGTCATTAACCCGCGTTTGTTCCCTCATCCACTCTACCCGCTTCCGGTCTCTTAACGTTACGCCTATCATTTTTCTTTCCATAGCTCGCTGCGTTGCCCTTAACTTAAGCTGAACCCCCATCGTTAGCCTCCACGTTTCTGCCCCGTAGGTGAGTACCGTAGGTGAGATACAGCTGTAGTACCTTTTTCTCCTGAGGAATATTGGTAAACTGTCTATAAAAGCGATGTGCTCTAGAGGACATCTTACTCCCTTTTTACTCACACATAAGGCTAATTCGTGTTTAGAGTGCAGTTGCATCTAATGGTCCGCTGGCGGCTACCAGCAAAGCATGCGCCAGCTGGGCCTGGTGGATAAGTAAATGAACTGCGGAAGCCGTTTAAAATCTTTTCTTTAAATCTGGCATAGCAGTAACGTTTTACTCTACTATCGGCACGTCTTAAGCGTGGCGAAGCGCCCTTGTCCCGCTCGTCATTGTCTGACCCCAGAGTTAAGATTCAATAATAACAATAATTGGTTTTGAGGGAAAGGAAATGGCGCAGTATCTGTCTCATATATCGTTGGACACCTGAACCGCGCCGTAAGGGAAGGGATAAAGGAGGGAGTGAAAGAAGAAAGGAAGAGGTGCCGTAGTGGAGGGCTCCGGAATAATTTCGACCACCTGGGGATCTTTAACGTGCACTGACATCGCACAGCACACGGGCGCCTTAAAGTCGTTTCGGTGACCTATTTAGCATTTCTCTCCAGTAGTATGAAAGAAAACGCATTTTTGCTTTACGGTCTCAGGGGTCCTGTTAATGCACTTCTTGAGACTTATCTCGAACACCGCTTTCAGTTTACCAGTATTAATAGCTTCCGATCCTCGGTAAAGAAAGTAACGGCTGGCGTACCTCAAGGCAGCATTCTCGGGCCTCTGCTTTTTAATTTGTACATTAATGATATTGTTAATGAATGCCCCATTGTGAAATGTGTTATGTATGCAGATTATGTCTCACTTATTTTCTCGTCAGTCACAGGTGAAGAAGGCATAAACCAGGCAAACAGAACATTGAGGACACTGTACAAATGGTCACTTCCAAATCAGTTAAAAATTAATGCAACTAAGACAAAAGCTGTTGTCTCCAGACCAAAAAATAAATGCATTACGACACCATGCGATCTTATGCTTGGTTTGGAAAAGATCGAGGTTGTAGAAAATATTAAGATATTAGGGGTAAATTTTAATTGTCAGCTCAGTTGGGACAATCATGTTGACGCTGTAATTAGTCAACTTTCTCGTGTCACTGGTATCATCAACAGGCATCGTCACATGCTTCCATACAAAGTTAAGCTTCTCCTGTATAACTCCCTATTTATGTCCCGCGTGAACTATGCTCACCTAGTTTGGGGAACAACTACAGTTGCAAATAAAAATAAAATACATATTCTACAGAAGGCTCTGCGTGCAGTACTTAACGTCGGTTATGAAATAGATACATGCGATCTATTCAACCAACTCAGTGCTGTAAAAATATTTGAAATGTACCATGTTAGGCTGTCTGAAAGATACCAAAAGGAAATAAAACAAAATATAAATCGCATGAGCGACATGGCGCACCTTTCGCTAAAAGTACAAACTTACCCACACGAACATAGCGAATTGTGGCACGTTCCAACATGCCGCACAATGCATGGTACACATAGCCTAGCAAACACGTTACCCCGTATTTTAAATAAGTTTCATGCCGAAAACGTTGACGTGTCCCGAGTATGCCTCAAAGATATACAGAGTGTATGTGCTAATCATTTTAGATTGTAAATGCATAATTCACTGCTTCTTTTGAATTCTTTTCATGAAAGTTCTCGAAGCAACCTCGAACGCGCTTTGTTTGCGATATTTTCTTCTGTTCCTTTGTTTGTTATTATTGCTGTTTCATTCCATATCTTGATTGCATATGTTTCGCTTCATGTTGCCTGCTGCCCTGTGTGTAGGGGCCGAGGGGCTCGTCAAGCCACATCTTACTGGCTTTTTTCCCTCGTCCCTCTCTATGTGTACATGGGAAATAAAGAATTGAATTGAAAATTGAATTGAATGATGCAGGCAAGACCGGGACCTTAGGAAACGTCCACTCAAATTATTTTTCGTCATTCGAAATACCGAAATGTTGCTCCTGAAGCATTCGATACAACGAAAAACGCCGCAGACATAGCCCGGTGTCAGTCGTCTCCGCGAGTCGCCGTCAAATTGGCCAGCCAGCTTCGAAGGACTAAAAACAAATCCGGGTGCGGTCTGTACGCATAATGCGTAGTCCTTGGGTACATACGCATCATCCCCCCCGTATACTTTCGCGGTTAGCACACACAACCTCGATGTTCACCGGAGGGCGGGTATGTATACCGTGTGACGTGGCCTTTTTTCTTTTTTTTTTCCTTTTCCCTGTCGCGTGCGAGTCAGGCACACACTGAGCGCGCAATCGCCCGCGACCCTAATTGCACTCGTGTCCTGTCTTCCACGTGTCACATGAGGACGAACGTCACGTGATCCCATAAGGGCTTGTACGCGCTGCAACTGCTCAGCGACGTGCAATGCCCGGTCTACGAACAGGCTTACACTGTGTAAGCAGTCGGCCAGCGGGATTGCACAGGTGCGGCAGGAGAGATATGCCCGAGCAGCAAAGTCAGTATGGAGACCAGAAAAAAAAGAACAAAATAAAAGAGGCGCGGAATCAACGAATCAAAAGGAGTCGCTTGCCCTGCGTAATTGAGGCACCCTACAGTTCGGCATACTGGGATCTCTCGCTAGTGCGAGAGTGCGTTTACGAAGGTAGCAGTGTGCGCCCCGGGCACTGACCTCTAACGTCGACAGACTGAAAGGCAATGCGATGTGAATCGACGGATCGAGAAGGAGCGGTGAAGTATATACGGACCGCTGAGCTAGCTGGTATTGCATTTCAAGCAAACAAAAATGGCGCGAATAGAGGACGCATGAAGCAAAAACAAAACAAAAACAAAAAAGGCACCACAAGCGCTGACTCCTGACTGAGGGTTTGATTACGCGCACAAATTTTATACATTGCCAAAGGGAGAAGTGATCACACAGAAGAGAAAAAAAAACTATGCGGGATAATCTGTGCTAAGCCTGGATTAGCCTGCTGGATTATGCTGGATGACGGCATAACATGCTTTATAAAATATAGGCACCTACTAGTCACGCTTCGCTTAACGGAGCTCTTGCGGAAGCCAATGCATTATAGAAGCTATCGTCTACGGTTTTAAATACATGGGTGCACCTCCGTAATCTAGGCGAAAGCTTAGTCTTGTATTGGTGACGTAGTCTTTCAATATAAAGCGAGAATTATACAACGCCAGTTGTGAAAGGTAAGTTGTCCCCTTTCGCGGTCTTCGGTGTGCGCACAGGTGCTCGATCCTGTCTATACGGTAAGCACAGCTGTAGAGCAGGTGTAAACTTCGAGCAGGTGCATCCATGCACGCCACTGGGCAGACCAACCGGACACTGGACAGCGGGAGAGCGAACAGAGGAAAATCAAACTGCAATCGTATATAATGCATTTCATACATTACGAAATCTCTGCCCGACGGGTCTGCGGTGTTTTTATTAAACCCTCAGTTTCGAGTCTGTGCTTCTGGTGATTTTTTTTCTTCCTTCATCCACTGTGTGCCTACACTGCTTTTGCCCAGATAGGAACGGGGTTGTTTCCGAAACACCTGACGTGAAGATTAGCGCAATCAATCTCCTTCCGCATGAATACGCCGCCGTTTCAGGACAAGGCCTCGGAATCAAAGGGGGCAGGCAGCACTGCTGAAGCAACGCGCGCTCTATAGAGAGGCGAAAGTCAGGAGCGCGGGAAGGCAGGCATGCGGGCAACGTCAGAGCGGCTTAGCATAGCAATGCACTTATTAGCACCGCGCTGTGCAAAAGCGGCTGGCCATGGCCTGAGTCTCCTCCAGGGAGAAGCGTGCACGGAGAATTGGGTCGTGCGCATTGATCCACATTTCGGGGACATTGCGTACGCACGTGCGCGCAAATTAAACCCCCACAAGCGCCAGGGGAAAAAAAAGAAAGAAAAACGTCTCGTCGATTCCTTGCCCGCTTTCGGCGACCGTGTAACAGTGCTAACGAGGCCGAAGCTCAGTGGTGATAGGATAACTAGGTTTCTCTCACTTTCTCCTCGCGATTAGCTGTAGTAAAGCGCGCACGCTGTATGGGTCCGGCGGCTCAGCGAAGGAGAGCCATGGGGCTCTTGCCGCAATGACAAGGCGAAGTTAAGCTTGGTTCACTGTATACGTGCTAATTAATCGGCTATTCATTAATAAATAATTATTCGCCTGATTAAATAACTAAATGATTGACTATATGCCTGTTAATTAATTAATCAACTATACATTACTAAACAATTATTAACCTGATTAACTAATTGATTGATTGATTGCACATTTTTCAGGAATCACAGGCATTATCCTTAGTCAACTGGTGATTGGTGCCAACGAATGAAGCCGACACACTTAAAAGTTGTCTCGACTCTAGGTCTTCGCAGTCCGTTGCTCAAAAAGCCATTTTGGGCCGGGATAGCCATGAGGATGATCGTCATCATCATCACCAGCCTGACTACACCCATTGCAGGGCAAAGGACCCTCCCATGTCTCTCCAATCAACCCTGTTCTTTTCCAGCTGCATCCACCCTTTGCCTGCAAACTTCTTAATCTCATCCGCCCACCTAACCTTCTGCCGCCCCCAGCTACGCTTGCCTTCTCTTGGAATCCACTCCGTTACCCTCAAGGACCAGCGGATATCTTGCGTTCGCAGTACATGCCCTGCACAAGCCCATTTCTCCATCTTGATTTCGAATAGGATATCAGTAACACGCGTTTGTGCCGGTCCCGCGCGTTGACGGAACAGCTGCGCAAAGCCTCCGCCGCTAGCGCTGCTTCAAAGGTCAATCAAAAGCCGAAGCACCACACATACCTCGGGCTTTTCAGCTGTGCTAGTGAAGCAGTGCTTTCGCAAGCAAAAAAAAAAATTATTTGGCTGGGTAGTTTTGGTCGCGGAGGGGAGGTGCCCTTAGTCCAGGGCCCCTGCGGCTACTGCGGCGATCTTGGCCCGGTCAGTTAGCTTTTGCTGCTCAAACGCTCTTATGCGGTTAGAATGGTCGCTAAAATGTTGAATGAATTTTGTAGCGATAGCTACACTACGCCACCTCTTCGAGCCTTCAGCGCGGACACCGTGGCCGCCCTTGAGCTCCGTGGCGGCGCCGCGGCTGGTCACGTGGTTCAAGCCGTTACGTGACTATGTGTGCAAAACCATTGTGTACCAACCACGTAACCAGCCACGTGGTGGGTCACGTTGTTCAAGCAGTTACGGGACTACTATGTGTGCAAAACCATTGTGTACCAACCACGTGACCAGCCACGTGGTAGGTCACGTGGTTCAAGCCATTACATGACTACTATGTGTGCAAAACCATTGTGTACCAACCACGCGACCAGCCACGTGGTAGGTCACGTGGTTCAAGCCGTTACGTGACTACAATGTGTGCAAAACCATTGTGTACCAACCACGCGACCAGACACGTGGTAGGTCACGTGGTTCAAGCCGTTACGTGACTACAATGTGTGCAAAACCATTGTGTACCAACCACGTGACCAGACACGTGGTAGGTCACGTGGTTCAAGCCGTTACGTGACTACTGTGTGTGCAAACCATTGTGTACCAATCACGTGACCAGCCACGTGGTAGGTGACGTGGTTCAAGCCGTTACGTGACTACTATGTGTGCAAAACCATTGTGTCTTCACTTTCAGCCTAAGCATAGCCAGGCAGATGTAGGTCTCGCGTCACTCCAGGTTTGACCAAAGCTAAACCACAGCCAATTTTTTATCGCAGTCTACAAGCAAGCGCAGGCAGGTCTTGCGCATACGCACAAGCGCTACGCAGGCGATGATAATGTACGCAAGGAGATAAACAAATGAAGAAAGAAGGAAATATTTGATTTGTTGAACAGTTTTTCAGTGCAGCCTGCCATTTCCATATTGGTTAGGAAATAGTGAAAAAATATGTCAGTCGATTCGGGTAATTTTACCGAATACGGATGTGTGCGCTAGCATGACGTCAATTGTAGGTTGGAGCTACCAACTAATTACCATCCCAAATTCTTCTGTCGTTTGGCTATTGTGAAAGCATCATTCGAATCACGTTATCCTCCTAACCACTGCTGAAAATTCCGCTTAGCTCGGTGCGTTACGGATCCTTGCTTCCCCGATAAACGCTCACTGATTTATTTCTCGCACCCTTTTCTTTCCGTTTGGTTAAGCTTTGGAAACTTCGCACTGCGTAAGTTCAGTTCTCGCTGTACGAAGGCCAGCATACCTGGACGTGCGCGTCGTTTATATCGTTGCGTAAAGTAAGAACAGGCCAGACACCCCCACTTTTTCACGACCTGGAGGCCTGCTAACTAAAAGCTTTGAGGATGATGCACATTTCGCTTAATTCTTGTGAATAGAACAGAAACAAAAATCGGCAGAGAAACTTACGATTGCTCCGTGTGGGAATGCGAAAGCATGTCGTGGACGAAAGATGTAGGCGGTTGGTTGTGGTTTGCGAACTGAGTGTATATCAGGCGATGAGGCAGCTTTTTTTTTTCAAGTATGACACCACCCAGGCACACTTGCGCGCGCACTTATGACGCCACTCGAAGCGCTGTACGACGAACGGTTGAATCCAAATCTTGACAAGAAAGTCTGTGGAGGCATGCAGTAGAACGTGGATATGTCATCGATTCGAATCTCTGTCGCTTGCTAGCCTCCAACTTGACTAGCACAAGTAAGCTATGTGCAACGAAAAGTGTAATGGTACCACCGGGAACGCCGTATGACAAACGGATGCGCCGCAATTTTGGCACTAATGTCCGGAAAACTGGCGCCACATAGAGGTCGGCCTATGGCGAGAATATATAGACTAACGGCATGTGCAATACTTACCTTGTGCTGGGACTTTATGATCATAGCGATTGTCCGGACCCCGTAGAGTATCTGTTACGCGTCCAATTAGACTTATTTTTGGAAATGTGGCGAAGAGTTTGAAGGATGCTTCTCTCCCGCCACCGGTTGGCCCGGTATTGCACTGCCTCCGGGATCGGCGGATTCTTTAGCGCGTCTTTACTATCCTGTCTTTCTATCCCATCTTTCAACTCTCCTACTACCTGCACGTGGTAGCGATTGTGGCTCGGCTTGAGCCAGTGAGCAGGCCTGTGCACTTTCCTTTTCTTTCTTCCTGGCAACTATCTATCTATATCTATATACAGTCGCAACCCGACCGCGGCGGCTGCGTTTTTATGGAGGCAAAACCCTAAGGCGCCCCTGTGCTGTGCGATGTCAGTGCACGTTACAGATCCCCAGGTGGTCGAAATTATTCCGGAGCCCTCCACTACGGCACCTCTCTCTTCCTTCTTTCACTCCCTCCTTTATCCCTTCCCTTACGGCGCGGTTCAGGCGTCCAACGATATATGAGACAGATACTGCGCCATTTCCTTTCCCCCAAAACCAATTATTATTATTATTATTATTATTATTATTATTATTATTATTATTATTATTATTATTATTATTATTATTATTATTATTATTATTATTATGTACAGTCGGGAGTGAAAAAGATTAGCACAGTGACGTCACCAGAGCAGCGAAAATCGCACCGTGCGGTTGGCGCGGCGCCACGCTTCGCGAACACGCCCGGAACTTTTGTCGTTGGCATGTTCGTAACCGCAGCGCCGAGTGTTGGTATCTGCCGCTCGTGTAGCACGTCACTAGTGTAATCTATTGTTTACTCGCGACTGTACAGGACTGTCTGAAGTGGTGGTGCTCGGCTTGCTGCGTGCGTCATACGGCCGCTTGGTGGCGTCATCCTATTTTAACGTGACAGCGTTAAGGATCCCGTTGCGCAGAAAATCCGGCATTGTGAGCGAAAATTAAGATGACGTAGGGTGGCCCAGGTGGCCACCGCCCGGAGAAGAAAGGTGACCATCTAGGTCACGTGACTTTATAGCGTCATCACAACCTGCCCAACGGATTGTGAGCAAATGACTACCGTGGCGGGTGGCCATTAAATTACTGGTCGCGAGAGATTGCACGGAAAGAGCAACTTGGTTCGCGCAAGCCGCGCAGCTGACAGCACCTGCCATCGCATGGCAGAGGCGCATCCCTTAAGCCTGGACTCCATGTGCGCGAAAGAGCGAGCGACGCGACAAGGCGACACGGCGACGCTCGCTCCGTCGCTTGTGGGCAACCTCCATGCAAGCGAAGGCGGCAGGCGACGCGAACCCGCGACGTGCGCAGCGGACTTTGCGCACTCGAGCTTAGAAACACGCCCGTAACCTGTTCTCTCTTTTAAAATTTTGTGAGTGTGCCTCACAGTCAGGGCCAAAGGAATATTTCCTCTACGGAAGCGGTGTAGCGGCAGTGGAGATAGCCAACGGCGTGCTTGCGGAGACGAAGTCACATCACGGGTTCACGGGGGAGGTGTGCTTTCGTTCGGTGCCTGTGCACTTCAGCTTAGTAAAAGCACTCCCATAAACTGTCACCGCAATCTGGTTGTAAGTGAGCAAACTATAATTTACCAGTGAGCTAGAATGCGCGCCGCGAGTGTTTCTGCACAGTTGGAGCGCAGCGGCACGGTGGATCGAGCACAGGTACCCGCGGCTCGACACGCATCTCTCCCTGCAGTACGCCCGCTCGCGGAGCCCGCTCCAAATGCTGTTGGCCCTCCGCACCCAACAAGTAGATTGTTTTAATTATTTAAATCATGCGGGTCTGCCTCTCAGCTACAAAACCAAATATTTTCTCGACGGTGGCGATGACCAAGACGACGGGCGGGTTTCGTGAGACGTACCCGTGAGAAACCGTGGACAAACCGGAAACGGCTTTGTGGGGCTCTGATTGGCCAGTCGCGTGGGGGACTTCCGGGCGACGAGCGAAATTTTCTGTGGGTGCAGATCCGAGCGACACGGCAAGCGACACATGCATTTTGCTTCGCGCGACGGCGTCGCTCGTCGCTTGCCGCCGTGGCCTTCGCGTTCGCGTGAGTTTTCGCGTACGTGGAGTCCAGGCTTTAACCGTTGCACTATTGAGCAACGAGTGGTGTGAGGGCTCCCATGAACCTATGAATTAAAAGCTGAGTTAAATTCCGCATATATGAGCAGTAAATCATAACGCTATCGCGTCATACGCTTCAGGCGCAGCTTAATCGTCGTCTCCAATTTTTTTTGTGCCATCTGCGAGTACGCAGACGCACGCACGCAGACGCACGCACGCAGACGCACGCGCACGCACACTTGCCGCGGACATTTCTCGGAGTACTTTCCCATTAATGAACATATAACTACCATCTATTTTCACCCGATGCAACATTTCTCACGGGTCCTTAATAAACGCCTGCGTGCGCATCTCCACTGTTTAGGCGGCGCAGACGAGAAGGGCGTTCAAGTCAGACGAATCCAAGGACACACGCGATGTCAGGTCGGCGTCTCCATTCCAATGCATGCGGGCTGCCACAACGAGGAAAACAAACTCAGGAGCTTCATAGCGAGCCCTGCCCAGAGCGCCGGCGGATAATTACCGAGGTGTGCACGCTGGTGTCTCTCATTGAAGGTTGTCGACAAGACTGAATGCGGTCATGAACGCGATGAAACGAATACGACGTCGGCGACTACACAGGGAAGCCACTCGTCTGCCCTTACAAAATTTTTAGACAGTCTATAGACTGTCCACAGACTTGTGTCTATAAGGTCTATAGACTATACTCAAACACTAGATAATAGTCTACAGGCGATACAAATATTATGGACAGTGTATAGACAATATATTGATTTATGGCCATACACTTTCAGTAGACTTCTGTCTATAGATAGTCTATAAACTATGAATAGACAAAAAGAAATATCTATAGGAAGGCAATAGACTCTACGAGAAAATCTATAGACTGTGTATTGACCATTTTTGTAAGGGTGTTTGGATGGAATTCAGTCAGTGCACTTGTGTTGCTGCCGCTTACTGCCAACAAAACATGCTCGTGACTGCGTGCGACAACCCCTCCTCCTTTGCTTTTAAAACCTATCCCGTCAGAATAATAAAACAGCTGTATACCCACTGCAAAAATACTCGGGGTCTTTGGCTGTTCAAGGACAGCAATAAAAAATATTAAAAACTAACAACAGCGCCTTAGCATGCTATGTGCACGTGAAAAGAGTGAGCCAATAAGTCAAAGTCACGGGGGGGGGGGGGGGGGGGGGGGGATTTGAGAGTCGCGACTGCTGCGCGCCGCCTTGACGATAGTGTGTGATACAGTGCGGTGGTGCTGGCGATAGAGAATCGTGTCTAGCACTGCGGCGTTCTTGAGAAAATAAAACGGTCAGCTTTACCTTTCCGAGAATGCAGTTAGCATGCTGTGAGGGAAAATGATAAACTGTTTTTCCGATATATTGTTTTCGATAGGAGGAGCATTGAAGCTTCTAGATGATATTACACGATGCGCACTTCAACTTGGTATTAATGTAGATTTAAGCTGCGAGACAACCATGTTTAGGGTCTTAGATCCGTGTTTCCATATCGTGACAAAAATGTTGCATGAGTCAGTGCGAAAGGAGTGCCCATACTTGTTCCAAATCCTTTAACTATGAAGAAAGCGGGGAAATTCTTTTTTTACGCAAGCATGTTCACAAAGCCCTGCTCTGTGCAGTAAAGCTATTAGTTTTTTATACATACATGCCCAGTACTTATGCAAATAAGAACGGTATTCAAATCACTTAGATTTTAAATAAAGTTTATTACTGCCACCACTACTGGTCAGCTTGTATACAAGGGTTATCACGTATGCAGCATATACATAACTTAAAGCAATTTCAAATTCTCTCTTCTTAATCGCCAGCGTCATTACGAATGGCCGTACGGAAACTGCTACAAGAATTATACCGCACTATATATTCCCCCCAGAAATTCATTCCGTACACGTCTCTTTCGACGGAACCATCTAACAAGCCCCTCTCAGCGAGGCACTGCAGGTTTGACCTTCAGGGCATTGCACCTGCCGTGGTGGCTTACTGACTGCAGCGTTGGATTGCTGATCCCAAAGAAACGAGTTCGAATCCCGTGAGCGGTGGCCGCATTTCGATGCAAGCAAAATGCAAAATACGCTAGTGTGCAGTGCTGTGCCAGATCACGTTAAGGTGTGCAGACACGATGTTTTCCTGTGTCCATTTTTTTTTTGCCTTGAATGACAGGCCTACGGTTCTAGAAATAATGAAAATGAGCTCGAAACAACCGTGCGTAGCCTTAGAAATTAATTACAAACTATTTTTGTGCCGACAGTTTCGATCACGGTCGGCGCCAGCGCTGAAGTGCACCTTGACGACACGATCAACTGGACTATCGCAATACTGATGACTTCGGGGTCGCCGGCAAGCACTGGTTGTTCCTGAGAAGAACTGCTGGGTTCGGTGACGTTGTCAAGTGCATCTTGACGTCACTTGATGAGGGTGGAAATGCCGAGCGGCTCCTCGGACGACAATCAAAATTATATCGAATTGTATTCCACTCAACGCCTGCCACTGAAATTTGCCAGAAGGCCTCTCTTTGTGCCCATGATAGAAATAGTATCGTTTGCGTTCTAAATTTTGTGTCTGCACTCTTTTAATGTATCCAGGGGGTCTGATTAGTGCGGAGCCCTTCACTACGACGTCTGTGATAGGCTATGCGCGTCTTCAGGGCATTACTGCCTCCCATATTATACCATACCATACCAGACCATACCATACCACAGGATGCCATAGCATGCCATACCATGCCATATCATACCATAACATACCACATCACACCATATCATACCACACCACACTACACCACATCATGACATACTATGCCATACCATTGCATACCATGCCATACCACACCACACCATGCCATACCACACTACACACCACATCATACAATACCATAACATACCAGACTGCACCACACCACACCATACCATACCACACTACACACCACACCATACCATGCTATGCCATACCATGCCATACACCATACCATATCATACCATACGATAACATAAGATACCACACGATACCATATTATACCTCACGGCAGTGGCTCAGAGAAGATGGATTAGGTTAAAAACGCACTCTGTTTTCCACCTAATCCAAAGCTCTTCAGGGGAAGGAAGCTGGCTTACACGCATTAGTTATTCACCGACAAGACTGAACCCCTTCGAGGTGTAGCCTATATATGCAAGACGCGGTACTTTTTTCTAATCGGGAAGTTGCCGCAAGGTCTACGAATTCCCTGCAGGCACTCGCTACACTAACAAGGGGCCGGCTTTTGTGTCGATGAACGCAGCGCAATCGAAGGCAACCACCTGCAACGCAGGGCACGCCTTAATAAGCATGTCGCTATACGCGGCATATCAAAAGCGCGGTGACAAAAGCTTGAAAGCCTGCTCCTATACGAAAGAAGTTCAATGGAAACCTTGCTAAGATCGTGCGTTCGCTTTGATTTGCTGCCAGAATGTCCGCCAGATGGCGATAGTAAACACTTTTTTATTTCTTCCTGGTTTATTATTCGTGTACAATAAGCCCGCAAAGAATGCCAATTCTGCTTTCTTTCTTCCCCGCGTAATACCTCTATTCATGATGGGCCCCTCTTCGAACACTGCGCAAAAAACTCAATCACTATGGCGCTCGTGTATGACGTCGAAGGTGACGTCACCAAACCCGACGAAGCTTACGAAAAAGCCATCTGCTCGCTTAGGAATACAGCCGCCCGTGACGAATGGCTTTGCGCACGTTTGGCGCGGGCGCATGTTTCCCGTATGCACACATACGCGTCGCGAATGCAGCCGCGCGGAGCGCTGTTGTCGGGCACGCGAGCACGCTCTTTAAGAGTGTTGATCTAAGACCGCGTACTTTAATAGCCCTTTATCCTCTCTTTTGTCGCCAGACGAGTGTCTAGAAGGCTGTGCCCGGTCACCAGACAGCGATATACAATGGTCACAATAGCCGCCATACACGGCACCTCGGACTGTGCTTCAACAGAGGAAAAATACGGATCGCCGTCACGCACGCATGGAGGAGTCCCGCCGAGTTCAGTTCTGCGCATGCGCTCTTCGAGCAGAGAAAAAAAAAAGAGCGTCTGCGCACAAGCTTCGTGCCCAAGGTCATTTTTACGTAGCTAGAATTTTTTACGATCTCGTTCGTGTAAGTTGCACTGACGAGCTTGGCGTGGTCGACTTCACTAAGCGAGGTGAGATGGCCAGGGTAAAAATTTTGCAGACCAGTTCACTCCTATTGGATCCGTTGTTTATAGCGGAATGCATTTTGTTCAGGGGAAATCATAGGCGAACTTGCGAAAATGGGAGTTCACGATGAACGCCCGCAGCGCCCCTTATGCGGCCGATCCGCGAACTACCGAGCGTGGGGAACCGGAGAGAGGGAGAGAAGCAGGAGAGGAGAGTTCAAGGGTAACAGTATCAGTTCGCTCTTACGACCACTCTTAATTGCCCGAAAAATACAACCAAGTGTAACTAATAACTCCAAAAATTGCATCTTTAGTTCACGTGACCTTGTGGCGTCATATCACAACCTGACAACCGGATTGTGAACAAACTGACCACCGTGGCAAGTGGCAGTTAAATTAATGATTGGTCGCTCGGAAAGAGCAATCTGGGTCTCACAAATCCCACTGGTGGCAGCAACTGCAATCGCTGGCAAGCGGTGCATCGCTTAAACGCTGCACCACTGTGCCAGGAGTGGTATGAGGACTCCCAGGGATCTATGAATGAAAAGTAGTGACTGACTAATCACTAATATATAGAAATTTGCCCATTCACGCTATCGCGCCATACTATTAAGGCGGAGCTTAAGCGGGCCCCTCCAGTATTCGCGCCTTGATTATAATCAGTTTTCGACGACATTTATCTCACTAACTAATAAATTCAAGCATTCGGTCCAGCAGACAGCAAATATGCGGTGGCGTGTTTTTACCCCTTTCCGAAGACATTAAAGATAACCGCTAGTTAACTGTGTGGTGCATCACATGGTCTCACTACGCCAGTCACAGAAAAGGATGAGGGGGAACATGGGGAGTAATTGGAACAGTGTAGTTGACGGCGGGAACAGCAAAGAATGGTTTGGTTTATGGTTTATGCGGATTTAACGTCCCAAAGCGACTCAGGCTATGAGGGGCGCTGTAGTGAGGGGCTCCGGAATAATTTCGACCACCTGGGGTTCTTCAACGTGCACTGACATCGCACAGTACACGGGCCTCTAGAATTTCGCCTCCATTGAAATTCGACCGCCGCTGCCGGGATCGAGCCCGCGTCTTTCGGGCCGGCAGCCGAGCGCCATAACCACTCAGCCACCGGGGCGGCTAGCAAAGATCAAAGCTACCTTATCAGTAGAGAGGAACCTTAATTTCGGCCTACGCTCTAAAGGTCCACAATCCCTGCCGCATGTTGCACGCATTTCTGCGCATGCATGTTTGCGGAAACAAATCTGAAATAACAACGCGAGCCGAAATCCCAGCATCTTACACGTCTCTTCCGGCGGAATATCAGTAGCCGCGCACCCGCTGGCTCAGGTATGTAAAACTGCCGTTCCGCCTAGGCGGCCACACGCAGTGGTGCATACCACGTAAAACGATGCAGACGAAGTTCCTTCTTCGAGCACGCGGATGACCGAAAACACGCCCTAGACGTAAGCGGGTAATGGGACTGCTGCTGCTAAGCACCGCTACCGATCAGTTTGGCGTCGCTGTATGATCGAATGTACTCCGTACGTGCGTGCTGTTTTCTTTCTGACATAATCGGAATGTATACAGCGGCGACTTTCCGCTGCTGCCGCATCGTCGGGCACAGCTCGCAACGCTTCCTCTACCAAGGACAGCGCGGCTTCAACACGTACAACCCTGCATGACGTGTTCCGCCTGGAGGCCACTTGTAGCCGGGAATCCACACGTGGCGGAATGGAAGCGGATTCTCGTTGATTCGAACTAGCTTAATTCGAAGTTCCGGTTTATTTGAACCATTTGGTTCGCCTAGCACTATGCGTATCGAATGATTAACGTCAGATAGGAGTCCACGTTAAAGAAGAAAGGAAGAAAGAGGTGCCGTAGTGGAGGGCTCCGGAATAATTTCGACCACCTGGGGATCTTTAAGGTGCACTGACATCGCACAGCACAAAAACGCTAAGGCGCCCGTGTGCTGTGCGTTAAAGATCACCAGGTGGTCGAAATTATTCCGGAGCCCTCCACTACGGCACCTCCTTCTTCCTTTCTTCTTTCACTCCCTCCCTTATTCCTTCCCTTCGGCCCAGTTCAGGTGTCCAGCGATATGTGAGACAGAACCTGCGCCATTTCCTTTCCCCCAAAACCAATTAATATTATTAGGACTCCGCGTGATTCGATCAAATTAACCCTTCTTTCCGAGTATGCATATGGAGAGCGGACTTTGACTGCACATTGAACGCTTTTAGATTCCATTCCGTATAAACTCAGTCGATCATTTTCTCGAAATTTTGACGAAGTTCGCATCGAAACTAACGCGGATTTCAATCCGAACGGTATAGTGATGTAGGAGAGAAAACTTCGTGACCGCCTGTATATAATAATTATAATTATAATTAGTTTTTGTGGAAAGGAAATAGCGCATTATCTGTCTCATATAATAATAATAATAATAATAATAATAATAATAATAATAATAATAATAATAATAATAATAATTGGTTTTTTGGTGAAAGGAAATGGCGCAGTATCTGTCTCATATCGTTGGACACCTAAACCGCGCCTTTAGGGAAGGGATAAGGGAGGGAGTGAAAGAAGAAAGGAAGAAATAGGTGTCGTAGTGGAGGGCTCCGGAATAATTTCGACCACCTGGGGATCTTTAACGTGCACTGACATCGCACAGCACACGGGCGCCTTAGCGTTTTTCCTCCATAAAAACGCAGCCGCCGCGGTCGGGTTCGAACCCGGGAACTCCGGATCAGTAGTCGAGCGCCCTAACCACTGAGCCACCGCGGCGGGTCTCATATATCGGCCGACACCTGAACCGCGCCGTAAGGGAAGGGATAAAGGAGGTAGTAATAATAATAATTGGTTTTGGGGGAAAGGAAATGGCGCAGTATCTGTCTCATATATCGTTGGACGCCTGAACGGCGCCGTAGGGGAAGGGATGAAGGAGGGAGTGAAAGAAGAAAGAGAAATAGGTGCCGTAGTGGAGGGCTCCGGCATAATTTCGACCACCTGGGGATCTTTAACGTGCACTGACATCGCACAGCACACGGGCGCCTTAGCGTTTTGCCTCCATAAAAACGCAGCTGCCGCGGTCGGGTTCGAAATAAAGGAGGTAGTGAACGAAGAAAGGAAGAGAGGTGCCGTAGTGGAGGGCTCCGGATTAATTTCGATCACTGGATGCGAAACCATGCCGGCGCGAACCGTAGCTAGGATGATTGAGGAGGAGGAGGAAAGGCGGGGAAGTTAAGCCGTAAATGAAACCAGTTTACTACCCTGCACGGGGGGGGGGGGGGGTGAGGGGGGGGGGGGCGGGGTGTCCAAGAATCTTGACCTCCGTTAGCGGTCGTGAATCGATGTGTTCCAGCGCACGGCTTAGGGAATGTCTTTCAGAACTGTACGCTAGGAGTCTGAGAGCTGTCCACGTAACAGGCGTCTATCTTTGCGAACTGTTGTTGGGCGCTGCAGAAACGCCTGCACCCCAGTTGCGATTGATCGCATAGGACCGCGTAGTTAGCGGCCAAAGTAGCTCGATTCTTGTTACTAAGAAGCAGTGTCTGTGTGTGAAACCAAGAGGCGGAAGAATAAACATAACAATGCGATAGCACGAAACAATTTTACAAGCAGTTAAATGTTGAGCAACGCGTGCAAAACAAGACAGACGACGTTCACAGTCGAACACGTTCATGGGCATAACTGCAGCACAAAGCAAACGTCCGTAAAGGTTATACCACATAAGGCAAAAAACGGATGCCGTCTGAAATGTACCCGTTTGTAAACGGTACCGGTGCTGTAGTTTCGTCGTGCAAAGTAAACCGGCTTGCTCGAAATCTCGTTTCACTTGGAACGCGTAAAAGTTGTTCAGACTGAGCACTGTTTTATATGTAAACGCGCCACCACCGTTGGAAGAGGGTTTGACAGAAATGCAACTGCTTCGCATTTGCATTTGCCTTGAGTCTTCAGAGCGTGAATCGCCTCTGTAAAGAAACAGAGTAGATGACGCCGAGTTTTGCGAAACTTGGCACAAAAGTGGAGCTAAAAGCCGCGTTTTACGCTTTCAAATGCACATGTATTTGAAAGTGTCACGGCGCTGGACGTGTTTCTTTTCGGCAGTTTCTTAAACTGGGCGCGTTCTGTTCTTAAAACTGTGTCGGGAGTAACTAAGTGCAGCGTGACGTCAGCACAGCGCAGAAGAACATGAGGTCATTTAACGAACGTTTCGTCAGCTCCACATTTTGGGGCCCCCCAAATCGGCGTGAATCGAACCAAAGATACGTCCACTGAATGAACGCGTCAAAAATACGGGCCCTGGTACCACGGGCATCTTAGAGGACTCGTATTTTGTGCTAAGTTCCAGTCGTAAAAACAACCTCACACAAAGCCGATAGCTTCGGTAACTAACTGAAACATTGAAATGCTCTGAGCGTCGTCACAATGCGACGGTGTAGAAAGGGCTTTTTAACCTGCACCAGTCGATGAATGCTCTCTGTATGCAAAAAACCAAGTAGGGACCACTGCAATAATCACGAATTTATTGACGGACCTAAATACATCATCATCATAGAAAGGTTCCCATGCAGTCCCACATCGACCGCTACCAAAGGACCAGATTAAAATATTTGGAGGGTGTACAACATTACCGGATGCATGATAGTAGCACTAAGACATGACGTATCCAATGTGGTGAAGATGGACACCCGCTGTCTTGGGTTTATGGAAAGCGGTATTGGCGAACAGATTCGATTTCTTTGCGCCCAAGGCCCACTTTTTCAGGTTTAATGGATCATTGTGTACTTTTCGCCCAATCAGCCGTTGGCTGCGCCCATAGGCTACATGTGTGGTCTATTCAAAGTTTTTCTTTCTTTCCTTCCTTCCTTCCTTCCTTCCTTCCTTCCTTCCTTCCTTCCTTCCTTCCTTCCTTCCTTCCTTCCTTCCTTCCTTCCTTCCTTCCTTCCTTCCTTCTGTCTTTCCTCCGTTCTTTCTTTCCTTCTTTCTTTCTATCTTCTTTCCTTCCTTCCTTACTTCTTCCTTCTTTTCTTTCTTTCTTTCCTTCTTTCTTTCCATCTTTCTTTCTTTCCATCTTTCTGTCCTTCGTTCTTTCTTTTCTTCCTTCCTGCTTTCTTTCTTTCCTTCTTTCCTTTCTTTCTTTCCTTCCTTTCTTTCCTTCCTGCTTTCTTTCCTTCTTTCTTTCTTTCCATCTCTCTTTCCTTCTTTCTTTCCTTCCTTTTCTTTCTTTCCTTCTCTCCATCTTTCTTTCCTTCCTGCTTTCCTTCTTTCTTTCCTTCCTGCTTTCCTTCTTTCCTTCGTTCTTTCCTTCTTTCTTTCCTTCTTTCCTTCGTTCATTCCTTCCTTCTATCCTTCGTTCTTCCCTTCCTTCTTTCCTTCGTTCTTTCTTTCCTTCGTTCTTTCTTTCCTTCTTTCCTTCGTTCTTTCTTTCCTTCTTTCCTTCGTTCTTTCATACTTCCTTTCTTTATTTCTTTCTTTCTTCTTTCCTTCCTTCCTTCCTTCTTTCCTCCTTTCTCCCCAGCCTAAGTTGCCGTAAACACGGCATCCCTACCTGAGACTAACTCAAGAAAAACAGTCCTCCAAACTTGCTGCTAACTTCGGCATGCTGATGAGAGGAAAAAAGAAAGGTAAAGTACTGAAGGATTATATAGAGGGCAAAAATTATCCAGCGATTTTTACGGGCTCCTACGGCAACACCAGAGCCGCTGAAGCGATTGTAGCGCACGTACCACAAATAATGTCGCGTAGAGAAAATTAATGGTTTATGAGGAGGGAAAAAAAACACCGCCGTCGTAAAAAAAGAGGGGCCCAGAATAAAGAAATCGGGGCACGTAGTACTCACGAGGGTCCGAAAAGAAAAATAAATGCGGAAAAGTGGCGCAGCCCTCCCGTGAAAACCGCGATTTGCCTCGAGCACCGAGAGCGTGAATCGCCTCTGCAAAAGAAACAAAGTTGAAGATGCCGAGTGTAGCGAAGCTTGGCAGAAAAGTGGGGGGTAAAACCGCCGTTTTCTAAGCTTTCGCAAAGCTGGCAACCGGGGAGATCAGTATGCCACACACCTTGAGCCGACACAGCAGCCTTGCTACGCTGTAACACCTTCAAACGCGAAATACCTGCAAGCAAGGCCAAACAGTTTCTGTGCAGGCACTTGCCTTGGCAAACTTGTATAAACTACGCGGGAAACAATTAGGGTTTGGGACTATAACAAACTGAGAAACTACGCAAAAAAGAAATTTCTTAGAAGTTGTTACAGGAGAAAGTTCTTAGAAACTTACCGGGAGAATCTTTAGATGCGGACCGGTCCTCTGTTTATAAAACATGAAAGGTTAAACGCTAGTCAGCTGCGTTGCCTGAAGTTACTTCACATATTATATGTGAAACAAAACTCTATGTCCAAAGTGTAGACATTATCTTTGTTATTTAATTTGGAACAAAAATGGAAAGAACCAAAAAACAAGAACAATAAAGGCATGGAAAACACTCTCTAAGTTTCATGTTGAACGAAACCGAAGATATCAATTTTTCACACTACATGACGTCATTAAAGAAACAAATTATATGTGCTCATGGTCTACTCAAGTGTTCGCTTTGAAATGAGATCAGTCATAGGCCCGTCCATTAACACTATATTACTGAGATATTTATTTGGCTGTGCATCTACATTTACGGTGCTTTTGAGTGTAAAATTTTTGTTTCATTTTAGACATGTATTAGATCTTCATCTTTCAAGTCTGACAGCTCATAGATTTCAAACGCGGTCCCTACATGAGTTTCTCTTTTATAAATTTGTCATATATGTATTCTGTGCACGTGTACAAGTTTATATGCGATTGAAATTCACAATTGGGCTAAAAAAAATTAGGTTCCACATACATCTTTCCTGGAATACTGAAACAATTCGTTCAATGTATTTGATACATAAGTGCATGGAATGTTTTAAATTTACACATACACAATATCACTTCACGCGCCGCGTTCTGAGACACGAGCCCGGCCCGAGCCCGATGCTCAAAGAAGGATGCTGGCCCAGGCTTGCAGCTTCAAGCCTGGTTGCGGCCAGGGCACGCAAAGCTTTGTCTCTACTGAGCCCGGCTCGGCCTGCCAATCTCGGCGTGATGCCCGGGCCCGACTAGGGCACGTTCCGTCATCAGTGCTACAAGTACAGGGTCGGTCAAAAGTTTCCAGGCCACAGTGTCTGGTTCTGAGCTGCATAGCCAGGCTGTTACGACACCCCCGAAGCTAAACATATCTGCAAAGGGTAGAAGTATCGTTCTAAACTGTGGGAACCTTGGTAGCTTTATCGGCATCATAAGCGCCAGGTTATACCGATGAAAAGCAGACCCTGTGGCCTGGAAACGTTTGATCAGCCCTGTACATTGCTCACTGTGTGCAAGTAGGCTCCTACTGTAAACAAGTAAAGAACCGGTCTGCAAAGACTCTCAAATCGCAGTAACGCATGAAGAAATTGGTTTGGTAAACTCCAAACGAAGACAAGCTGAGACGGGTTCGCCCACTCTAATTTATAAACAGTGATCTCAACTATGAATAGCTCCGAGGTTCCGAGAGCCAAATGAAAACGGTTGCGTACACGCGTAACAGACTACTCTGCATTACTTCTAGAATTTTAATGTCATTTTTTTATTTCCCGCGATGTCTGAACAATAAAACCTGCTCTCAGCCGTAGCGAGAACTTTTGTAGCGATAGCTACGTGACGCTAGCATTTCGAGCCTTCAGCGTGGCGGCGCCGTGGCCACAGTGGCTAGTCACGTGGTTGGTCACGTGGTGCGGAGCAGCTGCTGGCGGCGCGGCGCACCGGCGAAACCGAGTGGAGGGGGGAGAGGAGGGGGGAGGCGGAGAGGGGAGAGAGTGAATCGCGTCCAAGGACGAAGGTGAAGAAGGGACGCCCAGCGAAACGGAGCGGCGAAAGACTGACTTTGCAAATTCGACTGAGCGAGTTCCACTCGGCCAGCCGTAGCTATCGCGTCACTCCAGGTTTAACTAGAGCTAAACCACAGCCATTTTTTTTTAAAGTGAAAACGATTTCGCAACATACTGATGAGAATAGCGTAATCTTCCAATCAGCAGCAAAATTTCGTTTTTGAAGTTTGTCCTGCGCTTGCAGCGAGCTGTTAAAACTGCCATAGGAAACAAACGGGGTGCGTTTTTCAAAATAAATAGCCAAAAACTTCAAGCGTCCCGAAGGCGGATCTGCGTATATATTGATTTTCATAGTGCAATCTTAAGATATGCGAAAAATTACGTTCACAAAATACTTCGTGTTGAAAAACGCGATTGTCGAGAATTTCTCGCTATGCTGGCAGCTTGACAGACAATACTCGGAGCAATTACTCATTAGTGTCCAAATAAGAGCAGCCGTGTAAATACAAAGTAAATACATACAGCTTTCACACAAACTTTATTGCGGAAGAAAAATTCATCCCGGTCGGGCGTTCGAACCCAGAACCACCCATTTTATGTTACAGTCGCCATAACTACAAAGCCAACCAGGACGTCTAGCATGTAGCAGGGCGTGGCAGAATAAATCTCACAGCTCGAAATGGGAACGCTGTGAGAACAGTCAATTTACTCTACTATTTCAAATCTACCACAACTTGGGCGGTTCTCCTACTCTGGTCTGGCTTGTCTCGAGAAATGTTTACGTTCAGAAATCGCTGCCGCGTAGACGATGTGGCAAAAAGACAACCCATGGAAGACGAAGCACCTGTAAGAGTTCGGCGATACGATGTTCCTTCTGAACGACGTCGCTATTAATTTGCCGACAGTCGAGTGAAAGCCGAAAGGTTGGGGCTTAAGAGAGAGTAATGGGACAGCCCGCAAATGGACTCCGTGCATACTACACACTATATGCCATGCCGCGCTTCAGCAGCCCCTTTCTGTGGAGGAAGCGATTAGCTTTTGTGCGTGTGAGAATAAGGAAGCCTCTTGAGGGCCGTGTGTCACTTTGTCGGCAGCGGCACGACATGGGTGTTAGCGACAAACAGCGCTTAAGTGCGTCGGGTGACGGCAGAAACACTCCGCTAAGCTTCTCGTGATTGAGATTCGCGCGGCTGTCGCGTCGAGTTTGACGCTTTGGCACGCTGGTCGCAAGGTGAACGATTCAACGTGCTGAGCTTAGGCGGCTTTAGCATCGGCGCGAAGAAAGCTAAGCTAATTTCTAAGACAGAACGCCTCCGGTCTCCCGAAACTTATTGAACAAAAGTCGAAGGGCTTTTAGGTGTTTGAGGGGCAAGTCTATAGCAGCACCTGGTTGGTTACCCGTTAGGATCAGTTGCACGCGTTCGTCAGAGACTATACCGTAAGCTGTCGACTTCAACCTCAGTCCAGCGACTGAGACAGCCACGGCATGCTCTGATCCGGAGATACGTGTTTGAAAAGTAGCCGCTGCACCAGGCGCTTACCATGCTTTGGAAGTAGGAAGCCTGGACTCATTGGCCGGTCACGAAAGTTTGATCCTTTATCTCGGCTTAATAATAATAATAATAATAATAATAATAATAATAATAATAATAATAATAATAATAATAATAATAATAATAATTGGTTTTGGGGAAAGGAAATGGTGCAGTATCTGTCTCATATATCGGCGGACACCTGAACCGCGCCGTAAGGGAAGGGATAAAGGAGGGAGTGAAAGAAGAAAGGAAGTGAGAGGTGCCGTAGTGGAGGGCTCCGGAATAATTGCGACCACCTGGGGATCTTTAACGTGCACTAACATCGCTCAGCACACGGGTGCCTTAGCGTTTTGCCTCCACAAAAACGCAGCCGCCGCGATCGGGTTCGAACCCGGGAACTCCGGATCAGTAGCCGAGCGCCCCCATCTCGGCTTCCGCGATGTGAAATCGAAGACATCGTCAGACTACTAAGTCACGGCGCTAGTGGTTAATTAACCAGCCATTTTGCGTTCACTGTTCGCTTTCTGAGCTGAAAGAAGTTTCAGGGCAAGACCTTTTCACATTTGCCTTTATGAGCGCAGCCATCTTGCCACTGGACTGTGCCGACAGCGTTCTGATTGGCAGATTTCATACAGGCATCTTCTGTGCATGCGCAGCACAGTCCAACACGCACGCGCACTCAGTCACACTACGAGAGAAATCGTTATCGGACACAACCGTCACGGTGACTCAGTGCCTATGGAATACCCTGTCGCTGAATATGTCGTCACGGGTTCGAGTCGACACAGCCGTGGCTTAATCTTGGCGTAGGCGACATGCAAAAGCGTCGGCATACTGCCATTTGTGCGCGCGTTTTGAAGAACCTCAGATGGCCCAAAATTATGGTTTATGGAGGTTTAACGTCCCAAAGCGACTCAGGTTATGAGGGACGCCGTAGTGGAGGGCTCCGGAAATTTCGATCACCTGGGGTTTTTTTAACGTGCACTGACATCGCACAGCACACGGGCCTCTAGAATTTCGCCTCCATCGAAATTCTACCACCGGGATCCAACCCGCGTCTTTCGGGTCAGCAGCCGAGCGCCATAACCACTGAGCCACCGCGGCGGCCGGCCCGAAATTAATACGGAGGCCCAAACGATGGAATCACCTCGTAGCCCGGGGTCAACTTCGACGCGCGAAAATCCATGTTTTTTTCTTCAGTTGGACGCAGGTGACTGTAATTAGGGGGAACGAATGAACAATCAAACGTTAGTGCTTTCTGGGATGTAATAGGAAATGCGTTCGCTTACCGATTATGCACGTACAGCATGTTCCATACTTAGAGGGAACACAAGAAATGGTTTATAAACCGACTCTTAACGCAGAGAAAAGTAGCTTTCACCGCAAAGCAGGAGCACGGCTTAAGGGTCCTTCTCTCAAGTCCTCTGCGACTTTATCTCACTTTGTGGTGGAACCTACTCTTCCCGATTTTAAAGTCCGCTTAGCCATTCCACACCCTCTTAAGTACGACACCTACCGTGTGTGCGTATGTGTGTGCGCGTGTGTCTGTGCGTAGCGGTGTGCGTGTGTCTCCCTGCGCACCCACTCACGCATTTTAGTAAGGAGTTGTTTGAGTGAGTTCGTGAATTATAAGACTGACATGGGCTGCTTCTGATGAGGGAACGATCAAGCGAACGAAAGGCGGCGAAAGAAACCACCGTAACCAAGGGTGGCAAGCTAGGAAGCGCGACTGGCGATCAGCATGAATGAAGGAAAGCATGTAGCCATGCCCGATTGGTCAGTTTCCAAACTATGACCCCCCTACACAGCCGCTGAAACGTAGCCTAATGTGACCCGCGGGTGAGCTGAAAAGGCGCGTAACTAACTAAAAGCACGTCGCTGCGACCTGTGCATTCATCGGAGGAAGCGCATGCAGGGAACTTCCGCGTACTCCGAGATTCCTTTTTCGCGCCTCCGCTCTCGGAGTCGCAGCCTTCGCACCAGTGCTGTCGTAGTCGTCCCGCTAATTCGTGCCTATCTGGCGACGCGACCGAAACCGTGACGCCAAGTGCTGAAGCAACGATGAACAAGGGCGAACGGGGAGTTTTGATTTCCCGGCCGTTTTCCGGGGTACATCCAAGGCTGTAAACGTTCAATGAAACGATGAAGCTTTGAGCGCTATCTGTGTCTGCCTTTCACGGCAAGCCGGCGACAACAGTTTGAATAGAGACGGCGGTCCCCAATCTAGCTGATCGGTTAAATTGGCGTTTACGTATTGCTCAAAACTAAGGCTCTGCTTGAGTCGTTACTACCACGGACACCGCGTGAGTGATATCGGCTTCCTGTATTAACCGCCACGATCGAGGATAAGCGAGGTTTCAAGAACGACTTAGAAGAATGTAAAACTAGGAGCCGTTTCTTCTGGGCTGGCATATAGCTGGTCATATATAGTGTTTGCTGCGTCTACTATCTTAACAGCTCCCCTCACTATTTCCTCAGGCCTTGATTGCATCCGACTGTCTATCTATGCGTGTGCGTTGGGGTCTTCATCTATAGGATAAGGGTGTCCGGATGTTGTGTGCCATTCTGTCCTTGTGTCCGTCCGGATATATTTCTCCGCCTTTAGGCCCTGCCGTCACTATGCTGTTGTTACTGTTGGGTTTAGTGGCGCATAAACATCTAAGGCTATCATGCGCCAAGCTCAAGGTATACAAAAATTGTTTTTTTTTTTGCAGAATTTTAGATTTTTGTCTTTTATTTCTGTTATTGGTGATTCTCGTCGTTTTATTTTCATGTCGTTGTGGATAGTCATTGCATAACTTGTATTAACTTTGCTCTGTTAATGTTTCTGTTTCTCGCCATTTATGCTTCAATGTTTAATTATGTCGGTTTTGTATTTTTATTCCAACGATCCATATGCTTTTATCTGATTTTTGTTTTTTGTTTATTGAATTTTTTGGCTTATTTATTTCTTTTGATTCTAGCCTGTACCGCCCCCCCCCCCCCCCCCATGTAATACCCTCAAATTGAGGGCCTTTAGGGATATTTTGTATAAAAGCATAAATAAATAAATAAATTTTAACAAAAAAAACAACAGTGGTGTAGACGGCCTAAAAAGTTCATTCGTATTACCCAGTGACGACAGAGGAAGGACATTTTAGAATGGCTAATAGTAAAAGCTTTAGACAAGATCGGGTAACCTCAGCGGCCACTCTTGTCATGGGCAAAGACATCGAGGCTCCCAACCAATCAAATAATGACTTCAGCCTTCTTCTCAGCAGTGACTAAGTGGCTGAGGTGTATAAAGAAAAAAACATGTCAAGCGCTGGGTCATAATTTAGAGCTTCTCAAGAAGACCTGCTTCTCTTAGGACGCTAAAAACCCACATGTCAGCAACATGCACTATAACCTAAGAGCAGCGTTGGGTGAAAGTCGTCCCTCTGTGTATCCTCTTGTCTGTACACAAGTAGGATGTTCCTGTTCGTCCGTCCGCGTTGATGTGTGCTTATCGTTCGGCTCTTACGTCAGCTCGCCGGCACGTTTACGCATGCGCAAACAACCAAGCGAGCCCGTACGCATCCGACGTGAATTCACGGACGTTTCCGCCGTGAGGGCTTAATTTCTTTAGCCAAACAAGCGTTGTTCGCCTGTCCGCTGTTTCCTTCCCGCTCCGAGGGATGCCACAACACGGGATCATGGCAAAGGCCATAGGCCACCAGCGAGGAAAAAAAAATAATAATAAAAAAACATTCGTGGGCGCCGTATATTACGTGCCCTAAACCGATAAATCCTTCCATACGCTCGAATCCACCGGTGGATACAACCTTTCCTTGTCGTCAAGGTGACAGGGCCAAGCGGCGGTGCGCTAACAGCGGCGGAAAAACTAGCGGCTTGCATTAGTCCTACACAACACGCACGACTAATCAGCGCCGCCTCACGCCACGCTACACCTCACTGCGCGCTCATCCTCGTGGCTCGATCGAGCGCGCGAGTTTCAAAAAAAAAAATGCGGAAGGAAATAGTGCGCTCGGCTGCAAATAGCCACCGGCGGTTCACCTTCGATAAGGGCGCCTCGTGCGAGCTAGCCGGCGTGGTGAACTAGACGGGGAATTTGAAATTAAAAAAAAAACAGCTGCTCCGTTTTCCGCTTGAAACGACGCTATAGGGGCATTAAAAATGGCTGGCACGCTGCGGTCTTTCGTACCCGCGAGACCGGGGGCTTCGGTTGTGGTACCCTGCCTATTGTCCTTTCGTTTTCCTGAATTGAAGACGTGGCGAGGCCGCGAGTCGCCTCCCCTTACAAAAAACTTCTTTAGACTGTCCATAGAGTGTCCACAGACTTATGTCTACAAAGTCTATAGACTCTCTACAGACGAACCCTAGAGGCAATACAAATGCTATAGACAGTCTATAGACAATCCATAGAATATGGCCATACACTTACAGTCTATAGACAATCCATAGAATATGGCCATACACTTTTAGTAGATTTTTGTCCATATGCAGTTTATAGACTATGAGTAGACAAAAATAAATATCTATAGGAAGACAAGAGAGTCTATAAAAAGTCTATAGACTGTCTATATACCATTTTTATAAGGGTCGTAAGTCATAAAAGTGCGGGCTGCGGTTGAAAAGGCGACTAGAAGAAATTGTAAAATTCTACGCGCTAGTTTAAGCGAACCTCGATAAGTAGAACTCGAAGGGGACGGATAATTAATCTGTGACAGTCATGCGGAGCTCGAATCAAAAATGAAAGCCCGATTCTGGCACTTTTAAAAGGCGTGATGTTGACATGACCAAATGCCGATTCGGGTAAAGCGGAAGTTCGGATTGAGCGGGATGGAACTGACGAGGTTTGTCTCAAGATATATGGCCGACTGTATACATACCGCGTATCGTATGAAAGAAACTAAGCAGATACCTCGCGGAACGCGAGGATGGCTAATGAAGATATATGCTTTCTTGGCCATCGGAGCCCTAGGAGAAGCAAGTTAGAAACAGTGACTTTTTGTGATGTCAGACCGCATCAAAGAAACATATATGTGTTGCAATTAGCCCTCGATCTAAATAGTGTACTTCGCACGCAAGGGGTGTATTTTGCTTACTTTTCAGATATCATGCCATATTTAGACGGAAATAATATAGAAAAAAATATCTTGCCACGTAAACGGATAATCAAGCTAATGTTTTGGAGTTACGACCTGAGCCGCTCGGAGACCAGTACATTCGGAACTGAAGCGTACGCGCATGTCGTACGAATTAATCCGGGCTCTTCACCACACCTAGTCGCACATTCAAAAATCCCGTTCTCAGCCACAGTATATGAACTCTAACTTCTCCAGGTTTCATGTCACATGCACATCACCGCTGCATGAGGACCAACAGCTGATGCTTACTGCAGTGCCACTGTCCCAATAAGAATTCGGTAAGTGCATAGTTTCCAGCTGGCAAAAAAAAATTCCGCTAAGTTTAGCCGCTTCTGTGCCTATTCGGTGGGGACTGAGTGTTATACAGGCTCAGGCGGAGAGACAAAAAATGGGAGGACGCTTAAGCTTCGCCTTTAAGAGTGGAACGCGACAGCGTGTTGCAGCACTGCCAGGGAGTCCGCGGAACGCCATCGCCCGTTCGACGCGACGCCTTGCCCGTTAGACAAATCGCTCTCCTACGTACGGTGAAACGGACGCTCGCAGCGGCAAACCACGTAGAAGCGCTGCCAGGCGCCTTGCCGAAACGCGCGGAACTCAAGTTGCAGTCGTAGTTCGTCGGCACATCGTTCTCGACAAACCAGATGCCACGAACGCCAGCATAGCTTCCGCGCCGGACGAACGCGCAACAAGCGGCAAGCTTCGCGGTGAACGCGCTTTGGATGCGCGCTGCGTTGTCCGCCGCTCACCGCGTGATTCCTGCGTGCCCGCACGGCCCCACTGCGCCCGAACGAGACGAGCGGGAGGCACTGCCGTCATGTGCTATCTGTTGGGGCAGTGGCATACATTGCGAAGAGGGGAGGAGGGAGGGAAGGGATTTTTCGCTCACGGCTTTTCGCTTAACGCTGTCGCGCTAAAATTTTGCGCTAAAACGTTTTGGCCGGCTAGTTGGTCAAGCATCCTGTGTCGAACAGCGCGAACACAGACAAGCACAAGAGACGAGAAAACAGACGAACGCAGCCGATAGTCAGCAGCTGTGTTCGTCTGTTCCCTCGTCTCTCGTGCTTGTTTGTGTTGGCGCTGTTCGATCCAGGACAAAATTTGGCTGGCGCAGGAGAGGGACGATGTGTGATCTTGGGGAGGGACATCACCTTGAAGCACACTTACTTCGGTTGATGATGACAGATGATTATGATAATTTGCGAGGAGAAAGCTACTACACGTTTTTACGTCGACAGCCACGTTTGGAGAAGGCGACACCCTCACAGATTCGTTAGTCTCTCAAATGAGGATCTTTGGTTGATTACAAGTGAATGAATGAATGAATGAATGAATGAATGAATGAATGAATGAATGAATGAATGAATGAATGAATGAATGAATGAATGATGGTATAGTTTATGGGCGTTTAACGTCCCGAAGCGACTCAGGCTAGGTGAGACACCGTAGTGAAGGGCTCCAGAGATTTCAACCACGTGGGGTTCTTTAGAAGGGCTTGTAGAACTTCGCCTCCATCCAAATTCGACCACCACTGCCGGGATCAAACCCGCGCCTTTCGGGTCATCAGCCCAGCGCCATAACCAATGAGCCACCGCACGGCTTAATGAATGAATGAATTAATGAATGAATCAATGAAATTATAGGGTGCGGCTCCTTCTTTCGATTTGCTACCATTCGACGCAGGAAAATAGAATACCGAACGAATTACTGTAATTACCCAAGTTTTCATGTTTGCGAAAATGGAATAATAATAATAATAATAATAATAATAATAATAATAATAATAATAATAATAATAATAATAATAATAATAATAATAATCATTGGTTTTGGGGGAAAGGAAATGGCGCAGTATCTGTCTCATATATCTTTGGACACCTGAACCGCGCCGTAAGGGAAGGGATAAAGGAGGGAGTGAAATAAAGGAGAGAAGGGGTGCCGTAGTGGAGGGCTCCGGAATGATTTCGACCACCTGGGGATCTTTAACGTGCACTGACATGCACAGCACACGGGCGCCTTAAGCACTTTGCCTCTATAAAAACGCAGCCGCCGCGGTCGGGTTCGAACCCGGGAACTCCGGATCAGTAGCCGAGCGCTCTAACCACTGAGCCACCGCGGCGGGTGGCCGATAAGCGCACTTTCCATGCCTTTCACACTCGCTTGCGGCCCGGCTGATGAGCCTAGGTAAGCGCCAAAGGCGTCACGCAAGCTTTAGAGCCACAGAAGGTTACTGGAAGTAAAGTCACTAACCAGAAGTTTTCTCTCGCGCTACCTACATCACTCTAAACAAGAATAAGCCCATATGGGAGTAAAAGAGGGGAGTAAGCTGGGGTTTAGAGTGTACAGTACAGTCCACTGTTAAAGGGAACATGCGAACGCGCGGCCTCCGCGCTTCGCGGAGCGCTGCCGCCGAGAACTTGTGTGAATTATCGGCACAAGGCGCATGCGCAGCAAGCATGGCGGCTGGTCTTTCCGCGCATGCGCCTCATGCCGCTCATTCTCGCCGCGACTAAACAGCAGGACTTCGTGAAGCGCGGAGGCCACGCGATCGCATGTTCCCTTTAACAGTGGACCGTACTGTACCTTCCGTGAAAGTTGGCTTGTCAGCCCGCCTTGCCTGTGCTGTGCCTACCACGAAGGCTGAGAGCGCTGTCTTTGAGGCGGGATGACGAAAATTTGGGTCTTTCTCGGTTCAGCTTGCGGTAATTCTGACGGGCTCGAAGTCGCCACTGCAAAGGTTAGAGGATGATTTCCGCTGTGAAAGTTTATGCACCAGCTATCTGCGTTTGGCACAATTGCACAGCAGGGGAATGAATTTCTGTTCGTCTTCAATGCGTTCCTTCGCATATAGGCGCCCATGGAAACGAAGTGACTGACAGCATCGCCCTTGAAGCACTGTCTGTTGAGCCGTCGAGTAAATTATTTCAATATCCCTACCGAAACATTCCATACGAGTAGCTCGTATAAAATTGTCAAAAAATATATAGTCCATACGATATAAAAAATATATGGACATGCATACGTTTTCTGTATGGATTCGTTAAACTTTCCATAAAATTTCTATACAGCTTCCATAAAATGTGCATGACGCCATATGGAGTCCGTAAGCTTCAATAAGCGCTTTCCATGAAGTCCATACTGACTCCATACACTCCATACTGATTCCATATAATGCATACGGAATAATAATAATAATAATAATAATAATAATAATAATAATAATAATAATAATAATAATAATAATAATAATAATAATAATAATAATAATAATAATAATAATAATAATAATTGCTTTTTGGGGAAAGGAAATGGCGCAGTATCTGTCTCATATATCGCTGGACACCTGAACCGCGCCGTAAGGGAAGGGATAAAGGAGGGAGTGAAAGAAGAAAGGAAGAAAGGGGTGCCGTAGTGGAGGGCTCCGGAATAATTTCGACCACCTGGGGATCTTTAACGTGCACTGACATCGCACAGCACACGGACGCCTTAGCGTTTTTCCTCCATAAAAAGATATGGAATTATGAGACTCGCCTTATGGAAACTTTCAGTAGGATTAAGAGTACTAAAGTTTCTTTAAAGAGACAGTGGTGAACAATTTCAAAACCTGTGGTGGCCTCCCACTAACCCTGTGCGGCCAAGGGAATGAAGAGAGTTGAAGACACCTTACTATACCGCATACGGTACCGTCGGGTTCTAGCTCATACACTCTAAACAAACACACACCTATATGGGAGTAAAAAGGAGGTAAACTGTCCTCTACGAACACCCTTTTATAAAAGGGTGTCAGCTAGAGGACAGTTTTACTCCCTTTTTACTCCTTTTTTAGAGTGTACTCCAGCGCGCACGGACAGGACTGACATCGTCTAAGCGTCCATCTTGTGGCGTTTGTGGTGATTTACATTACCTCATAAGTGGCCCAAATCAACCCTCCCTCAAGAGGGTAAGGAAGCCACATGAGTATCTGCGGGATACTGTCTACCTCTGTGGGGAGCGGTCAATTGGGGGAGAGGCTTGCCGCCATCTCTTACAGTTTCTTCAGCAATCTGAGCTGGACTTCAAGTGGTGACTGTATAGAAGTTTGATTCGTGTGGACGCTTGTGTGCTTGGCTATATGTCACAGGACTGCCCCAGAAACACCTCTCCTCGGTTATTTTTTAACAGTACGTCACTACGGTGTATAAATCGCCGGCAGTCTTAACGCAAGGCTAACCCTACTTGTAGCCCTCACCTACAACCTCTTGAAGATGTGTCCCGTGATAGTACCGAGCATAACCGCTTGGGCCCCACACGAAAATTTATCCTGCGACTGTTAGGCGCAAAGCCGAATTAGAGTGAACTATGAGATCTTCCAGTTCACTCTAGCCGAATTCTGCCGAATGTTACTGAAAATGCTCCGTATGTGCAAACTGCGTTCGCCTTAGGGAATTCTCCTGAATGCACTGGCCACAGTCCAGTTCTGAATCACCGAATGAGATGATTATCTCCGCGTCTAGCTTCGCCGGGAAATTATTGTTCCGGCAAAAATTGCGCAATCACCTTATTCCCCGTTTGCTTCCTCAATAGCGCCATAGTTTGCGTCAGAACAGAGCGCCAAAAGCCCGACGTCCAGCACACACACACACTATAAGCAAAGGAAGGGCTCGTTTCGCCTTCGGAAGAGACACACGGAAGCAAGCCAGGTAAACGGAAACGGCAGCCCCCGGGGGTGCCACTTCCTCTACGTCCGTCTGCTCACTTCGTTTCCGCCTCGTAACACCTGGGGGGTATCGTTTCCTTTTCTTCTCTTCTTAAACTAAAAACAAACACATAGACAAAAAAATAGCCGAAGCACCAAAAAAAGTGTGGCAGCAGACAGCGCTTCGGGTTAACGCCTCCCCCCCCCCACCCCCCCCGTCCCCCGTCCCCCGGACCTCGGTCGGTGGCGTGACTCAGTTTCCTGAAAGGCACCAGCGAGTAAGCGTCACCTGCCTCCATTTAGACTGCGCAGAGGGGCGAGGAGGGGGGGGGGGGGGGGACCTGCTCTGCCTAAGCCTACGCTGAACGAGGGAGAGAATACAAAGAGGTGAGCGCTGACCATTCTTCAATGGGCTCAGCCTTTTGTACTTCTTTTTTTGTTCACGGGGGGGTACGGAGGACTGCGCTTCATTTTTTTGTTTTGTTTTGCTTTTAATTGTCGCCCGTCCAACGGTGTATCCGTTTCGCGCCATTGCAAATAGGCTTGCTTCGGAAAGCCAAACAAGACCCACGTTCAGGCCAATTACACGATGACATCATCCGTGTGCGCTTGACTACGCTCCGTTTCGTACATCGGGTGCAACGCCGTGAAAGGTACGGAAGTAGTCCGTGGGGAAAAAATGTATAAAGGGAGGTGTGTTACTGCGCGCTTGTTTTTGTGGTCGAGTGGTATAAGGCACGAGAAATCGGCAGCGTGTCGTCAGAGATAAGAGCGCATTTGATCATGCTCGTGACAAATGCGCCATGTAGTTAGCCAGCATGCAAAACACTTACTACTTTCGCTCACCACAAGGAACGCACTACTTTTGATCGCGGATGTAGGCAGCGCGCAGGCAAGAACACTAGCTTTGTCAGCGTTGCACCTGATCTATGAAATGGAGTATACTAGTTAGGGGCCAGAACTGTGCCGCAAGCTCGTGCCTTTAATTATTACTTAATGCGTCACTACGAGGTAGAGCGATTGCTGGTAGATTTAACGCAAAGCTAACAACGCCTGTAACCAACAGCAACATCAACCCGGAGCAGCGGGCATTAAAAAAGTATTACAAAAAAGTGCTTGCCCGCTGGATTTCCGCAGCACAAGGATAAATGGAGTAGTGCATAAAAATAAAAATCACATCACTGCGTATGGGCTAGGACACGCATAGGTAGCAGGAAGAAATAATTATCCGTGTCATATAGGTGAGCTTGCAGCAGAAAAAAAAAACAAAAGAAAATGAAGCAATGAAAGCAGTAAACAAAGAAGATGACCACTCCGACAGAATACGAGGTCTTATAATAAGCTATAAATAGTTGGCCTGTCACCCCTCTGTGTTGTTGCTTCGTACTGTTGAGAATTCAGCTTCAGCTTCAGCCCGGTACGCAGGAACCGCAGTGAATGACGGACAGCAGCAGTTTCAGAAGCATTTCGGACGCCTTCTAAAGCTCCGATGTTCCTTTAAATGTTTTGCAATCTGAACTGTACATTTGTCTTCCGACACGAAATCACACACCAGGAAACAGATGACTACGCTGACATGTGCAAACGAAACTCTGACGCACGTTACTTAGGCATCCCCCAAAATGTGTATTATACAATGAGTCGCATTCCGCCGTTGGGATTGCCCAAATAGAGAAATTTAATTGCTAAATTTAGCAATAGAAGGCCTATCCCTGCTCTTCGCACCAGTGTGGCTGATTCTACACACAGGTTCAGCCCCACCAGCTTAATTTCATCTCATTTATTAATACCCTCACTGCAAATTAAAAGGGAAGTGATAAAAAGCATCACGTGTAAAACAAACAAGAAACGGATCAGACCAACAAAATACATGTTGTTAGGCTCCTAACTATACAATGTTAATCGCGTATTTTTAAACAGCTGACGATGTTTAATGGAGGCTATGAGTGCCGGAAGGTAGTTCCAGTCCTACGATGTGCGTGGAATAAAAACATGGGAACAGTAGTCAGTACAGCAAGAAATAATTCCGACTTTTTGGGAGTGATAAATGCGGCAGAACGATAGGACGCATAAGAAGAGGTTGATGATGAGGATGATGATGAGGAGGAGGAGGAGGAGGAGGAGGAGGAGGAGGGGAGGAGGAGGAGGAGAAGGATGAAGATGATGATGAGGAGGAGGAGGATGAGGAGGAGGCGGAGGAGGAGGGGAGGAGGAGAAGGATGAAGATGATGATGAGGAGGAGGAGGAGGAGGAGGATGGTGGTGGTTGTGGTGAGAAGGGGGAGGAAGAGGAGGAGGAGAACTTTAATGAAACAGGAGAGGTCTGCCTGGCTGTCGGCCTGGCATGCTACTCCAGGGACGCATTAGAGATTAGTCCATTACGCACGCGGGAGTTACGGAGTTGCGAGATAGGCAGAGGCCGGAAAAGAAAGTGACGGTAGACTTGGATTTGTTTCATGATAGAAATTCTGGCAGTGCGATTGTAGCAGTAAAAATTAATAGAGTGAATTTACTCCGAAAAACAACGAGTGAGCTATGGTGGCAGAGCTCGGGTTCCACGCAGAGGAGGAGTAAGGAACTCTAGTGCAGGACTAATGTTTCGTAAAGAAGCAATTTTAGAGAGAGGTAATAGCGATAGTCTAAGTTATATGCCGTTGAACCTCGTTATAACGAAGTTGGCGCCCTGAGATTTCTTCGTTATACCCGCAGCTTCGTTATAGCCCGTGATGACCGAGCATCCAAGGGGAATCGTCATTCCTTCGTTATATCCATTATTTCGTTATAAATAATTTCGTTATAACGATGTGCCACTGTATATAAAACAAGCACCGTAGCTATATCATGATTGAAACGGATAAAGATCGTGGAGACTACTATCACAACGCGTGCATACACTCCAATAGTCTCTTTGTCCTTCTTAATTTTCTTCCCACAGTAGGACACCCTCAAGGGCACGCGCCGGAGAAAGTTGCGCCAAAGTCCAAGAGGAAAGAATCACGGCCCTGGCGTGGGCGTAAAATATTTCTGTCACGAAGCCCGCCACAGCTGTTTTGACGACACTTTTCCGCCGTGGTCGGTGGAAAGGGAGCTCCTGACGGCCTCTGTAGCGTGATTGACGATCGAACGGCCGCGGTGCGCGTTTATCGCAACCGAGCGCCCGTGGCAAACTCCAGGAAACGTTTCGTCGTTGAAACGAGTGCATCCTGGTTTTTGCGCCAACAAACACGCGTGTTTTAAAGTGCCGTCGGCCCTCGCACGCATTGACTCGCGCCAACATCGCTTGAGTGTCGATGGATCAAGTGACACCTACCCCCGCAGTCCTCAATTTTGGTATCTGTGGCCAGTTGTCGCCACAGTCCGATAAGAAACAATCCGTGTAACGTTCACTGTCTATAGAATTCGACTGTTATCGCAAAGGGCGTGTTGGCATTTTTGAAGGGCTTTAACTGTTGCTTCGGGGAATACAAGCCCATAGCGGAAGTCGCTGCTCGCGAAACACCGAGAAGAAAACTTCCGCACCTTTCGCTCGCTCGGGGACGAAGTGATAGCTACAGCGATAGCGCAGCCCATCTCCCACCCAGTACGTCTTGTGGATGTGCCTGGGACATTAGTTGCCAACATTTACACATTCACATTTCAAGAAATTCATTCACTGATTCTGACTCACAGGTCTACCTGCGCGGTCCACCGCAGGTCCACCTCACAGGTCGGTCGGTCAGTCGGTCAGTCAGTCAGTCAGTCAGTCAATCAGTCAGTCAGTCAGTCAGTCAGTCAGTCAGTCAGTCAGTCAGTCAGTCAGTCAGTCAGTCAGTCAGTCAGTCAGTCAGTCATCCGTCAGCCAGTCATTCAAATCAAATCAAATCAATATCAGTTTCATTCAAACGACTAGTAGGAAGTACATGTGAATCATCTGGGCCCTAAGCCTTCTCGGCTAGACTTGGGCCCATGCAGGAAGTGCAAAAAATAATTATAGCGAGACAACTCAGTATTTTACACATTCAGTCAGTCAGTGAGTCGATCGGTCGGTCGGTCGGTCGATCGATTCAATCAATCAATCAATCAATCAATAAATCAATCAATCGATCGATCGGTCGATCAACCCATCAATCAATAGTTAAATAAATAAATCGGTGAAGTTTACTATGCATCATTATATAGAAAGTGTGACAGTCCCATGGCAGAGGACTACCTGGGGGATGTTGAGTGTGGTCAGCATGTGATTCAGCACGAATAAAGCCCATCCCTAAAGGATCGCTGCAAAAGGTCCCGAGCCCGTTTTAACAGTGTACTTTTGAAATGGTTATGTTTTCGAAAATACTCGTTGCAATGCTTCCTCAAGCATAGCGGCGACATCATGAAGCTACCAAGACAAAAATACGCGAAAGACCCTATATACATTCATTCATTCATTCATTCATTCACGCTTTTACTCGGAAGGACAAAAAAAAAAGTCTGTTCTACGACGGCTTTCGGAGTCCCTAATCCCCAAACACAGTGACAGCGTAAGCACGAATATGTGCTGAAACGGTTACAGCCTTGAGTTGTACAAGAAATCGATTTCACGAACCCGACCGCGGCGGCTGCGTTTTTACGGAGGCAAAACGCTCAGGCGCCCGTGTGCTGTGCGATGTCAGTGCACGTTAAAGATCCCCAGGTGGTCGAAATTATTCCGGAGCCCTCCACTACGGCACCTCTTTCTTCCTTTCTTCTTTCACTCCCTCCTTTATCACTTCCCTTATGGCGCGGTTCAGGTGTCCGCCGATATATGAGACAGATACTGCGCCTTTTCCTTTCCTCAAAAACCAATTATTATTATCAACCTAGGACAGGATCTCTCAAAATGCCTGCGTCGCAAAATATGTTCTTCTTTTTCACACAGCCCCGCCGCGGTGGCTCAGTGGTTAGGGCGCTCGACTACTGAACCGGAGTGCCCGGGTTCGAACCCGACCGCGGCGGCTGCGTTTTTATGGAGGAAAAACGCTAAGGCGCCCGTGTGCTGTGCGATGTCAGTGCACGTTAAAGATCGCCAGGTGGTCGAAATTATTCCGGAGCCCTCCACTACGGCACCTCCTTCTTCCTTTCTTCTTTCACTCCCTCCTTTATCCCTTCCCTTACGGCGCGGTTCGGGTGTCCAACGATATATGAGACAGATACTGCGCCATTTCCTTTCCCCCCAAAAAACAATTATTATTATTATTATTATTATTATTATTATTATTATTATTATTATTATTTTTCACACAAACTCTTATGTCCGTTAAACATGAATACACTTATATGGGAGTAAAAAAGTAAACTCTTCTCTACGCAACTCCTTTTATAAAAGAGTAAGACGACATCTTACTCCACTTTACTCCTTTCTGTGCAGAGTGCGCGCTATGCACGCCCTTCCTTTCAGCAGAAGGTATAGGAAGGCGGACACGCGCACGGCGCCACGCTCGGGTGCGCACAGCGCTGGCCACCAGCTTCTCGGTACACATACAGGCGCCTATACATAGGTGTCATTTTCCTCCGCTCATTATCCCACTCAGTCATCGCGTACACACCCAATTCCGCTTGACCCGTTATCTTGGCACGCATCGGTGGCCGCGGAAACTTGCCTCTTGCCTTCGCCCGGTAGAGTATAGTGCCGCCTGCCATCTTTCCTCGGTACGGTTCTCGCCGCGTAGGGCGTTGCGAACAACTCAATCAGCGTACAGGTCAGAGCGATACTAAAAGGGGAAAAATTTAGTAAGCAGGCAATCGTTGATATCACTTCCCGGCTGGAGCATGAGTCATACTTGTTTGTCTTTGCCGAGTAATTCTCCGCTAAGGCACACGGTACACACAGTAAATATTCGGCTTTGATCGACACTGACATAAAAAAGAAAAAAGAAAAATTAGCATCTTGAGTGCGAACTCAGTGTTCTCTCGATTACTACAATTATCGCCGGCATCGGCCAGGTTACACTGAGGACAAATCCATCCAATTATTGTCAGTAAATATCGATTATCTGGCTGTTTCTGGGTGTCTTGATGTTTTTTTCCGGCATCAAAAGACGTGTTTATAGTTGAGAAAATTGCATTTAACAACACTGAAGGTCGATCGATTCGTCGTATTGAGTTGAACTGAGTTGAGTTGAGTTGTGTCGAGTCGTGTAGAGTCGAGTCGAAACGAGTTGTGTTGTGCCGTGTTGTGTTGTGCTGGATTTAGTGGTTCATAAACATGTAAGGCTATCATGCAGCAAACACACGCTATAGGAAATTGTGTTCAATCGATTGCATCGATACGGGGGAAATGCTAGAACATGCTTCTCTATATTCTCTTAATTTGTGCTATGGGTCTGTACCCTGGAGAACGAACTGTACCAATACGACAATAGTTCGTCACAAACCGTTTCGTAATAACGAGTTTCGACTGCATGTGGAAGAACTGAAGCTACAACTATGTACAAGTAAACAAATTTCCACAAAGATTAGGGAAAAATAACTGCATGCGTGTAAGTGCGCCCCATCACTGTCTCGCCAACGCGGCTTACCTGCAAAAATATACGTACAGTCGTGAGCAGCATGAGAGAGAAAAAAAATTCAGGATTCATTTATTTATTACTGCATAATTATGCGTGAAAAGCGCAGTTTGTTCGGTTTTGCAAGTAGTTTTCTTCTTGGCATATAATATCCAAAAGTCATAAATTCAGTGCAGGACAAAGCAGAAAATTTACAGTTTTGTGCGAGACGTTTGTTCCCTCTTACATTGCGCACGACTGTACATCCTCGTCAGATCAGAGCGAAAGCTACAGTACACGTTGAGTGGCATATGAACCAAGGCACTGACACGTCTATAATCTAGTCTGGACAAAATGTTGCTTATTTCGCACGAAACGCGACCACCGAATGGACAAAGCCAATTCAGCAGCGAGAAGGGATAATCGACGCGTTGTGGATGTGAAAAAATGAGATCCATGCACGGGGAATGAATGCCGAAAAAACCTCCGGACCGTAATCAGCTCGGCATTCTTTCCGGCTTTCCGCAGCATCACCTCGCGGAAAGTCAACTTCACGCGACCGCATGTTCCCTTTAGCAGTGTACCATACTGTAGACACCACTGAAAGGCCACAAGCTTCGAGGTCATATACTCCGCTCAGCTGCCTTGCGAAACTCGCGGTTCTCATCATTTCAAGGTCAGGAAGACTGATGCGAGCGCGCTCGTTTCATCCTCAATTCAACGCATGTTTTGCGGCCCATATTACCCCAACGACGGGCGGGAGGGGTCGCTTCTTCTCGGTTAATTCATCAGTGTCCCGAGGCTGCGTCGGACAACCCCCCCCCCCCCCCCCCCCCCTTCCTTTCCCGCAGTTCGTACACGCGATGGACTCTGGTGATCTGAACAGCTTACAAACAAGACGCGCTACACTGACGTTCGCGGAAACGTGCTTGCGAAGTCAGCCGGGTGGCCACATCCTCGAACCCGTCACGCGTCGCTCTACCACACGCTGGCACGCGCCTCGGCGGCCTGCCAATTGGAAGCCGCGTGCCAAGCGCCACGCGTTCGGCACCATCGTGTGTCTTTCCGCCGCCACCTGATCGCCGATTAATTTCCCACGGTCGCTGGCTCACACCGTTTTCTTTTTTTTTTCTCCTTCAACACTTTCCGCCTTTGTTGTCCTTGTGCCAACATCCAAGCGCGTTGGTAACAATTACATCGCCGGGTACTCTGTCGTCGGAAAAAACAGACGCAGACATGGCTGCAGCGGGGAATGAACGTTTTAATCGGGCAGCGCTGGCCAATACAGACGGAACTCGTTATAACGAAACAGTCTAAAGCGAAATAATGGATATAACGAAGGAATGACGACTCCCCTTGGAAGCTCGGTCAACACCGGCTATATCGAAGATACGGTTATAACTAAGTAATTGCCGGGCCACTTCAGCTTCGGTATAGCGAGGTTCAACTGTTAAATACCCTAACCTATAAAAAGGGTGTTTCACCTAAGACTTTACAAAATTATTAAGAATAGCCTTTCTGGGTTAGCAGGGCGCCTTTTTTGGCATAGCACTGTCAGCATTGTAGTATATCAGAATACAGCTAAGTTGTGCAAACTAGCAAGCTGCTTAACTAATTACAAATAGGTACCTTTCTAACTATTACTGTCAGGCTCCTTAATTATTGAGAGGCATCTAGCGCAACGTAAGTGACATCTATATCACTTTTAAGAATTTCAAAAACGCGGTTACCCTCGGCGCTGTGGTCCGACAAATTCTGGCTACATCGCGCAAGAATACCTGTTACAAAAATTTTTTACACAGTCTTTTAAGGTTTATAGACTATACACAAACCATAGAGAATAGTCTATAGGCAATACAAGCCTTATAGACTGTCCATAGACAATCTATAGATTTATGGCCACGCACATTTAGTTTACTTTTGTCTATAGACAGTCTATAGACTATGAATAGACAGAAAGAAATATCTATAGGGAGGCAATAGAGTCTATAACAAGTCTATAGACCATTTTTGTAAGTGAAATGCGCTTTCAAGAATCCTGCAGGCAAAGCAATCTCTCCAGTGCACGTAACTACATGTTAACCGAAAAAGCTCGGTTAACAGCAGGACTCGAAGGTCGTCATCATCATCAGCCTGACTAGGCCCACTGCAAAGCCAAGGCCTCTTCCATATCTGTCCAATTAACCCTGTCCTGTGCCAGCGGTGCCCACCTAACCTTCTGCCGCCCCCTGCTACGCTTGCCTTCTCTTGGAATCCACTCCGTTACCCTTAAGGACGAGCGGTTATCCTGCCTTCGCATCGCATGCCCTGCCCAAGCCCATTTCTTCATCTTGATTTCGACTAGGATGTCATTAACCCGCGTTTGTTCCCTCACCCTCTCTGCCCGCTTCCGGTTTCTTAACGTTACACCTATCGTTTTCCTTTCCATAGCTCGATGCGCTGTCCTTAATTTAAGGACTTAAGATAAGCATAAGATAAGGAATAATAGAACATAATAAAATCAAAAAGGTACCCGTAAAATGTAACAGCATTCATCACTTATACAGATCCGTCGAAGATTTTTTAAACCCCCAGGCCCGGCTGATGTCGTCTAGTCTACGCAGGGTGTGTGCAGGGTCTTAAATGTTTTTTTTTTTCGTGAAACGAAACAAATGTGAGGCGAGTAAGGCACCGAGTCGCACGTAGGGATTGCGAGCAGTAGGCGTCCGACAAGATAAAGTGATGCAAATGTACGTTGCTTATGTAATCGTCCTCGCATTGTGTAAGCAAGCGTCCTTTGCGCACATCTCAGAAAAGCGCGCATTTCTCCTTCAAGCTACCCTTATAAAAATTTTTTAGACAGTCTATAGACTGTCCATAGACCTTTGACTATAAAGTTTACAGGTATAGACTGTCCATAGACCTTTTACTATAAAGTTTACAGAATTTCTATACACAAATGTTATATATTAGTCTATAAGCAGTGCAAACCCTATGGACAGTATATAGACAATCTATAGATTATGGCCATACACTTTTGTACTTTTTTCTATAGACAGTCTATAGACTATGATTAGACAAAAGGAAATGTCCACAGGACTATAGACTGTATATAGACTTTGTAGACAAATATTATAGACTAGTCTATAAGCAATACAAACCATATAGACAGTCTATAGAGAATCCCCAGATATATGGCCATACACTTTCAGTCGACTTTTGCATACAGAAAGTCTATAGACTATGAATAGACGAAAGGAAATATCAACAGGAAGACAGCAGAGTCTATAAGAAGTCTATAGACAAGTCTATAGACCGCTTTTGTCATGGTAGGTTTCGAGCACTTCAATCTCAATTTGCAACGAAACTGCATGAGCGAGCCAGCTGCCGTTGGAGACGTTCAGGAAAAACAGAGTGTGCGCCTGCGTGCGCTTTTATTTTTTTCCGTGCGTTTATGGGACAGAAATGTTCGGAAAAAACCCACTGAGCGGACTACGCGCCACAAAGTGAAGAAGTTCGCGTTGATGAGGAAATGCGCGCCGACGCGCGGCAATCACTGCAACGTCGTGATAATAAATTTGGCCGTGTCTGCCCAAACCGACGCGCTTAAAATGGAAGTGGATGATTGGAGTTCGACCCATCGCGGCACAGACGGAACGTCTCGCGTTGTGGTCATGCTTGCGGCTCGGCGGCGCCGCCTCTGGTTATGAAACACTTATCGCCATTTGGTGTCATGAATGGGAGCTGTGCGTGCTCCGAATGCAATGCTCATATCAGTGTCATTAGAAGCATCTCTTGTGCGAAGAAATTCGCCGTAACAACTAGTAAGGTTAGGTTAGATGATGCAGGAATGCTGCTGTTCTTCACTGACGTTGTTCCAGCTTGTTTGCTGACCCGGAGACACGTTGCGACGGGGGGGGGGGGGGAGGGGGGGAAGGACACGTTCTTCCACTGTACCTGTTTGTTTGCAGTTACGTAACAAAGTGGACATCAGGTATGCGCCCAGGAAAAGCTGCAAACTAAAACTTTCAAGCAAGCCGGAGTCCACACCAAGCGTGTTCGTTCAAGAGTCCAACACACAAACTGCACGTTCTAAATTGCGTAATAAGCCCAGTACCCGCCACCAAGAGACATATCTCCCTCCAGCTCTCAAAGAGGCCGGAGTCTGCACCAAGCCGGATCTTCGTCAGCCTCTGAGTCACGACTGGGTCAGACCGTCTCGTTTGGTTTAAAGTAGGTCGGCTCATTCACTTCCCTCAGGTGAACAACCATTTGGCAAAGTCTTAACATATACTGCCTGTCCGAACTGCCAGTCTCTGGCGTTGGTAATTGAAAATGTGGCCTTCATGATCTTCCATACGTGAGCACGGAAGCGCCGCCAGACGAGCGTGCAGCAAGCCGCACAAAATGACGGGAGATCAGAAGCAGTGAAATTCGGTTAAAGACCCGAACCTATCGCAAAGTCATCGAGGAATGGTAATTAAGCGACCTGTAAACTTTCCTGGTTTCGTGTCTATCCTGTGCTTAGCACTTATTGTAATTGTCGTGGTAAGTGCTAATTCATTGTATTTTTAAAATATTCTTGACATATATTAGTTTTCAAACACAGACAAAACAACACGCTGACTCATTTTAGCAGTCCATATAGACAACAATGAAATGTTAGAAGTGAATGGCACATGTATCATGTATGCATGCGTGCGTTCAAGGAGTAAAGGCAGGGCGATATTTTGGAACCCAAGTCGTACCTGTCACGGTTTTGTTACACACACACACACACACACACACACACACACACACACACACACACACACACACACACACACACACACACACACACACACACACACACACACACACACACACACACACACACACACACACACACACACACACACACACACACACACACACACACACACACACACACACACACACACACACACACACACACACACACACACACCAGAATAAGCATCTAGCTCGTCCGATAGTAACATCAGGGCTAGTCTTATATGTATATTACTCAGTAATATCGCCAGCCAGAAGTTACCGACTAGAAAAAATAACTCGAGTTTTAAAACAACTAATAGTGAGGGTGAGGGAGAGCCATGAATTCAAAGGTGAGGGTGAAGGAGGAAGAGTAAAAGCGAGGTCATTTGCCCACCTCTGGTTACAAATAATTCTTACTTGTAAGAGTATTCGCACTCGTTCTAAACAGCGAACAACTAGCGGCGGCCTTGCGGTACGGTGCTATACAATTAACGTGTTCTAACTATAAATGTTAGAAGACGCAACAGTGATCACCACTGAAGGCACGGAATGCGATTTCAGCAGTATAGCACCTACGTCATACAAGTAAGAAAAGTACCTTTTCCTACTGATGACGACAACGAATAAAGTAGTGGTAAGCGTTCAGCGGTATAAGTCTCTCCATGAAGCGTATAGGCGTCCTTATCAGCGGGCGTCATTTCGCAGCCGAAAAACACAACAGAAAATTTTCTGCCGTCGCAACAGATTTTCTGTCACATTCTTGATCATGAACTTCTAGTAACAACCGAACTTTGTGTTGTTACCAGAGGAAATTGCTACAAAACTACAGACTACAAGGTATAATTACAAAAAAAAAAACGGCAGTACTACGGAAAAATACTGTAGAATAACAGAAAAGTCTGCCGTTACGAAAAAACTACGACACATTCTGTCGTATTTTTGACACGTTTCCGTCGTTTTTTTTTTTTTTTGACTGGGTTCTAACTACGTGGTTACTCGGAATTGCACATGATTGCACAAGCAGTGGTCCCTCTCACCGTCAGCTCCTCATCGGAATGCGCACGTGTTGCTGGGCACTGGGCGCCAATAACTTCCTCTTTTGATGCGCCGATCTGCGGGCGCTGAGTGTTCAGCCAAGCGCCCCGATTAACGAGAACGGAATGTACACCCCATGACATCCTCCGAGCGACGCCGTTAATTTATAAGCCAACTGCTGCACGCCTCGTGACGTGCGCCACATTCCTTGACACTCGATCAGTAAGTAAGGAGCAAATCTTCCTCTTGAACTACACTGAAGTACGTTGAGCGCTCTATCAACAGTTTCTGGTTTCAGACCAAGAGGAAGGGTCGTCGCACGGATAAATCGACGCAAACATGACAAATCGAATGGGCTCTTGAGACGGATTTTATAGGCGTTGTGACGGAAAGCATGCGTTCGAGGCGCTGTTTGCGTTGCTTGCCAGACAGATGTTCGCCTTCCGCACGTGCTTCACATGGAACACGCCACTCGACTCGTAAGAAACGTTAAGAAATCAGGGAAGTATTTTGAAACTGCCCTTGAAAGACACCGTCGATCCCGAGCAGCGTTACTACAGGCTATACATGCTGCCCTGCACTCTAAACACGAATACACCTATATGGGAGTAGAAAGGGGGTAAACACCCCTTTTAGCGCCCCCCATTTGATAAAAGGCAGTGCGCTAGAGGGCAGCTTACTCTCTTTTTGATCGTTTCTGTTCAGAAGTGTTTTGAAACTGCCCTTGTAAGACACTGTCACTCCCGAGCGGCGAGCGGCGCTACCACTACTACTACTACTACTACTACTACTACTACTACTACTACTACTACTACTACTACTACTACTACTACTACTACTACTACTACTACAACTACTCGTGTCACTACTACTACTACTATTACTAATTCTAATACTACTACAACTCCTACTCCTATCACTACTACTACTATTTCTTATACTGCTACTACTGCCACTACTACTACTTGTAATAGTACTACTATTATTCCTACTACTACCTCTAATACTACTCCTACAACTACTACTACTTGTAATATTACTACTATTACTAGTACTACTACTACCACTACTACCTCTAATACTACTACTACTACTACTACTCCTACTATTACTAAATCTAATACTACTACTCCTACTCGTATCAATACTACTACCACTACTACCTCTAATACTACTACTACCACAACTACTATCACTACTACTACTACTATTACTTCTTCTAATACTACTACTACTCCTATCACTATTTCTAATACTACTACTACTGACACTACTACTACTGCTATCACTACTACTACTTGTAATATTACTACTACTACTACTACTACTACTACTACCTCTAATACTACTCCTACCACTACTACTACTTGTAATATTACTACTATTACTAGTACTACTACTACCACTACTACCTCTAATACTACTACTACTACTACTACTACTACTACTACTACCACTACTACCTCTACTACTACTACTAAAGCACCGGCACTGATTCTGGCCGCCCTTGCGTCTCTTGCATCCTCGCTGCAGTCATTCCGTTCCAAACTGCCGCACACTGCACGTATCCCAAGCACACCTGATGCACCCACTCGGGGCGCACGCATCCCGTGAGCGTCTCTTAACCGAACCTGCTGCTAGTCTTTCCCCTCCGCTGCGAAAAGCACGCAACGAGCGCGCAGGCGACTTTCCTCGTCAGACTGCGGTCGCGAATAGTCAAGCATCGAACAACCACCGTAAGCCACCGGACCTGGCTAAAAGAGCTTATCTCTGCTTCAGCCGGTTCCGAGACCGGCAGACCTATAGCGCACGACAGCGTCTTTCCCTGCGCTGGAAACAAGCACAAGGAGCTGCCGTAACGCAGCGAAGTCGTGCAGCTCCGAAGGCACGTGCTCGCCTGGATCAGTGAAGAACATTTGGAAAGAAAAAAAAAGTTGGCCGGGGAAAAAATACGCGGCTATAAGGAGACGTAACCTGTCTCTTCCATGAGGAAACGAATGCCCAACTATAACCAAGTGCGTTATCAGGTCAGACGTGAAAGAGACGCCAGCAAATAGTTCGCGCTTGAGAGATCGAGTCCGTAAGAAAAGCTCTCTGACTGCGTGCGAAAAAGAAATTCCGCGAAAACTGGAAATCACGCGAGTTCGTTGCTTAAACGGCAGAGCTTTACGTATAAGGCAGCAACGCGGGAGCGCGCAGCAGACATTCTGTATGCGTGAAATCTGCCACTTTTCACAACTTTACACTAATAGGCTCACGCTGAATTACGTGGCGTTGAGAAGGGAGGAGAAACTAGAGTTGGCCTTCATCGACAGCTTTAGGCAGTGTTCTAACTCCAAATAGGTTATTGTTGCTGAAAACTGAGCTTTTAGAAGCTAGAAAAGGTCAGAAAATAAAATAACAGGTGTCGCCACCATTAAGCCGTTTATTGTGCGGATCTCAGAGCTTAGGCTTTACCACCATTCATTTTTAGACGATGATCACTGAGTCTTTTTTCGGTTTTGACGTCACGAGCTTGAATCGAGGGCCGAGAAAATATTTAAATATAATTTTCCCGCCAATTAAGTGTGTATTTGCTGCAGCACGAGCATCAACGTAGAAAGAAAGATCCATATAATCCATTGTTACCAAAAACAAAAATTTAATGGAGTTTCCCTGCTGCAAGAGTCCAGCACTTCTCGTTACTCTCTTCGATCTCCTGATACATAGATGTGAAATGTGAACATGCGGGCAGTGCGCATAATAACAAAAACTGTATGGGCCTGTGCGCTTGGCGGATATGTCGTGTTCATCGTTCTTAACATAAGTTTCTTTTTTCCTTAGCAAGGTATACATTAATTGTGAGTAATGATCAATGCCGTTTCAGGAACCAGTGATAATCTTTCAGCGTGGTTAGTTCCGACGACTTAATTTACGCAAGGACCCGTTTTTAGCGACTGTCGCGGGAAATGCGCACTTCGCAAAAAAAAAGAAAAGAATTTGCATTCCCCTAGAAGGCAGCAATTCAAGGGGGTGAAAAATTGGTGCAGCATTTCGTGTTTCTTATCTTAGCTCATTCTTCTTTGTCCAGCGCACAGCCTGCAATTCATGTTGCCTTCTAGCAGTCAGCACCGACGTCACAGAGGCAGCAACCAGCGGTGGAGGCGAGACAGATTAATAGTTGAAAAGAACCCCACATACCATAACATACCATACCATACCATACCATACCATACCATACCATACCATACCATACCATGTACCATACCATGTATCATACCGTATAGCATACCGTTTACCATATCATACCATACCCTACCATGCCATGCTATGCTAGACCATGCCATACAACACCATATCGTATCTAACCATTCCAAAACATAACATAACATACCATAACATAGCATAACATTCCAAAACATAACATAGCATAACATAACATGCCATAACATAACATAAAAACAATAAAAACAAAGTGACCACGTTTTAAGGGGGAGCCTCCGTCCATACTCTATCACGCCATGCTGTGCTACATCGTAAGGTGCCCTGCCTTGCTTTGCTCTGCCATGTCATTCCATGGCAGGAGGAAGAAGCAGGAATTAAACAAAGGCCGAAAACTTCGTTAACACGAACAAAACGCTATGTGAGCACAGGAATGGTCCATAAGCTGTTCCAAGTCACGTGTAAAGACGCTTCTGAGAAATATAAAAGTAAATAAACTCCGTTTTATTGTATGTGTGTGTTTGTGTGTGTGTGTGTGAAACGGGGAAAGCGCTCAAGGATACGAAGGACTGGCGTCATTCTCCAACGAAAAATGCGTCGGAGAAGGATTTGTCCGCGCATGCCGTTCCATATTCAATACCAACGTGGACTTTCCCATGCAATGGCTTTCGTTTATAGAACAGAATCTGAAAACAATAACAAGTCCGGGAATTTACACTTACAAAAGCAGTTTCATCGTGCTTCATCCCATTACACTTTGTTACCGTGGTTTGAGCGCACTAAACGACAACCGATGCATTTATGGCAAACTATAGTTAAAGTTTCGCCCACACCCAGCAGCGTTAAGCTGATCTTGTGGCTATAGCTTGATATCTACGCATGCAGAAGTTAATATCATTAACTTCTACCTGCGCAGAAGTTAATCCCAGAAGTTAGTAACATTAACTTCTGCCTGCGTAAAGTTAATAACAGAAGTTAATAGCATTAACTTCTGAATAACGCAGTTAGCTTAAGAAATCATTAAAATTAACTTTTGAATAACTCAGAGTAGAGCTTGCGCCACACGGTGGAATACTGCCGGTTCTGTTAGATGCCCCAGCGGTTGTCAGTAACCTTCGATTAGCTTTGAGACTAACTTCGGCATAAAATAGGAGCATGCTACACAAACAAAAGACTGGACTTCAACCACGGACAAAGTGCGAAGTGCCTCACGGGAACTGCTTGTGTGATTGGACTCCATCAGACCGCAGCCGCAGAGAGCAAAACTTCCAGCCGGATGAAATAACAGAGATCTCAACAGCGAATAGCCGAGATGAATAAAAGGCGAAAGGAAGTTCTTAATTATCATTATACGATGACATTGCGACCCGAGGCGGTGGCTCACTGGCTATAGGGCGCTCGGCTGCTGATCCGGAGTTCCCGGGTTCGAACCCGACCGCGGCGGCTGCATTTCGATGGAGGCAAAACGCTAAGGCGCCCGTGTGCTGTGCGATGTCAGTGCAGGATAAAGATCCCCAGGTGGTCGAAATTATTCCGGAGCCCTCCACTGCGGCATCTCTTTCTTCTTTTGTTCTTTCACTCCCTCCTTTATTCCTTTCCCTTACGGCGCGGTTCAGGTGTCCAACGATATATGAGACAGATACTGCGCCATTTCCTTTCCCCCAAAACCTATTATTATTATTATTATTATTATTATTTTTATTATTGTCATTATGACACTACGCTAGATTAGGTCTTCTCCTTGCCTTTAATTACTTGTACTGATATTCTGTTCATGTTTTCTTACATATTTTCCATATACAGTAGAGCCTCGTTATAAGAAAACGTTTATAACGAAACAATGGATACAACGAAAGAATGCCGATTCCCCTTGGAAGCTCGGTCAAAACGGGCTATAACGAAACTACTGTTATAACGAAGTAATGGTCGGGCTCCCTTCAACTCCGTTATGACTAGGTTCAAATTAATTTCTTTGCTCATTAAATTTTCTGTCCTTAACATTGCTGAGCAACTTTGCAGTGCTCTTTGATGAGTCATTCGTGGTCATTATTAGTCGCAATAAATTTTATTCTTTCCCGAGAGCAAGGTATAGCGAGGTTGGTTATATGGTTCTTGATAATCCCAAAGTGAACAAGCGAGAAGAAAACATCAGGGTCTTGCCAACGTTTCGACAAATGGACCTGTCTTCGTCTGGGCGAGCATGCAGAGGTCTTTCTCTCTTCACTTTGTCGCATGCCAATAGTGGCAGATGGAAAGTGTACACAGACGACGCTTTACTTTTTTTTTCATTGCGGAGCTTCTAATGATAACGCATTAATAGGGTGTTGGGACATGCTTCCAGTTTGAGGCCTAAGTGGCCGCCCGTAGCAAAGAAAAATTAAGTACGTGATGTCGTTGCAAAGTAAGACGCAGTCGTGTTACACATTTTCCGCGTTCGACTTGCTTTTTATGCGCGCTGCCAAACGGTGCTTATAACTCGGTGTTATTCCGCTTTCACTTTTTTTCAGGTAATTCTTTTCCTTGAGGGTCAGTGAAGGCTGAAGTTGGAATAAGCTCTCTTGACCAATCTAGGCACCCTATTCGAGGCCCTTTTCTATACCCCTTCTACAAGATAATAAAATACTCAAAGCATAGTGCTAGGACGTTCATTCTCGCGCAACGTTACACAACGTTACGGAACGCATTACCTTAAACAAGAGTATTTTAATGTTTTCAAAAAGAAACGTGACCTCTTCCTTTCAGTCTTCTTGTATGCACATACACATCTTCACCAGAAATATTCTTTGTAATATCCGCCCCCTCCCCCTCCCTCTGTTATTTCATGCAAAAATTAACGATGTGCGTACTGTAAATAAATAAATAAGTAAAGCAGACGACACTGGTGCTGATTAACAACGAAGAATGTCATTGGAAAAAGCTTAATATGCAGCAACGATCCCGACCGCGGTGGCTGCGTTTTTCTGGAGGCAAAACGCTAAGGCGCCCGTGTGCTGTGCGATGTCAGTGCACGTTAAAGATCCCCAGGTGGTCGAAATTATTCCGCAGCCCTCCACTACGGCACCCCTTTCTTCCTTTCTTCTTTCACTCCCTCCCTTATCCCTTCCCTTACGGCGCGGTTCAGGTGTCCAACGATATATATGAGACAGATACTGCGCCATTTCCTTTCCCAAAAAAAACCAATTATTAATTATTATTAAGTAATGCAATATATAGCAATATATATGCATGCGCAGCCACCGTGCAACAGAAACAAAATGAAATAATAGTATAAAATGCCAAGACAATAAGCGCCCTAGAACAATATGAAAGATCACCAATTCGTGCAGTTCTTCATACTGTTCAAGCTTATTGGAATAGGGCGGTGGTGAACTTGCGTCTTGCTTGGCTCGAGGACAGCGAAGCGAAGTGCGCAGATAGGCGATGTTATTGACTCTATCATTCCAAGTTTAATCTTAGCGAAGGCCACTTTCGAGTCAAGTCCGCACTTTCTAGTCCGTCAGTGCCCTACTCTAGCTTCGCCAGTGCAGTATGCATGCTTATTTCATTCTAGCTGTTGCTATATAGACATAGTACGCTATGCCTATTATCAAAGAGAAGAAAGCGGAATGCATGGGCTTCTCAGCTCGGCACGAAGCAGCCGGGACGTGTGGTTAGTACAATTCAGATCGCGCGCACGCGCTGAGAGAGAGAGAGAGACACCTTTAATAGAAAAACCAGTCAGTGAACGCCAGGAGAGAAGTCCATCTCCCTCGTCGCCCCTAGCCGTCGGCCCGAATCCCTTGGGACAAAGCAGCAGAAAAGGCTTGCTGATGATGTCCTGCTGGACGTTAGGGTCTGGGCCGCAGAGCAAAACCTCCCAGGATTCTAGTGTGCGCCAGCTATCTTACCTAATCGGACATGTCCACACCATGTGGACCAAAGCTGCTGCCTCGTGGAAAAATTTGCGCTGTGATCTGAAGACTTCAGGGTGCCACTTGCTGTAAAGTACTGGGTTGGGGAAAACCCCCGCCTGCAATTTCCTCCACATAACCTCTTCCTTCTTATTGAGCGTTCCGTCCGCAGGAGGATAAACTTGTCGATTTAGTCTGTAGTATAGTGTGATTTCTTCGTATGCGCTCATATCCATTCCTGAAAGGATAAATTTTATTCAACAAATCGCCCCCGTCTGGGGCTTTGCGCAAAAAAAAACAAAAAACAAAGACGCAGTGCGCGAGCACCGGCAAGGCACTGGAGCGGGAATGCGTAGCTGGCACCGGAACTTTTCCTCTCTTCTGAATACCGGAACCGCACGCTCGGCCAACGCAGCCCACGAGGAAAAGGAACCATTCACCGCCCATTCCTCACCTCCGCTGATACGCTATAGTTTCGGTTTAGTGCCTGCCGATAGCAAGTACACACATCGCGAGAGTCTGTGAGCGCTACATTCAGAGGCACGGTGGGTGCTGCATTCAGACGGCTTGTCCAGGCTTGTCCAGTGGCACTGAAGCGGTAGAGCAGGTGGAGGTTTGCAGAGCAAAAAAAAAAGGGGGGGGGGGGAGAAAGGCGGGAGCAGCAACGAGCACTGCATTTAGAGGGATCTGTGCTCATGCAGCATGTCCAGGTTATTCACATTATGATGGAGCCCCCATGACGGAGCATTTCCTCACCGGACGTCAGCTTCGCTCGGGTGATGCTTCTTTTCCCGTGCAGTTGCACACCTCGAGCGCCCCATACGACGCTGGCGACTGCTGCTTACGATGTATCAGATGCAGACTTTCCATTTTCCCCGGCCGGAGAGCCGCGGTGCGCGCTTTCATTAATCTGGTTGCCAACTGGCGCATGGCGGAGCAGCTACTGGAACGCTGTAGATGTGTGCTTGCCAGTAGACTATAGAGTTTATAGCCTATCAAATGGTACGTCTATAGATAGTCTACAAACTGTCAACAGACATATACCTATAGACGTCCAGTGGACGTAAATCTATTATAAGTGTCGAAAGGCAGTTTACGTGCGTTGTCCACTAACAGTGCAGTCAGAAGTTTGGTGAAAGTGTAAGGTCTTAAATCCGTACGCTGCATACAGTCTAGATAAGTCGAAAAGCACGAGGTCATAAATTTAGAGATGATCGAAGTCTGACAGAAGTCTAATGAAGATGGAAGACCGGAAATTGAAGACACTGAATGTGCAAGACCGGAAAGAGTTGTATAGAGACTTTATAGGTGAAATGCCACGAATTTTCTGTGTGCTATTGAAATAACTTTAAGCGAGGGAAGCGAGCGGCGGTCAAAGTGGGGTTTACATTTCCGTGTTTTTATTTCCCCTCGTAACGCAACGCTCTATCTTCAGCCGACGCGTGTAGAGCAAGAAAGCAGCGATGTGCATGCGTCTAGATTAATCGCATACTTTCCGGAAGCAGCCAACGACCGGTGGTGGACACGGGCCAATCGGTGCAACAAAGAGATTCGCTTTTCCAGTTCTTGTAAACCAGCGCAACGGCTCGAAGCCAAACAGAAAGGGACAAAACACAGCGCTGAGCACAACAGCCACTCCGTCGGAAACACATCTACCGGCCTGCGGTTCCTCAGCTCGTCGCGCAACGTGCCTTATGGTTTGGCTTCGAGCCGTTGCGCATGGCTTACAAGAACTACGTCTGACCAACTCGCCCACCAGTTCATGTTGTATCGATTTTCCAGTCGTTTGTATTTCCACCCCACCTACTTGTAATGCCCGAAGGCCCGAGTCGTGATTCGAGTATAAACTCTAACGGAGAGAAAAAGGCTTCCGTATGGAAGCCGAAATGTCCGTTATCTATTGACCCAAACCATTCGTCGATTGGCATTAACCTTTCTCTGTACAAAATGAGCTCATTCTCGGACAAGACGAGATTTCGACATATATACCGTTAATTTCAGTACAAACCATGTCTCGTTACAAAGGCTTTCTCTATTCGATCTGTCACATTAATCATGGTTTGGCTTATGGCTGTTTAACATCCCAAAGAGACTCCGGTAGTGAAGGGCGCCGTAGTAAACGGCTCCGGAAATTTCGACCACCCGGGGTTCTTCAACGTGCGCTGACAGCGCACGGTACACGGGCCTCTAGAATTTCGCCTCCATCGAAATTCAACCGCCGCGGCCGGGATCGAACCCGCGTCTTTCGGGTCAGCAGCCGAGCGCCACAACCACTTAGCCACCACGGCAGCTGCCACATCAATGATTGTAGCAACTTGTTACGGCTGCTACTTGAGTTATGCTGGGGGGGGGGGGGGGGGGGGGGGTTAAGAGGAAACCTAACTGCGTTTTCGAGCGCGGAAATCATGCTGAACAGGGCCTTATGTTTCATTAAGAAGGTGAATGGTACCGTATAGATATGAAGTATTTATTTCACCTGTCTTGCATTCTTCCCGTTTTTGACACTTCAATTATTTTTTTCTGAGTGCCACTGGATTTTCAGATAATGTTTCTGGGGGAAAAAGCGTGCACTATAGGAGTAAATACGGTATTGATCTTACTTGGTCCCGAAAACGCAGGCAGTTCGCTGAGTGGTAGAGTTTACCTGAGCGAAGGTGAAAAAAAAAAAAGAAACGACCGCAAACACTGGCCGCCTGTCCTGAGCGCAGTGACCAAGGTGACAGCTAAGGAGCTAAAGGTAACAACGCGTGGAAGATATAAGTGGTAAACCGGAAGGGCTTCTTCGAACAAGTCCGCTTTCTGACGTCAACAGAGTTAAGTCACACGATTTTCGTTCTTGTTACGGCACGAGACTAGGAGTCTAGCCCGCAGTGCCCTGCGTAATGGCGACAAGCTAAGTCTCCTATCCTCGCCGTACATAGCGCAGACAGAGAAAGCATAATCATGCGCTCGAGGTCAAGAGGTCACGGTACACGACACGCGAGATCACATCGCGCGAACAGCGCGTACGCTACAACTTGGTAAGCGTGAAACCAGTCGGAAAGGTCAAGACAAGGAGAAGAAAAAAAAGTCGAAATGCTGCACGATCCGGAGTCACTCTCTCAGCTCGAACCAGTCGAGGTCACTAAACGCATCTCTCAGGATCCCTTACACTTTCAACCTGACCCCGCGACAACGTGCGTTCGGTGACCTCCGGTCACACGTGCAGGGAATTAATTATACGTCATTTGAATTCGCGCTCCTATATGCATTCGTGTCGCCTGACTCAGAGAACAGAGCCAGATTTTGGCTTCAGTCCCGACGAACGCTTCAGTATTGAAGACACCAGGCTGTTTTGAGTACACCTTCCGTCAAAAGTTTGTGGAACGCACGCATGAGAAAAAGAAACATCGGTTCATCGGCATCTTCGCACGCAGCCTGGAATACATATATGAAGCGGCGGCTGCGTTTTTATGGAGGAAAAACGCTAAGGTGCCCGTGCGCTGTGCCATGTCAGTGCACGTTAAAGATCCCCAGGTGGTCGAAATTATTCCGGAGCCCTCCACTACGGCACATCTTTCTTCCCTTCTTCTTTCACTCCCTTCTTTATCCCTTCCCTCACGGCGCAGTTCAGGTATCCAACGATATATGAGACAGATACTGCGCCATTTGCTTCCCCCAAAGCCTATTATTATTATTATTATTATTATTATTATTATTATTATTATTATTATTATTATTATTATTATTATTATTATTATTATTATTATTATTATTATTATTATTATTATTATTATTATTATAAATCACAGTAAGCGAATTGCAAAGTAATCCTTAAATTTCAGTGAGTGCAAACTGAATGCGAAATATAAAAAAGTTAATTTTCCCGCCAAAGTAACGTTCCATAAACTTATGGCAGAGGGTGTACATATATGGTATACGTACATATATGGTATACGGACAATATACGATCAATATACGGCACGGCACTTTTTCTCAGCCTTGGATGAGAAAAAAATATCATGAGTTCTTTGCCGAGTAGATGAGGTCTGTGAACGACCTAAGCTATTCTAACACTGAGTTGAGTCGAGTTGTTAGCTGCTGGCCAAACTCAATCAAATTGCTCGAGTACGAAGGAATGAATTTCCGCCATGAGGAGTAATCCGCTTTGAGCGAATGCGAAAATGAAACACTAAAACGACTGATGCAATAAAACGCGCCAGGTAATAACTTCCTACGACCAAGTATTTTAGAACGTATTGCATTCTCACAGCACACATATGTGGGCTAAATGACAGGGACACATTGGCAAAAGTGCGGCGCAGATGCCCGAGACTCAACATACGCTAAAAGCTTGAGCATTAATATTCGATACAGAATCACAGCTTTCCAACGGTTTTCGATGACATGATAATTTAGGGTTATCAGATTTTTCAAGCACCTAGGAGTAGAGAACTTCTTAGCATTCATCGATTTAGTAAACGGGGGATTAAAACATCTAACACCCAACACCCGTTCTTATTCACCGCTGCTGTTCATACTGTAAATTATTGTGCTGTCATTCTTGTTTGCTTCTTTCGTGTTTTGCTACATTTTCATTATATAATGGTCCATAGTTTCTGCTACTTCTCTACTTACTGTAAATACCATATATGACTGCCCGTCATCCTGCTGTTTGCCAACCTGTAAGGGCTCGGGATCTCGTCAAGATCTCCGAGCGTTTAGTCCCGTACTCCTCCTTTCCGAAAGAAATAAAAGTTGATTGATTGATTGATTGATTGATTGATTGATTGATTGATTACAATTCGCACGCTCAGCTGACAGATAGCTCAGTGTTATATGATTAAATTGCTCGTCATGCGACTGCCGAGTTATACATCAATAATAAGCTGCTAGACAAGCGCCTTCGCACTTCAGCAATAAATGCGTTGCCGGCACCGTGTGAAACGCTTCATGCTTCCAAATTCGGCTTGATTAACCAACCGAGACAAGAGCGTTAAGCAGCAACTTGCCGCACTTAACTGGCAATGCCCGAAGTCTTTTCCTGTAACTCCGTCGCGTTTAAAATGCTTCCGCCTTCAACGTCTCCATCGAGGGGACGCTAACTCGGGCATTTTCCTTCCGTGTAGTAAAGTTAATAGAGGTGCTCGTAATTTTTTGCTTCGCGTGATAGTCCTTTTCACGCCTGTCATTTTCCTCGGTGGGAACGCCACTCAGCCAGCATGTCTTGCATCAGTGATTAGTGATTACTAGCTAATATGCGTCCCGCATGTATAATTTTTTATGCTTTGCACGTTCGGCAGCGCTAAGAAATCGCGCCTACGCTGTGAAAATTATCCTATATCACGTCCTGTGTTATCTTATTCTAGCTGTCTCGTTCTGCTCTGTTCTATTCTATCCTGTCCTATCCTGCCCTATTATATCCTATAATATCCTACCCAATCCCACCCTATCCTATGCCTACGAGCCGCCGCGGTGGCTCAGTAGTTATGGCGCTCGGCTGCTGTCCCGAAAGGCGCGGGTTCGATCTCGGCCGCGGCGGTCGAATTTCGATGGAGGCGAAATTCTACAGGCCCGTGTACTTTGCGATGTCAGTGCACGTTAAAGAACCCCAGGTGGTCGAAATTTCCGGAGCCCTTCACTACGGCGTCCCTCATAGCCTGAGTCGCTTTGGGACTTTAAACCGCCACAAACCAAAACCTATGCTTACGCATATCAAGTATTACTAATGAAACTAGTCACGCCGGCCCGAGGCCACACTGCCCTTGCAAAAATGGTATATAGACAGTTTATAGACTTCGTTTACACTCTATCACATTCCTATAGATATTTATTTTTGTCTACTCATAGTCTGTAGACTGTCTATAAAAAAGTCTACAAAAGTGTATGGCAATAAATCTATAGATTGTCTATAGACTGTCTACAGGATTTGCACTTCCTTAGACTGTTCTCTAGGGTTCGTCTATAGACAGTTTATAGACTTTACAGACAAAAGTCCATGGACAGTCGATAGACTGTCTAAAGAAGTTTTTGTAAGGGTGTAGCGTAATAACAGGCGGCACGCGCTTAATCCATGCCGGTCTCGACGCTGCCGTACAGGCCACCTTGAAAGCACGTGCTGACTTCTCTCCTTCTATGAAGGAAAAAAGCACTCTAAACAGCCGCCACTGCAGGAATAGAGCGCAGATGACGTCATACGGCCAAGGCCACTCGCAGTGCACCCTTCAGTGCACGCGCGGCCCGCGTCAGTGCACGCCAGCAGCAGCAGCAGCTGCGGAAAGTTGAGAAAGTTCTTGATCATTTCTAACTAGCTACAAGGGACTAGCGACGCTCTATAGTCGGATACAAGTCAAAGTAAAAGCGGCTTTTCCACCTCAAAAAGGCCCCGTTCCAGCCAATGGCATCGGCAGATTGTCATGAACGTGCTAATGTTACAATGCAGGGAGTTACAGATGACACACTGATCATCCTAGCAGGTTCATGAGAATCGTCCGACGCCATTGGCTGGAAGGGGATCCGTTGAAGGGGAAAAGCCGCTTTTGTCTTGACTAGTATCAGACTCTAGTCCTGTCCACATCTTTCCGTTCGTCCATCACTCAACTCGAAATAAGCCTTCTTAAAGTTCCAACCAACGCTCTCCCCACCCCACCAATGGTGTGCAACTTCGGATGGCGTGACGTCCTACTGTCCCAACCGTCCGGAGATCAGGGCATAACGCATCCTGTACATGTAACACTGCCATTACCTCTGCTTATTTGCCTTACCCTACCCCTCCTTCCTGGAATGCTTGGCTTCACCCATAATGTTTTCCCTCTTCCTGGTCGCGTCTTATTCGCGATGCTGTACACAAGTGCAATAGACCAAGTGTAAAAACAACAGCAGTCTGTGGAGCTGCATCGTTTAACGTCGCGAACGGAATGCTTATTCCTTTTTATTCTTACTACCAGATAATAATAATAATAATAATTGGTTTTTTAGGGAAAGGAAATGGCGCAGTATCTGTCTCATATCGTTGGACACCTGAACCGCGCCGTAAGGGAAGGGATAAGAGAGGGAGTGAAAGAAGAAAGGAAGAATTAGGTGCCGTATTGGAGGGCTCCGGAATAATTTCGACCACCTGGGGATCTTTAACGTGCATTGGCATCGCACAGCACACGGGCGCCTTAGCGTTTTTCCTCCATAAAAACGCAGCCGCCGCGGTCGGGTTCGAACCCGGGAACTCCGGATCAGTAGTCGAGCGCCCTAACCACTGAGCCACCGCGGCGGGTCTACCAGATAAGGTAATTTGTGTTTTGACTATAGATTATTTCCACAGCATGAGCCTGCAACCCACGATAAGGCCCGGTACACGGTACAAGCCTGCCGATAAATCGACAGCAGTGTCACGAGCAAATTCGTGAAACGAAAGCCAGTGAGTTCTCCGCTGTCCGCTGAACATGTCAGTGACATATGAGTCACCTGTGATCGCTCTTCAGTACAGACAGCCGTGCGTCGTTTATCTGCAGCCTATCACACAGAGACTCCCCCGTTGGAACGACAGCCGGAGAGCGTGGTTCTTCGAATGGAGATACAGATAATGTCGTGATTTCATTATAATGTTATTGTAATCCATTTCCTTTTCACCGCCGTTCGTCCATAGCTGGAGTAAGTCGGCACTGTTATCGCCCCTTTCGGGCGCTCGCAGCAGCGGATGACAGAAATAGAACGGTATCGAAGGGAATGTATTCTTGTACCATACCGGCTCAGATCAACGCCCGGCCGAGCCATGCACGCACACTGGCTTCATCTCTGTGGGCGTGGAAAACGCTTCCAGAGCCTGTGCTCAGAATACGGAGAGAGAGAGAGAGCTAGGAGAGAACATGCATTAGAAACCGTGGTGCTTACATTATTCTTTTATTATTTATCATACTGTTAGTACCACTGGGACTGTTACAGGAGTGGATTTATAGGCAAGATACAAATTAACAGACAGTAACACAAGGGTCAGCAATAAAGTTTAAAGAAACAAGATATTAAAAAATCAATAAACGGTCACATCGAGAGGTCACATATGTGGCGGTCACATGTGTGGCGCTGCGCTTTTTCACACTCATTTCCGATAACCACGGCGCCAAACTTTTGGTGCAAGCCTGCCGCCTTCTTTCAGGTCGAAGGCCTTTAGAGTAAAGGCCTTAGAGTAAAGGCCTTTAGGGTGAAGAACTTTAGGGTGAAGACATTTAGGGTGAAGGCCTCTAGATCAAATGCCTTAACGGTAACTGCATTTTCGGTAATGGCCTTCAGGTCAAATACCTTTAGTCAAAAGTCTAAGGATTTGACTTTGACCTTTAGTGTAAAGGATGCTTTCACATTCACAGCACGTAAGGACCTTAAGTGCCCACCGTAACATTTTAGAATATGAGAAAAATGGCAACAATCGTTATGCGTACTCGTACGCGTGGTCTAATAATGTCCCGAAGCTGTTCGTAGGCTATGAGGGAAGACGTATATTTATTTATTGGAGCTGTATACAGCTACCGAAAGCTAATAATTTAGCCGCCGCAGTGACTCAGTGGTTGTGGCACTAGACTGCTGACCTGAAAGACGCGGGTTCGATCCCGGCCGCGGCGGTCGAATTTCGATGGAGGCGAAATTCTAGAGGCCCGTGCACCGTGCGATGTCAGTGCACGTTAAAGAACCCCAGGTGGTCGAAATTTCCGGAGCCCTTCACTACGGCGTCCCTCATAGCCTGAGTCGTTTTGGGACGCTAAACCCCAGAAACCATTTTATTAATTTATTACGAAAAAAAGAGAGTCACACTTACTGTCTCACATTGCGATGGACACTTCAACCGCGCCGTGAGGGAAGGTATGAATGAGATAGTGAACAAAGAAATTAAGAGAAATCGTAGTGGAGAACTCCGGGTAAATTTCGACCACCTGCGGTTTTTTAACGTCCACAAAGATCGCACAGGACACGGGCGCCTTTTAAATTACGCAAGTCAAAGCTTAATCAGCCTGGTACCTATACAACGTGAAACAACCACAGGACTGACGGAAAGAGAGGGACATAAATAGGCCTCGCAAGGCGAAGACAGCGCGCGCTCGGCGCTCGGCTCGATGGCAGTCGTAGCACGTGCCACTCGAAACCTGACAGCCGTGCTGAACCCGGGTTCGAACCCGACCACGGCGGCTGCGTTTTTATGGAGGCAAAACGCTAAGGCGCCCGTGTGCTGTGCGATGTGAGTGCACGTTAAAGATCCCCAGGTGGTCGAAATTATTCCGGAGCCCTCCACTACGGCACCTCTCTCTTCCTTTCTCCTTTCACTCCCTCCTTTACCCTTCCCTTACGGCGCGGTTCAGGTGTCCAAAGATATATGAGACAGATACTGCGCCATTTCCTTTCCCCAAAAAACCAATTATTATTATTATTATGCTGAATGGGGCAACGGCATCCCGTCTTGAAGGGCGAAGTGTCTTCCAGTGCCGTTGGAGTTGCAGCCGGTTACTCGGGTACCGAGATCGTGCGAAAGGCCCACGACTTAACAGCGCCGGCGGGGCCCGCCGCCACGCGACCAAGCGCGTATGCGCAGACTGGAACGGACCCAAAATCCCCTCCCTCTCCCCCTTTTTTTTTCATCCAGTGACGTCACCGAGAGGCACGTTGCTGATCGCACGTATGCCCATGCGCGCGCCGTCTCGATACGTGCTAACGCGCCAAACGAAAGCGCCTCCCAGCGAGGATGGTGTTTGGAGGTTTAGTATGTTCGTTCCTGCTCCAAGCGACGCTGCTCCCCCCCCCCCACCCCCCCCCCACCCCCCATTGGCAACGCGGTGATAAGTCTATAGGATGGAAGTAAGAAGGATTCACCTCGATAAAGGTTTAAAACAAAAATGTTCACACTTTTTTTTACGTCGCAAAGCGATGCGCTGCGAATGAGTGTATGGAGCAGAAAGCGAGCGCAGTGCCCAAACGCACAAAGACACGCATATGCGAATGGCGAGAGGCGTACTAAGCGCCCTTGCGTGCTTACAATTGCGAATGTTCGCTTTGTTTTGTAGCGAGAGCTACATTACGGTAGCATTTCGAGCGTTCAGCGTGGCGGCGCCGCCACCCTGTGGATGCGCCTCCACCTACCTCGCCTCCACCTACCAAAAGTTGCAGGTGGTGATTGGCTGGATTTTCCTCTCTACACCTACCACCATCCAGGTGGTCTTTAGGGAGGTTTACCTGTCTCCACCCGCCACGGTTCGCAGGTGCCAGGTGGAGAAGGGAAGATCTCTCTCCACTTGTAGGAAAGAGAGACGCCGGACTAAGAATCACTCGGAAAGAAATCTATAAACAAACAGATTACGAAAAGAAGCTGAAGAATCAGAACTGGAATAGAATCAGAACTTGAATAGAATTGTAACTGGAGTAAAACCAGAACTGGGATAGATGGACGAGTGAAAGACAATAGAATCAGAATTGGAATTGACTGGCGAGTGAAAGAGAATGCTTTCCCATTTCTTCAGCATCAATCCAATTGACCACCCCTAATTTTTTGTCATCATTATCATAATAATCACTGAACATAGGCTGTCTTCGGAGGCCCTGAATTCAGGAGTTTCTGGAGGAGCGCCTTATAGACTTTCTGTTAACTACCTTTAGGCAAGACGGGATTCATCTACCGCAGGGTAGCCACTGTACGTAGGGATTCCGGTATGTGCAAGCTTCGATCTTGGCTTGGCTAATAATTGGCGCCAGAAACGGGGATTCGATCCCAAGAATACGACTCTCCTCCAGGCAAGACATCGTTGCACAGTGAAACGGAAGCGACCGCATCAGTTGTTTGGTTATTTATTTATTTATTTATTTATTTATTTATTTATTTATTTATTTATTTATTTATTTATTTATTTATTGTGCCCTCATGTCCAAAGGCATTACAGAGGGGAGTGGGTTAATCAGGATAAACAACAATGAAATAGACGCTTTCCTGAGCTCCTCCTTGAAGCAATCAACACGCATGACAGCGTAAGCGATTAAAAAAAAAATCTTTTAGGGCGAAAGCACTACTTAAAGGGGTCAAACCGCCTCATCGAGTTTGAGTGAAGCTTCACGTTGAGGGAGACCTTGATGAAACCAAAATGAAAAATTTTGAGGGCATTTAAGTCTGCCTATGTGGAGGAATGAGAAATCATGAAACTTTCTAGAACACGGGTTTTTTCCACTCCAGTACGCGATCATCTTTTTAAAATTTTTATATTTAATTTTTATCGTCGTTTTATTTATACGTTTAATCTTAATTTTTGGTTTTCATTTATTTTTATTTATTTTTTTTACTTCATTTTACTTTTCACGTCAAGGTTCTATGCCGACATCCGTGGGTATTGTGTCGTCGAAGTGTAATTAATTAATCACGCCACATCGACCAAATTTTTCCCACAGCGTGATCTCATCACACACTGACACAGCCAAACTTTTGCACACTTATCGTCACAGAGCGACGTAATCGCGAGGAGAAAGTTTTACTGACACGAAACTGTGGCGGACAAACGGATCAGTCTCGCTGACCACTGCACAAGAGAGCACTATATGCTATCGCCAAAGCCGATCACGACTCGTGTTAAACTGCAACGCACTCTTGCGCTGTGCACTGCTCGTCGTCCTGTTCATCAACTAATACTACTGAAATGAAGAAGATGATCATAGGGAGACACAAACGACGACGGCTTAAGCTCTTGAGGCGGCCTGGTTACACTAGTGCTGCTGAATTGTACCTTGTGACCCTGCCTCTCGGCCCGCTGCTTTATCGGTCACTAGTGCAAGAGTCATCGTCGGCGGCGCTTCCCAAGTCCCAATAAGCCACCCTCCACTAACATCGAACTCATATCTTCGCCAGACGTGCCGACGACACAGCAAAGCAACACCACGAGCAAACCAGACTACACACATGGTTTCCCACGTCTACTCGGTTTAACAACGTTAAAACCCTACCGCATATTTTGCAGATACTTTCTTGAAACACCGCCTACAACTCCTGCAAAAATGAATTTCCCTCAATTAAGCCCCTTTATTTTGACGGCGCGTTATTCTATCTTCTGCTTTGTTCCCTGCTACTTCTCACTCGTATTTATTTATTTAATTTGATATTATAGCATTAGAAGCCACATGGGGCCAGAATGCATCGTATGGGCGATTTCAACCATCGTTTTTGTATGGGCGTCGTATGGGCGTCGTATAAGTGTCGTATGGGCGTCTTATGGGCGTCGTATGGGCGTCGTATGGGCGTCGTATGGCTATGGGCGTATGATCGTATGGGCATCGTATGGGCGATTTCACCCATTTCACCCGAATGCGCCGTTGAGCGCGATCCCGCGTGCCCGCACGAAGCTGTACAAAGCGATGCTGCTGTCCCCAGTGTCGAAGCGATCGTTGTTTGGTGCGCTGCTGCCGCCTGTTCGCAGAAGCAAAACGAGACCGCTCCATTTCCTCGGGGGACGGTGACGTCACATGCCTTGCCTCTTCCGCCGCAATGGCTGCGGCGGTCACTCAGACGCAACGAGAACTCTGACCGACGCAAAGCCGCGGCAACACGCCCTGAATATGCCTGAAACGAGGCGCCTCGCTGGATCGAACTGACGGTAGGGCAGGTATTCCCCAGTCATACGAGTTGCTCGGCCCACACCGCAAATTTGAGACCCCAAATTTTAGTTTTTCGTTCTTTCATTGGAAGGATGCTCAGCACATTAGATAATATACAGGGTGTTTCAACTAAGACTTTACATGTCATCATCGTCATCTTCAGCCTGACTACGCCCTCTGCAGGGCAAAGGTCTCTCCCATGTCTCTCCAATTAACACTGTCCTTTGCCAGCCGCGCCCACCCTATGCCCGCAAACTTCTCGATCTCATCCGCCCACCTAACTTCCTGTCACCCCCTGCTATACGCTTTTCTCTAATAATAATAATAATTGGTTTTGGGGGGAAAGGAAATGGCGCAGTATCTGTCTCATATATCGTTGGACACCTGAACCGCGCCGTAAGGGAAGGGATAAAGGAGGGAGTGAAAGAAGAAAGGAAGAGAGGTGCCGTAGTGGAGGGCTCCGGAATAATTTAGACCACCTGGGGATCTTTAAAGTGCAGTGACATCGCACAGCACACGGGCGCCTTACCGTTTTTCCTCCATAAAAACGCAGCCGTCGCGGTCGGGTTCGAACCCGGGAACTCCGGATCAGTAGCCGAGCGCCTTAACCACTGAGCCACCGCGGCGGAGCACGCTTTTCTCTTGGAATCCACTCCGTTGCCCAGCTTAGTTAGAAGAGCGCTTTTTTTCGGCAGAACATTGCAAGCGGTGTAGGGCATCATAAACAAGACCTGCTAACAAGCAGGCTGGCCAACTAATATTTAATAGTTAACTTTCTAACTATTACTATTAGTCTCCTTAATTCCTGAGAGGCCTGTAGCCCACAGCAATATCAATTCCAGCTTATAGAATTACGAAAACGAGGTTACCCTCGGCGCTGTGGTCCAACAAATTTTGGCTATTTCGACGATTTACGTGCACTGGAGAGGTTGCTTTGCCTGCAAGCTTCCCGAAAGCGCCCGTATTTTTGCGCGATACAACCAAAATTTGTTGGGCCACAGCGCAGAGGGCAACGCCGTTTTCGTAACTCTTAAAACTGATAGGGATTTTACTTACTGTGGGCTACACGCCTCTCAAATAATTAAGGAGCCTGAGAGTAATTGTTAAAAGTTAACTATTCAACTTTAGTTAACCAGCCTTCTACTTAGCAGGTTTTAGCTGTATTCTGATCTACTAACCCGCCGACAATGCTATGCCGAAAAGAGCACTCTTCTAACTCTAATAGACTACTTTAAAAAATTGAGCAACGTTTTAGTTGAAACACCATTTATATGCTGCTAATTCATCATAACGTGCAGAGCGTCTTGTTGTAGCAACGAATGCTTCAGTGCTCAGGTGAGAGACTATGACACCTCTTTCTCTATCTGCTTTAGAACCATATGTTGTTCCCGACTGGCAAGGAGGTGCCGCTGCAAACCCTAGAATTTCGGATAATAGTAATTTTTTGTATGCACTAGCAAAAAGCTACACAGCTTGATCAGCACGCTCAAGTCCGGCATATCCATACGAAACGTCCTTCAGGACTGCGAGCCAACATTACCCGTTACACACTATGACTAATCTTGCCGGTAACGTCACAGGAATGAAAGAAAGACTGGCTGTGCTGGCTATTGAAGATCGTGAATGATTATGAGAGAAAAGTCCTATGTATCTTCTCTAAGCCCGGCAAGAATTTTCCGTTTCTAAATTTTGTTTGATGTGTATAGTGGTTGATGTTTGGTTTTTTCCTACTGCCATCTCCCTACCCCATTCCCCCGGCACTCTGTACCCAAGCAGCACAGGCAATCGGCGCCAATATTGGCGATGTATTGTCAAAGGCTGGTCATACAAAGGATCAATGTGAACCCATCTATTTCCAATATTGGGCCAATATTGGTTAAGCAACAGATGTCCCTTTCTCCCATGAAAACGTTTATCGGACGCTCTTGAGCGCATAAACCATATTCCCCAACATATTTATCAGAGGAACGTCAAAGAGAAGACTGCAAGTGATCCAGGAACCTTTTGCAATATCACTCACTGCGATAGCTTATGTGATCTGAAAAATAACGAAAAGTATCATTGGACGTACTGCTACGTCGGTAGGTCGAATAATATCGAATTTTACCTAGAAAATATTATACGTGTAAGAGAAATTATTTTACTTGTCAACTACCCTTACGCAATATTAGTTCGTAATTTTCTGAATGAATTCTCAAGTGCTTTCGCATTTCTGCATTGTAATTAAGTGTTATGATGAAATGTTGCGTTTTCAATGTCGGAATATTACAAGGTTAAAAAGAAACATCAGACGTTGATATCGATCCAGATGCCGATACAGGCACGATCATCATTCCTGCTGCCCTCGGGTACAAAGATAACGGGGGTAATGCGAATACATCTGTGGTGGAAGTCGGTAAAAGAAACTGTTGGAAGAACGGTGGCTGTAAACCAAAGATGAGACACAGAAGCATGACAATAAGATACAAAATCCCTATGCCTTAAAATTCATTGACATTTAGAACGAAGGAAGGATGAATATCAGGAGAGCACCAGTTAATGTTGAGAAGACATTTAAAAATTAGGGCAGAAAAGCTGAGCCTGGCAGCACTCGCCACCATCATCATCATCCCCACCCGGTTTCGAAGAAAATGTTCTTTCCGTCCTTCTATCCGTCCATCCATCTAAACACGGGACTTTGCGGGCAATTTGATATTATTACCGCATTACGATTTTACGACCTTTCATACACAGGAACGTTTTTCAAAATAAAGAAAAAGAAAATGTTTATGGCAGAAAACAGCAGGAACCGATAATAATAATAATAATAATATTAATAATAATAATAATAATAATAATAATAATAATAATAATAATTGGTTTTTGGTGGAATGGAAATGGTGCAGTATCTGTCTCATATATCGTTGGACACCTGAACCGCGCCGTAAGGGAAGGGATAAAGGAGGGAGTGAAAGAAGATAGGAACGAATAGGTCCGTAGTGGAGGGCTCCGGAATAATTTCGACCACCTGGGGATCTTTAACGTGCACTGACATCGCACAGCACACGGGCGCCTTAGCGTTTTTCCTCCATAAAAACGCAACCGCCGCGGTCGGGTTCGATCCCGGGAACTCCGGATCTGTAGTCGAGCGCCCTAACCACTGAGCCACCGCGGCGGGGAGGAAATTGAAATGAAAATTGGTTTTCGAAAAACACACGATGTACGTCGCGAGTAACCGACAAATGACTGATCAGAATCAAATCAGAGAACAAATCAAGACCATTATTGAACGCCAGCAGCTAGTGTATAACAGGTTATGAATGTATATTATTAACGCAACAGCGTCAAGAAGCTCGTTTCGCATAAAATCCAGCGTCGGCGTCGTCGTTGACCGTGAGCAAAAAATGCACGAAAAATCCCCAGAGAACCAACCTACGAGGCAGGTGGGCCACCTAGGTCACGTGGCCATGCGACGCCAACACAACCTTCCCACTTAATTTTGAGCAAACTGCGCACCGTGGCAGTTAAATTAATGACTGGTCGCTCGGGAAGAGGAACATGGGCCGCACAAGGCCCACCGGTGGCAGCACCTGCCATCCCAGGCCAGTGGCGCATCGCTTAACCGCTGCACCACTGTGCCAGGAGTGGTGTGAGGACTCCCAGGGATCTAGAATTGTCAGGTAGAGAATGACCTTCAGCATATATGGGAATTAACCCACTAAATTATTGTGTCATACCCGTAAGCCTGAGCTTTGCGTCCCCTCCATTTTTTCCCCTCATTAAGCTTGTAATGCTATCGTATTACATTAACTAGTGTGGAGTGAGAAAGCAATGTAACATCATGCAGCCACGAGGCCCAAATGCTTGTTTGTTTACAAGCGTTCGTTGTCCTATGGCCTGCTCTGAATTGGTCATTTCGAGGACAGGTCGTCCACAGGTACGCGCTGGCCTGTTTGAGGGTACCGGAATAGGGCATGCGGGTTCCACACACACACACACACACACACACACACACACACACACACACACACACACACACACACACACACACACACACACACACACACACACACACACACACACACACACACACACACACACACACACACACACACACACACACACACACACACACACACACACACACACACACACACACACACAAACAAAGAAACAAATAACGGTTCCAGGAAAGAGCCAGCTAGTCTTAATTAAACGTCGATTTTATACTGCGAACTCGCCGGGTACTCACGACACAGATCGGTGGAACGGAAACGTGCACGACCAATCAATCTTTCTTCAAGCGATCAAGCGACGCGGTACGTGCGAAGCGCGCACGAAATCGTTTCGTTATTGGGGGCACACGCAGTACCCGTGGACAGCGGCAGAGGTGAGCAGTCGCGCGACCCACCGGCAGGGGGCGTTTCGGTAGTCCCGCTTCCGGCGCCGACTCGTCCCTGCTTCCCCCCACCCCCTTTTCCTACTTGGCCGCCGTCTCAACGCGCTTGCGCATGCGCAGTAGACGACGCCGCTGCACCCAGCGTTATTAACGGCTGCGCCGTTGGCCAAAGACTACCAGAAGTCCTTGCGAAAGCGCGCGAGTTCCGGAATACTTTTAGGCGAGCAGCTCGGATAGCGGCCCGAAACTTAACGGCCGTTAGCCCAGCACCCGCATTTCGACAAAGTTATATGCCATACGGAGCACAGAGGCTTCTGCAATAGGGCGATCGACTTAGCATACGATCACAGCACAGTGAAATCGTCTACGGGCCTTATTTTTTGTTTACTTGAAAAAGTACGACAGATTCAATGGTGCAGAACACGTGCTCCTTATCGAGCATGAAGAGTAAGGGGAAAAAACGGCACATAGTTATCAAGCAGAAAGAAAAGAAATATGCCTCCTTTTATTACCGCATTCTATTCATTGCAATTAGTCTTAGCCTCTCTTGTTACGGCATCTATTTGCTTTCCTTCTAACGACTAAAGTGTTGGTCTAACTATACGAGCTATTCGTTTATAAATAATCCCTCGAATATAACTATTCCCATCGACCCTAAAACTCACTGTACGCCGGTGCCTAGGACGATCTCAGAATTACGGTTTATGGTGGTTTAAAGTCCCAAAGCAACTTAGACTATCAGAGACGCCGCAGTGAAGGGCTCCGCAAATTTCGACCACCTGGGCTTCTTTAACGTGCACTGACATCGCACGGTGCACGGGCCTCTAGAATTTCCCCTCCATCGGAATTCGACGGCCGTGGCTGGCATCGAACCCGCGCCTTTCGGGCCAGCAGCCGAGCGCCATAACCACTCAGCCCAACGCGGCGGCTGATGTCAGAATTACGAATACCTTAACCCGCAAATGCGAGAACAGTTAGTCGACTTAGAATGCCCTGGATGGGGAGAGCAAACGGGAAAAATGCTTAATAAGCTGTGCCTCGAATTGTGGTCTCGAATTGCTTAATATTCGAAACGAATGAAACGGGGAATAGCAGCAAGGTAAAACTATATAAAGGCGTTATCGGTAAGGCGGAAAATAGAGCAGTTCAAGGTCTTGCTCGACGTATTTAGCTTTAACCGATGGAAATGATTTTAGCACACACGTGCTGCATGACGACCCGATGTAACGCAAGACACTGACCACATCGTTCAGGAAACAGGCGATACTATTGAGAAACGCGGAAACTAAGTATCGAACCCAGCAAATCATACTGAATAGGATTAGAAGAACATTCAAATTTGGGACATTACTAATATCAGGATAAGCGATATAAGGAAGTATATCTGGAAATGGTAAAGTCAGGTGACGAATAAGACCAAGGTACTGCAACATAAGGAAGTGTAATATGGAGATTATTGATTAATCTATAAAGCCTGTGAGGAAGCGGGACAGCAGGAAAAAAAAGAAAATCACGCATACGCAAAAATCAGGCGCAGGTATACGTATTAGGAGACGATCGAGGACGGCGCTGTTAATGCAAATTTGCTTAAGGTAGATGCAAATTTTCTGCAGTAGCCAAAATACCATGACACTAATGGCGGACGTGGTCGATCTGAGGAAATGGAATTCTGGAGTTTAAAAAAAGATGTAGCGAAAGCATTTCAAGTATTTTTCGTCGAGAGAAATAATTAAAATCATAATTATTGTTAATGTCTAAATAAGACACATTTGTCAAAAATACTTTTTTCTCCTTTAAGCTGCAGGAGAGGCGGCAAGACCATTTTTGTCCGCGCAAAAGCACCACTGAAAGGTGAACGCATATATGCCACTGGTCCCCGATATCGGCCAATATCGGCCAATATTGGAAATGTATTGCAAACACTGGTCCACAAAGCACTGTAGTAAAGCCAGTCTATTCCAATATTGGGCCGATTACCAGTGCTGCTTCGCTGCTTCACATTCGCTGCATCAGCCCACAATCCCTGCATCAACTGATGGAGCGAATGTGGGCGCTAGTTGAATGTGTGAAATGCTGAACCGATTTTGGCCAAATGTTTTAGGGGAATCCCTAAAGGTAGAGTAGGTTTGTAATGAGGGAATAATTACTAAACTGACATCCAACCAAGCGCTGTCATACGGCTACAAAGGAGAGCTATACAGATTTCTCAGAAATTTTGCAGTTAAAGGAAAATTCGTCCTAGTCCGGGATTCGAACCCGGGACCACCGTTTCGCCGGAGCAGTCGCTCTTCCAACTGAACTAACCGGGACGGGAAGCATAAAGTAGACTCTAAATATTAATACGCCTATGTGGGAGTAAAAGCGCGCTCTTTTCTATAAAAAGGTGTGCGCTAAAGGCAGCTTACTCTTTTCTTACACCCTTCAGTTTGAAGTGTAGGGCAAGAGAAAACGGATGAATAACTCGAAGTGGGAACAGCGTTGGACAAATTTTTCCTTAACTACGAAGTTTCTGAGAAACCTGTATGGCTTTCCAATGTAGACGTATGGGTGCGCTTGGGTGGATATGCAATGAGTAATTACTCCCTTATTTCGAACCGACTTTATTCGCCCAACTTCTCCGTGATGGGACCTCGGGGTATTCGAGAACCTCACGTTTTTTCTCCGCGTCGCAACAGTGAACATCCAAGGTCGTGGCAATCCTCGTGTTTCCGTCCGGCGCCCCGTTCATGTTTCGCACGCTGTTAACGCTGCAGGCTAAGAACCTGATAACGGACAAGCTGGAAATGAACGCTCTTCGCTGACGCATTGGCGCCAGCTTAGGTTTCTGCACGACACAGGTTGCACCTTTACCATGACAGTGCTTTCTTGGCGCCTGTACCCCGAGACGCACAGGTAATCGGTCCAATATTGGAAGTACGTCGGCAAATATCGGACCAATATTGGGCCGATTATCTGCGCTGCTTGGAGTGCTGGCAAGTGTGTGCGCCGAGCAGCACCTCGTCTACATGCGCCACTTCGCCAGTGATGTTCCATTCGATTAGTATGGATAATATGAGGAGCAAAAGTTGGAGGAAAAAAAAATTTGCGCAGCTTCAGGCAATTTTAGGAACCTAAACTGTCTCATTTTTTCCCCCGAACTGACAAAATCTTCAAGCTGTAGCGCAAAAAACTCAGTCGAAACATCCGACAGAAACGTTTACATCGTCACAAGAAATTTTCTGTAAAGTTCTTGAACAAAAACTTGCAGCAACATAATTTTTTGTTGTAACAACCGAATTTCGAGAAGTTACTACAGCGAAGAATTACAGAAAAGATTACGGTACTGCAGGAAAAATACTATACAATAGAAAAATCTGTCGTTACAACAAAGCTACAAAACATTTTGTCGCTTTTTTGACGCAGTTCTGTTTTTTCCGACTGGGAAAGGCCTTGAAAAGTGAAGTTTTTGGGTCTAATCGAGGAAATTTTCGCTTACGGCGTGAAACGCCCCTGCGCTCCGCCGCTCTCTGTGACGGCGCCACACGTCTGTGATTGGCCGTCGACGTGCACTTACGTCACAGTGGCCGCCATTTTGTGGTGCATGTAACATGGCGAAAGGTTACAGGCATATCTAATCGGCTTATCGCGATCTGCTCAGGAGGCTTGCACTGATGAAACTAGACGCTGTACCACAAAACTACGCCCGTGACGTCACTTGAGTACCTGGGATATGGTGCCTGGTCACGTGCCGCTCTGTTGCTCCGCCTCGATGGCTCCACTGTTCCTCTTTCCCACGTGTGGCGTCGGTCACGTGAATGCGGATGCGGCAGTGCAGACGCGGACCTGGACATGGCAAAACCAAGAGAGTTTTTTGCCGTTAGTGAGATTTAGCATAACGTCATCCGCGGCCGCTAACGCGCACCGCTTCCGTTCGCAGCGAGTGCACACGCGGTGATTGGTCCGGACGCGGCTGGCGTGCGCGCATCTCGTCAGCACGTGGCGCCATCTAGCGCACTGAGGGTGACTTGCGCATGCGCAGTGGCTCTCCGCGGAAGCGAATCACGGTAGCGGGCGCGGCTCGCGCTATGCTGAATCTCTGTATAAAGAGCTAGCGTTTGAAATATAAGAGACGCCGACCAGTGAAAAAAGGTTCCTTCTTGACGTTTCGGCTTCCACACGGAAGCCTTGTTCACAATGCTATTGTGAACATTGTGGACAAGGGTTCCGGGTGGAAGCCGAAACGTGAAGAACGAACCTTTTTTCACTGGCCGGCGTCTCTTATTTTTCAAATGTACGTTCCCGGCCAGACGGAATTCCGTCACACGCTCAACTTCAAAGAGCTAGCGTGTTAAAATATATATAAGGAAAAAAATATTTGCCGTGACCCCGATTCAAGCCCAGGTTATTGCAGCCACAGCGCATGACACTACGCTAAGAGGCTTCTCTCTCCTAAGACGAGCAACCAACAACGTCAGTTCATTTGGACGCACATTGGAGTGGTGGGCTCAGTGCCGGCCTTCTTTAGAACCTTGAGGTGGTCGGTTCTATTTCCGACCCGAACAGCGGATGTGGTGTTCCTTGCCTCTTCGTGAACACTGTCTGTGGGCGATAGCGGAATGCCTCGTTTACGACCGGTAATGGACTCCGACTGCAAAGCATTTGGATGTAAACCGCCTTGCACTCTTCCCGTCGTTATGAAAGCCAGAAAAGCAATTATAGGGGACTTGCACTGTCCAGGCGGCACTGTAAATGTTTCACTGGACGACTAAAAAGTGCTGCCTTCAGCCGCTTGGCCCGCTGCTGACACGAGACCGTATTCTGAACCATCAGAGGCGCGCATCTGGCTGATAACGTATCTTGCCCAGCTTCTCTCCAAGTAGCCCAGATAGCTGACGCACGCTACGTGTGGCTTCGGCACATAGCGGACAGGCACGTCGATAAGCGCGGGCAGCTGGTGTGGAAAAGCACTAGGGTGCCCCAAAATACTGCTCCTTTCGATGTGCTGTGAGTAAACGACGCTGCGATAGACAGCAAAATTCAGACCTCAATTTCGATGTAACTGATCAAATACCAAATGCCTAGGTGTTCCAGTCACCCTTACTCCTTAAATTATTGGTGTAAGGGTGTGAGTTATTACAAGTAAAACACTTTTAAGGGTGTAAATTAGTTTACATGCCGAAATCTTTATCTCTGCAATCGTGGTGAAGATCTGCCTGAAGTTATCACCAAAGACGTCCTGGTGGGCCAACTGCAACTGACAATTCTTAAGTCGTCGATACGTGGTTGTGTAATACTGCGAAAAGTTGCCTTGGCGGAAATGCGACCTCGCGTCACTTGGAGGAGCTTCAAGTAGTGCTGAGCTTTGAGCGAACGGTGTGCCGCGGAGCACTACCCATTTAAGCGCACGGAAATGACAACAAAGCGACCACAATGAATTGACAGCTCAAATGAAGATGCCGCCTGAAGTCTGAACTCCAATGTCTAGCTGAATGGTAGCCGATGCAAACGTGTGTTCTCTACAAAATTTCATCCCTCCCCTTTAACACAGGGTCAACTATGAGGAATTTTTTACCTCAGTATTGTTTAGAAATTTCCTTCGGCCAACATATATTACTCGCTAATCAATATCTAAAAGCAAATAGTATGACTGATAACCTATTTCATGCACAATCTATGAATCTGCTGAGAGTTTAGCACTATACAGCTCACTTCCTTGAGTGAACGTAAATTAAAACCTTAGAAGAAAAAAAAACCTCGAAGCTTGATCAATTTTTTTTTCCAGTTGTCAGAGATAAATCCTCATAATAACATCTCATTAGTCCCCATGCTCTCAATAGAAGACACCGAATGGAGGGTAAACGTGAAACAGAGAGCACATTTTATAAACTGCCGTCCCGGCACCGTACAATGTTTGGAGTGTTTGGATAGGTGAGGTTTAGCGACCATAGGATGGTAAGGTCTCGAATTACCGTATACCTGAAAAGGAAATAGGAAAAAGTTTCTAGAAAAGAAAAGCATAATAACGAATTAACTCTAAGTAAAATAGTGCATTGCAGGGTCTTCCTCCAGGTATTTCTCTTTAACGGAGGAGGATACTTCAACCTAGAGATAAGGAGTCAGTAGGAGGTAGCGCTGCTAGGCAGGATACTGACGGCTATTTCAGTAAAGAAGTGACTAAGAAGCGTTGAAACTGTCTCAAAACCGGCAAAAAAAAATTCTAGCGGCAGATCGGTCAAGGCCGAGGGATCAATGAACGCCAGGTAAGCGACATAAGGAAGAATAACGCGGATATTTCTGAGGAAGCTGTTAAAGGTTAGAGGAAGCGGGAAAATAGCAAAGAGAAAATCTGGCACGGTGAAAAATCAGATCTTCCATCAGCGCGAAATCAAACGCGAACAGGAGAACTGAAGCGCCAACATCAAAACAGAAAAATATCAACATGGCGGGCGGTCCCATTTGAACCATCTGTTAATAAGGACTTTTCGATGAAAAATGATATACGCTCGTATTTGGCATGGTTTTCGTATGAAAAATTTCTCGCTGGGGAATGACGCGCCCCCTTCCGCTTCCTCAATTTCTCCCCTACAACCAGAGTAAAAAGAAAAGATAGGATATGGAAAAAAATGGCTGTGGATTAGCTCTGGTTAAACCTGGAGTGACGCGATAGCTACATCGGGCCGAGTGGAACTCGCTCAGTCGAATTGCAGTCAAGTCTTTCGCCGCTCCGTTTCGCTGGGCCTTCTTTCTTCATCTTCGTCCCTGGACGTGGATTCACTCTTGTCCCTCCCCCCCCCCCCCCCCGTCGTCCCTATCCCTCTCTCCATTCCCCACTTCCCCCCCCCCAGCCCCCCACTCGGTTTCGCCGGCGCGCCGCCAGCAGCTGCTCCGCACCACGTGACCAACCACGTGACAGCGTGGCGGCGCCGCCACGCTGAAGGCTCGAAATGCTACCGCAATGTAGCTATCGCTACAAAAATGTTATATGCTGCAACCAGGATTCACGCTTGCGTTATTACAGCCACAGTTCATGGGATTTACTCCGTTGTATGAGAAGTTTCTTCTTCGGCAGGAGCCAATAATATGCCACTACTTCTGGACGCACTTTAGCAGTAAATGGTGTAGGGCCGGCATTGGAACGTACAGAGGTCGGTGGTTCGATTCCCGGCTAGACCGGTGGTGCATGATGTTGATTGCTTCTCCTTTAGTGACTACTGCTCGTGCAGGATTTTGTGCGGTGGCTTTATAGCCGTCGGTGACGGACGCTATTGGACTTTGCGAAGCTTTACGAGGTTCGGCTAAAACTGGGACACCGTGAGTGAGCTAGGCGGAAACTACTGTTAAGCAACTTGCACCCTACGGGCGTAATGAGAACCAAAACACCCATCCGAGAAAGCTGTGATAAAATACCCACTGCGTAATTATTCCAGTCACCCTTATACGCCTTGATATTAGGAGTCAAATGATGCGAGTTATTACTCATCAAAACACCCTTAAGTCTGCAAATTGCTTTAGAGCGCCGGAACTTTAACCCAGATGTAATTGCGGTCAAGAAAGATGGGCCTGAGTTCATCACCAAAAACGACCTGGCGGGCCTGGATATTCTAACACTGGCAATTCTTAAGTCGTTGATATGCAATTCTGCAACACTGTCAAAGGTAGATTAGCAGATGCGACCTCCGAACATCGCGTCGTGGGCTCGGATCCCACCGGCGGCATGGTTGTTTTTTTCTGCTGCTTTATAAATAATTTTGTTTAAACAAATTCACTGGCACTACACATTTAAAAAAAATGGAAACATTCCCCTGTGCACCTTGGTTTCTGTGACTGTTGGCTTCCTTGTTATGTTTGTCAAACGAGCCCCTCATTTCATTTTTCTTGTCAGCTATATATATATATATATATATATATATATATATATATATATATATATATATATATATATATATATATATATATATATATATATATATATATATATATAATTCCTTTACCCGGCAGTAAGCTGGGCAGAACGAGCGGCGCACAGCACGCGAGCGCCTGGCCTCCGAGAAAAAGTGTGAATGACGCATTTCCACCCATTCAGAAACTCAGCGGACTGGAGAACAATTAAGGCGGCCATTAAACCTGTCTCCGCAGCTAACCAACACGAGGAACACATCGTGCCTTCGAAGCCACAGAGGCAGAAAGCTCAGCCACTCGAATCCGTAGGCACCTGCATCCCTGTATGCCATGCTTAGCCCTTGGCAGCGTGCCCGCAAGACTGCCGTGATTGGAGCTAGATGTCTGGTCCAAACGGAAGGGTTCGCCAGCAGTGCGTTTAATTTGTTTTTGCTGCGCACAAGTGCACAGTCAGCGAAGTGCAAAGCGCGAGACAACCTTACAAGCAAAACTCTTCCGAGATTCTTAGAAGGAAACGGTCAAGGAAAGGCCACGGCTGTATCTCCCGTTTGGGATCCCTTTCGGACGTCACGCCGCTTTGATTTTCCGCTTGAAACATGCGCAGCCATGAACGTGTTTTAAATCTAGTGCTCACCGTCACGGTATGCTGACACACTATTCCTTTCAGGCACTCAAGGTGCGATCACGTGTACTGGAGTGGAAGTCAGCTCACGACGAAGAAACCAAAGGCGATGTATAGTAAGCCAAGGTTGAAGCCACACTGCCAACTACCGACGCAAATATACTCTGAAGACCCATGTATCAGAATATAGTATAAGTTATCTTTGGATAAAAAAATGATGTGCCACCTGCGCTTATTGTTTGCGCAACCAAACGTTACTTAATAATAATAATAATTGGTTTTTGGGGAAAGGAAATGGCGCAGTATCTGTCTCATATATCGTTGGACACCTGAACCACGCCGTAAGGGAAGGGATAAAGGAGGGAGTGAAGGAAGAAAGGAAGAAGAGGTGCCGTAGTGGAGGGCTCCAGAATAATTTCGACCACCCGGGGACCTTTAACGTGCACTGACATCGCACAGCACACGGGCGACTTAGCGTTTTTCCTCCATAAAAATGCAGCCGCCGCGGTCGGGTTCGAACCCGGGAACTCCGGATCAGTAGCCGAGCGCCCTAACCACTAAGCCACCGCAGCGGGTAAACGTTACTTTCCTGCTTTCAATACTACTGCCTTGCACAAGTGGACAGCGAAGCCACTATGAGGCAGGGATGTAGTAAAAGCAACGGCACCTTTTGCGTCGGTCGCGTTGCATCTTTTTTTTTTACTATTACTGATATTCAAATATTTCTGCGATGGGAATGCTTCATCGTTTTAGCGTTTTACTGTCTTTGTGGGGCTGCATTATGTTCTTTTTTTGTATTGCTCGTATGTTGTGCCCAGATTATTTACCACTCGTTTCTGCCTGCGGTCATTGCATGTAGTCACATACCTTTAATCGAATAATAAACACTCCAGTAGTAGGTGAGTTGTACAGTGTCACTCACCATAGTTGGACGCCAGCAGGTAACCCCCTTTGGGTGCTTCTGCTAGGCTAGGTCTTCGCATACGTTGAACACGTGGTAATGATGATGACGATGCTCGCTGCACTGATTCCGCAGTAAGTAACTGAAATTGTTTGAAGCCGCTTTGACTGCGCCCAGAAAAAAATTGTCGCACTCTCATGTAACACTAAGCCTAAATTTTGGGGGAAGCAAATATGCATAGGCGGGTTCTTACGGTTCTTGCATTCATACTAGTGTGTAAAGGAACACGCGTGTATAGTCCACATTCACAAACCAATAATTATCCCTACTTGCGTATTGGACATAGGAAATGTAGCAACACATTTTCTTCGGAATCAAGAGTGCTTAACAGGCATGGACAAGGAAGGCGTAGGTTTCTTGCCTGAACAGCAATATTTGCTTCAGTACTTATTAGGTGCTCTCTCTGGTGTTTGGTGTACATAGCGTGGGCAGCCGCGGTGGCTCAGTGGTTATGGCGTTCGGCTGCTGACTCGAAAGACGCCGGTTCGATCCTGGCCGCGGCGGTCGCATTTCGATGGAGGCGGAATTCTAGAGGCGCGTTAACTGTGCGATGTCAGTGCACGTTAAAGAACCCCAGGTGGTCGAAACTACCGGAGCCCTCCACTACGGCGTCCCTCATAGCCGGAGTCGGTTTGGAACGTTACACCCCTATAAACCACAATGCCATAACGTGGGAGTAACGGATAGAGATGACATGCAGGAATAATTAAACATTCATAGCTGACACTGCTCCTCATGTCAGCGGCTGTAATAGAGTCTGTCGAATGCACAACCGGCACTTAATGCTTGCACTGAGTGCTGCCGGACGTGTCGTTCTCAATTTAAAGAATTGTGGGGCACTTAAAATCCTCCATAAGGGTACAACGCGATAGCATATGGGTTAATTCCCATATATGCAGAATTTGTCATTCTCTAGTTCACATTCATAGATCCCTAAGAGCCCTCATACAACTCCTGGCACAGTGGTGCAGCGGTTAAGCGATGCGCCACTGCACTGGGATGGCAGGTTGCTCTACCCAAGCGGCCAATCGTCAATTTAACTGCCACCTTTTGCTCACAATCCGATGGGCAGGTTGAGATGACGCCGCAAGGCCACGAGACCGAGGTGGCGTTTAGAACATGTCCTGAAGAATTGAGGCCCTTCTTGTAAACCCATATATATATATATATATATATATATATATATATATATATATATATATATATATATATATATATATATATATATATATATATATATATATATATATATATATATATATATATATATATATATATATATATATATATATTAAGGAAGCCAACAGTCTGCTGGCTTCCTTATTATGTTTGTCAAACGAGCCCCTCATTTCATATGCCGTGTCTGCTAATAGCTTAACGGGGGTCTCGGTTCTGGCAGTCTTGATGCCATAGGTAGCATAAGAGGGTTCTCGCACAGTTTCCGCCCTCGCCGTTAGATGACGTTCTACGTCACACTCGCGGTATTACGGGACGTGCTACGTCCACCGCTATGGACGAGGGTGGCGCTGGTGAACACTCTCAAAGGTTCGCTTACACGCAAGACATAAATACCCGCGAAAGCAGCAGACTGGACAGCCGTCGCCGTAGCTCAGTTGGTAGAGCAACGGACGCGGTATTCGGAGGTCGTGGGTTCGGATCCCACCGGCGGCATGGTTGTTTTTTGTGCTGCTTTATAAGTAATCTTTAAAACCAATTCATTGGCACTACAAATTAAAAAGAAAAAGAAAATTAGAAACATTCCCCTATGCACCTTGGTTTCGGTGACTGTTGGCTTCCTTAATATGTTTGTCAAACGAGCCCCTCATTTCATATGCCTTGTCTGATATATATATATATATATATATATATATATATATATATATATATATATATATATATATATATATATATATATATATATATATATATATATATATATATATATATATTAAATGGGAAGTTTTCAGGTGAACTGCTGGCGGTCCATGGCAGCCTCAAACATGTCGCAACGAACAAAGACAGGGAGACGGCACTAGCACCGTCTCGCGTGAGTAGCAGAGCCCTTGTGCGTTGTAAATTTTGGGGATGCCGTTTTCATAAATCATCACTTAACGAGCCAGATGACCTGCATAATTTTGAATAGGAGACAGTAGAAGCAAGGCTCCTCAACACCAGCATTCCAGTTAACGCGGTTTCACAGCCGTTGAAGCTGTATCGTGGACTCTGAATGGAGCCACAGTGGATTACCTTCCTCAAAATCCAGTATGAATGGCCCCGTCGAAACTACCCCAGTCTCCCTTCAACACCTCAGACTGAGCCCAATCAGCAACAAAGCAGCATATAGCCAATCCGCAGAAACACCGGTGCTTCGAGGGTTTCGCTCTTACCGCGGTCGAACCCACAACCTCCTATCCTACTCTGCAACGAGATCACACAAACCTCAGCGCATTCCAGGCGCCGCGCGCTTTTCAGTAACTGTGGCATGAGCACCTTGTCAGGTCTCTGGGCTCTTTATGACTCCAGCCGCGAACTATCACTATTCAGGGTCGGACAGCATATTTAATCGATCGATGAACTAAGCGTCATTGTACGGTATTCCGGAGCCGCACATCCCGTATACTAAACACAGGAAAGTGCGTCATCAGCACCACGACCATCGTACGGAATATTTATGTCCGCAATTACGATTCAGCAATAAGGGAAAATCCGCCGTCTTATTGTTTCGCCCGCCGACTAGGCCCCAAAAGGACGATGTTGTACTTATATATATAGCTCTCCTGAGAATCAGGTTAGAAAGTTTCGGTGTTTTAGTCAGCGGCGGGTTTTCGGTGACATTGTACACAATGTATGTCCGGTTCACGGATGGTACCGTATTTGTGTACAAGTAAATTTACGTTACTGAAGGTAAGTCAGGAACACTCAGCGCGACGAGATTACGAACGACTGTGCAGAATCCTTTCAGACTCTCCGAGTTTCCCCCCGGCTATGCGTTGCATTAACACCTAGAGGGGCGCGGGGGCCTCAGTGTCCGGAGTGGTTGGCATGTACCCGCAACCGGCGTATGCACTCCTAAATTGTTGGTCATGTCGTCAAAGTCATCAGCAGTCCCTCCCCTATGCAGTCTGTACTTCTCGTAGTTTTGGCCAGAGTGGCAAGGAGAATTCATATGCCACGTATACCAACTTATAAATGTCGATAATCCTATCCCAGCAGTATGGATCCCACCAGGGTCCGTAGTCTGAACACTTGTTCACTGAAATACGTATACCGGCTGCTTCAGCGAACACTTTCAAATGTTTGCAAAATTAGGCTTTTAGGGTAAAAATATTGCTTTTGCGGCATAGTATTACCTGTGTTGGCGGACACCAGGAAGCCGATAAATCGTCTGAAACAGTAAGCTGCTTAACTAATACTTAATAATTTAGTTCTTAACTAGTGTAGTTAGGCTCCCAGTTGCAATTAGAGATTTTTAGACGGCCGTTAGCAATAGTCATGTCAGTTTTTAGAATTTCGTAAACGCGATTACCCTCGCCGCTCTGGCTCGACAAAATCTGGCTGCATCGTGCGAAAATACATGCGCTTTCGTAAGCATGCAGGCAAAGCAACTCCTCCAGTGCACGTAACTAGGCGAAAAAGCCAAATTCTTGTCGAGCCACAACGCCAAGGGTAATCGCATTTTCGAAAGCCTAAAAACTGATATGGCTATTAAAAACGACCAGCTACAAATCTCTAATTGCAACTAGGCGCCTAAATCTACTAGTTAAAAAGTTAAGAATTAAAAATTAGTTAACCAGCTTACTACTTAAGACGATTCATCGGTTTTCTGGTGTCCGCCAACACTGGTGATACTATGCCGCAAAAGCCATATATTTATCACAAAAAGCCTATTTTTGAAAATTTTCGAAAGTATTCGCTGAAACAACCGGTATAGTTACCTCAAAAGAATGCCCAGGTGGCTGGTAGCCCTGTCTTGGTTAAAGAAATAACCCCTCTGTTAATAAAGTTCTAAGCCGAGGTTCTACCACAGTTTCGCCGTTTCAAGTACAGCAATTTCGGACAAAAATATTGAAAATTTCAAAATTGTACGATTAATAGCAAAATATTTTAAAGTGTTTCCATCGGTCGCATCGCACAGTTAAGACTCCCATAGAAAACCAATGGGGAACGCTTTCGACGATAGCAAAACCGATAATAGAAAAAAAATTCAAAACTGCCGTCCGGTGACCTGTAGCTATATATTGATTGTTATAGTGAAATCTTACAACATATAAAAAATGCGTTCATAAATGGTTTTCCACTCAACAATGATTTTGTCCAGAATTACTGGGTAGGTTCTCGTACTTGCGGCTGCCTTTTCCCCCGTGTACGAATATCACACGCCCGGAAGGGATGACAGTCATGGCTCCCGTCTATGGCAACGCACAGTTTTTCACTAAACATAGAGAAAGATACTGTTTTTGCACTTTTTGTCCACGCCAACAAAACAACTTCGGATTCAACAACAAGTACTCTCTTTAGATCAGCGGTAATGCGAAGGGCTCTAAAATACCGCCCTTGCGCGTGTACGCGTTCAGGGCGCCCTTTGAAATTCCTTGCATTAAGGAACGCACCTTAAAGCCATAACACACACATGTTCTTGGGTGACATTTTTTCTCGCGAGGAACCACGCCGAGGCCAATAATTTATATTCGAATCCGCTTTATTACACCCCAGCATCTGCTTCTCACACGGCGTTTAAAGCAACAGCCCGCACTTTTTTTGACGTCACATTGTCAGGTGGGGCGGCCGCCTTTCTCAATACCGTGCAAGAAACAGCAAACCCAGAAACAGCAAACCCATAACTGCTAGGAATTGGGGACCAGCGCTTCTAGTTCCCTTGACCGCCACCACGGGGCGCATAACTTCGAACATTTAAAAACAGTGCATTGACATCAGCCGTGACGTAAGAAAGGAAACGTCCCAGTGGCTGCAGAACAGAAAATGATAGGCCGCCAGGCTTAGCCCCTTAAAAAATTTATTTAGACAGTCTGACTGTCCATAGACTTCTGTCTATAAAGTCTGTAGACTCTCTGTAGATAATCCCTAGAGAACAGTGTATAGATTGAAGGCCGTACACTTTTAGTATACTCTTGTCTATAGACCGTCAGTAGACTAGGAATAGACAAAAAGAAATACCTATAGGTGGGCAATAGAGTCTATAACAAGTTTATATACAGTCTATAGGAAAGTTTTGTAAGCGGCACCACTGGCTGGGCGCTGTTGCGAATCCCTGCTAATGTACCACTTAAAACCCAGATCTGATATTTTCCAAGGCCCCGCCGCGGTGGCTCAGTGGTTAGGGCGCTCGACTACTGATCCGGAGTTCCCGGGTTCGAACCCGACCGCGGCGGCTGCGTTTTTATGGAGGCGAAACGCTAAGGCGCCCGTGTGCTGTGCGATGTCAGTGCACGTTAAAGATCCCCAGGTGGTCGAAATTATTCCGGAGCCCTCCACTACGGACCTATTCGTTCCTATCTTCTTTCACTCCCTCCTTTATCCCTTCCATTACGGCGCGGTTCAGGTGTCCAACGATATATGAGACAGATACTGCGCCATTTCCATTCCACCAAAAACCAATTATTATTTATATAATTTCCAAGCTTTCATGTATTAAGTTCAGGCCACATACTAAATGCTAAACTGGACACGTGGTTGGGCGAGTTGGTGGATATCGAATTAAGCGAAATGGGGTGTGCATTTGAAGCGTTCACGACACAGACAATACTGGATGTGCGCAAACTCACAACAGGCGTATGACGGAGCAATTATTCGTTGGAATCCATCCTAAACGCAGCGTCACGACTGTAAATGGAAGCTACATATAATGGTTTCACAGAAACCTCGAGGTTAAAGATAAATTCATTCTACTCCGGAGATCAAACACAGGACCACCGCGTGTCCTGGGCAGTCGGTGTATAGCGGGACGGTTTGGTAGGTAGCAAGGCGAGGCCTAATTAATCAACAATTCGAAGTCAGAACGTTGTTAGTCGAAAGTGCAGCGCCTGGGTTGATGTTAATGAGTATCCACTCTCTTGCTAATAATTAAGCTGAGAACATTGAATAAACTTGAACTTATATTAAATATACTAGACCTTGAGGGATTCCCCTAAACACTTTGCATTACGCGATAAGCTTATTCGGGGCACGTGCAATTACACGTACACGCTACCAGCCCAGGCGTAGAAGGCTCTGTGAACAAATTATGGAAATATATAAAGCACAGAAACGAAAGAAATCGTATCAGCGGCACTTTGAGGAAAGGCACTTCGCGAACACAAGGACACGTTGACGTAGAATTGACGCAGACTGCGGCTTTCTTCCCAATAAAATATGCTTCCGGGATTCGTTCTCGCGCTGTTGCCTGACACACAATTGCGTGCTTCCGCCAAAAAGATATTGAAATTTTATTCGGATGCATACAGGACGAGAACGTTTCGAAGTATATTTTATTAGAGAGAAAGAAACACCACGCGGTGCTTTGCGATAGCGAAGTGCGTTTCTTCGAAGCCACTCTGATATGATTCCTTTCTCATCCCCACTTCATACCTTTTATTTTTTTCTGAGACGCTATCGCGCCAGTACTAGCAATGTATGTATAATTGTGTACGCCTAGAATAAGCCTCTGCTGCAATTTTTTGGCAATTCGCGTCTTCTCTATGTTGTGAACGTCACAAATGGGTATTTCGTGCAGCTGAATTCTATGCACACTATGCATAGGAAAACGAGAAGCGCTTATGCATAGATAGGCCTAAAGACAGCGGCTGGAGGGTCAGAGGACATGAGCCAACATCGCGGATAATCGGCCCAATATTGGAAATGTATTGGCAAATCATGGTTCTACAACGGGCCAGTGATAGCCAGCCACTACCAATATTGGGCCAATCAACCATGCTACTTGGGAGATTTCAAATTGTATAGCTGAAACCAACAGGAAGAGACGGACATGAGTGGTGGACAAGTAACGCGCATGACAGATTTGTATGACAAGGGAACGACGATGTTATCACGAGTGCTTGCCCAAGCAGCACAGGTAATTTGCCCAATATTGGAAATGAATGGTGTAACACTAATCCTTTGTAAAACCATCATTTGCCAATATACTTCCAATATTGGGCCCACTACTTGTGCTGCTTGCCTGAAGTCGATGTGGAGTAGTAGAGTCAGGCACACCGCTGCGATGGGGTGGCAAATGTCGCAGGGGAACAGAAATTGCGGGATCATCGTGAGAAATCTGATTTCGGCAATGGCCATGTTGGTGGTGGTGGTGATGACGATGATGATGCTGACAAATTCAGCGTTATGCCTACCTACAGCTCAGAACGGTCATAGCCGGAGCGCGAATGGACACCAGGCAGTGAGATTGACTCTTGCATGACTTAGTACGCTTGACATGGAGGGCGGAGAAAATGCAAGCGCTAAAAGTTGAAGGACGAAACACAAACCGGACAATGCAAACAACGACAAAAAAAGACTCCGGTTTTTATTATTTAAGAACAGCGTTCATTGCATCATACCACATTTCTGAGAAATATATTGGCGTAGTGAACCAAGCTGTAAGGAAAAATATTCTTTTCTGGCATTTGCATTGACATCTTGTCGTTCGTGTCTGAGAATGAAATAATTGGAGCAGGTGTACGTGAAAGCTTTTCGGTCAACCAATTGTAGAAAATTGCTTTTTGTCCTTGTTCGTGGCGCTACCTCGGGATATCATTTACAGGAAGCGACAACATAAATTTCAAAGCAGAACTACACTGCGTTCTACACTTCCTGACAGGCCTCCGGGATTAATGAATAACAACCAAGCAGCATGGAGATTTGTGAAATCAGATGAACTATTGGAAACTCGTGTCTTTGCCTTTTGGTCACTTTTAATTGATGTAAACCTGCCAGTTACGAAGTTGCAGTGATAAGGTTAGTACGCTGACGTTTCTGTTAGCTTCGTTTCATTTCATAGTATTGTATTTCGTGGGGTACAACGCAAAAATTACGGACGTCTCTAAATACGATCCAGAACGGAAAACAGTAGCGTCGAAAAACACACACACAGTAGAAGAACGACGTAGGACAAGCGCTAACTGCATCTGACTCTAATCCTTGAAAAGCGAGCGAATATACAAAAAACATAGGCATGCGCAGACAGAAATCTCACGTGCGATCAACAAAACCGTTCAAGGTATAAAATCTCAGCTTTAACAGGGTTCACAGATGTATCCCTGACACTTCCTTTTCCTTTTTTTCTGATGTGGTACGCCTCTAAAACCTCTCGCGCCCTACTATCACCCGCTCCTGTCCAGAATCTTCATCTCATCCAGTCGATACATCTGTGAACCTTGTTAAAGCCGAGATTTCATATTTAGAACGGTTTTGTTGACCGCACGTGAGATTTCTGCCTGCGCACGCCTAGATTTTCTGTATATTTGCTCGCTTTTCAAGGATTAAATTCAGGTGAAGTTAGCGCTTGTCCGACGTCGTTCTTCTACTGTGTGTGTTTTTCGACGCTACTGTTTGCCTTTCTGAATCGAAATGAACCATCTAGCCCAAATAGAAGTTCTCTAAACACGACTTACTTGCTTTGAATACAAATGCACTTTTATTATATTTCATTTTTTCTCTCTTCCTTTCTAATGACACATCTACTCATTATTAGCATAGTCATAAGACGACGAATATGGCAGGTTCGCCTTTGTTCGCCAAGAAACAACGCGGCTCGCCTCGCAATCTGAAAGTCCTGGGTTCGACTCCCCGCACATTCGGAACAAATCTTATTTTAGTGCTCTAGCGCTTATAGTGGCCATTCCCCGCACTTGGGCGTTGTGTGTTTGGTTGTTTGTTTGAAGCCGGTTTGGTGGCAGGCTGCTGAATTGCCCACCGGGTGGTGAGCAACCTGCCCACCGTGTCAGCCGGCAGCCCGTGAGAGGCTGCTCTGGAAGAGCAACCTTGGTCGCATGTCCCACTGATGTCCCACTGATGTCCCATGTCCCACTGATGGCAACACGTGCCATAGCACCTGCCTCGTGCCACTGCGCCATTCCTCACCTGCCCACCTGGCGGCTTACTCGCCAAGGTGTAGCCGGTGGTAGCGGCACCGCCCCTAAGCGAATGGAGCTAAGCGGAATGAGCAGCAGCGGTTAGGAAGATAACATGATTCAAATTATGCTTGCACAGTAGTTAAATGGAACAAGTAGTTGGGGTGGTAATTAGGTGGCTGCCTGGTCAACCACCTAGCAGGTCGTAGCTCCAACTACAATGAACGTCATGTTAGCGCCCATATCCGCATTTGGCCTCATTACCAAAATCGACTGACTTTTTTTTTTATATTGATACCACGATGACGTCATCCAGTGCTGCTGGTAAACTTCGACGACACCTGATTTCGCTGACGATGAGGCGTATAATGCATGCTTTCGCATTATACGCTTGAAATATTTTTGTACGCATGACTGCGTTTCTGTAATAAGCTGTGTAAGGCGTTTTTTTTTGTTTTTTTTTCTTTTTTTAATTTACTGTCTGAATTGTATCATTTGGGGTTTCTTGTTTTGCCTTTGTTCTAACCCTAGTCTATTCATGAGCCTCCTCTCCGCCCTGCTGCAGCCACTGTAACAGTACTTGGGGCCAGTCAAGCTGCCCCTGAGCATCTTTTCCCCCTTGTATCCCCCACAACCTTTGTATCACCTTGTTTGTGGAAATAAACTCAAACTGAAACTCAATCATGAACAAGGGCCGCCAGAGAACCAGAGATACCCAAGCGCTAAAATCTGCGGAAGTCGTTGCTTCGACGCAATAAATTCGAGAAGAAAATTCTAAATCTTCAATCGCCATAAAACATGCTTGCTACTTATCGGGGACTTTTGAACGTTCTGACAGCTTACTTTACTTTTATTTGTAACTTCTTTTTTGTTACTGGTGTTTATTGCACCCAAGAAGCAAAGCCGACAGCTGTTAGCGCTGCTGCTCCGAATTTTCCTCGTCAGACTTGTTTTTGCGCTCTCTCCGTTTTCAAGCACGAACCGACTTGTCTAACTTCAAATCCTGGTGCGTTTATTTTCATTCACTGCAAAAAAAAAAAGGAAGCCCCATTCAGGCTGTAGTTGGCACTGCGTCATTGTCGCCTATTTTTCCGCAAAAGGAAAGAGAACAGGCAGCAGACCACAAAGAAAAAAAATCGTGATTTATTTTTTTGTGCTTGCGTTCAAAGCTTGCTTCGACCTTGTGCAATCTTCGTTCCCTGTTGACATCTTCTCTCCCGACAATATCTGGTTTTCAAGGCTGACATACAACTGACGTGTCACTTTAGATCGAATGCCGTATAGATATACACTGTTGACACTCCGTTCCACTCTGATTGCAAAAAAATAAAAAAAATAAAAAAATGGAGTAGACAATTAAGCTCCGCCTAAAGTGTATGACGCTACAGCGTCAATGGGTTAATGTCCATATAAGAGGAATTGGTCATTCTCTACTTCACATTCATAGATCCCTGGAGTCATCATACCGCTCCTGGCACAGTGGGGCAGCGGTTAAGCCTGCCATTCGCGAGTGCCAAATACTGTGGAGGCCCATTAACATTATTAAATAAAATGGTGCTCCATCCTTGTTATCAATGGACAGATACCGTATTCCATGGGGGTGAAGTGGAAATTGTTTCTTTATCGTCCTTTGGAGTACGTCCCAAAATTAAACCCCTTCCCAATGCACGGCCAGCACGAATTTATTTCATTGAAACTGTGCATGGGTTTGTTGAGAGGACCAAAGCTGATGGCGATGTTTCCGAGTGGTTGTCGAGGGTGGAGCCTTTGATGGCCCTAAAGGAATTTTAATGTGACGAAGCCAGCCCTTGGCAGGCTGACTGTATCAATACAAGTGTTCACTGTGTCCAGCAATTTTGTTCTAGTCATTCTTGTACAATGCCAAAGCCAGGCAATAAAGAAAAAAAAGGTGTAGCGGTTAAGCGACGCGCCACTGCCCTACGATGGCAGGTGCTCCTAGCGATGGGCCTTATGCGGTACAGGCTGCTCCTCTTGAGCGACCAGTCATTAACTGAACTGCCACCTGCCACGGTGGGCAGGTTGTGATGACTTAGAAATGACGTGACCTAGGTTGCTCACCTGAGGTTGCTCTTAGGGCACCGCCTGTCAGAGTCATGCTCGTGCCTTTTCGGTCACAACGCCGACACTGATTTTTTTTTTTTTTTACAATGGGGCCCTTAACGCTACCGCGCTAAAATATCCAGTGAGGTCCAGTAAATCACGAACTAACTAAACACACGTTAAAGACGAGTGCTTCTGTCGCCCCTTGTGTAACGTATGAGGCTCGAGAATTCCGTCGCCGAAGAAAGGGAATAATGCATCGCAGAACCAGGTACTCCGTCCTTGTAGTAGATTCGGTCTCTCCGTGGAAAGACGTATGCGGGCCCATCCGCTGGTGCCTTATGTACGGGCGACGTCCGGTGCTCTTAATGCGGGAAAGTCCGGACTTCTGTTCTTTTCCACGAACGCGTAGAAAGCACACACGCTGCCAGAGAAGGGGTTATACGAGTGATAATAAGTGGAGATAGGCAGTTAAGAAGAGTGTGTGTGTTGGGGGGGAGCTGAAATGGCGAGGTGATCTCACTGATTGTCTTTATTCTTTTTTCTTCTTCTTTTTAGCTTCACCAAAGCTGTATAGAAAAGCGTTGTTTCAAACTAAATGTCAACGACGATTTAATATATTGAGTAATAGGTAACTGACAGGGAATATCGAATTCCTGCGTACCGAAACCGATTCTTACTAATATATCGGTTTAGACAAGGAGTTACAACTCGTTCTGCTGGTTGTAGGATCAAATTGCTTCGCAAAGTAAATTCTGGATGTAACCAGATAATTTGCGAATTTCTCCCATCTTGTCTTAGTCCAGGCTTAACTGTGTGTTGCGGGCAGGGTGGCCGCAGCTGGCACGGGACAGGGGTTAATTGGAGGGATATGGGAGAGGCATTTGTCCTGCAGTGGGCGTAGTCACGATGATGATGATGATGATGATGATGATGATGATGATGATGATTATGATGATGATACCGGAACGTTCCAAAAGTATACGATATTCTCGCCGCTTCGAAGCGTTTCGAATTTCGTCCCAGTTCCATGAATGGCGACACCTACTAAGTTGTTCGTTTCTTAGCGGGTCACTTTGGAAGCAAACTATGTGCCAAGAGCTGTACAACGCATCAAGAGTATTGCCAGTAGGTGCGCAGACGCAGTTCAGAGCTTTCAAAACCAGCAGGACACAAAAATAACCCGCCATTTTCTCCGCCGTCGAGTCCGATCGTTACTTAGCGATTACTGGCTCATTCGGTATACGCAGCTCCTCGTCGCCGAGTCCACCGAGTGAATTGCCACACGTGCCCTAACTAAGCCACGTGTCAGGAGTGTGCAGCAAGAAGGAAGAAAACGCTGAGCTGGGCCTTTTCCAGAGGCGGGGTCATCGCTCCCCGGTGGGCCTGATTTCCGAGCCTCAAGTTACGCGCACAAGTAGATAACACCCTCCTCCCTTCCAATTCCACCACGCTTTCTCTCTCTCTGCGTGCGTGCGTGCGTGCGCGCGTGCGTGTGTGTGTGTGTGTGTGTGTGTGTGTGTGTGTGTGTGTGTGTGTGTGTGTGTGTGTGTGTGTGTGTGTGTGTGTGTGTGTGTGTGTGTGTGTGTGTGTGTGTGTGTGTGTGTGTGTGTGTGTGTGTGTGTGTGTGTGTGTGTGTGTGTGTGTGTGTGTGTGTGTGTGTGTGTGTGTGTGTGTGTGTGTGTGTGTGTGTGTGTGTGTGTGTGTGTGTGTGTGTGTGTGTGTGTGTGTGTGTGTGTGTGTGTGTGTGTGTGTGTGTGTGTGTGTTTGCGTGTGTGCGCGCGCGCGCGTTAAATCTACGGGGAAATCCGCTGCCGGTCCACAACTGCCTCGCATATGCTGCTGACCTGTGAAGAACTGTCGGATGCATGCCGTGGAGAAAAGCAGGGGGTGTCGAGAATTGTGCGCGGGTGAAAGTCAGCACGGAAAGCGACAGCAAGCGCATAAATATACAACGGCCGATATCCCCCGTTCAGGCCAGCCCCGCGGACCCCGTTCAAGGGTTTCGGAGTCGTCAGAGACAGCCTATGGGCGTGAATGGGTCGAAGAACTCACTTCACTTGCCCGTTCTGGAAATACCCGAATATTATGGGAGTACAGATAGATATATAGTGATTTTACTTTGAGTGCACCTCAACAGAAAAATGGCGTGAACGAGAGCACGCTAGGTCAAGCGCAAGCACCGTGACGTGATACATTAATATCCAGACAAAAAAGAACACAAAGAGAGTGACAAATGAAACACAGCAATAGAAACAGCAATTTAGGCCGATATGTCGGAGTTCTAAAATGTCGAATTATAGATGATTTGCAGCCGGATAATTGGAAAAATGGCACGCATGTCAGAACAAACTTTTCCAATAGGCTTTTCTATGGGGCGCAAGAAATCGCAATGACATCACTAACTGGTCACAGCCAATGAATACACGCAGAACTTAGTGAAGAAGCTTCATGTCACGCGCGATCCGCCTCTCAGCAAGAGTATAGGTACACTGAGATCTGCTAGGAGAGAATTAGTCATAGAAACGACGGCGTCCAATATATCTGTTATAAAAGAAAGACAGTGACCACAAATCAGGATCATGAGAGGGAAATAACTAGACGAATAAGAATGAAGTGGAGCGCAAATGGTTGGTTCTCTCAGATCATGAATGGCCGTTTACCAATATCCATCAAGAGGAAAGTATACAACAGCTGTATCTTACCGTTACTCACCTACGGGGCAGAAACGTGGAGGCTAACGAAAAGGGTTCAGCTTAAGTTAAGGAGAACACAGCGAGCCATGGAAAGAAAAATGATAGGTGTAACGTTAAGAGACCGGAAGCGGGCAGAGTGGGTGAGGGAACAAACAAGGGTTAATGACATCCTAGTCGAAATCATGAGGAAGAAATGGGCTTGGGCAGGGCATGTGATGCGAAGGCAAGATAGCCGCTGGTGCTTAAGGGTAACGGAGTGGATTCCAAGAGAAAGTAAGCGTAGCAGGGCGCGGCAGAAGGTTAGGTGGGCGGATGAGATTAAGAAGTTTGCGAGGATAAGCTGGCCGCAGGTAGCACAGGACAGGGTTAATCGAAGAGACATGGGAGAGGTTTCTGTCCTGTAATGGGCGCAGTCAGACTGATGCTGATGGTGGTGATGATTATGATTATGATAAAACGATGCGTACGACGCGAACTCTTGACGTGGCCTCACGACAGCACAGTAAGGAATGTGCAGGTGCTCGTATCGACGAAATTTTCTTTTTGACCGACAAGTAACACCAACGTGTCTCAGTGCGCACGGGACAACGAAACAGACATGCAACTGGAAATTGAGCCTAACACCGATGTCTCGTACGTGCATGGGCACCACGAGATATTTGTCCGCCAAGAAGAGTATTATTAAACATTACTGTTTCCCGTTTTCTAGTATAAGCGACAACACGGGTCTTAATATTCAACTGGAGCCTATTTACCAAGCACCATGGGGGCTCACGGGGATCTATAAATGTAAAGTAGAGGATGACTTTCTGCATATACGGTAATTAACCCATTACGCTATCGAGTCATACCTTTAAGGCAAAGCTTAAGTGCCCCCTCCAATTTTTTTTAGGGCGCTGGGATATGCCATGCTGGGGCCGACGCGATGTTGTTCCAACTAGTTTCCAACTCAGTCCTGTTCTTCCACTTGTGTGTTGGAGTGCCGCCATCAAGCTGCCAAATCAGGTTGCACATTTTGTTCTTCAGTTTATCCTAACTGAGATTCAACTAGCGTGCAGTTCAACTGACGCTAAAGCGGTAGTACGTTGTTGGAAAAATAAACCGTAGAGTCGAAGTGCCTTAACGGCAGCCAGGGAAGCGAGCTGTGAAGAGGAATACTTAAGAGCGTTCGGTTTATTGGATGGACGTGCTTCCTTAAACTAAGCAGATGAAGAAACAGGGGCAGCGTCACGCGAGCGAAGCAGTCGTCGGAATAAAAATTATCGAGATTGGTGGCCGCGCTCAATGTGAACGTGACACAGAGCTCTCAGGGTAACGGGAGCGCACCTTCGCGGACATTCCCGAACCACGTGGAATCGTCTGCGTGTGGTTGCGATCCTCCATCTATAGCATTCGCCTCTCGCGGGCACGCGCATACAATAACTCCATCGCTTCACGTGGCTTTTTATGGAGGCAAAACGCTAATGTGCCCCTGTGTGCTGTCCGATGTCAGTGCACGTTAAAGATCACCAGGTGGTCGAAATTAATCCGGAGCACTCCACTACGCCACCTCTTTCTTCTTTTCTTCTTTCACTCCCTCCTTTATCCCTTCCCTTACGGCGCGGTTCAGGTGTCCGCCGATATGTGAGACAGATACTGCGACATTTCCTTTGCCCAAAAACCAATTATAATTATAATTATAATCACGTGGCTAAAAGAAAATTATTAAGCATCCCCTTGTCAGTAATAAACAAAATATGACGCTCCGCTTCTGACCCAGAGGACGCGGGTTCAATCCCGGACGTGGCGGTCGAATTTCGATGGACGCGAAATTCTAGGGGCCCGTGTACTGTGCGATGTCAGTGCACGTTAAAGAACCCCAGGTGGTCGAAATTTGCGGAACCCTCCACTACGGCGTCCCACGCAGCCTGGGTCGTTTTGGGACGTTAAACCCCCATAAACCGTAAACCAGTAATAAACAAAGTACACAGATCGGAAACGTGGATATATGCTTTGCCAATGTAATGGCATAGCAAATAGAGGTGCTTTGCAGGTACTTTTCCGTCGCTCGCAAGTGGAGAGCACCGCATTAAATATCAATAAACAAAAAAGAACATTCTAAGTGCATTCGTTCGGTATTTTTGATGATCAACTCGCATTTAATTCGGTTTGGACTATTCGATTCGTGTTAAATTCGGCACAAAGCTGGCCTACTCGTAGTCGAATCGGTTTTGAAAGTCATTGGCTCATACACCTGCTTCACAAACTTTTATGAGGCCTGATTAGCAATCTCACGGCATTAGCAGACGTAACTGCATGTTTCGGACAAAATCAATTCTGAAGAAAAGCATTTATGAAAGGGAAAGAGTTTATAAACACAATTCTTCACAAGATTTCACTATAACAATCAATATATCCGATCTCCGGTCAACAGTTTAGCGTTTTTCTTTTTTTTTTTTTGGTAATAACGCTTTTGCGATCGGCCAAGGTATCCCCATTGGTTTTCAATGGCAGCCATAAATGCTTCATGCGAGCGATGGAGAAACTTTAAAAGAAACATTTGTTACAGATCGGAAGAATGGACCGTTACCTTCGATATTTCCATAACCGCACCAAACAATTTTTTAATATTAAAAATTTTTATCCCAAAATGTTGGGCATGCGTCCGTCATCGCCACCGACTCTAGCGACACTTTCCTCTGCCACCAAACCCAGCAATTCTGGACGAAAGCATTTTTGAGCGGGAAACCGTTTATGAACGCAATTTTTTCATATAATGTGAGATTTCATTATAACAATCAATATATCCGCACATCACCCGACGGCAGTCTTGGCTTTTGCTATCATCAGAAGCGTTCCCCATTGGTTTCCTATATGGCAGTCGTAACTGCTCGATGCGACCGCTGGATACACTTTAATTAAAAGAAAGATTTTGCTGTATATCAGAATAATGGACCATTACCTTCAACATTTCCAAAAACAGTGTCTTACAATTTTAAAAATTTTCGCCCGAGAAAGCTGAACTTGGGAGCACCTGGCATCCAAAGCGGCACCCCAAGAGGCGGTGGTGCTCTTGCTGAAAATGGCAAAACTTACCTAAAACATAACTTAACATAACTTAAAATGCATGACCATACCTCACAGGAGCTTCACAAACCACATTCCAGGCGCTTACTAACGTCTGCGGTTGCGTACGTGGTCCCCGCAGATTGAAACCGATAAGTATTTGAGCCGCCAATCAGAAAGACCTTCGTCCGCACTTCTACGAGTAACAAAGTGATTCCCTCAAAGCTTCATCACTCGTCTCTTGATCTATAAGTGAGCCTCTTTAAAGGCTCAAACCCTAACCTTAAGTGATATCGACGACGTCGGAGATCGACGATTGGTTCATAATGGGCAAGGTGCTGCTTTAATTGCACCCCCTTCTATCTGCAACTAATTTTCAGCTCGTTCGCCCACCCTCTCGCTTCGGAGTCGATGCCACTTGTTTCAGTGAACTCAGGTCACTGCCTTATCCGCCGAAATTGTCCCGCGTCGAAAGCTGATCTAAGATCTAGATTTTGGCAGATCTGACAAGGAGGCTCAATCCGAAGGTGTCGCACGTAATCAAAATAAACGAGAAAAGAAAAGTGGCCCCAGCGCTCTGTACCGCAACAGCGCATTAAGGTACGGCTAACTCGCTGTGTAAACAGAACTTTATGAGCGTAGCATACAAAAATCAGCGAAGAATGTACGACGCAGAAACAACAACAAAAAAAGAAACACTGCTTAGCATTGGCAGCAGCCCCCGTTAGTGCATCTCTTATCGTTTTTTATTCTTGAAATCATTAATTTCTTATCGGCTGTCGAAAAAAAAACGAAAGAGAAGCATTCACTGCGTTCACTGTGAGGCAAGGCGGTCAAAGCAAACCCCCGCTGCCCTCGGGCGAACGCCGCAGTACTGCTAACGAGAGGCGCAGTACAGCGGACGGACGCAGACGCCAGCAGGACCCCCCATCCTGTTTGTTTCGGCAGCTGCGAGTAATGGATGGGACAACGGAACGGAGGAGAAGAGGAGCTCTGGAACCGACGCCGTTAAGGAGCGTGATTCGGTTGTACAACGAGCCGCGTGTTCGCAGCAAAGCTTCAAACGAGCGGATGAGCTCTCCGTCGTGAAGGAGGTGATTGCCACATGGAGCGGCCGCTCGGGTTGCACTCCGGGTCGAATGTGCGTAAAATGGGACTAAAATGTGCTGGCGATTAGCCCGTGGAGAGAGTAAATGTCGCTAATGATGCGTTTGCAGTTAGCTGCGGTGGCTCAGTGGTTAGGGCGCTCGGCTACTGATCCGGAGTTCCCGGGTTCGAACCCGACCGCGGCGGATGCGTTTTTACGGAGGCAGAACGCTAAGGCGCCCGTGTGCTGTGCGATGTCAGTGCACGTTAAAGATCTCCAGGTGGTCGAAATTATTCTGGAGCCCTCCGCTACGTCACCTCTTTCTTCGTTTCTTCTTTCACTCCCTCCTTTATCCCTTCCCTTACGGCGCGGTTCAGGTGTCCAACGATATATGAGACAGGTGCTGCGCCATTACCCGCCGCGGTGGCTCAGTGGTTAGGGCGCTCGACTACTGATCCCGAGTTCCCGGGTTCGAACCCGACCGCGGCGGCTGCGTTTTTATGGAGGAAAAACGCTAAGGCGCCCGTGTGCTGTGCGATGTCAGTGCACGTTAAAGATCCCCAGGTGGTCGAAATTATTCCGGAGCCCTCCACTACGGCACCTCATTCTTCCCTTCTTCTTTCACTCCCTCCCTTGTCCCTTCCCTTACGGCGCGGTTCAGGTGTCCAACGATATATGAGACAGATACTGCGCCATTTCCTTTCCCAAAAAACCAATTATTATTATTATTATGCTGCGCCATTTACTTTCCCCAAAACCAATTAGTCTCTGAGGGAGTAAGGGTTTCTTGCACGCTTAGCCAAATGTGGGTAAACTGGTACCAAAAGCACGAAGGGTTAACCCGTACAGTGAGAAACCCTAAAAATCCCTATGCAATTGGTTTCTAAAACAGTAGCGGTTTCTTGAACTCTTAACTAAGTGTGGCCAAAGTGGGACTAAATGCACGAGTGGTTAGTCCCTGGGGAGAGTTTTAGTAGCTAATGATTCGTTTGCAGTTTGTATCTAAGGGAGTAATGGTTTCACTCCGAGCCAAATGTGAATAGAATGGGACTAAATCCACTGTTTAGTCCTCGCGACGAGCTGGTTAGCCCGTGGGGAGAGTAACAGTGCGTGATGTCCCTTTGCACTTAGTGTCTGGGGGAGTAATCGTTTCTTCGGACGCGAAAATTGAACTGCGCTAAAAGACAAGACGGACTTTTGGGGAGGACAGAACAATAGTAAACTTTCAACTGAGCTTTACTGGAAGGCGCTTTCATTGCGAACAGTGAGCATGCGCAGTTTACGCATTAAAGAATGAAAAAAAAAAAAACAACGCAAGGACAAAGTTTACGCCGCACCGTGAAACCGTGTCTCTTTACGGAGTATGAGTTACTGTTTTCAAGACTAAAGGTTGCGGCAGGCTATTACACCTCAAAGGGCTACAGTATTTAGCACTTGTACCCGCCTCGGTGGCTCAGTGGTTAGGGCGCTCGGCTACTGATCCGGAGTTCCCGGGTTCGAACCCTACCGCGGCGGCTGCGTTTTTATGGAGGCAAAACGTAAGGCGCCCGTGTGCTGTGCGATGCCAGTGCACGTTAAAGATCCCCAGGTGGTCGAAATTATTCCGGAGCCCTCCACTACGGCACCTCTTTCTTCCTTTCTTCTTTCACTCCCTCCTTTATCTCTACCTTTACGGCGCGGTTCAGGTGTGCAACGATATATGAGACAGATACTGCGCCATTTCCTTTCCCCCAAAACCAATTATTATTATTTAGCACTTGTAGTCCTTTCTAGCTTGGAGCATAGGACGCCCGGAGAGAAACCGTGATTAATAATAATAATAATAATTAGTTTTGTGAGAAAGAAAATGGCGCAGTATCTGTCTCATTTATCGTTGGACACCTGAACCGCGCCGTAAGGGAAGGGATAAAGGAGGGAGTGAAAGGAGAAAGGAAGAGAGATGTGCCGTAGTGGAGGGCTCCGGAATAATTTCGACCACCTGGGGATCCTTAACGTGCACTGGCATCGCACAGCACACGGGCGCCTTAGCGTTTTTCCTCCATAAAAGCGCAGCCGCTGCGTTTTTATGGAGGAAAAACGCTAAGGCGCCCGTGATTGTAAAGTTCGAATTTATGAGAGAACTTCTTTGCTTTGATGCACTGCTTGCAATTTACGTGTGCCGGCTCAAACTAACTACGAGAAAAAAAAGAGCCTAGTTGGAGCTGGCGGCTTGACGCAAATTACCTAGATTTCACAAGTTAATTCTCAAGTAGTGATGAAAAAAAAACGGTGGGTACGATTAACTGGGCTTGAAACAATTCTTTACTGCTGAGGTATGAGAAGACGCAGTGAAAGCAGTGTTTTGAGGTCCACGTTAGCGACCGGTCAACTGACCGATCGAGAGGCCGGTCGTGCCAGAGCGCTTGTTTACAACGTCGCAGGCTGCCTAACGTAAAGTATTGCGCAGCTTCCATGGATGACACGCTGGGTGGGATGGCGTGGATCCATAGCGGAAAACGAGCGTACAAGGGAGAAAACGAATCAATAGAGAAGAGCCGTGTGTGTTTACTCTGTTTCATTTTCCTCCTCAGCGCGCTAGTTTTCCGCCATAAACAGGAATGCGAGGCTTTGGTGCCATCACGACAAAAGTATGCCCAGCTAATACACTACGCTAACTATAAATAGTGACTGCATAAATTATGTACACAATGCAATTTTTTTAAATAATAACATGCGCTGCGTCGCTAAACGCAATGTGCAGAAAGCTTCTCTCGGCTATACCACTTGCTTTAGTAAAACTTGGAGCTGGGTAGTCGGTTAAGCATTTCTTGCTAGTTGGTTTCTTGCTAAGCTTCCTTGCTAAGCTTTCTAAGCTAGTTGGTTAAGCATGTCGTGTCGTCGTTCTTTCGCCTTGTGTTTGTCTTTTTTAGCGCTGACCTGTTTCAATGAAATACCACTTACTTAATCGTCCTGTAGGTTAACGGATTATATGGCGTTTAATGGTCCCTTTCCACTACTAACACGTTCTTTGTTCCCCTTCCCACGTGTAGGGTAGCGTACTGGATATCGCCTAGTTAACCTCCCAGCCTTTCCTTCCTTCTGTTTCTCTCTTGCCTTGTTCAGTCAGAAATAACTGAAAACCAGCATTGTGTGCAGCGATTAAAAAAAAAAAACAAGCAGCTTATACTGCAATGATTCTTGCGGCGCTTCTACCCTAAAAGAAGTTACCCTAAAGAAGTTCATCGCCACTTACATTTTGAAGCGGTCGATTACCGAGAGCAAGAGAGATGGATCAGAAATACTGATGTGTGTATGCTGGTTCATTTGGCTCTTTGTCGTTGCGGGAGATGTAGATTTTTAATTAATTCTGACTAAAACAAGTAATTACTACATCCTGACACGCTATTAGAGAATAGTAGCTATTAACTGCCACGTCATGCATTGAATTGCTGCACGAACAAACAAGCCGCGTAGCCGAGAGAAGCATTTTACCAGCTGCATTTAGAGATGCAGCAAGTGTTATTGTTAAAAACTTAGGAGGGTGTACACCCTTTGTCAAAAAATATATGAGGAAGTCTGCAGGTACTGAATTCCCGAAGGGTGAAGACAAATATGTTTCTCGCATCCGGGAGGTTTTCAACTGGGAGAAAACGAGCCCCACAGGTAGGTCTAGAAGCAAAATCTGTGGCCTGCATATTTTTGACAAAGACTGTAGTTTAGTGAGAAAGTTAACCAACTGAAGTACAACGCTGCTGAACCTTTTGTTTTCTGCTCTTTACAAATATATATTATTCGTCACTATCTTCCTGGAGGCATATTAATGTTATGCTGCTAATGGCGCGGTAGCTCGTCTCCCGCTCCCTTTATCCCCTCCCCCTCTATTTAATAGTTAATGTTCAATTTCCAAGCAATTCACAAATTTTTACTTCGTCTAGCACAAGGAATGTGCCAAGAAGCGATTTCAGTTGAGACCAACTCCGCAAAACACCGACAAAGCGCTCGTTTGCCATTGAGTGGGACCTGATTGGGACCTGATTGGGACCTGAGTTGTCATTGAGTGGGACCTGAGTGGGACCTGATATCCACTGTCTACGAAAAGTTTGCTGGACGGACGTTGGAACGGCTTCCAGATGATGGCGGGTCTAAGTACGTTTCAATGACAGAGCGAGACAGGAGAAAAGCGTAAGATGGGGAATCTGAAAACTAAGCTGAGAAATAAAAAAATACTGCGAAGATTATTACCTTGTTGGTAGAAACGCATGTTGTTTGAAAGTGTTATCTGTTGGGGGTAAAGTGACAAAAATTCTTTTTTTTTCTTGCTTCATAGCCAATGCCCTGAGATGTTAACATTCGCAGTGCTCGTCTGGTCATTCACAGTGAACAAATCAGCGTTATTTATTGTGCTGGTCACGTAACGCATGGGGAAACTCTTTGTTTGTTCGGTGTTTACATTTTACAAAAGAAAGAGGAAGCCAAGGCAAAATGCGATGAGCTTCGAGTGTATATAAAGCCCAAAAGCAAACAGGAATGAAATATAACGCGCAATATGTACGCAAACATGCATAGAACATTTAAACGCAGCGATAAATGCATCTTGTTTACACATAGTTCTACTAACATAATCAACATGCACAAATCATTTAAATTTCATACTACTAACACTTCAGAGAAGAGACAAGATCACAAATTCAGCAAAACTGAACTTACAGAGGGCATACTCAATGAATCTGCACACGCCTTTAAAATAAATATTGTTTTTTTGTTGGCACCTTCGCTGAAGCTGGAAAGACCCATATAGCGAAGTTTTCGTGATGATAAATGACACTTGAAAACTTTTTTTTTCGAGTGACAGTTTTAGATTGCCTTTGTATTCCTAGATGGTGATGTATGGTAGGTTTACCAGGGAGAGTAGACTGTAATCTGTTATGCTAAGCATACGGCAGTAAATCAAAGTAATAATTTTATCAGCATGTAGACAAGTGTGTCTGTTTCTTTAAACAGCAAAACCCTTTTAAAATTCCCAGACATGGCGGTTCTCCCCACAAGAATACAATGTGATACCAAGATTGTGATTATTATGGTGCAGAAACTTTTAGACAAAATCAGCAGAACAATTAAAAATGAAAATAACTCATAACAATGAACAATAGTGCTCCTACCCCATTAAATGTACCCCAAAGGAACGAATCGCCGTTTACCTAAAGTAAATTCGCTTTCTCCAGCACTTCTTTAACAAAGATTACCATCAAGACAGCCATAAATGCATGCATAAATAAAGAGCCCATCTTATCCCTATGCCACCCAACAAGAATAAGAAGACCATGTTCGATTATTGAAATGATGCAATAAACATATTTATTCTTCCGTGCCCGAATGTCCGATGAAGACACTGCGCGCCGCACAGTCCCTCCGTGCCGAGAAATCGCAATCCATCCGCGTCCGCTACGTCAGGCATGACGCAAAGCCAACCCTCTTCATCTCGCGCTCCATAAGTGACGTCACCGCCTCGGCGGTGGCGCCATCCGGCGACCGACGCGCGCACCTCTCATCCCTCCTCCTCCGCAGTTCCCCCTTTCCTCCACATTCCCTCCACCGGCAGCCGGAGTTTAAATAGCCGCGCGCCCCACTTTTCTGGTGGAAGACGCGCTCGCACAAAGTTGCGGCCACGTCGTCGCACGATCCGTCCATCCATCTTTTATTTTTTTTGTTCAAATACTCCCTCAGTTCGCTTGTTTCGTGTGGTGCGTGTGATTATACCGCGGCATCCGTTCCACTTCTGCTACCTTCCTGCGGCAGAGCCCGTCCTCCGGGAACACTCGGAGAGCCCTTGTGTGCGCGTGAGATTCGACTGCGGTATCAGTTTGTATATTTTTGTTTGTTTACTTGTTTCTCTGCCAACGTGTCCGCCAACGCGGTACAGTGTGCGCAGTGTGAGCGACGACTCGGCGACCCCTACTCGGACCAGTGAGCGAGGACACTCCACTTCGTCGTTCGAACTCGTCCAGTGAAACGTCCACGACAACGAGTACGCTGCACCTTCGCGCGTCCCCTTCGACGGAGGCGGAGCGCCTTGTCCGAAACTTCGTCCCACGTGGCGAAGCCCGCGGAACAGGGATAGCGAAACGAATTCCGAACCGACTCCGGAGCAGCAGCTGAGAGGGGAGAGACAAGTGGAAAAAAAAAAAGAAATTACTGAATTCCTCGCCTATCTTCCACCCTCCGAAAAGTGCGCTACCACCCATTTTTGCGCAACTCCCCGATAACCGCCGCGGACCAACTCCCAGAACTTGGAAGAATTCGGCAAAAAAAGAAAAAAAAGGGGCGGTGACAGTTCTTGGGCAATACCCTGTACTGTAGGCACCGGGCTATCGGCACTCGCTGTCTCTATCCGAAACTGATCAGAGAAGAAGAGAGCAGGTTTCCCTGGTTCGTCTTGGCTTCAAACGCCTCGCTTTCGGCCTCGCGTCGGGATCGTCCACCTGTGCGTGCCTGCCGCCGTCTCCACCACCGTCACCGCAGCGGTGTGATTGGAATACTCGACAGAGTCGGAAGGAGAGCGACGCGCTTCATCAAAGGCGAAGGTTGGAGAAGTCACTTCACCGCCGCACCCGAGTCCAGCGAAACGGAAGTTGAGAGGCAATCAGCCGAGTCTCGTCCGTACGAGGTCCGAAAGACGGTCCACTCTTATCTGACGAGAAGTAAAAAAAGAGAAAAGAAACTCGGGAGACCCAGCGAAGAAGCTCCAGGGGACAACAAAACGAGCTTCGTTTAACCGTCTCACGCCACCTCCTCGATCAAGAGGGAGAGTGTGACGAGGAACAGCCAAAACGAGTTCCTCCCCCCCCCCCCCCCCCCCTCGTCTTTCGGCGCGTACTCCTCTCCTGAACTCGCGGACGATTTGAGTTAGAGATATACACTCTCTTCCTATCTTTTTTTTTCTTTACTTGGCCGTCGTCGCCCCCTTCTCTCCCGACGATCCGTTTCCCAACGCTGGCTGTGCGCGAGATTCCATCGCGTCAAGCCAAACGCCACAGCGTCGCCGCAGCTCCCGAAGCCGGACCCGGCGGTCAGCCGAAGTCGAGAGGGGCCCTCTCTCACCTTACCACTACCCCTTCGACTCGGTCGGTGAGTAGAGTGGCACTCTTTTTATTACTTTTTGCCTCTTGCCCCCCTCGCTTCTTGCTGAACGCGGACAATGCATCAGCACTGCTATTTTGGCGTGCCCTCCGTAGCGATAACAGCGCGCTGAATGTCCTGCTCTTGGACGGGAAAGCTCCAGTGAGGCGCGCTCAATGAATTCTCGGGACGCGGAACCGCTGTGCGCTGGAGCTTGTGTGTCGACCTTCTTTGCTGTGTGTGGTCACTGTGCCAGGGTACTGAGCGGGAAAGCGGTTTGACCACAGCGATTACACTGGTTAAAACTAGAAGCAACACGTGTTGAGTCCTAAGCGGTTTGTCTGCGTCGACAACTGGGATTTCTAACTCGCATTCCCTACGTTGACGCTTGGAGAAAGGATTAGCAGATGCGCCACCCTGGGTTTAGAACAAGCATGAAGTCCGACGTGCAGTGACCATGAGTCTACCATAAGTCTGCACGCATCGAGGGTAGTTCACGGTTCTTCCCTTCATCATGGTCAGCCATGTCCTCGCCTTCGATTAGCATATGTTCCATGGTCTTTGATAGTTCGTTCGAACACCTCTACCTATAATGACGCTGGTCACTGGTGTGGCTCCGTGGGCCAGAGAGCGTCTATAGAGGATATAGTTTTCAAAAGAAAAAGCGTGATACAAGTTCCTTTTCCACAGCTACTTAGTCGACCAACGCGCAAAAGATGAATCTCCACCAGGATTTATATTCGCTTATTCAGTTTCAATGACTCCGAATCTGTGTGATGGAAGCAAAAAGGCACCTCATATGACCCGAGTTGCGGATACATTGTCCAGCATTAAATGAAATATGCAATGCTATTTCCGCTCTTTAACGTTCCAAAGAGGCACAAATTCCTTTAGCCTCAGCGCGGCGCATTGTGCAGCCAAAGTTCGCCTTGGATCTTCCAAATGTGCCTTTTATTTGCTGGAGCGTACAGTCAAGCAGGTCGTGATGTGAACGGCAAAACTTCATCACTGCTTATTCAGCTGGCTTCGGTATCGAAACTTTAACACATGCACTTCATTGAACCGGAGACTCTACCCAGATTTAAGTTAAACTAAACAATCACCAAGGAACCCGATTAAAAGAGCGGGCGGTCCGCGACCTTTGCGGCTTTGATTAGACATCGGCGGCAGCTTGCGATTTCACTCTGTCAACAATGCGAAGGCTTCTGTTCGGAAGATTATAAGGCAACCTTGTGAATGCCAAGAGATTTCACCAGTTGTGTCAGTGCGGGCGCTAAAGAGGCTGCTGATGGCAGTGACAATCGGCAAGGGTTGTTTCAAGGGCCAAGATGAAAGCGCAGATTCAGCGTACAGCAGCGCCATGCCGAAGGCTTAGGAGTCCCCCAAACCGTCTCCCTCTCTGCCCTGTAAACAGTGTACACATTGCCGACCACACAGCTCATGCTTGCTACTACGGTACGCCTCTTGATAGCACACTAGCGATAGAGGACGTCGTATTGGGCCCTTGGCTACATTCCAGCAAACTTTTAAGGGCCGCTTGGCCTTTATTGGTTTTCTTATGGAGGGCTGGTGTCTGCATGCTCCGATGACCAATACGTCTGGGCCTGTGGCTGCACATACGCGCATTGTACCTCTGTGGACGTCGACATCCGTCCAGGCCTTTTTTGACTGCCCCTTCGTCGGTGCTCACTATAGAAGGTGAGACGATCACGATTCAGGCTGACTTCTCGGCCTTGACAACAAATACCTCTTCTCTCTGAACGGTAACTACTGCCGTTAACGTAAACTCCTTCCTCAGCTTTCGGAAAGGACTGCGCTGACGAGAGCCCGCTAACGCCCAGGCCCTCACGGTCTTGAATCGTCCCGGAGGCCCCGGAGGCCGGCACGTCGAAAAGGGGGGCACCAGCTCCACCCTGGGCGTCCCCGCGGTCGTAGCAGCGAACCGTGACACTGATGTCTCCACTGGGAGAAAAAAAACAGCGCCCAGTGCAAAAAGAAAAGACCACAGACGAGGAAGAAGACACAAGGACGGGCGCTAGTCCTTGCCGAGTCTTCCTCGTGCGGGTTTCTTTTCTTTCATCTCGCTGCTGTTGTTTATTTGAGAGACGCAGCGAGTGCATCGACAACGTGCTTCGCTGAACCGTGACCGGCCGCTCGGATATGTCGGGTCCCGGCGTTGCGTCTCGAGCTTCGAGAACTCGCGCTCCCAATGTTCCTCACTGCCAGACCGCCGGGCCGCACGACGCTGTGCTGTCCGGACGATGGCCACATCGTGCCGGCTTGCGCCTCATTCGATTTAACAACGGTTGGAGGCTGGCTGGTTGCTGCGACATTTGAAGCTTAAACACGTCTTCAATCATCCTCCTCTTCTTCAAGCCTGTTCCTCTGCTGTTATTGTTCCACAAAATCCTCAAGGTTCAAATGTCGTTCGGTCTTTCCACGGCAACAACTTCTGGTCACTTTGACCGCGGAGAGAGCAGCTGTTGACACTGCGTGCTTTCGAGCCAAATTACGGTGACCGTTCTGTCTTATTAGGACTTGCAACAGCGTTAAAGAGCAAATGTGACTGCTTTGTCGGTACCTGGAATGATTATGTCAGTAACGGTAACACGAGGATCCCTCGCTTCTCAACTCTACTTCATTCAACTTTAATTTTCCTTTTTTTTTTCTTCTTTTCACATTTTTGTGACCTTCTGCACATCCTGCCTTCATTATGTCCCCGCATACCTGTCCCTTTTGTAGCTGCAGTTGGACGCTGATAAGCTTTCATATTTTCTGGAGCTTTGCCAGCAGTTCCGCATATTCCAACGCTCGGGAAAAGTTTATCCGGACCCAGTGAACAATTCACAGCGGTCGGCTCTGGTTGGCAATTCATAACCTTTCAGACTAAAGGTGTATAACACACAATCTGTACGCCTGAAACCGTCACAGAAGCGGTGAGACCCTTTACAAGCGTATTTAGTAGTCGTGTTCGTCTCCGTATAAGACGTTGGAAGGGGAATCCCCTGGGAGGTGAGTGTCGGCGCGAATATAGCCTGTATTATCGACCGCACGTTGCCGTTCGGGCGTCCGAGCTATCCAGAACGTAGTTCCGCAAACCCCGGCAGCGCTCCGTCCCGGAAGACTTTGGAAGAGCGTGTCCCGTTCGGCGGCGAACCACGATCTCTTCCTCACAGCGCCGAAACGTAGCCGCGGCTACGGCATCGCTCCGTCGTGCCTACGTACACCCGACCCGAATGTAGCGTAACTACGAATATACGAGTGTCTTGAGCTACGTGCCATCATCTTATAGGCGTTAAAACTTTTGCCTCAAGACCTGCCGTTGACGCTCGCGACCTTATTCGAAGCGCTATAGGAGCATACGCAATGAGGTGAGTGCTTGTAAATCCTGTCGGAACTTCCTGCGTCTTCTTTACGTTCCCATTTTGCTCCCGTAATTCCTCTTCTTAATTATGAACTTGGTTTGGACTGACTTCGCATTGTGGTGAGGGCTTGCCCAGTGGAAAACAGAACGATTCAACCGTGTCAAAAATACGACAAAATATTTTTCTGTTTTCTAGTCTGTAGTACTATAGTGTTTTTGTAGCACTTTTCTGTAGTATGTAGTACTTTTCTGCAGAAAAAAAAACTCAAAATTCTGTTTTCACTACAAAAATTTCCGTTTTTCTACAAGCTTTATCCGTCAGAAACATTACCGAAGATCTGTTGCCATTACGGAAACTTTTCCGTAAATTTTTTTCGACCGGGTGAATACTGGGCTTCTCTTTCTCACTTTTTTTCCACTTCTGTATATACCACGTTCGTCGAAAGATGGGGACGTTGCCGAGACTCTCGGGCGGCGTATATTCGAGATCATGCGGTATACGCGCTCTAGCCGCCTGCGGTCCCGGCGAGCGGCACGTCCGACTAAATGCGCGCGGCCGGCCGGCCAGGAGAGCGTCATTTCCGCGAAAGGCGCCGCAGCCGCCGCGCTCGAATACGGATCGGCAAACGCAACGGTTTCACGCTCTTGCAGCAACGACGGCGGCCACTGTGCGGGGGAAAAAATAGGCCACCTTCGGGGCGCGGACGACCTCATCAGATAAACGGGTGTGCGTACGCGGCGGTGGCGGCGCTGTGTGGTGGTGGTGGTCCGTGTACGCACGCAGGAAATCGCTCCCAGAACCTCCTGCTGAAGAAGTGTGAGATCGACCGGCCCGGTAGCACTACAGTCGAATCTCGTTATAACGAAATAACGGATACGACGAAGGAATGGCGATTTCTCTAAGAATCTTGGTCAACACGGGCTATAACGAAGCCACGGCTATAACGAAGTAATCGCCGGGTATATACTAGTTAGATATCGTCATAACAAAAAAAAACGGATATAACGAACTCTCCGAGGTGGCTCAGTGGTTAGGCGCTCGGCTACTGATCGGGAGTTCCCGGGTTCGAACCCGACCTCGGCGGCTGCGTTTTTATGGAGGCAAAACGCTAAGGCGCCCGTGTGCTGTGCGATGTCAGTGCACGTTAAGGATCCCCAGGTGGTCGAAATTATTCCGGAGCCCTCCACTACAGCACCCCTTTCTTCTTTCACTCCCTCCCTTATCCCTTCCCTTACGGCGCGGTTCAGGTGTCCAACGATATATGAGACAGATACTGCGCCATTTTCTTTCCCCCAAACACCAATTATATTATATAACGAATGAATGACGATTCCCCTTAGAATCTTGGTCAACACGGGCTATAACGAAGCCCCGCCTACAACGAAGTAATCGCCGGGTATATACTACAGTTAGATCTCGTTATAACGAAATAACGGATACAACGAATGAATGGCGATTCGGTCAAATGTTTAGGAGAATCCCCGAAGGTGGAGTGGATTTGTCATAAGTGAGTAATTACTCATTGCCATCCACCCAAGCGCAGCCAAACGGCTAAAAAAGGAAAGCTATACAGCTTTCTCAGAAACTTCGCAGTTAAAGAAAAATTCGTCCTGGTCCGGGGTTCGAACCCGGAGCCACCACATCGCCGCAGCAGTCGCTCTACCAACTGAGATAACCGGGACGGCAGCTTATGGCCGGGCGAGAGCGATTGATCAATAACTCGAAGTGGGAACAGTGTTCCCACATCGTGTTGATTCCCCTTAGAACCTTGTTCAACACGGGTTGTAGCGAACCCACGGCTATAACGAAGTAATCACTGGGCTCCTTGAACTTTGTTACAGCGAGGTTCAACTGTATGTACCAACGCGGACACTACATGAGTGATCACAATAGCACGACGGTTCCCTCCGCTGAACGGCACTGTGAAGTCAATTAGAACTTCGCTACAACGAAGCGCTATGTATCGAAATATTCGATATAACGAAGTGCGTTGCCGCATCCATGGACTTCGTCGCCATGTAGCCGTACACCACGTATATCGTACAATCGCAATTGAATAAAACGACAGAACCGTGTCGAAAATACGACAAACTGCTTGGTCGCTTTGTCGTAACGACAGCTTTTAACGCGATAGCGTTGATGCCTCCATTCCGCAGAAAATCTGTCGTCGATGTTGTGAGCGAAAAATCTCCGAAGAAAAATAGGTGGGCCACCTAGGCCACGTGACTTTGTGGAGTCATCACAACCTGCCCACCGGATTGTGAGCAAAGTGACCGCCGTGGCAGGTGGCAATTAAATTAATGATGGTCGCCAGAGGTTGCCCGGGAAGAGGACCGCTTAACCACTGCACCATTGCGCCAAGAGTGTGGACGAGAACCCCCCATGGGTCTATGAATGTGAAGTCGGTAATGACCAATTCCGCGTACATGTATGCATTACCCCATTGAATGCCATCTCGTCATATTCTTAAGGCGGAGCTTAATAAGTGTCCCCTTCAATTTTTTCTGCTATTCTATAACGCTGCAGTTTTTTTTCTGTATTACTTTCTCGTAGTACGTAATACTTTTCAGTGGTAGCTACACAAAATTCTGTTGTTACAAAAAGTTCATGGCTAAAACCGGTACAGCAAATCTGTTGTGACGGCACTGTACTGGAAAACTTTTACGATCGGCTTGAGTAACAAGTGGATTAGGTGACCTTTGCTCGGTGGCAGTCAGTGGAGACTGGCGGCGACCTCTTGAGCGCATGTCGCGACCTGTACTTGTGTTTCCAGGTCAGACCTGAGCTGCAAAAGGTCACCCACGGGCCCACGGGATGTTGAGCGATGGTGATCTGTCGGACAGTCCCAGATGTGTTCTACGGTGGCTTTGCCGCCCCATTTGCTGAATTCCGGTTTAAATCTATCCCGGTACACGTGGCTTAGAACGGCAATGTTAGGAAGAGTTTTAGTTTGGAGTCGTCTCCACAGTACATCCTGTTCTTTGGTCAGGTTTTTATGCGGAGGTAGGAAGATTATCCTTTCTAGCCTGTAATGCTTAGTGATCGTGCGGTAGGTATTAAGGCCGTCTCCTATTTAATAATAATAATAATAATAATAATTGGTTTTGGGGGAAAGGAAATGGCGCAGTATCTGTCTCATATATCGTTGGACACCTGAACCGCGCCGTAAGGGAAGGAATAAGGGAGGGAGTGAAAGAAGAAAAAAAGAAGCAGGTGCCGTAGTGGAGGGCTCCGGAATAATTTCGACCACCTGGGGATCTTTAACGTGCACTGACATCGCACAGCACACGGGCGCCTTAGCGTTTTTCCTCCATAAATACGCAGCCGCCGCGGTCGGGTTCGAACCCGGGAACGCCGGATCGGTTTCGAGCGCCCTAACCACTGCGGTGGCTCAGTGGTTAGCGCCGTCTCCTATTTCCTATTGTGTCTTTCGACAGGGATGATAGAAACGCTTGTGAAAAGGTTACATTGAGCTCCCAAGCTCAGGGAGCACTTTGAATGCAACGGCGATGAGATGAAGAACCGGTATAACGATGTTGCCAGTGAATCACGCGAGCTGGGCTGGTTTCGTGGTCTGCATATATATGATTTATGGTCGCGCTGAAAGCGGCGTCACGTCTTTAGATAAGTCACGCCAAACGAATACCCGAATCGCGAGGCAGGAGTATAACCGCGCTATAGCGGGCTTGTTCTCAACTCAGCTACGGCACAGCGCTAACTATTAAAAAAAGAAACATGTTGGTCCGAGTGAGGGGGGAATTCCCGCAATTTGCGCTTACTTAAAACTCGTTCGCAAGGCCGCGCAGAACGCAAGGCAGTTCATGTGTTGGGCAGCGACGGAGCCGTTGAAGGAGAATTTTGAAAGTGAATAAATACACCGGTGCTTCACCGAAGATTTTACACAATTCTTAAAAACAGGCTTCTTGAGTTAGGAGAGCGCTATTTTCGCACGTCATTCTCAGCGGTGTAGTAAATCAGAATCAGCTAAGACGCGCGAACTAACAGGCTGGTTAGGTAATACTGAATAGTTAAATTTTTAACTATTACTCTTAGGCTCCTTAATTACTGAGAGGCGTATAGTAGCGTAAATATTGAATCGTAGCATAAAATAAAGCTAGCATAAAAAATAAAGACGACGTTTTCACACCTGCGCGCCTGCAGCATCCAAATAAGCATTCATCTCCTCTGTTCGTATCTAGTTCGTTTCTGAAAAATACGCGCGCATACTGGAGGTAGCCACCTATGCGTGGCGGCGCTCTTGAACACAGCACACAATGCACAGATCAGCGAATGGATAACAATTGAAACAGCTGTTTTTGTATTGCTTCTTCCTTTCTTTCTTTCTTTCTTTCTTTCTTTCTTTCTTTCATTTCTTCCTTCCTTCCTTTCTTCCTTTCTTTCTTTCTTTCTTCCTTCCTTCCTTTCTTCCTTCCTTCCTTTCCTTCCTTCCTTCCTTCCTTCCTTCCTTCCTTCCTTCCTTTCTTCCTTCCTTCCTTCCTTCCTTCCTTCCTTTCTTCCTTCCTTCCCTTCCTTTCTTTCTTCCTTCCTTCCTTCCTTTCCTTCCTTCCTTCCTTCCTTCCTTCCTTCCTTCCTTCCTTCCTTCCCTTCCTTTCTTTCTTCCTTCCTTCCTTCCTTTCCTTCCCTTCCTTCCTTCCTTCCTTCCTTCCTTCCTTCCTTTCCTTCCTTCCTTCCTTCCTTCCTTTCCTTCCTTCCTTCCTTCTTTCTTCCTCTCTTTTTCTTTTCTTCTTTCTTTCTTCTTTCCTTCTTTCTTTCTTTCGTTCTTTCTTTCTTTCTGTCTTTCCTTCCATCCTTATTTCTTTCTTTCTTCTTCTATCTTCTTTGTCGTGGTTAACGAACGAGAATGTCGGACGCAGCCCAAATAGCGTCCCTATACTCGAGACTCGCACAATGAGCGGCGTTTCTGGGTTTATGGGGGGGCAGCTTCGCACACTGCAGCTCCAACCTCACACTCGGTGGTTTTCAAATGCGCGAACAGCGGCGATACGGCAGTCGTGAAGCAAGGCGCGAACAGGCACGCCGAGACGACGGCCGCCTCTCAAGGGAGGGGGGGTTCTATATAATGCTGCTCCTCGTACGATGTGCCTTCTCGGGCGGCCGCTTTTGTTGTCGCTGCATCGGCGCATATAGAAGAAGACGCGTAGCAGCTGCTGCGGCTGTACACGTGGGGTGCGCGAACAGCTGCAGCTACACGTCCTGCGTGCGGAGCAAAGAAGGGCTGACGTTACACGGGGCGCTCATAACTATTTTCCCCCTCTCGGAGGCCGCTCTACATTTCTGTTCAAAAAAATTATGCAGGGTTGGACTTAGATAAAGGACAATGCAGCGAACTGTGGAAAGGAAAACGCTGGGTGTAACGTTAAGAGACGGCAGAGTGGGTGTGGGATCGAATTGCACGCCTGTGCCTTTTTCACAAAATATTTCATCATGAGTATATTCGCTACGAGTTACTTCTTCCCCCTTCATATATTTCACGCCGCACAGATCAGATACATAAGGTAGGCACTTCTACATGCGAAACTGAAACATTCTCGGAATCTCTTATTCCTCCCTCGTCATGTGACTGGAACCACCTTCCTTCCTCAGTTGCCACAATTCCTGACCCTGTATTGTTTCGGTCTGCTGTTATACCGCTTCTATTGAATGATATATTGTGTTGATCACTCATTCTAACTTATCTATGTTTTGGTAATTTATTGTTCTCTGCTGTTGTTTGTATTTTCAGTGTTATGTATTATCCACTCCCCTATGTAATTCTGTGCCCTGAGGGTAAAATAAATAAATAAATAAATGATATCCTATAGTCCAAATGAAGAGGAAGAAATGGGCTTGGGCAGGGGCTTGGGCGGCAGAAAGTTAGGTGGGCAGATGAGATTAGGATGTTTGCACGGATAAGGTGTCCGCAGTCGGCACAGGTCAGGGTTAACTGGAGAAATATGGGAGGGGCCTCATGGGAAAGGTCAGGCTGCTGAACATGATGATGATGATGATGAATAGTCTCGGCAGGCCTCACGAAACCCAATAAGTGGTGCAACGCGGAAAACACACGCAAAAAAAAAAATTATCTGTGGGAGCGAACAACACTGTAGCTACAAAGCGCCACGATGCTACAGCGAACGGTAACATTGAGACACAGAAATTTGTCAATTAAGCGAAAACTAAGGGCATCGTTGGATCGCGTAACCTTTTTTTGTTCTTTGAAGGTGGGCATGGCACTAAGAATCCAGAATAGTAGTAGTAATTGGTTTTTTGGGGAGAAAGGAAATGGCGCAGTATCTGTCTCATATATCGTTGGACACCTGAACCGCGCCGTAAGGGAGGGATAAAGGAGGGAGTGAAAGAGGAAATGAAGAGAGAGGTGCCGTAGTGGAGGGCTCCGGAATAATTTCGACCACCTGGGGATCTTTAACGTGCACTGACATCGCACAGCACACGGGCGCCTTAGCATTTTTCCTCCATAAAAACGCAGCCGCCGCGGTCGGGTTCGAACCCGGGAACTCCCGATCAGTAGTCGAGCGCCCTAACCACTGAGCCACCGCGGCGGGGCAAGAATCCAGAACAAAATTAAATTATTTCTGACGTCCAAAATGTGTCTGAACGACTACGTCGAAGAAAAGCGCTGCCAAGCCGACTGTTCCGAGTTATACTGTTCGATAATTGGAACTAGAAGGGGATCGAAAAGTTGATCAAATTATGCATAGCTCTAGTTAAGGTGAGCCTTCTTAATGCGCTTTACGTTGCCAGAACAAAAGCGTCAACGCGAATAAAGTGGAACTTTGAATTAAATAAACGAGATATTTCCGCATCATATTCTGGGTTCGCAGTATGTCGCAATATGAGCAGTGCTAAATTTGTCTTAAGTGAAGAACTAACTCCGTTGAACATAAGCGGAAGCGCGATTCGCATATACAGTCGGGCCTCTTTTCCCTCAAAATTGAAATGAAAATTGATATTATTTCTTTTTTGGGGCGGTGGGGATGGCGTAGTACCTGTCTCACACATCGACGGACACCTGAACCACGCCGTAAGGGAAGGGATAAAGGAGGGACTGGGAACTAAGAGAAGAAAGTAAGAAAGAGGTGCCGTAGTGGAGGGCTCCGGAATAATTTCGGCCACCTGGGGATCTTTAACGTGCACTGACATCGCACAGCACACGGGCGCCTTTGCCGCCGCCGCGGTCGGGTTCGAACCCGGGTACTCCGAGATCGGTAGCCGAGCGTCCTAACCACTGAGCCAGCGCGGCGGGTAATAATAATAATAATAATAATAATAATAATAATAATAATAATAATAATAATAATAATAATAATAATAATAATAATAATTGGTTTTTGGGGAAAGGAAATGGCGCAGTATCTGTCTCATATATCGTCGGACACCTGAACCGCACCGTAAGGGAAGGAATAAAGGAGGGAGTGAAAGAAGAAAAGAAGAAGAGGTGCCGTAGTGGAGGGCTCCGGAATAATTTCGACCACCTGGGGATCTTTATCGTGCACTGACATCGCATAGCACACGGGCGCCTTAGCGTTTTGGCTCCATAAAAACGCAGCCGCCGCGGTCGGGTTCGAACCCGGGTACTCCGAGATCAGTAGCCGAGCGCTCTAACCACTGAGCCACCGCGGCGGGTAATAATAATATTAATAATTGGTTTTTTTTGGGGGGGGGAGGAAATGGCGCAGTATCTGTCTCATATCTCGTTGGACACCTGAACCGCGCCGTAAGGGAAGGGATAAGGAGGGAGTGAAAGAAGAAAGGAAGAGGTGCCGTAGTGGAGGGCTCCGGAATAGTTTCGACCACGTGGGGATCTTTAACGTGCACTGACATCGCACAGCACACGGGCGCCTTAGCGTTTTTCCTCCATAAAAACGCAGCCGCCGCGGTCGGGTTCGAGCCCGGGAACTCCGGATCAGTAGCCGAGCGCCCTAACCACTGAGCCACCGCGGAGGGTCCCGCGGCGGGTAAGTTATGGGAAATTGTGATGTCCGGTACAGAAGCGGACGCGAAGCTCCACGGTGCAGCGTCGACGCGTCGCGCTGCGGCGAATTAGAGAGGTATAGAAGGAGTGCCCTCGACATCGACAACGCCATCCGAGTACCTGCCATTCAAGGAGAGGCGGCAGGTTTCACAACAGGCGGGCGTACTATACGAAAGCAGGTCAGATCAGAAGAAGGCTGGCCGTGACCCGGACTGCCTTCGCCCTCTCTCTCAACAGAGGACGAGCCTCCCTCCAGAAGACGTCGGACTAGTCTCTCCACGCCTCCGTTGAATGTGTGCTCGGCCGTCCCTTTTAGCGACAGTTGGCTTTGCAGCCTCATGTCGGCTTCTGACTTCCAGCGTAAACAAGCAGAGTGCAGTTGTTTGCGAAGGCTCTGGCTTCATTCCCCTTGCGCTTTTTTTCTTTCTCTCTTTCGTTCTTTTTGTATGTCTCTCTTTCCTTCTTTCTTCCATTTCTTTCCTTCCTTTCTTTCTCTCTTTCTTTCCTTCCTTTTTCTTTGCTACTTTCCTTCCTTCCTCTTTCTTTCTTGCTTTCTTTCCTTCTTTCTTTCCTTTATTTTTCTTTCTTATTTTCCTTCCTTCCTTTCTTTCTTTGTTTCTTCCCTCCTTTCTTTATTTCTTTCCTTCCTTCTTTGTTTGACTTTCTTACTTTCTTTCCTTCCTTCTTTGTCTCTTTCTTTTGCTTTCTTTTTCTTTCTTACTTTCCTTCCTTCCTTTCTTTCTTTGTTTCTTCCCTCCTTTCTTTATTTCTTTTCTTCCTTCTTTGTTTTACTTTCTTTCTTTCCTTCCTTCTTTCTTTCTTTCCTTTCTTTTTCTTTCCTTCCTTCCTTCCTCCTTCCTTTCTTTCTTACTTTCCTTCCTTTTTTTCTTTCCTTCCTTCTTTCTTTCCTTTCTTTCTTTCCTTGCTTTTTCTTTCTTTCTTACTTTCCTTTCTTTCTTTCTTTCTCTCTTTATTTCGTCCAGCCGGTTTCCGGGAGAACGTTCTACATGAGCGGTTTCGTCTTCTAGAAGAGTTTGCCTACCTGGGAACAGTATGTGTTGGACTCGTCCTCTAAGTCTTGCATGATGTCTTTAAGAAATAAAAGGCGTATAATTGGGCCCTACACGCTAGGCTACGATGGTTATGGAAACGAAATTAGTTTCAAAAAAAAAAAACTATCCACTTTAAACCCATTCACTCCATTCTGGGTCAGGGTCCACAGTATTGCTCCGTAAGGGAGTAATGTTAGCTCTGTCGGACTAGTGATTTTACTCTCTCCTGGATTATAGAGTATAGTATCGCTCCGTAAAAGTTAATGGTCGCTATTTGTGAAGTTAAACCCTTTTAACACACTCTGGATTAGACTTAAAGTACTGCACCTTAAGGGAGTAATGTTAGTCTTTCTTGGACCAATACAGCTGTGGCAACTCAATTACTCTCCAAAGGACTAACCCCTGTAGCATATTTACTCCTTTTTTTTGGCTTACAATTTGCATACTGAACGATTCCTTCTGTTACGCTTTGAGACAAGCGTGCGGCGGCGCCAAAGGTGAAGCGAAGGAGACCGAAAATGGGGGACAACTGTTGCTCGAAGTCAGCCGTTATTTTTTTTGTGCGCATTTATTTCTCTCTCAATACACACACACACAGCGCGCGGTTCGCTTCACTGCTTTCCAGACCGCAGCGGCGACGCGATTACGCGATGAGTGACGGCTCTTGGCAAGTGCACTAAGCGCCGTAAGCGAACGAACAAACTCGATCGCACGCACTCGAGCGTGAAGCAGCGCGTTCCGTGCCTCCTTCGCCAGCTGCCGTCGGCGGGACAGAGAAGGGACCAGAAGTGAACTGTTGCTTCTAGAGAGTATGTCACAAGCTTGATTGAGGAGTCGGCTGATGTAGTCGTCTAGCTGCAGCTGTGCAGAGTGACGACGCACGGCATATTGGACATTCTTTCCGAGTACTGAGGAAAGCGGGAAAACACATTTATTTGAAGCCAATACGTTGGGCCTCGTGAAAAGAAGCGCTCGCTTCTGTCGGACTCGCCGATGACTGGCTGCCCGAATCAGAATGAAGCCAGGCAGTGGTGGAATTGCGCTTTCGGAGTAAGAGCAAAAGAAAAACCGTTTTTTTTTTTGCACAGGTGCGCCTGCGCCTCGAAGTACAAGTGCAGACATCGTAGTAACTCTGAACCACCGAATAATGCACGGGTCGTACTTGTTTGTTTTATACAATGGCTGGAATAAAACATTTGGAGGTCGAAAATGCTTGTTGTGATTTTACATCCCTTCACCACGGAAATAGCTTTTTGCCAATTGCGCGAACGTACAGACGTGGTCTTTACCTTGATGTGGTCTTGAGGAAAACGTTTGAGAGACCTTTCTTAGGAAACGTCTTGCTACAGATTTTTTGGATAAGCTTCGGAGGAACCCACTTGCCGCAGAGGTCTGTGAAACGTTTAGGTATAGCGCAAGAGTGCGTAGCAGTGGAAGCTCTTTAAAGACATTTTTAAAAAGTTTTGTGTCTCACGGGAGTGCGAAGAGAAAAGGGAACTGGAAATTATGGGAGGCGATGGCGGCGTTACATTTGAGTTGAACTGTGTTCTTCATCTCTCCTGATCCTGTACAGCTGGGACAGTGGTCTGTTTCACGCCGTCCGAAGTTTCAAATCATCGGTGAGGTGAGGTGAGGTTTAGCCTGATCATTGAGGGTGGATGTGGGCTTGTTCAGGGCTGAAAGCACGCATGTACTGCGCGATTAAGCGCGCAAGCCCAGTGTTGTGCTCACTTTCTCGCGTACACCCCGTCCCCCCGCCCCCTCGCATTGATTCGCCTGAACACGAGTTACGCGAACCCTCAAGAGCTTGAGTCGTTGGGGACCACTACTGTGCTGCGCTGCCTGTCTTTATGTGAAAGACGTCATTTGATGAAGTCTTCCCGACCCAATGACCCTGTGGTACTGTATCCAGTCAAAGACGTCAGTTGAAGTGTGCCCGATCCAATGGCTCTGCGGAACAGTATTCAGTCAAAGAGGTCAGCTGATCAAGTCTGCCCGATGCAATGGTCCTGTGGGACAGTATTCAGTCAAAGAGGTCAGTTGATGAAGTCTGCCCGATGCAATGGCCCTGTGGGACAGTATTCAGTCAAAGAGGTCAGTTGATCAAGTCTGCCCGATGCAATGGTCCTGTGGGACAGTATTCAGTCAAAGAGGTCAGTTGATGAAGTCTTCCCGATCCAATGGCCCTGCGGAACAGTATTCAGTCAAAGAGGTCAGTTGATGAAGTCTGCCCGATGCAATGGTCCTGTGGGACAGTATTCAGTCAAAAAGGTCAGTTGATGAAGTCTGCCCGATGCAATGGCCCTGTGGGACAGTATTCAGTCAAAGAGGTCAGTTGATCAAGTCTGCCCGATGCAATGGTCCTGTGGGACAGTATTCAGTCAAAGAGGTCAGTTGATGAAGTCTGCCCGATGCAATGGTCCTGTGGGACAGTATTCAGTCAAAAAGGTCAGTTGATGAAGTCTGCCCGATGCAATGGCCCTGTGGGACAGTATTCAGTCAAAGAGGTCAGTTGATCAAGTCTGCCCGATGCAATGGTCCTGTGGGACAGTATTCAGTCAAAGAGGTCAGTTGATGAAGTCTTCCCGATCCAATGGCCCTGCGGAACAGTATTCAGTCAAAGAGGTCAGTTGATGAAGTCTGCCCGATGCAATGGTCCTGTGGGACAGTATTCAGTCAAAGACGTGAGTTAGTGAAGTGTGCCCGATCCAATGGCCCTGCGGAACAGCATGCAGTCAAAGAGCTGAGTTGATGAAGTCCGTCCGATCCAACAGCCGTGCGGGACATCATTCAGTCAAAGCCATCAGTTGATGAAGTCTGCCCGATCCGATGACCCTGCGGTACAGTATTCAAAAACATAATTTGATGAAGTCTGCCCGACCCAATGACCCTGTGGTACTGTATCCAGTCAAAGACGTCAGTTGAAGTGTGCCCGATCCAATGGCCCTGCGGAACAGTATTCAGTCAAAAAAGTCATTTGATGAAGTCTGCCCGACGCAATGGCCCTGCGGGACCATATTCACTCAAAGACATCAGTTGATGAAGTCTGCACGATCCAATGGCCCTGCGGGACAGTATTCAAGGACGTCAGTTGATGAAGACCGCCCGATCCAATGGCCGCGTGGGACAGTATTCAGTAAAAGACGTCAGTTGATGAAGTCTGCCCGATCCAATGGCTCTGCGGGACCGTATTCGGTCAAATACGTCATTTGATGTAGTCTGCCCGATCCAATGGCCCCGTGGGACAGTATTCAGTCCAACTGCGCGGAACGCGCTGCATATCCGCATCCTTCGTATAGCTCCTCGCGATAATCCAAGGCCGCGCGACCATCACGCCTTTCCGGTCATTGGGAAACGGCTAAGCGGCGGCGGCGCCGCTTTGACAGCCGAGGCCTCGAACGGTCGCTGCAACACTTCCTAGAATCGATCAACGGAACGCCCGCCGAGCCATCGGCGGCGAAAAGGAACAACGCGCCGACGGGAAATGTGCTTCCATAATCTCGGCAGTCGCAATCCCCTTTTCTGTTTATCTCTTCTTTCTTCGCCCCTCTTTGTTACGAGAGCTTACAGCATGAAAGAAGTGGCTTCCGCCTGGCCGTTTTACACATTGAAACCACGAGGTAGTACCTTGGCAGCTGCCCAGCTGACGCTGTCCGCAGCCTCCGCAGGTTGTACTCGACGCCATATGACAGGAGTAATACGAGTTGTGCAGCTGGAACGGTGCCAAACGAGCGGCCGCGAAGTAGTGGCAGACGGCTGTAGTCGTCTGCGTCTCGTATTTTCGCGGTAGTCAGTTTAAACCCGCAAGAAATGGTGTAGGACGTAAAGTGCGCAGTGTTGTTCTTGGGGTGTCGAAGCCCATATGAAACTTTCCTCCCGTGATGTGGCCGCTCGCTGCTTTGTGCTATACCGATCAGTCGCAAACACGAACGTCAAAACTAGAATGCAGTCGTTATTCAGCGTTATATAATTGGTTTTTTGGGGGAAAGGAAATGGCGCAGTATCTGTCTCATATATCGTTGGACACCTGAACCGCGCCGTAAGGGAAGGGATAAAGGAGGGAGTGAAAGAAGAAAGGAAGAGGTGCCGTAGTGGAGGGCTCCGGAATAATTTCGACCACCTGGGGATCTTTAACGTGCACTGACATCGCACAGCACACGGGCGCCTTAGCGTTTTTCCTCCATAAAAACGCAGCCGCCGCGGTCGGGTTCGAACCCGGGAACTCCGGATCAGTAGTCGAGCGCCCTAACCACTGAGCCACCGCGGCGGGGCTATTCAGCGTTCCCTGTCTCCTTGCCCAGCAAACTGGATCTCCACCCTGACAGATATTCGGACCCAGTCGAAAAAGCCGACAGAAAATTTTCTGTCGTCACAACAGATTGTTCCGTAGTATTTTTAGCCATGAACTTGCAGTACCAATAGAATTTTTTTTTCTAGTAACAACAGAATGTTATGTACGTAGTATTGTGCTGTCTTTTGTCGTAGCGAAAGAACTACAGAAAACAATACTACAGCAAAAACGGTCGTTACGACGAAACCGCAAAACATTCTGCCGTATTTTGGGCCCGATCCTGTCGTTTGTCTTCGTCCAGGAACCGACAACATGCGCATGAACCGGAGGCTGCGCTAGCCCACATTAACCCTTTCTTGCAAAGCCACGGGTGGAAATAAAGGAAGGTATCTGAAGGAGGGATAAACGAGGTATACAGTAGAAGCTCGTTATAACGAAACAATGTATACAACGAAGGAGTGACGATTCCCCTCGGAAGCTCGGTCAACACGGACTATAACGAATCTATGGCTATAACGAAGTATTCTCCGGGACTTTTCAACTTCGGTATAACGGGGTTCAAGTGTACATACTACTGGCGGTGATGATCTGCTCGAGTCATTTACGAACAAAAACGCCCAAAAAACCAATTATTAATTATTAATTATTAAACGCGTCGTCTAGCTGTCGACGTTTAACATTCTTTGGCGTGTTTAATCAATACCCCCTCGCATCTCTCCACCTTCCTAGCTTGCACCGTCAAATAAAGGTTCACACCGTGCCCACGCTCTACCGAGTTCGCGACTGGCACAGTAGCCCGCTTCGCTTCTATACGGCGCCGCCTCATCGCGCCTACTTTCCTGGCGACCGAAGACAAAAACTGGAGAACAGAGGCGGCCGGGCGGCGGAAGCAACCGTGACCTCGCGAGCGTCCCGCCCGCGGGAAGCAAGCGGCGGCATTTGGGCGAAGAACGAGCGCCGAATAACAGAAGAGAAATGAGAAGAACACAGAGAAAGAAAGAAAAAAGAGAACGGTCCTATCTGTCGCGACGATCGCGCCCATATTAGCACACAATGAGAACAGCCGGTGTCGAGCCGTGCGGTGGGGCACGCTTACACGGAAACCCTTTCCCAGCCACGCGCGGATTCGCGCATTTCATCGCGAGATGGGGGGGGGGGGGGGGGGGGGGGGGGGAACAGCGAACGACAAAACAGCGCACGAAAAACGGCGAAGCAATAAAACAGTACAGGACGAAAAACCGCGCGCGTCGGAACAGCACGGTGAAGAAAAAAACGGCGCACGAAAAAACAGCACGGCTAAGAAATCGCGCGGCTGAAAACTAGTACTGCGACAGAACAGCACTGTGACAGCGCCGAACCACGCCGTGGAAGCACAATGCAGAACAGCACAGCCAAAAAAATAACAGTTATGGGACGAGTATACGCTGATACTTGTGAGGCGAGGAGGGGGGTGAGGAGGAACCGGTTTGTCGCCTTGCCGTTGCTTGTGTGCTGTTTTGACGCATGCTGTTTACGCACGACATATGTGAATATCACGCAGTGACGATACGTGGCGCTACTCGCTTAGTACAACAGATCACTTAGCTTCCATAGCCGGATGCAATTCAAGAAAGAAGCGGTTTTTCCCAGTCAAAGGACACCCCCATCCAGCCAATGGCGTCGGCCGATTCTCACGAGCCTCCTAGCATGACAATGCAGGGAGTGGTAGATGAAATGAGAGAGTCCCCTCCCTCCATAGTCGGGGATAGTCCCCTCCTTGCTTTGTCACGCTAGCAGGTTCACGAGAATCGGCCGACGCCATTGGCTGGAAGAGGGTCCTTTGACGGGGAAAGGCCGCTGTTTCTTGAGTTGTATCCTAATAAAGTTGCGATAACCTGTTTTGCAGTTTTCAAGCGATACCTCTTCTTGCATACGCTCCTCCGTCCAGCCTCATTTATTCCTCATCGTAAGACCGCAAGATTCCGCGGTAGAGTGACACTTTGTTTGCACCCAAGTAGAAAGAACAAAAAAAACATGTACGGAGGTATAAGCAAAAGTGCCGAGCTCTTCGAACCAGTATAGAAAACAAAAACAGCTTGTCCGGTGCACACGCACTTGCATGCGGCAGACAACGCGAATTCGTCACAGCTTCCGCCTCAGCTGTTCTGTTCAGTGCTGTGGAGGCAGAGTCCACGCCTTGTCCACTCAGGATTCAGAAGGAAAAAGAACATTCAATCATCGAGTCAAATGCCTTTCTGGCTTCAGTATTTTTTTACTCTTCCCGCCGCATGGAGGCTTTGAAGAGAAGGCGGACGTGTCAAAAATCACCAGCTCATATAGTCAAGGAAGCCATTAGAGGGAGACTCCTTGGTTTTGCGACTACTTTGTTGCGTGTCGTTCTCTTCGCACGCTCGCGGTATACGTCCGTACTGCACGGTACTTCTTGGATGAACTACAGCTTGTCGTTGGTACACGCGATGAATATACATGCGCCCGACGATGTCTTTCCACCAGGCTTGGCCGCAAGACACGCCTTTGCCCCCATTCTTCCGTGATCAAATGGATTAACTCGTGCCTCGCCGGACGGCCGGTGCGTTATTGTTCGCGAACAGCTGAATCGCGCGATCATTTGTCTGGGAACAAGGCGGAATGCTTGAGCGGCGTGCCACAGACAACAACAGAACCGGTCATTGTGCGGAGTTGGCAAATATCGCGGGTGTTTCAACAGCGGGTGCTGCCGTTACCGCGACTATATCGCATTATTAGCTTCGTTTAAAGGTCCAGCAACGGTAGCACACTGCAAATAAAGAAAAGAGAAATAAATCCTATAAAATGGTATAAAGACAGTCTATAGACTTCTTATAGGCTTTATTGCCTTCCTATAGATACTCATTTTTGTCTATTAATACTCTATAGACTATGTATAGACAAAAAGTCAGCTAAAAGCATATGGTCATAAATCTATAGATTGTATATAGACTGCCTATAGGATATGTATTGCCTATAGGCTGTTCTCTAGGGTTTGTCTATGGAGAGTCTATGGGCTTTATAGACAGAAGTCTACGGACAGTCTATAGACTGCCTAAAGAAATTTTTGTATGGGTCATCTCTGTAGGCACAGTTTCAGCGGCCTGACGCCATTTCAACGTTCTCGACGACAACAGTACCGCGTCGCTCAGTAGGTTTTCATCCGATTAGTGAGCAGCAGGTACTGGGTTCGAATCCGGGCGCCGTCTGGGGCCCGCCCGCTTGTCTAATTACAAAACATCCCGCGGCCTACGGAGCTGTCAGTCCCAACACTGCAGTGCTTGCAAAAGGGTTGACACCTGCTGCCTGAAACTCCGTAACGAAAATTTCTTCAGACTGCTCATAAGTTTTTGGGTAATTTGCACAAGAGCGAAAAAACGAGTGAATCGGTGTTTTCTGGAGATACCTCCCTTAAAAAAAATTTCTTTACACGGTCTTTAGACCGTCCATAGACTTCTGTCTATAAAGTCTATAGACTCTCTATAGACAAACCCTAAAGAACAGTCTATAGGCAATAAAATCCTATAGACAGTCTATAGACAGTCTATAGATTTATTTCCATACACTTTCACTAGACTTTTTTCATTGGACAGTCTATGAACTATGAACAGACCAAGATATATATCTACAGGAAGAAAATAGAGTCGATAAGAAGTCTATAGACTGCCTATGGACCATTTCTGCAAGGGCGAACAGCGCGAAGACGACGAGTTCTTTATTGTCTTCAAAAAATAAACTTCGAAACAGCTTTTCACATATAGAATAATGACCTTTTCAACAATATTAATCTGACAGCGGCGCTCGCCCACAGCTCCCTAGCTCTGTCCTCGTCATCTCCGAGCCGTTCTGTATATACCTACACACCAACCTTGTCACCATGGGGCTATGTACCCCTATTTATCAACCTCCACCGTCATCACCACAGCTGGCATTAGCGGATTAATTTTCCCGTAGCGCCAAGGTTCCCCCTCGCGGACCGCACCAAGGAACGGCCGAGTCATAAAAAAAAAAAGAAGAAAAGCCCGCGTTTCGCGGAAGACACACAAGTCGAGTATATCTTGCCCAGGTTCCCCTGCAGACTCAGCCCCATTTGTCGTCCGAGAAGACAATGGTAATGCCAAATCGGTACACACAGCAGTGCATAGCGCCGGTCGGAGATGTTACGACGAAAGAAAGAAAAACGGTTCCGGAGGTTATGCGAGTTTATATATATATATATATATATATATATATATATATATATATATATATATATATATATATATATATATATATATATATATATATATATATCGAATCTACAGCACTTTTTCTTCGTATATGCATGTAGCGCATCGTATACTCGTGTATATATATATATATATATATATATATATATATATATATATATATATATATATATATATATATATATATATATATATATATATATATATATATATATATATATATATATAAAGTGCTGTAGATTCGATTCATCGCGGATATAGCATGCGTGGCATCGGGATTCCTGAATGCGGACCGGTATGTCGGACGCTCTCTCGGGCGCCAAACTGCCGGGCAATTAAATGTTGGGGAACAATAGACACCTGAGAGGAGCCGGAGATGTCATCACCGCTAATCGAACGCCGGCTTGTGTTGGCCGCCATTAGCATATACGGCGCGAAGGTCGCTCGATAAGCGAAGGTCATCGCTTATCTCTTGCCTTGGGCTGTCTAAACGACCGGCTCGTCCCGGATCGTCATCGTTATCATCCGCCGCTCGAATCACTCGAAGGCGCGTGTGCGGGTACTTTCCCTCGCGTTCTTGCATCCTGACTCGCGTACACCCTGCAACACAGAATGATGTCCGAGTTCAGATTTATTTCAGTCCTGCCAGCTGCGAAGCTCCGACTCAAAATCCGGCGATAACCACTGGCCAGTTTCCGGACGTAGAAAGATGGTGGTGCCACCTATGAGTTGGTTGAAACTTTCCTTTCTCTATTATAATTGTGTTTTTGAGTATAACTGAGGAGTTCGCCCAAGCACACCAGGTGACGTGACAGCCTGATACAACCACCGAGTAGCGATCCAGTCACAGCTCCACATGTTTATATAAGGGTTCTGTAGGCAGTTTCACGGCCGCTATATAATCAAGAATCTTTCTGTGGGCTGAATTATCTTCATGCCAAAGTTGAAGGACGTGCACGGTTTCGGTTTACAGCCGCGTTTTCACCTGAGTCTAATCTAAAAGTACCTGCGTATGTAGCAATTCGCAGTGCAAACAGACCGCTCGCCTTGCCTTAAAAACGTCAACGCACGCTGAAAAGCAAGGCCACCACTATCCGATGCGCGTCGTCAAACATTGGTTTGGTACGTCGCACATTGGTACGTCACAACTTCAAGCACTATTTCCAGGGTAAAGCTTTGTAAGCTATAGCACACAAGCATGGAAAGCAAAGCTCGTCGCTTGTGGACGTCTAGTCGAGGAAATTCATACATATACACTCTAAACAAGAATACGCCTGTAGGGAAGTAAGAAAGGAGTAACCTGTCTTCTAGCGCACTCCGGTTAGAGGAGAGCTTACTCCGTTTTTACACCTTTCTACTTAAGAGTGTACTGTCGCTACCAACACCCCTATTATGCGTCGCTCAATACGTGTTCACCGCTCGTGCCTTCTCCTTACGTCAGCACACCCCGTACAAAAAAAGGTCTACAGACATTCTATAGGCTTTTTATAGACTCTATGGCCTTCCTATAGAAATTTCTTTTTGTCTATTCATAGTGAATAGACTGTGTATAGAAAAAAGTCTACTAAAAGTGTATGGTAATAAGAGTTCAGTTGAGTTGAGGTGTTGAGTGCTACAGGTGGTATTAGCCTTGCTTTATCTGCCGGCAATTGCTCCACCGTAGCGCCCCTTCTATATTAGCAATGTCCTAAAGCCTGTCGCATCTACCCCGTAATAAATCTATAGATTGTCTATAGACTGTATATAGGATTTGTATTGCCTATAGAGACTGTTCTCTATAGGTTTGTCTATATAGAGTCTATATACTTTATAGACAGAAGTCTATGGACAGCCTACAGACTATCTAAAGAAATTTTCGTAAGGGACACCGAAAAGCAGCAAACCTCGCAGATCCCGAGACATGACATGACTTCGCGGTTTTGTTTTTCGTCGCAAACGCTGACGTCATTTGTTTGTGAGCGAAAGTGCCGTTGTCGTCATCTGTCCATCCAGTGTGGCATGAACACGCCCTTACACGGCCCTACTTCACACTGTACACATCTCCTTGCTTCACGTCGATCCTCAACATCAACACAGAACGCACGGGGTCGTCGTCGCGACCTTGGTGAAACACGGTGGCTCGTAAAGAACGCGCTCGGGGCAGTCGCGAACCGCCGGCAGCGAGACGGTGTGAACGCGCGCATACATCGCGTCCCCGTTGTGATGTATGCGCAGGCGCGGTTTGCTTTGATGCCGACACCGGAAAGTAGAGAGGAAGCGGAGTGATTTACGCCTTGTGCGGGACGGTTGACGACCGCCCGTGACGGGGCCTTTTCGTCCCCAGCCTGCAGACACGTCAGCAAACGGGGCACTAACTTCTGATGATCGATTTTATTTCCACCGGCTATACTATAGAGGATATCCGGCGACATGTATCCAGCGCAGGTCACCGCGGCCCGCGACTATACACTGTAAACACGAAAACGCCTATATGGGATTAAAAAAGGGAGTAATCTACCCTCTAGTATACTCTCTTTAAAGAGTGTGTGCTAGAGGATAGATTACTCTCTTTTTACACCTTTCTGTTCAGAGTGTAAGCTATGCGCAGCAGGGCTAATATAGCCGTTGCGTTGAGTTTTCCCCGAGTTTTCCTTCATCAACAGCGGTGCATGATGGGAGGCCATGCCGGGAAGCGTGAACGCGGTGTTTGGCTTGGCTAACGCTTGGCTGAACACGTGGATTCGGATTTTTTTAAAAAATACAGCTTCACCTCGATGCTCCCCACTGTCCGCAAATTAATCTATTTTAATGGCAATTTTTCCCCATACTTTAACAAAGCTCTTACCGGTAAATAAATTAGCAAAATATCTCTAAAAGGCCTGCCTCGAGATAAATATTCTCACAATATAATCCGCGTTTTCGGTCAATTACAAGCCAAGTCAAATACGAAGCTCACATTTCCCGGTATTCCGGAACGCCAGCAGCGCCTCCTTTGTAGCGATAGCTACATTACTGTAGCATTTCGAGCCTTCAGCGTGGCTGCGCCGCCACGCTGTCACGTGGTTGGTCACGTGGTGCGGAGCAGCTGCCGGCGGCGCGGCGCCATGGCTGATCACGTGGTTGTTCACATGACCGAGTTCCACTCCGCCAGCTGTAGCTATCGCGTCACTCCAGGTTTAACCAGAGCGAAACCACCGCCAATTTTTTTCTGCTGCGGAATTCTTAGAAACTATTTATTTTCTGAGGGATCTACTGTACTTCACTCGCAACTGTAAACAATGCAGTAGTTATAAGCGGTATATTTCTCCGCTCATGGCGTTAGCGTCGTTTCGCAAAAAAAAGGACTCGGCGGCAAATGTGACGTCAAAATAACACGTATAGCCGGGTTGTTTTCAAGTCCCGTACGGGGTTGGCGCAGCTTATTTAGACGCACGAGCCAACTCCAAAACTCCGGATGGCACCGCAGCGGGCGCCTTCTCCGTTTATTGTCTGGGGGAACAACAGGCTCATTTCGCCCGGAACTAAACGAGCGCTTCCGTTTCCTTATCTCCTTCGCTTTCGTCCTTGCGAGACACGACAATGCGGGGGCTTACACAAAACATGCGCGGTCCCTCTGCTAATTATACTCGTACTCGTTTTTGACGCAGGTGATATTCGTTTCTCATTGGCAAAAAAAATTTGAGACCACTGCGGCACCCGCATTGGACGAATGCGTAAGCAGTGACGCCCCCTCGCCCCTCTTTGCGTAATCAAGTTCCATCGTTGACCATTTTGAGTTTTCAAACTTGGCGCCACACTTCCGGTTTTCAAATTTGGCGCCGCGCTTTAGCTCCTCCCACTTAAGTGTTTTCAAATTTGGCGCCACTTTTGCTCCGGCCCCGCCCACATTTTGGACATTTTTGGCTCTAATTAGCTGCCTAATTAACCCACCTTAACCATTTTGTCACTTGCACATCCTCTTTCGATACTCTATCCGACGATATCATTTTTTTTCCGATATGCCAACTAGTTCCTCCGGTATAGGACCGAGATTATCTAGTCCACGCCGAAACCGCCTACATAGCCGCACAATGCTTACGCATGAATAAATAATAATAATAATAAATGGTTTTGGGGGAAAAGGAAATGGCGCAGTATCTGTCTCATATTTCGTTGGACCCCTGAACCGCGCCGTAAGGGAAGGGATAAAGGAGGGAGTGAAAGAAGAAAGGAAGGAAGAGGTGCCGTAGTGGAGGGCTCCGGAATAATTTCGACCACCTGGGGATCTTTAACGCGCACTGACATCGCACAGCACACGGGCGCCTTAGCGTTTTTCACTCCATAAAAACGCAGCTGCCGCGGTCGGGTTCGAACCCGGGAACTCCGGATCAGTAGGGCGAAAAGAAACGCAATTTAGCGTAAGGTGCTACGCACAAGCATCCGTGATGCCACGGCAGCAAGGTGTAGCTAAACTGTGTCCTTTTAAAATAGCGGCCGGGTAAGCGTGACAGGGAAGGTCGCGGTGAAACAGCCCGCACACATAGAATGACCGAAGGGAGACAGAGCTCACTCTCACTCTCTCTACGCCCCCTTTCCGCTTTTCGTTCCCCCCCCCCCCCCCCCGCGCTGCTGCTGCTTTCTTTCCAGATGACATATTACCCGCCTACTTCAACACCCTACTGAAAGCGTTCTCGAAGGCCTTCGTCGCTCACGATGTCGCTAGCGTTTTGTGGACAAAGTGCGTCTTCTAAATGCACCTGTATTGTTCAAGACGAATGGCCTTTTAATGTATAGGCTTGTACTGTCAGCCACCAGGAACTCAGCCAAAGCGTCTCGTCACAGAGCGAGGTACTGGACAGAGTGCATTTGCTGCAATGCCTTTCCTCTCTCAGGATGCTGGTGATGATCAGTACAACCATCACCATCTATCCACTCCTTTCCTTCCTCCGTGCCCTAGGGGTGCCAGTAACCCCCGCTTAAGAACGGACCTGACCTCTTCACTGATCGTCGAATTTCCCTGCTTACCTGCTTATCTAGAAATAGAACGCGAACCGCTACACAGCGCCGCCGTGGCACTTACGTTCAACTTTCGGTTCGCCTCGAGGAAGTGACGTCATGCGACGTCAGAAGCGTTTTCTCCCGAGAGCCGAAAAAAGCTCGCGCGACCGTTACTACTCGCTACACCTCCGGACTTGCCGGCCCAAAGCCAGCTTTTCTTACCTGGCCAGCGTCGTGCGACCCAGTTTGCTTTGCGGTAAACACGGCGGGATATCCTTCCTGCTTTTTGCGGTGCTGTTACGACAGGCGGCCCCAATAAAGGAGTCCTCCGTCTACGGCGGTGCGCGCGCCCGGAGGGAAAGAGGAATTGCCCAGATCAACGGGTAGACAAAGGGGATTGTGATCAGCCACCGAGAGTGGCTCCGATCTACGGGAACGATTATGCCGACGTACTACCTCCGATCGAGCGCCGGCACTAACGACGCGCCGAGGCCTGAAACGATGGAAGCAATGGCTCGAGAGACGGATAAGTTTATCTGCTCGCGTGCTTCTCTGCGTGTATGAGATCATAAATGCGGGCGGGTTTTGTGGCTGAGAGCGGTCCTGATGCAGGTAGACACACGCGTACTCTGGCATGACGTGTCGCGGTAGCACTGAGAGTGTGTCACGGCGACTTCGTCTGAAAACGCTTCCACGAAAGCGACGCCATTGAGAAGGGCGTGACACCGTTTCAATACGGTGTCACGCCCTTCTCTAGATAATGGCACATTCCAATCGGCAACCCGCAGCGAGTTTTCTTGCCGCTCGGAATCGAAGATCGAGTTTAAGTGGGCGATTTGGATTAAGACCTGAGTTCTGATTGGACCGCGACGGTATGGTACCTAGACTCCCTAGACGTCGTGTTCCTTCGGCGATTGGGGGAGCTGCTCCGCATCTCCGACTGGAATACGTCATAAGCTATGCTCATGTGGAACGAAAGTGCGGTAGTCGAACTTGTGCGAAAGACATGCGATTCTGAAGACGCTTGCAGAAAAGACCGGTCCACCATATAAGAGCAGGTTGAAACTATAGCCCTCATGCAGATATCTCCACCTATTGTGTCCTCATACAAGGCACATATTTTCGAGAAAATTACTTGATTGCAGATTGCAGCATGCGTTAAAGCAACTCCGAAACTACAGCCCTATTTCCCGCCCTCATATCCGCCTATTGCGGTCTGATACCAGTCACATCCTTTGGAGAAAATAATTCGAACGAGAAAGTTGCTCTCTTTACATTCCTCATTTCAGGGGCTCATTCTAACAGTGAACAAACGCACTCGACGGAAGGATGTTTTCTTTACAGTTTAGGGTGCTAAGCGCTTGTCGTGCTGAGACAGAGTCGTTCCCACAAAATTACGCCATCATCGCGCGACATACGGAGGAATCCGTCTACTTTGGCACGCACGCGCATTAGAACATTACGTGTCACAAGCCTCGACTGCAGTCTCTGGTAGCCGACGCCAGGGTCACATTAATCGTGGGTCACGTGATGGAATGCTCATGCTATCCCTTGTCACGTGACCACCCGCCGCGGTGGATCAGCGGTTACGGCGCTCGGCTGCTTACCCGAAAGACGCGGGTTCGATCCCGGCCGCGGCGGTAGATTTTCGATGGAGGCGAAATTCTAGAGGCCCGTGTACTGTGCGATGTCAGTGCACGTTGAAGAACCCCAGGTGGTTGAAATTTCCGGAGCCCTTCACAAGGGTGTCCTTCATAGCTTGAGTCGCTTTGGGACGTTGTTAAACCTCCATATAGGAGAGCAGAAAGTTGGGCTAGTTAGTTGATATGCATACTGAAGAAGTTGGCGCGGAACAAGCGAGACAAACAAAGACGAGCGCTACTCACAACTGAAGGTTTATTCCAGACAATGCTCGAATAAATAGTGAAACCAACAACAACAAAAACAAACAAACGTCATGAACACCACAAGTTACCCCGTGAATCCCAATGATTTGGTAAGGAACAGATACTCCCTATCAGAGAAGCGGACGGAAGTCTGACTAATGCACTTATCGCCGCTGATGCGCATATGAAAGGCTTCCATAAGGAAACCTCCATAAGCCAAACCAAACCTTGTCAAGTGACCATGCGCCCCCTTCCCTCAGGCGACGCTTATAAAGGCGTGTATGTATTCACACACCACGTCAACACCCCTTAAGAGCGTGTGTCGTTTCCGCCGAGTCTAACTAGCCCTCGGAGTTGAGCTACCGACGTGCTCACAGAGCAACTACTTTGAAAGTGATAACCAGCTGCTCAAGCGGTCCTTCAACAAAAATAATAATTATAATTGGTTTTTTGGTGAAAGGAAATGGCGCAGTATCTGTCTCATATATCGTTGGACACCTGAACCGCGCCGTAAGGGAAGGGATAAAGGAGGGAGTGAAAGAAGAAGGGAAGAAGGAGTTGCCGTAGTGGAGGGCTCCGGAATAATTTCGACCACCTGGGGATCTTTAACGTGCACTGACATCGCACAGCACACGGGCGCCTTAGCGTTTTTGCTCCATAAAAACGCAGCCGCCGCGGTCGGGTTCGAACCCGGGAACTCCGGATCAGTAGTCGAGCGCGCTAACCACTGAGCCACCGCGGCGGGGCCTTCAACAAAAAGGGGATCCCGTGATTGACGACGTTAACCAGCTTCTGCACTACACCGCATTTCTTTGCCCTCCTTTTTTTTTTCTCATCAGCGGTGTGGCGTCAGTTACGGCGCCGCTTGCGGCCGACCTCCGCGCCCCGGAATAATGAAACGGCACCGTCCTTCACGCGGAAACCGGCAGTGCCAGTGAGGCGAAACAGACGCCGACGGTCGCTGCCAACCCTTTCGCTTTATCGGCGCGCGCTGCCGTTCTTGACCCACAACGGACTGTAGTGACAGCAGCCGTTCTGCTTCTATACCGCGGTAGGGCTTTTAAGAGCGTTCGCGCTCATTCGTTAAAACGGATGCTTGGGCGAGTTGGTAAGTCATTTTAAAACAGAACAGAGCGCACTTTGATAGGGACTACGAGGAAGACACGACACAGACGAGCGCGTTTCACGTTTGAGCGCGTTCATCACGTTTCTCGATTTCTTGGGGTCTGCTACCACCTCCCTTCGGCGTGAAATTTCCAAGTCCCAGGAATTCATGATGGCGGCCCCCATAGTAGATCGATATAGCAAGACAAATGGTAATTCACTGGTGACGTCATTAGTACTTTGACGGGGACTACGAGGAAGACACGACACAGACGAGCGCGTTCATCACGTTTCTCGATTTCTTGGGGTCTGCTACCACCTCCCTTCGGCGTGATATTTCCAAGTCCGAGGAATTCATGATGGCGACCCCCATAGTAGATCGATATAGCAAGCCAAATGGTAATTCACTGCTGACGTCATTAGTACTTTGACAGGGACTACGAGGAAGACACGACACAGACGAGCGCGTTTCAGGTTTCAGCGCGTTCATCGCGTTTCTCGATTTCTTGGGGTCTGCTACCACCCCCCTTCGGCGTGAAATTTCCAAGTCCCAGGAATTCATGATGGCAGCCCCCATAGTAGATCGATATAGCAAGCCAAATGGTAATTCACTGGTGACGCCATTAGTATATCGAATTGGTGATTGACTGGTGACGTCACTGATATATCCAATTGGTTATTGATTGGTGACGCAACTTATAATATGTCGGCCAATAATGGTAATTAATTGATTACATCATTAATTAATGCAAGATTGCGGCAGCTAATGCTCGTTACTTCAACGTCTTCCAGACGGTGGCGGGTTTTTTTTTTTCCTCTCTACTGCGGGACCGCCGGTTTTTGTTTTCTTTTTGCTGCTAAGCCCTCACGTAAACGTGAGGTCTTGAACTAGCAGAGCAAGGCTTCGAACATCGTGTCTACGTGGCGTTTATCGAAAGCGCTTCCGGCGAGGTGGCAACACAGTTTTACAACGGCGATTCCAAACGCCGTACGAGACGCGTGTGGGAGCGAGAGGATTAGAAAACCTGGGGCCTTCTTAACCCTATCCTTAAAGAAGAACGTGAGATATAGCACTTGCAAGTTGGCCCACCCCACAATATGGATTAAGCTGGATCAGTGGGTGGATTAAGTGGGAGAACGGTCGGATTAGTATAATCCCACACGATAATCCAATGGAAAATACTCGTACATCCTAATCCTCAGATTTTCAAATTTGGGGTGCTGATGACGTCACGACACTCTCGACCAATTGGGGAATTCCGTTATGAAGGAACCACGGGTGATTTTCGCGGAACTACAAGCCATAAATGCGGTCGCATTATTAAACGCGTAGCTGAGGAACTGTACCCGTCTTCAAGAAGTTCCGGGAAGTATCCCGCGGACGACACGCGGAAACTAATAATAATTGGTTTTGGGGGGAGAGGAAATGGCGCAGTATCTGTCTCATATATCATTGGACACCTGAACGGCGCCGCAAGGAAAGGGATAAAGGAGGGAGTGAAAGAAGAAAGGAAGAGGTGCCGTAGTGGAGGGCTCCGGAATAATTTCGACCACCTGGGGATCTTTAACGTGCACTGACATCGCACAGCACACGGGCGCCTTAGCGTTTTTCCTCCATAAAAACGCAGCCGCCGCGGTCGGGTTCGAACCCGGGAACTCACGCGGAAACCGCCTTCGCCCAAGTCTCAACAGTGGTACAGTCAGTACAGAGGACAGAACGCTTGTCTACGACGCTGATGCTGCGTGCTTTGAACTGGTCGCTTGGTTCGAGACAGCCTGTGTCGTAGAAAGGTCGCGCGGAACCTGACAGGTCACTCGCCAGCGCGTGCACGGTGGTGACGTCAGAGGCCTTTGAGCCCACGTGATGACACGGAACACAGCATTCCACGGCAGCGACACCACGTAGTGTCCACGCGCATCACTTTCCACCCCTTTCGTACAAAGACAGCCTGGCATGCTCGGCCAAGGTTCGACCAAAAGATGGCGGCGATATCGAACTCAGGCGCGCGTTGCAAGACTGAGCTCACTTCCTTTTTTCTAGTTCAAGAACGCGTTCGAACAGTGTACGATAACCCTCCCCCGTTCTCTCCCGGCTGTGTCTGCCGGGGAGATTAGATCAGACGACGCGATTAGTGCTCCCAAAGCGAAGGCGAAAGTTGTTTTGGGGCCGCCGCTAGCTCAAGGACTGGCCGCAGATCAAGCCGCAGGGCACGCCGCGCGCGGAAGCCAATATACCGGCCACGGTCGGCTACAAGGAGCGAGTGAGAAAGAAAGAAAGAAAGAAAGAAAGAAAGAAAGAAAGAAAGAAAGAAAGAAAGAAAGAAAGAAAGAAAACAAAAGGCTGCTACGAAACTGGTACGCTTCGATAAGCGAGCTGTGTGGGCACAAAAGAAGCACGAAGGGAAGACATACCTCGTGGCGTCGATGGCGGCGAAATGTGGGCGATTGGGTTTCGAGCAGCCTATATACACTTCCAGCCTAAAGAAAATTCGTGCTAAAGTGCGCGTCACGAAGATACAAAAGATAAGCCAAGCTTATCGAGAATAGGAGGAAACGGTCGAGCACTCACTCGTCCCATATCTCCGCACACACGAGGAAGAAGATGATGACGATGGCGATGCATTTTTCCGGCGCAAACAGCTTCGGCGTAAGTCTATGCGGTATTCGGCGAGTCCCGTAGCACTCGCCCAAAGTTCCGCATTACAGAATTAAACACTGGGCGGTGATTTCCAGCGCGCCTCTGCGAACCGCATACGTCATTCTCAGGCACAAAGCTACTGATCCGGAGTTCCCGGGTTCGAAACCGACCGCGCCGGCTGCGTTTTTATGGAGGAAAAACGCTAAGGCGCCCGTGTGCTGTGCGATGTCAGTGCACGTTAAAGATCCCCAGGTGGTCGAAATTATTCCGGAGCCCTCCACTACGGCACCTCTCTCTTCCTTTCTTCTTTCACTCCCTCCCTCATCCCTTCCCTTGCGGCGAGGTTCAGGTGTCCAACGATGTATGAGACAGATACTGCGCCATTTCCTCCCCCCAAAACAATTATTATTATTATTATTATTATTATTATTATTATTATTATTATTATTATTATTATTATTATCACAAAGCTGAATGCGGTTTACGAACTCGCCGCCAGCAAAGTATCCCTTCTTCGGCCTCGCACTCACGTTCAAAAATGCGAATCAAAATCCAGCCTGACCCTACGGTTCTGTTTCTGGGCGTTAGCCGATTGTGGCCCCGCCTGTGACAGAGCCCTGCAGCCTTCCTTTCTTTACCACATGCATGTCTTCAACAGCCATCGGAAGTTCGTCTGAACGCCACAAGTGGCGCGACCATCTGCTAGCTGCCGGTGGAAGTCAGCAAAAAGCAGCTGGAAGATAGGTGGCTCAAAAGCAGACGTATGACATAAGGTTATGAGCGTAGGACTGGAAATGTATTTGAGCAAACGGCGAATTTAAGGCCAATATGTCGCACAGTTCAATATAATTAAAGAAAAATAAAGCCAAGCATGGCGGCAACTGCCACCACCCTATTTCAAAGTGGATGCTCCTATCATCCATCCATGCGAAGATCTGGTCTCATTAGAGCGTCCGATTTTTAAAACGCAGTCAGGATTTTCACAACACGTATGAGGAAATAGATCTGGGCATAACTGTTCTTGAAGCGGCAAACATCTGCTGACGCCTTCACACTAGCTGCCTAAGCGCGAGCGCGTGCTTTATGGCATTCGGGTGTAAACACGCGCGTGCAATGCGCATTACAAATCCGTTTCCGTAACGCGACGCGACGGGCCGCCCAGATACGTATCTGTACCCCTTCCCCGCTATATCGCTGCCCCGTTGATAGGGATCGCTTTTCTCACGTGACCTACGCGTTTGTCCTCAAGCGATGTACTATACACACGGTCTGAGTAGGGCAGGGCCGCCCGAGGATAATTAAACGAGAAGCCTCATTAGCGGGACCTCGCCCGCATTCGGATCTGTTCCCACCACCCTGCTTACCGCGTTCGTCGATGTGGTATACCTAGTTGCACGACGACGCCTTCGGATGCCTCGCCGCTCCTCATACTCATGCACGGTCACGTCCAGGCGCAAGTGACGCAGCAGGCGTGTCGATTCGACTCCAATGCGCCCTGTATATCACGAAACGTCGCGCATTAGGGCGCGGCTGCTTTATCAACGACAGCTTACTTCACGTGCGATGTGTACGGGCGGTGGGGTGAAAATAGCAAGTTTCGACACTGTGCCACCTTCCTTCACCGGGGCACTCAGTGTTGCTGGGTCGATCTGGCAGACCGCGTTAAGAATAGCTTTTCTGATGGGGACAAACGCGTTAAGTTCGCGCAGCTCTTTTCGGTAGAAATAACGTGGTAAGTTGGACTAGTTGGTTTGACTGCGCGGTTAATACAGCGCCACAACAGGCACAGGCGACACGCCTGTCACAGTGTCTGTATAGCGGTCTTGTGTGTCGTCTGCGTCTGTTTAGCGAAGTTACGTCAATTTTATTTATTTATTTATTTATTTATTTATTTATTTATTTCCATGTAAGGCTATGGCGGGAGCAGGTAAAAAAATGCACAAAGGCAATCGTAGCAATCTGCATATGACATACTATGAAAACACAAGGAAGTTCAAAGTGTGAACACCACCACTACAGATCGCACAATATAAAATTTACTTCAATGCAGATCATGAGCAGGATCAGGGAGGGAGTTCTAGATTTATACAGTGAGCGAAAAAAAACTGAACATTAGTACGAGTATTAAAAAAAAGTGGGATGTTTAGCTCTTGATAGCTTGTTAAAGAGGATGGGCCGGAAATTTTTGATTAGTCGCCAAGTTATTAAAACTGAGAGGGTTAATGTGCGCAAGAACTTTCAACATTCAACACAACAACGTCAAACTCCTATTCGACATGCGGCGATCCCACGCCGTCAAGGGGGATGGGGGGGGGGGGGGGGGGGGGGGGAGCGGCTGCAGCTCAGAGGGGAGGACTCCCGGCAGTAAAGGGGAAAAGAGAAACCCATGCGTGGGGAGGGATTTCGAACGTTTGGTTCTTGTTTGTTTTTATCACCAGGGCCCTGGGTTCGAGGCTGTGGACAACTCTCAACGACTGCGGCCCTATTGCATAAAGATTTGATTGATTAATTGAAGGCTGAGGCGCGAGTCTCCGGAAGTTACCACAACAGTTCCTTCATTAACAGAACCTGCGAGGACGGATAAAAGATAATCGAACAGAAGTCTAGGCAGAGGCACCGTGATTAGCACGTACATTTAGGATGCCTAGGCTTTAACCGAAACCTTCGGTTGGTAAGTAACGTCTTATAAAGTAGTTTCTCCGCGATAGATCATTTCATTTTGCCGAAAGGTTTGCCGAAAGTGTCTGTGTGACTTCACTCCTGTAACTTAGTTTGCCCTTGTATATTTTTGTAAATACATTTCTTCATCACCCTCATGCGCACCTCCTGCTTCATCACCGCCAAATCCCCATGTTTGGAAAGGTCTGAGCCTAGTGATTGTGATTGTGATTGTGAGGGGAAGGGCACTAAGCCTGACTCCAGAGCACCCTCCATGTAACTCCCTCTTTTCAGAGGAAATAAACGTTTTTACCACCACCACCACCCCAAAGGAAAGGAAATAACCATCTTAAAAACTATAGTGTTCAGTGGCGATGTTTTAGTGTACTTGTCCGCGGCGCCCAGTCTGAGGCAGACAAGGCAGTTGTTACTAACGCAATGAATTAGACTATGTGGCGTATGCGTGCTTTGAAAGCAGCGCTGCTTGGACAAAACACTGGACCATGAAGACTACACAACGATACACACGCCGTTTACAGTATAAGTTCGCCCCTAAGGGGCGCGCCTGCTGTATACAGCCGCCCATGCCACAGCATTCCAGAACGTCGAACCGCGCAAAAAAGGACATTCATTGCCACTTCTGCGCCGCACACCACTTACACCGGTCCTCGATTCACGGGACACACCTGTTACGACCCCAGTGCAGGTGTAGAGCGCTCCCAGGCTCGCCCGGCGTATCTAATCGGGTCAACCGCGTGACGCCACCGCCCATGAATTGCAGTCGATTGAGACGCGATTAGCAGCGACCGAGTAGGAATTGAGTTCAAGGCTCACCTTGCGCTGAAGAGCGAGGCCCGATTATTATCGTCATTTGACTGCTTTATTGTATGCATGAACAATAGCTAATACGCCTTCCAGTGACGTGCAGTGCTCCCTCTGCTCAGAGCACGTGCTAATCTAACGCGATTTGAAGGTGACCATTTTAGAGGATTAATAATAATAATTGGTTTTTTGGGGAAAGGAAATGGCGCAGTATCTGTCTCATATATCGTTGGACACCTGAACCGGGCCGTAAGGGAAGGGTAAAGGAGGGAGTGAAAGAAGAAAGGAAGAAGAGGTGCCGTAGTGGAGGGCTCCGGAATAATTTCGACCACCTGGGTATCCTTAACGTGCACTGACATCGCACAGCACACGGGCGCCTTAGCGTTCTTCCTCCATAAAAACGCAGCCGCCGCGGTCGGGTTCGAACCCGGGAACTCCGGATCAGCAGTCGAGCGCCCTAACCACTGAGCCACCGCGGCGGGAGAGGATTAATCTCACGATCGGATTAAAGCACTCTCACGCAGTTTATCTTTAAAGGACGGCTAAACGAAATGCGGGTATTTAGTTAGCCGCCACTTGGTTTATAGTATACCTTCCACCTTGACTTTTGTTGGAGCGTAAGTTAAAATCAAACCCGGAAAAGATTATGCGATGTCAGTGCACGTTAAAGATCCCCAGGTGGTCGAAATTATTCCGGAGCCCTCCACTACGGAACCTATTCTTCCTTTCTTCTTTCACTCCCTCCTATATCCCTTTCCTTACGGCGCGGTTCAGGTGTCCAAAGATATATGAGACAGATACTGCGCCATTTCCTTTCCCCAAAAAAAACCAATTATTATTAAAGATTATTGATAATGTTTGACAGAAACGAAAGCGACACCGTTCATACTGAAAGCCACTGTAAACCGTGAACCTTAGTCTGGGGGCAGTGTACTTGGCTTAGGTGAAGCTATGTAAAGAAAAGTTGTCCGCTGTGAGAGGGACGACCTGTTGAAAAGAAAAGTTTTTAATCAGCTTCACGGGCAGCTAAGGAAATGGCTGCGTGCGCCAACAGCTATAGCTCGATCTGCTGCCGTTCAGAACAGCACTTGCATCACTCTTGATATGGTTCCACATACGGACTCCCTTGTATAGCTGGAACTTTATAGTAAAAAGAAGTTCCACTTACATGATCGTTCGACCTGAGCAACAAGAGTTCTGCTTTTCATCGTTGATACAAATACATTTTTGAAGTCCGGGTGTTGCCGTGAATCTACAGAAAAAAATTAATTGCGGTAGATGCAACGGGTCTTCTTTTAAACATGCAATAATGTCTTATGCCGGATGTTTAGTTGAATACATGCACGACAGAGTGCGCATTTTAATAAGATGGTTTGGTTTATGGGGGTTTAACGTCCCAAAGCAACTCAGGCTATGAGAGACGCCGCAGTGAAGGGCTACGGAAATTTCGACCACCTGGGGTTCTTTAACGTGCACTGACATCGCACAGCACACCGGCCTCTAGAATTTCGCCTCCATCGAAATTCGACCGCACGGCCGGGATCGAACCCGCGTCTTTCGGGCTGGCAGCCGAGCGCCGTAACCACTCAGCCACCGCGGCGGCTCATTTTTAATAAGAATTACAATTAATTGCGTGGTAAAACACAAGAAACTAGGGAACTATTTGGTCGCTGCTAGCAGAAAAGTGATTGCGACAAACCAGCTAACTATGAGGGCTGCTCAGAGCACCCCTATTGTTGCACAGTTCTTGAAAAGCTGACTGCATGGAAGAACAGTGAGCGCACTCTGACTTCCGATAGAATTTAGGCAGCAGAAGTGTTCGGTTTTTGTTTCTCAATCCTGCAGATGTGTGCATTATAATGTAGGCCGAGTCTAGTTAGAAGACAGCCAGAACTGTGCTTGTTTTAAAACTGTGCGTAACAATAATAGTAAAAATTGTTTTTTGGGGAAAGCAAATGGCGCAGTATCTGTCTCACACCTCGGCGGACACCTGAACTGCGCCGTAAGGGAAGGGATAACGTAGGGAGTGAAATAAGAAAGGGTGCCGTAGTGGAGGGCTCCGGAATAATTCCGACAAGCTGGGGATCTTTAACGTGCACTGAAATCGCACAGCACACCGGAACCTTAGCGTTTCGCCTCCATCGAAACGCGGCCGCCGCGGTCGGGTTAGAACCCGGGTACTCCAGATCGGTAGCCGAACGCGCTGTCAGGTTTTTGTTTCTCAATCCTGCAGATGTGTGCATTATAATGTAGGCCGAGTCTAGTTAGAAGACAACCAGAACTGTGCTTGTTTTAAAACTGTGCGCAACAAAAAAAGTAAAAATTGGTTTTTGGGGAAAGCAAATGGCGCAGTATCTGTCTCACACCTCGGCGGACACCTGAACTGCGCCGTAAGGGAAGGGATAAGGTAAGGAGTGAAAGAAGAAAGGGTGCCGTAGTGGAGGGCTCCGGAATAATTCCGACCAGCTGGGGATCTTTAACGTGCACTGACATCGCACAGCACACTTGAACCTTAGCGTTTCGCCTCCATCGAAACGCGGCCACCGCGGTCGGGTTAGAACCCGGGTACTCCGGATCGGTAGCCGAACGCGCTAACCACTGAGCCACCGCGGCGGGTAAAGACAATGTTTCTGTTTTTTTCAAAGATGCGTTGGCTGGAACGACGTTCCACATATTACTATCTGGAACTGTATGCGTGTTTCAGAATCAGCGCTACCCCTTCCACCCGCCGCGGTGGCTCAGTGGTTAGGCGCTCATCTACTGAGCCGGGGTTCCCGGGTTCGAACCCGACCGCGGCGGCTGCGTTTTTATGGAGGAAAAACGCTATGGCGCCCGTGTGCTGTGCGATGTCAGTGCACGTTAAAGATCCCCAGGTGGTCGAAATTAATCCGGAGCCCTCCACTACGGCACCTATTTCTTCCTTTCTTCTTTCACTCCCTCCCTTATCCCTTCCCATACGGCGCGGTTCAGGTGTCCAACGATATATGAGCCAGATACTGCGCCATTTCCTTTCCCCAAAAAAAACAATTATTACCCCTTCCCTGACGGCGCGGTTCAGGTGTCCGCCAATATATGAGACAGATACTGCGCCAATTCCTTTCCCCCCAAACAATTATTATTATTACAAAGCGCGCAAGCTGTACGCGGAATAGCAACGAAATGAACGACACGCACATTTATCACACATTTTTAGCGGACTTTTCGCCCTTACCCTCGGTTGTATTCATGTAAGGCATACTAATCCCCCCCTTACGCAAGCTCTCACAAGTATAAGAGGTTCGCGGGCTCGTTGGTGTGTGGTCTATATTTATTTTAGTTCGCTGTATGCCCTGCCATATATAAGGCGCGCCCAATGATTACCCCCGGGGCAATCGGTGCCCGTCTCAGGCCGGCCGGCAGTCAGCGAACCAAGGAGGTGTTGCAACAATCGCCGCGCGCCAATTGAGGAAGTAGAGTCGCCACGACGCCGAAAGAGAAAAAATAAAGTGTGGAAAATAGAAGACAAGCCTGAGAGCGTGCCAACTCCACGACTTCCGGGTCTCTCACAATTCTATAACCCTCTTTTCCTTTCTTTCTGTTTTCTTTCTTTTCTTCCTTTCTTTACTTTTTGCTTAGCGCATTTGAGTTCTTCCTTCCCACTTCAAACCTCTTCCGCTTCGCCCAGCTTTCAGCCTAGTTCGTTAGCTTCGGGGTGCGACGAGCCAATTCATACAGCTCAAGACTTTGACACTAGTCCCAGAAAAAAAAAGTGTGCATGACTGCACCCGTTCGTTAGCCTCAGTGCCCTTGCACATTCTGCGGAAATGGGAAAAAAAAAGCATGAAGTTAGGTGGCGCCAACGTGCGCAATTCTACTTCCGAAATAACTGCCCCTATCATTTTTATTACTTGCAACTGGCACACAACCCGCCGCGGTGGCTCAGTGGTTAGCGCGCTCGGCTACTGATCCGGAGTTCCCGGGTTCGAACCCGACCGCGGCGGCTGCGTTTCAGTGGAGGCAAAACGCTAAGGCGCCCGTGTGCTGTGCGATGTCAGTGTACGTTAAAGGTCCCCAGGTGGTCGAAATTATTCCGGAGCCCTCCACTACGGCACCTCCTTCTCCCTTTCTTCTTTCACTCCCTCCTTTATCCCTTCCCTTACGGCGCGGTTCAGGTGTCCAACGATATATGAGACAGATACTGCGCCATTTCATTTCCCCAAAAACCTATTATTATTATTATTATTATTAAAAATTTCCCCGCTACTCGATTCAAACTCGTGACGCCCACATCGAGAAGGACCGGTTGCCCTCATTTTAAAGCGAATGGCATCGTAGCATAGCCTCTGGGATCCGCGCGACAATTTCGGTGTTGACGTATGCAGTTTACTTGCGAAAGCGGTCGGTGAGGGCGACACCTGTATTTTGTTTTTGTTTTTCTTGGTTTAGGTTACAAAGCTCAGTTTTCGGTGGGAGTGGGTCTCTTTGTCGTTAGAATGCCATAAACTCAAACACAAATACGCCAATATGGGTGTAGAAACGGAGTAAGCTGTACTCTAGCTTCCTGTTATAAAAGAGAGAGCGCTAGAGGACAACTTACACCTGTTTTACTCATTTCCGTTTGGAGTGTAGTCAATCGATACAAGCCAACTTCCATTTGTGCTCAGTTTTCCTTTAAGACTAAAAAAACACAGAAGCTAGCAGAATGATGTCGCTTATACAGGTACGCAGACCACACGAGGTTGTGTCGGAACGAACGCGCAACCTTTTCTGCCTGATTGTTTCAGGTTTCCGTCTCAAGCATACATGCGTTCTCCGAGTAATTTCGCAAGGGTGATCGACTTCGCGACCGAGGCGCATGGATAACACTACATCCGGTTTCGTCAACTCCATTGTCTCCGCTGCTGTTCACAGTCACACCCCCCTGTTAACCCGGCGTGACCTAGCTGCGTGCCGGACACAAGATTTTTGCAGCGCCGATTTCACTGCACACGTACAATGGCAGCCAAGGGTAGACACGTTATCGGACCAGATTGTTCCTCCATTTTGTACTCGGGAGGCAAACTCGGCTGACACGCGTCCATACTCGGACACCCGGCTTTGGTGTCCAAGGCCACAATAAAGGTCCATGGGCGGTTGGAAACAAACCTTTAAAAAAACCAGAATCGTGGAATCGATATACGAGACAGATACTGCGCAGTTTCCTTTCCCCTAAAACCAATTATTATTATTATTATTATTATTATTATTATTAATATTATTATTATTTAAAAGAACTGCGCGATGTCAGTGCACGTTAAAGATCCCCAGGTGGTCAAATTATTCAAGAGAACCCCCGCTCTACGGCACCTCTCTCATCCTTTCCTCTTTCACTCCCTCCTTTCCCTTACGGCGCGGTTCGGGTGTCCGCCGAGATATGTGAGACAGTTTTTGAGCCATTTCCTTTACTAAAAAAACCAATTTTCGTTTTCATTCATTGAAAAGAATAATTTCAATACATATTTCTTTAATCGCTCATTTGATATTCATTACTAATTATTTTCAGGAGTAATCACAACCCAGATAAAACAAGCTTGTATACCGCTGTGGCAACGTCCAAATAGTCGCATTCACTCTAATGCCACATTTTTGCCGCGCCCTTCGCAGAGGACCGCAAACAATGGATGCCAACGTTTCCTCCCATCGCATCAAAATAAAAAAAAACTAAACAATTCCATTCCTACTGAAAAATGTATATAGGTTTGAATGGGTCAGGAAATATGATTATGGCACATTTGGTTTGGCTTTATAGGATGGACGTCCCAAAGCGGCTCAGTCTATGAGGGACGCCGTAGTGGAGGGCTCCGAATAATTTCGACTACCTGGGGTTCTTAACGAGCACTAACAATGCACATTACATGAACCTTTCACATTTTTCCTCCATCGAATTGCTACCGTAGCGGGCGGGTTCGAACCCACGACTTACATGCACTGTGTGATGTAAGTGCACGGTAATTAACCACGGGTAATCTAAGTTATACGGAGCCCTCCCCTAAGGAGTCACTCAAAGGCTGAATCGCTTTAGAAGCTTTTTCCTATAATATTAAACGAAATGTGCCATAATCCTATTTGTCGACCTATTGAAACCTGTACACATTTTTCAATAGGGACACTCTGTGGCTCCCGCACCATCGCCTGTTAAGGATTTAACGGAGACCATTAATGTTTTACGAAGTAAGGTCGTTCGGACCAGATCTTAATAATAATAATTGGTTTTGGGGGAAAGGAAATGGCGCAGTATCTGTCTCATATATCGTTGTACACCTGAACCGCGCCGTAAGGGAAGGGTAAAGGAGGGAGTGAAGGAAGAAAGGGAGAGAGAGGTGCCGTAGTGGAGGGCTCCGGAATAATTTCGACCACCTGGGGATCTTTAACGTGCACTGACATCGCACAGCACACGGGCGCCTTAGCGAGATCTTCATGCCGCGATACGTGCGAAGAAGGAGGCGAACCTTATTGTCTCCCCCCCCTGCCCGTTCCAATTGGCTTTGCCGCCATCGAAGCGGCTTACCCGGCAAAGAGTCCTTGGGGGAGAAACCAAAGAGGCGGCGCGCGTACAGGTGTGCACTAAAAGACGGGCAGCAAGGACGAAGACGCGAGGTCAGGTTAGCGATGCGTAACGAGGTGGTGATGGTGAGTAACGCATTCTTCCCGAAGCTGCCTTTCCTTGCATGGATTATAAATGACTGCAGGCGGAATTGGTGTTTAATAATAATTGGTTTTTGGGGAAAGGAAATGGCGCAGTATCTGTCTCATATATCGTTGGACACCTGAACCGCGCCGTATGGGAAGGTATAAAGGAGGGAGTGAAAGAAGAAAGGAAGGGAGAGGTGCCGTAGTGGAGGGCTCCGGAATAATTTCGACCACCTGGGGATCTTTAACGTGCACTGACATCGCACAGCACACGGGCGCCTTAGCGTTTTTACTCCATAAAAACGCAGCCGCCGCGGTCGGGTTCGAACCCGGGAACTCCGGATCAGTAGTCGAGCGCCCTAACCACTGAGCCACCGCGGCGGGTAAAGGAATTGGTGTTTCCCAGTCGAAAAACACAACACATTTTTTTCTGTAATGTTCTTGCCCGCAAACTTAGAGTAACAACAATATTTTGTGTAGTTACAACAGAAAAGCAGTACAGAACTACACTAAACAGAAAATTTGTGCTGCAGAGCAAACTACAGTACTACAGAAAGAACACTACAAAACAAGAGATCTGTCTTGAAAACAAAGCGATAAAACACTGTCGTATTTTTGTCACGTTTGTGTCGTTTATTTTTTTTTTCGACTCGGTTATGTCGTTTCTAAACGCGACACATACATGTTACATTTTATATTCGGTTGCTCGTCTATTGCTGCTTGCCGCTTGTAGGCCTGCCTCTTCAGAGATCCTATACTTTTTTTTTTCCTGTAGCGCTGCAAACATTTGCGCACGAGCCGCCGCGGTGGCTGAGTGGTTATGGCGCTCGGCTGCCGGCCCGAAAGACGCGGGTTCGATCCCGGCCGCGGCGGTCGAGTTTCGATAGAGGCGACATTCTAGAGACCCGTGTGCTGTGCGATGTCAGTGCACGTTAAGGAACCCCAGATGGTAGAAATTTCCGGAGCCCTTCACTACGGCGTCTCTCATAGCCTGAGTCGCTTTGGGACGTTAAACACCGATAAACCAAACCAAACTATTTCCGCACGAGCGTAAACGAATCGCAATCACAGGTTTCGGTAGCTCAATAGGTGGCGGCAGCGGGTTGACTAACGAGGGAAGAACACGCTCGAGAGATGGGTCATCGCGCTGGCACATAGAACGTATTTCTTTAACACAGCTGTGAGACAGGAAGAGCTGCTGGTTCTAACGCGTCCTATAGCTTCAGATATACGGTATATGTCCAATAGGATGGGATGGTAAGAAGCGCTGCCCGGTCCCAGAGTTGCATAGACTCTTATCCAGCAAGGACTAAAACGAGTACCAGCGTTAGTCCCTTGGGGAGTGATTGTGCTGCCAAGGCTATTAGTCCCTCAAAGAGCAACCATTACTCCCTTGCTCAGCAATACTGTAGACTTCTATTCACCATTATGATGATGCATTTTTATGGCTCAAAGGCAATTTTGGCCAAAGAGCGCCTGGCACAAGATTTTTTCGTCTACATAAGGTGGGGTCAACGCCCCTTTTTCCAATGGAAGCATTTCACCGCAAAAAAGCCGAGCACCAGGCCAGAGGAAAGCTCGTACCCATTCTATCACCGGTGGGTACCCGGAGGCACTGGGAATCGAACCCCGCACCTCCTGCATGCGAGGCGGACACTCAAACCACTAGGTCACCGCTACATCAAAACATTGTCGTAAAGGAGTAAAATAATTAAAGGGGTTGATCTTTTTTTTTTTTAGGGAGTAACTGCGTTGCCACAAATATTAGTCCCTCTGAAAGTAGCCATTACTCCGCTATAGAGGGTGACTGGGCACCAGCCAGATATTACACTCCCCGCGGACTACAACCGTTCGTCGCACGGACTAAATAGAGTAGTTAGTCCCGTTTTACCCCGTTTCGGCTCGCTCCGCGGACTTCCAGCTTCCGCGTCGGTGCATCCAAACCGCGCTTGGTTACGCATGTGTGGCACGTTCGTCCTTGCGCCATGCTTCAGCACCTACGCGCAGCCAGCCCGTCAACCAGGGAACTGCGTTTGCATTTTGGCCCCGGAGTGACGTGACAGCCGGCTCGCTCCGGTGCTTGGCACAGTGGTTCGGACTCTTCTCGCGGTCACCCCAGCTTTTGAAGAAAATTGTGGAGTAGTACATTTCATACTTCATGCAGAGGTTCGGCACAGCTCCATGGCTCAGCACATTCCACACCCCCCCCCCCCCCCCCCCGAAAAAAAACAACAACAGAGCCATGTCAAAAGTACAATATATCTTGCAGTTTTGTCAAACAACAGAGTTTTCTGTTGTTTTCTAATATTTTTCCGCAGTTCTGCAGTTATTTCTGTTGTAGTTTTCTGTAGTCTGTAGTTCTATACACCATAAACAGCAAGGAATAAAAAGGGAATAAGCTGTACCCTAGCGCACTTCATTTCATTAAATGGAGTTTGCTATAGAACAGATTACTTTCTTTTTATTCCCATACAGGCGTATTGATGTTTAGAGTGTAGTAAGTTTTTGTGGTAACTACGCAAAATTCTGTTGTAATTTAAACATTGCTGTTGTTACTACAGGCTTTCCATCAGAAACATTACGGGAAATCTGTTGTGAAGACAAAAATTTACTGTCGTGTTTTTGACGGGGGTACGTGCTGAGCAGAGACCTTGTACACGAGGCTACCAGAAAATGGAGTTACGAGCGCAAAACGAACATAAATTATGGTGAGGCATAAAAAAAATAAAAAAATAAAAAGAGCCTACAGAAAGAGCACTACGAAAAACACGAACCGCGGTGTTTAAAATTGCTCGCAACAGTCGACAAGCAGGAAACGTATAGAAAACTGCTCGCCTTCCATTCCGGTCTCACCTTCTCACGCTTCAGCTGACAAGGCTCGCTTCCTTCACTCCTTTTCGGGCGCTTATTAGACGTGTCTGTGAGAGCAGGGGATAATCACTGCACTGCCCACCTGAAGCTCGCGACTCTCGCCTACCCAAACCTCATCTCTATATCTAGCTTCAAATGTGGGAATTTCGCGAGGAAGCAGTAACGTACTCTCTGTATACCGCCACAAAGGCGCTTGTTTCCTGCGCGTGGCATATAGCACCCGGGTGGCCGGTCCGATAGAAGTCGGGGAAAGGAGGCAGCTTGGAGAGGAGGAACCTTTCCATTCAGGAAAATCTCTTCTTCCTGGCTTGACTCCCCCCCCCCCCCCTCCCCCGACACCACTCTCGACAAATGGGCCACACTGGATACCAGGGCAAGTGCACTGCTGAACGCTGCTAAGAATCGTTTTGAGGAAGTGGCGACCTAGTCTAAAGAAAACTGCCCTGCTCCAGAGTAGTTAGAATCGTGATCATATATATACATACTGTATATGACCCGTTCACAGGGTGAATAGCGTGCTATAGATACCCAGATTGCGAAGCGCTTTTAAGAGCACACGCTGGGTCGTCTGGGCGGCGCAGTTGACAAGAGCGAACGGGCGACCCTATTTTTGCGCTAGCCAAATACCTTTTTGTCCGCCTGCAGTTAGCCTGAACAAAGGCTGTAGGCACAGTACCAAGTTATGGGCGCTTCCCAAGGAACCCCTAGTCGTCACCCCGGTGTCGGGGTTGGCCCCCTACAACGCATGCGCGTTTGAACCCTTAGAAGGCGAAGTGAGGACACTTCGACAGTCCTTTCGATGTCCTTAGCGGACAGCACGACGGCAAAAGGTGATAAAAGTCATTGCCGCCACAATTTTTTCAGTGAGCTCAGTGAAGATGTCAACGCCACGGACTGGTCAGCAGACAGAGGTGACGATGCCCTGAGGCAATAAATCTCGTTTAAAAAAAAAGAAGGCAGAGCACACAACAGAGGACACGGAAGGAGATAAGAGTTGATTCCTTTTACCGCCGCTATGAACGACTAACACGTCACCACATCGCGAAAAGTCGGTAATTCCGCTACAGCCGAGTGGATATATATATATATATATATATATATATATATATATATATATATATATATATATATATATATATATATATATATATATATATATATATATACATACACACCAAATCAGGGAGGTCTGAAACACAGGGCCTGGCACGGAATACACGCAACCACTGCTCAGGACTATTACGCCCTTTGGATTCTGGGCGTTCCTTGTTAACATGAGCGGTGGAGTCTACACCATGTCGCCTTACCTTCGCGGAGCGTAGAGCAAGCGTGCCTGCCATACATCATATACCGAGCTGCATGCACTGCACTCATGTCCAGCGATCTCGGGCAAAAGTTTTTGAAATTTGAAAAATTGTAAGACACTTTTATGAAAATATTAAAGGTAATGGTCCATTCCTCTGATATGTAGCAAGACCTTCCTTTTATAGCGTTTCCATCGATGGCATTGAACATTTAAGGGTGCCATAAGAGACCAATAGGGAGCGCTTTTGACGACAGCAAAAACGTTAATAGAAAAGGAACTACAAGATTGCCGTCGGGTGATCTGCGGATATATTGATCATTGTAGTGAAATCTTACATTACAAAAAAAAATTGCGTTCATAAGCGGTTTTCCGCTCAAAAATGCGTTTGTACAGAATTGCTGGCCATGTTGGAGCACTACGAGCGCACTGCACTTGCCTCGCCAGCAGGTGCATGCAGTACACGAGAGACAGGAAACTTGTACGCCGTTCTTTTTCGTAATTATTTTTTTAGTCCCCACTGACGACCGGCACTCAGCCGGCTCGACGAGCCGTCCGTGCCTCCCTCAGATATCTGCCAACGGCCCCCCGCCAATGAAACTGTCACGCCGCAATGACTCCAGCCGGAGCTGAAATGCGCGCTGCGCACAGTGGCCATACGTCAACGTCACTGCACAGACGCGAGCCCCTTTGTGCAGCCGAAAAGGGCGCCGGTATTGCTCGCCTTTGTGCGTCCAGGGCGCCCACGTACAAGGGGGAAGGGAATGAGGAAACCTATACGGGGAAAGCACAGCTGGAGAAAGAATGCGGCCGTACAGGCAGAAGAGGACCGTAATATACGGCGCGGCTACAGTTCTTCTGCCTCCGTCCAGGAAGGGGAGAGTTATAGACTTCTCGACGTCCGTTGTACCCCTCTTTCATCGACGGGGAACGACTGCGGAACTGCGCAGTGCGGTGAAGAAGCCGGTCCGCGTTCCTCCCGCAGACGTCTGCGTCGATGGTTTCGTGGTCCATCGAGGCCTTCGGGGACTGAAGGCGGTTCAGTGACCAGGTCAGCGTATCCACACCACGTGGCTTGTATGCGCATGCGTTTGGTGCGTGCACGCGAGGCGTTGGTGCAGGACCCTTCTCTCCTCCTCCTCCTCCCCCCCGCCCCCAAACACCCGGAGGCTGTGGAGCGGTGAGGCGGAAACGGAAGTGCGCTTGACTGACCCCGGTTCCGGGATTGGCACAGTAGCTGCTGACTGACTGACTGAGAATATTACCCTTAATGGCGCGTGCGGAGAAACTTGACGGCGGCACTGTGCATGCGCGGCGTGCGTATGTATGTCAGAGAGGGAAGATTAATGGGGAACTGCGGCCCAGAAGAGAGAGCTAGTTTTACGATCTAAGCCATAAAAGAGTAAAAGTGCCTCAGGAGATAGTTCCTGTGGAACTGCGCCACCGCAACCAATATTACCTAAACGAACAACCATTACTCAGAGACTAACTAAAAGAGACATCATAAACAGGTGTTCTTCCCATGGACTAACCGTTCCCTGCGATAAACGAAGTGGTGCTGTTAGTCCCAGTTTAAACATTTTTTGGATTAGAGCGTAACATTTCGCACTGGCCTGTGCGATCATGTCCAACATTCTCGGAGAAAAATTTTGAAAATTAGAAGTTTGTAAGACACGCTTATCGAAATATTGAAGGCAATTGTAAATTCTTCCGATCTGTAGCAAAATTTTTAATCGATCGCATCGAAGAGTTGAGACTGCCATAGAAAACCAGTGGGGAACGCTTTCGACGATAGTAAAAACGTTAATAGAAAACAAAATTCAAGACTGCCGTCGGGTGATCTGTGGATATATTTATTGTTAAAGTCAAATCTTACCATTATATGAAGAAAAAATTGCGTTCATAAACGGTTCCCCGCTTTAAAATGCCTTTTTCCAGAATTGTTCGGTATAGACCCGAGAAAGGCACTCGGAGAGCTGTTATAGACCACTCATCTCCGCACTGTGTCGACCACATCCCTCTGGAAAGTGGCGGATTCGTTGAAAGCGGATGCACAGAGTCACTACTGCAGCGACAAAGTTACAGCAGTTTAGTATAAGCGCGCCACTTGCGACGAAAAGCACGCAGACTGGCCTTGACTTTCTTTCGCATATGCTCTCATGTAGTGAACAGCTGCCCGCTCAATCACACGCGTGTACGTGTTGGCCCCGAGCATGCGATATGACGAACTTCCGCTTTCAGACTATACTCAACCATATATCCCAGTATGCGAGCCCTCTATTCGGGCGGAGATCCCAGCCAAGACCTACTGGACTAGAGACCTGCACATTTTGGCACTGCTCCAGCGCGCACGTTCTAGTTCATGCCTTTTGCCGCCAGGGAACGGCAGCTACGGGCTGCCTGGCGCTACAATTAACCTGTTGAGCAAGATGACGTCAGTTATTTTACTGCAAGGATGCAATAGCTTTGTCATTTGTCTACGTTGTGAGTATTCATCATTCATCCATTGCCTAGCAAAGATGCCAGAAAAGTCTCACGCCTGGCAAGCGCGCAAACAAAATATTCACCGCTAGGATTTGAAGAAATGTCATATTTGCATCGTTCATTACTAGGTTTCAAAATAATAAGACGGGACAAATGCACAGGGAGGCAGTGAGAGAAAAAAAATCATTTGTAGAAAGCAGACGATGATGATGATAATGACAGACGAACAGGTCAACCGAGCGCCCTCAACGGCCAAAAAGTTAACGAAAGTTGGCGCACGTAGTCCCATATGACCCCGCCAAATGTGCAGGTCTCTAGTACCGTAGGTCTTGATCCCAGCGCCACCAGTTCGCCGCTTGGAGGACCCCTAGCGGCGCGAAAGGGAAGTAAATGCGCCAGGGCGGTCATGCATGATGGCGATAAAGAGCTCGCGCCGCTCAGGAAGGAACGGAGCGTGTGGCCCAGTTGCGTGCCCGGCATGTTGGCGGTAGTAAGAGATCCGGTAAGGGAGCTGCGTCATTCCCATACCAGGACTGCGGGCGCATGCGCACAGGGCCCGCTTAAGAACGTTCATACTCTAAAGGTTCGATAGCACTGCATAGAGAAATGATTGAAGTTCACAAAATGTTTTAGACGAGCTTTTCAAAAATAATGAAATCGGCGGTTGCATGGAGCCCTAATGGCGGGACGTCGGTTCTATAGACGTTACTAGTGATTACTGATAAATGATTGGATTAGTCCTTCACCGCAGCTCAGAGTAGCTAACTTAAGGGGCAGCAGCCTTCCTTGAGCGAGAGATTTTCATTATGAAAACCGTATTTGGGCCGCCATTCTATCGATGAACGATCGGTTCAAGAAGTGCATTGTGCAGATCGGATTGCCGCCCTTAAACCCGCCCCTGAAAGTAGCCAGGTAATTGAACAGTGTTTATCCACGGACCGGAAGTGCCACACAGCTGGATGGAGTGAGCTCAGTGACTTCCGGAATAAAGACAGATGGTCTCAGTTTGACCGCCCAATGTTAGCGTCGTTTTTTTCTTAGCCTGTCTGTTGAGACACGACAGGGACATGCTGACGGAGCGGTTACGTACGCCTATAGAGACAGGAAAAGTAGTAGTGTGCAATGGACGAGAACAGGAAGCTGCGGGACAAGTGAGCCTGGCGTTGTCTCGGCGACCCTTTAAATACACCGCTCACTATCGGACAGCCTCTCGCTGAGCGAGTCCCACCGCCGGCCTGTTACATTATACACTCCGTATAGGAACAGCTATATACTAGCACTGTCTTCTCCTTTCTTCCTCCTCCACGAGGCTTGTTTGTTTCGTTTGTGGCGCCACTCCCCGGCGGCTCCATCGGCAGGCGGGAGCAGAGTCGGCCGCTCCGACTTCCCTGTGAGGATCGCGGCGCGTACGGAGGCAAGACCATCGCGCCGGCAGGGTTGCGTTGCGGAAGAAACCGCCTCCGCCTGGGCTCTCCTCCTCTCCACCGGGTGTGGATGTGCACGTGGCTCGCTGGAAGAAGAGCGGGGCGGCGAGACGTTCGCGCCTTATTTCGGCAGGAGGAAAAAACAGCGCGCACGTGCTCTTCGAGAATGGATGCTCGCTGGAGGGTTATAGAAACGTGGTGGTGTAGAGATGGTCTGCGCCGGTCCTTGTATCAGCGGACGCTTCGAGGAAAGAGCAGAGAGGAAGCGTCCCAAAGTCGGATGCGGATGCACGTCGGGTGAAGGGCCAATCACGGCCTCCGAGATTTGGGGTTAGGTGTGTACGCGGAGGTGGTTCGCAGGCAGTGGTGCATCGGTGATCTCGGAGGTCGTGGTTGCACAAATTACGGGGCATGCCCGAGCAGAGCATCTGTAGCCGGGTACAACTCAAGAACGAAGCGGCTTTTGCCCGTCAAAGGACCTCCTTCCAGCCAACGGCGTCGGGCGATTTTCATGCATCTACTAGCGTGACAACGAAGGGGGCGGCGCGACAATGGAAGAAGGGGACTATCCCCAACCATAGAGGGAGGGGACTATCACCTTTCATGTGGCACTCCCTGCATTGTCACGCTAGCAGGCTGATGAGGATCGGCCGACGCCACTGGCTGGAAGGGGGTCCTCTGAAGGGGAAAGCCGCTTCGCTCTTGAGTTGTACCCGACTAAAGTGCGATGGGTAGATGACCCCTTTGGTTAACGGAGCTGATTCCGAGAGAACGCAAGCGTGTTCGGGGACAATGTGGCCGCAGCTGGCATAGGAAAGGGTTAATGGAGGAATATGGGATGTGCCTTTGTTCGGCAGGGGACGCAGTTAGGGTGATCATGGTAGATGGTTCAAGGTTGATCACCGGTAACATGCATTCGATGTACAGCTACACTCTAAACAGAAAGGAGCAAAAAGGGAGTAAGCTGCCCTCTAACGCTCTCCCTTTTCGTCTTTTGAGAGTACTGCGTTTGAGCCACCTCCGCGCATGCGCAGCAGCGGCCAGAGTTCTTCATGCCGGTTACTAAACTCTCAAACAAAATCTGGTCATGACAATATATGGCCACAGCTTCTGAAAGTCAGTAAATCTTAGCGCCACCTATGGGCTGGGCAGTCAGCTATTGGTGGCGCAGTGAGACAGTTCTCCGCCATGTGTTCGTGTTTTGGGCAACCCAGAGCAGATGGTTTGGCGGCAGAAGGTTAGGTGGGCGGATGAGATTAGGAAATTTGCAGACATAGGTTGGCAAAGGACAGGGTTAATTGCAGAGACATGGGAGAGGTCTTTGCCCTGCAGTGGGTGTAGTCAGGCTGATGACGGCGCAGTGAGACAGTTCTCCGCCATGTGTTCGTGTTTTGGGCAACCCAGAGCAGATGGTGTGGCGGCAGAAGGTTAGGCGGGCGGATGAGATTAGGAAGTTTGCAGGCATAGGGTGGCAAAGGACCGGGTTAATTGGAGAGACATGAGAGAGGCCTTTGCCCCGCTGAGTGTGTAATCAGGCTGATGATGACGATGATGATGTACGCCCAATGCTCCTTTAGAGTGTGGGGCTTGCTGTCACTGCTACTTCGCGCCCTCCGCTGCGCAGGTCACGTGGGACACCCAGACGCGCGGCGGCCGCCGTCACTGCGGGACTAAACGGCCGGCGAGAAAAAAACGCAAAGGCTCACCGCGATCGTTTACGTTTACCGCGCGCGCTACGCCAGGAAGCAGGAAACCCGGCACGGTCCGTTCCGCGTCTCCTCTCCCCCTCACTTTTTTGTCTTCTTTTTTGTCTTTGCGTGCGGCCTGACTGAGTGTTTTTCTTGACCTGCTCAGCCTTGCGGTTCGTCTGGTTTTCCATTGCTCGAAGCAAATCGGCAAGAAAATAAGCAAATAAAAAGCGCGGACTGACGTCGGTGCGCTTCGTCCTACAAACAATAACGAAACTATGTAGAACTGTTCACAAAGATGTCGACGGCCGCCGCCATGTTGAAAGTTTGGACTGCGGGGGCATATATATCTGCCCGTAGAACTGGGCAGTTGAGATACGAAGCGCTTGCGCGCTCACCCCGCGATCCAGAAAAACAGACATTATGCATGGCCGTGCACAGGTCTGTCTGGTTTGACTCGAACCGGGCAGAAGTGGACGGTATAATGCAGCACCATTCCCGAGATGACGTTTCGGTTTGCGGAAGGCGCTCATGGATACTGCGTATTTAGCTTCGATCTTGTGCCGCGGCGGTGGCCATTACCAGGACTTCGGGACAAGCTTCACTTGGCTGCCACCACGTGCTGCGTGCCTTTGAACATTCAAAACTGTCTCGCTGACATAAACTGTCTCGCTGTCATCGATGACGTAATAAAGAAAACAAATGAATCTGGCGCCTCCCACGAAGCGCCATGGGCCGCTAGGCTTAGTGACGCTGTCTGCGCTCTGACCCGGATCCCTGGTAATGCATGCTGCGGGAGGTGACGGGTTCGATCCCCAGTGCTTCCGGGCATATCCACCAGTGATAAATGGGTACAAGCTTCCTTCCATCCCGGTGCTCGGCTTATTTACGCTGAAATCCTTAGGGAATGGGTCTATGACCCCCACCTTGCGTAGTCGAGAAGTGCCTTGTCCCATGGCGCTCCTTGACCAAAGCTGTCCCTGCGCCATAAAATTTAATTATCATAATCAACAACTTCGATCCTCTGCCTGAACACTGCCGTTCTCAGTGGTTTTCTCTTTGACCCCATCTTGTGTAGTCGAGGATACGAGCTCGTTTCCTGCCACCTATTGACCAAAGCTGCCCCTGCACCTTAAAAACTCATCATCATCGTCATCAGCTTCGATCCTGTGCCTGAAGCCATCAGTGGTTTCTCTCCAGGCGAAAGATTTACGCACACCCCCTGGATGCCACTTTCCATCTGCCGACACCTGGCGGTTGGACAGTCGCGTCCTCCTTGCACCGCAGGCGACGCGGAGCGAGAGGTGCACGCGCTCCGGGCTCTAGGTCAAGTTCACACCCCTCTCTCCTCCTCCCCTTCCCCCCGTGCGAGGAGGTTAAGCCAGCCGGATCTCTTCTTCTGCACGGACCCGGTTCCTGCCTCCTCTTTCTCGGTGGCGCGCAGACTGGGCCACTCGCCTGGAGTCGGATGATCGCGCCACCGTTTCCCCTCGCAGCCGAGCAAGCAGTCGGCGGGAACTTCCTCGCTAGCCTTATCTGTGCAGCTCGCTCGCTAGTAGTGCCGCGTCCGCCGCCGAAAACCGGGGCATTCCCGGCCCGGTGGCCCACATTCCAGCAGCGCCCGAGGGGGAAGGCGGCAGCGTGCGTGTGTGTGGAGCGTAGCCCAGATGTAAACGCAAACAAGTACGGGCCGTTATTGAAGCGGGCAGCCTCCTCCTCCTCCTCTCTCTCAACTGCACTATCATCCCTCCCACACTCGCAACGGAGCTGAAACATCGGTGTACCGTCGTCCTGCAGTCGCGGTGTAGAGCTGCCAAGGCAGCGACGACGTCTAATCAGGAGAGAGCGCTCGCAGTGCCCGCCATCTTGTACACAGACTTCTGCTGGACGTCTTCTTCAAATAGCGCGACGTCATTGTGACTCGCAGTGGCCGGAGGTTGTACTGCCCAGTCTTCCTCCGTGCACGTCAGTACGTCAACTCTATGGTACACGTGTAGAGGCAAGAGTGTATGCGGAAACCGCAAGGTGGCGCCGACGGCGCAACGTCCTCGTCTTCCGTACGGCACTGCCCGGAAGTTTTCCCTCATTCCGAGTTACCCGGCCCTTTTTCACCACCCACACGGGCATGAAGCGGATGCGCTTGTTTTTGAACGTCACGCGTCCGAGTTGAAACATAAGGAATGAAGAAGACTGTCAGAATGCGTGGGCAAGGAGGAAAGCAGCCGTGCACGATCTTCTGCGACGGTTGCATCGCACTATAGAGGAGCGACAGAGAAGCAGACGAGATTCAGTGGTGAACGGCGGCGGACTTACCGGTCTGTAGCGCGACGCCAGAGATTCTCGCGAAAGCAAACAAGCCACACGCGCAGACGATAGAGTTTGCGTCCTGGGTTCGCCGACGAATCAGCAATGTCCTCGAGAGCAACTTCACTTTTCGCCCCGCGATGAGTGTGACACAGCCCTGGTGGGAAAAAAATCAGTTCATTGCAATCCAATCCAATCCATTCTCAGGTACTCTTAGACGTAGATTTTTTTAAAAGTAAACAGAGGGGAAGCTGGCAGCGCTGCGCGCTTCATTCAGGATAGAGAGACGCAGGAATGCCGGGAAGACGAGGTTTCTTACTTGGCTTGGCTATTTTCGGGCATAAAACGTGGATTCAGGCGTGAAAATACGACCCTTCTGGAGGCAAACCTGGAAGAAATGCTGCGAAAGTTTTCATACCGGCCTAACAACGAACTTTAACTTGCGTCAAATCTATTGAAGAGAAAAACGCAGTGCTGAAATAACTAATATACGCACAGAGGAGGTACAATCCACGTTTTTGGCCCAACACTAGCCAAGCCAAACACGAAACCTCGTCTTGCCAGGATTCTCGCGGTAGGTGAAATGCTCTTAAAGGAACTCGCATAGACGGTGGCGCCAGCTTTCCCTCTAGGTAATATTTAGAAACTATGCGCCCTTAGGAAGCCAAGCCTAAGAGAGGTCCTCGCCACGATCCGAGCTTAAAGACAAACATGTGCCAGAAGTCACGTGTTTTCTGCAAGGACTGCTGGGAGATTTTGGCCGACGGCACAGCCAATAGTAACGCTCGACGCAGCGGCGTCGTCCGTATCATTGTCTGCTGCGCATGCGTAAGCGCTCAGAGACGGCGGACAACTAGCGAGAGTCCGGCTTCACGTGACGTAACGTAATCTGACGTAACTGGCCTCTACTAAATTTTTTTTTTCTTTCATGATACAATATTATCCGAACTGCGACTGGCAATGTCGCCATCTCCATGCACACCGAGTTGAAGTCGAAAGACAGAAAACAGTAAAGAATATGAAGAAAACAATGAGCTCCGATGAACGATCAACATCGCTGTCAGCCTGACTACGCCCACTGCAGGACAAAGGCCTCTCCCGTGTCTCTCCAGTTAACCCCTGTCCTGTGCCAGCTGCGGCCACCCTATCCCCGCAAACTTCTCAACCTAATCCGCCCACCTAACTTTGCCGTAAAGAATACACCATGCGAAAATAATAATAATAATAATTGGTTATGGGGGAAAGGAAATGGCGCAGTATCTGTCTCATATATCGTTGGACACCTGAACCGCGCCGTAAGGGAAGGGATAAAGGAGGGAGTGAAAGAAGAAAGGAAGAACGAGGTCCCGTAGTGGAGGGCTCCGGAATAATTTCGACCACCTGGAGATCTTTAACGTGCACTAACACGTATATGAGGGGAATTACACGTATATGAGAGACAGAAAAAAAAGACGGTACCTGGTTAATACGCAGACATAACAGCACGAAAGCCTTCATAAAAACGCAGCCGCCGCGGTCGGGTTCGAACCCGAGAACTCCGGCGCTCGGCTACTGATCCGGAGTTCCCGGGTTCGAACCCGACCGCGGCGACTGCGTTTTTGTGGAGGCAAAACGCTAAGGCGCCCGTGTGCTGTGCGATGTCAGTGCACGTTAAAGATCCCCAGGTTGTCGAAATTATTCCGGAGCCCGCCACTACGATTCCGGAGCCCTCCACCACGGCACCTCCTCCTTCCTTTCTTCTTTCACTCCCCCTTTATCCCTTCCCTTACGGCGCGGTTCAGGTGTCCAACGATATATGAGACAGATACTGCGCCATTTCCTTTCCCCCAAAACCAATTATTATTATTATTATTATTAGTATTAGTATTAAAGCAACACACACAAAAGTTCGGATAGATGCCGCAGAAAAAACTATACAGAAAGGTCAAGGCGCAGCACAAGAGGCCAGTAACGGAAACGGATATTGCCATCAGTTCCTTTTTTTCTCCGCTATACTTATCGCCAACCCCGCCGCATTTCTCGTCTTGTCGGAGTCGCAGATGACGCGTTTCCGTCGCGTCAGTGCTTTGCAGTGGCTGACATGGAAGAGGAAAGTTTTACGCGCCTAGCGCATTCGATCGTTCATCGTGGCGTTAACGAAAAAGAATAATAAAAGCCCGATTCGTTCTTTCGCGCGGCCAGAAACAGCTGTGCACGCTCGCTGCACAGAGCGCGGTTCTACACCTGCACTAGGAAAGTGCTTGCCTGCCGCGTTTCGTCGCCAACGGGATCTCAATGGTGCACATCCAGCCCCTACATATATTCCAGTCGACAGAACATTTAAAAATATCCGTAATCCATAGACTGTCTATACACTGTCTATAGACTGCCTATGGACTGCCTAAGTAATTTTTGTTGTTGTTTAAGTGTGACAGCTATAGTAACAAACGGCGCAGCAAAAATGCAGGTACAGTCGCGTTCACTATTACTTGCAACAGGCAAGGTGTGCTCGGAGCTTCCTTCACGTAGGATAATTAATAATAATTGGTTTTGGGGGAAGGAAATGGCGCAGTATCTGTCTCATATATCTTTGGACACCTGAACCGCACCGTAAGGTAAGGGATAAGGGAGGGAGTGAAAGAAGAAAGGGGTGCCGTAGTGGACGGCTCCGGAATAATTTCGACCACCTGGGGATCTTTAACGTGCACTGACATCGCACAGCACACGGGCGCCTTAGCTTGTTTCCTCCATAAAAACGCAGCCGCCGCAGTCGGGTTCGAATCCGGGAACTCTGGATCAGTAGTCGAGCGCCCTAACCACTCAGCCACCGCGGCGGGTCTCCTTCACGTAGGAGTGGAAGGCGTTTGGTTGTAAAGAGGTATGCGTCTAGCACTCGAACGAAGGGGTAGAGCTTTCTGTATATATAACAGCAAATTCAATTGATCTCAGGAGGAAACCGCACTACGGTCGGCGCTTAAGTGTTGCAGCTCGCACTGAGCGCAACTGCACATGAGAACGACACGCCTATAAAGCGTTACCAGTTAGAGAGCTCATGCGAGACCAATTGGCCCAATCTTTCACACTTCTCAAAAACGATGCACTCTAGGGAGCCTTCGCTAACTGCCAGTCCCAACTAAAGATAGCGTGTGCAAGGTTTATTCACTTTATTTCTTGCTAGCGTAGCACTTACATTGTTGATTCATGTTGATCGTGTACCTCCTCTGATCACTTTGCGTTGTCTAGCACTGTCGGCGATTTGTGTCTATGATTAATGAATTTAAATAATATTCTTTTTGTATATATATATATATATATATATATATATATATATATATATATATATATATATATATATATATATATATATATATATATATATATATATAGAGAGAGAGAGAGAGAGAGAGAGAGAGAGAGAGAGAGAGTCATGCCGGGACTCCCGTTTACTGTATGGTGTCAGCAGAACAAAAGAACCTCCGGAGGTCGAAATTAATTCGGAGCCTTCCACTATGGTCCCTGGTCCCTTTCCGCTCTGCTTCATTTGATTTCCCTCACTTGCACGGCTGAGGAGTGCATTGACAGATTGAGAAGTTACAGCACCTTTCATTTCTTCATAACCAATCATTATACTAATTATTATTATTATTATTATTAGTTGTAGTAGTAGTAGTTTAATTTAGGTTTATATGGGTGTTTAACGTCCCAAAGCGACTCAGGCTATGAGGGACGCCGTAGTGAAGGGCTCCGGAAGTTTCGACCACCTGTGGTTCTTTAACGTGCACTGACATCGCACTGTACACGGACCTCTAGAATTTCGTCTCCATCGAAATTCGACCGCCGCGGCCGGGATCGAACCCGCGTCTTTCGGGCCAGCAGCCGAGCGCCATAACCACTCAGCCACCGCGGCGGCTGTAGTAGTAGTAGTGGTAGTAGTAGTAGTAGTAGCAACAGTAGTAGTAACAGCAGTAGTAGCAGCAGTAGTAGTAGTAGTAGTAGTAGTAGCAACAGTAGTAGTAACAGCAGTAGTAGCAGCAGTAGTAGTAGTAGTAGCAACAGTAGTAGTAACAGCAGTAGTAGCAGTAGTGGTGGTGGTAGTGGTAGTAGTAGTAGTATTCAGAGTGCACTGGCATCACACACAGCACACGCGTGCGTCTTTCACATTCCGCCCCGATCGAAACGCGGCCACCGCAGCAGGCCGGATTCGATACCGCGGCCTCGGAGCTTGGAAGCCAAAACGCCGAGACCGCGGAGCCACCGCGGCGGCCAAACAGAGGCCCAGCTGGAGTATACACCACGTGACTTATGGGGAACCCGTGCTCTGCCGACGAGCGAACGCCTCGTCGGCGGCCGTGTAGGGTCAGTGTGTCGGCGTAGTCGCCGTTTTCGGGGTCGCCGGAGGTCGCCGTGTCGATCCGGCCGTTCGCCCTCCGTCTCTCCCTTCCTCCGGAGAAGGAAGGAAGGAAGACTGGATGCGGCGACGTATGACTGAGGACTCGCCTGACGCGACATTATAGCGACATTTTGGCGAGCAAGGTTGCCACGAAGCCCGTTCCGGTTTCACCCGACAGGCGCACTCGTGTATGCCGCCCTACCTTTTTTTTCTTTTTTTGCGGAGAGCACTCATGTGACGTCACCAGCCCCGCTAAAGCGCCTCACTGCGGTGTAGAGGGGAGTGAGGAGAGACTTTAATGAATGCAGGAGAGGTCTGCGTGGTTGTTGGGCCGAGCATGCTACTTCAGGGTGCAGAAGGGATTGGCAACACTGGCAATGAGCGCGACCCACGACCTCCGGAGGTCGTGGGTTCGAATCCCATCGGCGGCATGGTCATTTTTTTTTCTGCTGCTTTATAAGTAGGTTTTCTTTAAGCGACATATTAATCTAAGTAGTATTCTCCCATTCATCAGCACTACAAATAAATAAAAAAACAGAAACATACCCCTACGAACCTTGGTTTCGGTGACTGTTGGCTTCCTTCATGTGTTTGTCAAACGATCCCTTCATTTCATTTGCCTTGTCTATATATATATATATATATATATATATATATATATATATATATATATATATATATATATATATATATATATATATATATATATATAGTACAGAAAGATAAACGTATTTGGTTGCTAGAAGCAAAATGCAAAGCTGTGAAACGCTTGATTTAGCCATAGATTTATTTTGAGTCGACGTTTCGGACAGAGCCTGTCCTTTCTCAACACTTTCTTGAGAAAGGACAGGCCCTGTCCGAAACGTCGGCTCAAATTAAATCTATGGCTAAATGAAGCGTCCGAAACGTCGACTCAAAATAAATCTATGGCTAAATGAAGCGTTTCACAACTTTGCATATATATATATATATATATATATATATATATATATATATATATATATATATATATATATATATATATATATATATATATATATTTCAATGGAGGCGAAATTCTAGACGCCCGTGTACTTTGCAAAGTCAGTGCACATTAATGTGCACCAGGTGGTCGAAACTCTCCATGCGCGCTCGCAAACACACACACACACACACACACACACACACACACACACACACACACACACACACACACACACACACACACACACACACACACACACACACACACACACACACACACACACACGCGCGCGCTGAAGCCTTACTGGTTTTGCACGAAATTGCAAGACGTTTTGCGAAGAGCAGGTGTAAACGTTTTCCGGATGTTTTTGTTCATTTGTATTTTTTTTCAATCTCTGTACCGGTAGACGACGCTAGAAACCGCTTGCCAAAGCATGACTTTCTATTCGCGCCATCCAGGTCCACTACCGTGGTCCAAAACACAGAGCAGTTCTTTTACCTTAAAACAGCACGCGCGTTTAATCACCCCCCCTGCCTGGACCACCCCTGCACAGTACATGTAGCTGGTGGTCCCGGATCACTGTGGAACGACATTTAAATATGGAGGGCCCCAAACTCTTCCAGGTCGTGCAGTATTCGAGACGTGTTCTTGAACAATGCTTTAGTCGATGTATTATTATGCGACAGCATAAAATCCTCGTTTGAGTAAAAACCCGGCAGCTGCCGTCGTCACATCTGCCAACCGTCCTTCTTTCCCTCTTCACTTGTAGGAGAGAGGATGACGGAGGCGCCGGACTTAAAAATGACGCAGCTCATATATGAAGATGACTAAGTCTGACGCAGAAGAAAATAATAAAAAGAAGGGATCAGTATCAGAATAGAATCAGGATTGGAATGGAATCAAGAGTGCAACAGAAATATAATCGGAGTTGGAACAGATTGGCGGGTGAAATAAAAATTCAATCGCACTTCCTCCTCATCAATCCCATTCATCGCCCCTGAAATTTTAGTTTGAACGTGCTGATGCATTTGTCCTCTTCTCAAACAAACTCCAGAAGCAATTTTGATTCTCGCAAATTGGTTTGAAATAAACTATGAATCTTCGTCTTCTTTAATGCTTTCTACCCGACTAACGCCCCGATTGCAAACAGTACTTCTTTTGTTAGCTCGCTTTTATCATGTCATGTACAACCCGGCTCATGGGACTCCAATATCAGCACACAAAAAAAAAAGAAGCTAACTTTCACAGCGTCTCTGCAGCCAGTTTGGAATTTACATATGCGTCCCGACTCCGAGTGTGCTTATTTCACAGTTAAATCTCTAGCAGCGCCCCGCCCTAGACGTTGAAGAAATAAATTTATTCGCCAAAGTCGCGTTCCATAAACTTTTGACTCCTGGTGTATGTACATCACCGCTGTATACTTTTTTGAAGACGTCAGTCGTTAGTGCAGTTTCCCCATAACGGCCATCATGCCCTGTCTCCCAGCTACGCGTCCCACGCCCGTGCACTGTCGTTAAGCGTCGTTTGTATGTTTCTGCTTGCGTGGCGGTGAGATAAGGAAGTGCTGCAACGCGACCCGCGCGCTTATAAGAGCCACTGCGGAACAAGTTGCGCGGGACGGAACATTAGCGCCAAAGCGTGCTTTGGACAGCCTCCCAAGTGCCTTCCTACCGCTTTAACGCCCTTTCCTATTTTATCGCTGTGTCGTTGATATGTCCGTTACCGAGAGACCCCGCCTCACGAGCTCCCCCATCGGGGGCAGTGGGCATAGCTGTTCCCGAAATGACCCCAGACGATCTATCTACAAAGTGTCGCTCTTTTTTCTCTTTTCCTCCCCGACACAGCAGTAACGACACGTAGCGCGAAAGGGCGAATCAAGAAAGAGAAAAAGAAAGCGGCACTGCGCGCCTCTGTCGTCGCTTTGTCTTTGTGTCGTAGGCGCACACACACAGCGCTGCTCTTGATCGATTTGTAACTGAATTAGGATGATTCATATAGGCGTTCGTTGCCGTCACCGGATTGATTTTCGCGTCCCTGCACCGGCCAGGTGCGTGCGCGCAGCCAAGGCGAGAGGGGTAAAAGACAACAGCAGCGGCTGCGGCGGCGACAGTAGCCCAACCGCCGCCGGCGCGCCCCTCTCGCCAGCCGTTCAGGTGTCGTCTGCTGCTGCAACGGGTCTCTGTTTCTCTCGACCGTTCCCAGGTGGCGGCGCCGCTCGGTCACGTGACTCGACACTCGTGAAGTGGCACCCGGTCTCGGAGTTCCACCTCTGACACTGTGGACTGTGCGTCGGCCATCCAGTGTCTCAAAATGTACCACCTGCTAAACGAAATTCAGGATTTTTACAACAAAACCTTGGAGAGCGGAGGTAAGCCCATTTCTGTGACCTTTCCCATTCATTCGCGCGCGTCGCCCGGGACGCTGCCCCGCGGCCGCCTAGGCCTAATGCCGGTTCTGGCCCTGCCTACGGAAACCAAAACAGGAATTAAAGAAACAAAACCGAAAACGACGGCTCGGTCGCCCCCGCCTCCACGCCCGCCGATCCTCGCGCTAATTCCACGCGTGGAAACGGCGTCCTTGCTGGCGCTTTTAAAGGACCCACGTCGGCGTCTCGGAATTACTGCCGCCGCCGAGTTCGGCTGTGATGGGCGAGGAAGCGGTGTTCTACCGCTGCTCCCGCGAGAACGCGGAGACAGCCACTCCCGCATCGCGGGCTCATTGGCACACGCGCGGGCATCTGTGTGAGCGAAGAGCGCTGCGCTAGAGAGGATTCGCGGTGCTAAATGTTGCCGAGAGCCACATCTCTTAACGGAGGAGCTCCGGCATTGGAGAAGCATGCGCGGCCGCGGTCACTGAAGGTTGTGCTCGACGCTCTGAGAAACGCCGCCCTCTGCGGTAGCCCGTTCCTCCTCTACGCGGTTCATCCCGAGCGTAGTACTCGCAGACTTCAGAGCATCGTCTCTCGATTCTGATGCGCCGAACATTACCGATGCTGCTGGGTGTGTTCGAACCGACGGTGGCTCGCGTGGTTCGCTGCACATCCAGGTTACGTAACGGCGGGCGTTGCCAAAACCGAACCCCTGCCGAGTAAACTCCCCTCGTCGCCGCCGCACCCGTCGTGGTTATTGAGTGTTGTGCTATCTCAATCCGCGTTAAGTGGACGTATCCTCTTGCCCGCCTAACCCTAAGTCGTTCGGTCGATCTCTTACGAACGAGGGCGGATGGGCAGCTTGTCTCCCGTTCTTTTTTTTTTTCTTCTTCCTCACCGAGTTGCGAGCGGGCCCGAGGAATCCATGACCTCATTTAGCACGCCCTCGAGTGCTGTCCGGATTCCTTATTCGTTTCTCACCCCCCCCCCCCCCCTCTCTAGTTTTTATTTTTATTCTTTACCTCACTGCTCCTTTGTCGCGTGCCGCCTTTCCTCGTGCTGGATGTTGGCCGATCCCGAGTTGGCTGTGCACCGAGCGCTTGTTTTGCGGAAACGCTTCTTCGAGATGCGACGGGGCGCGCTAAGTGATGATGATCCCGCCGGTCATTCCTTTCAATCGCGGATGCTCTTCACGAACCATTGTGTGCACGCTGCGAGGCGCCGTTCATTTTTTTTTTCTTTTACCCGTCGCTTACTGGGAGCGCTGTATGTGACCGCATGCTTGTAGCGGCGCGCCACAGCTGTGTGCGTCCGGCGATGGGTCCAAATGCGGCGGTGACTCGTGCTGACAAGGCTCCGACCGAGCGCGCCGTTGGGGTTGCGTGTCCGTGCCTCGCGACATATATATATATACTTTACTAAAGAACGGGGGAAGAAATAACCCGGTGCCCCGCTTAGATCACGGCTCGCATCACGCCACGCAAAACAGCGGGCGGCCGCCTGGAGCTTCTCGCCTCACCAGTCTAGACTCAAGGGCGAAAATTGGCTTTGCCGCGGGCTTAACAGATAAGGACCTCTTCACGCCTCTCATGGTATCCATTGACGGCGGCAGTATATTTCTGGCCTTTGTATTTGCCGAGCCACTCGGCTTAGTGTTGTTCTAGTCGTTCAGACTGAAGAGCCCCCAATAGATTAAGCCGACCGTGGTCAGACTTTTGTTTGGTTTGTGCGTGAGATGCGCTAGTGCTGCTTTGGAACTTTTTTTGAGCGATTTCAGTCGTGGAGAAAACTTTGCCGGATGCGGATCCGCGGCAAAAAACATTTCTGCGGGGCCAAGCAAAGCAGGTCAGCAAAAAACACATGCTTGAGGAGGCCCGAGTTTTCCATGTGCTGGAACAAATGCCAGCTGGCTAGCTAGCGAGGCTGCGGAGAAAATTTGTTTCCAGTGAATCCGTATCTTGCAAACTTTTGTCCATGACCGTACACGTATATTGGTGTTGGCGTCGTCACCTCGTCCAGCTTTTTTTTTTTTTAACGCACGAGAATTTGGCACGAATTTCTGCCTGACCAAAAAAAAAAAATGCTCTGAAAACGTTACGCTAATGTCGTCGTATCGGATAAGCTTAAAAAAGAAAAAAAAGGGTGGGGGATAGGCGTTGGAATCGTGCCTGCCAGCAGACAGTCGTCCCGACCGGCTGCAAGCGAAAGCTAACTTCTGTTAGCCAGCCGTCTGCACGTCTGCCTGCGTGTGACGCAAGGGACAGGCGCCGACTGTGCCGGAACCGGTGTTCGCGCAGGTGGACATCCGTTTTCGTCAGCTGCGCTTTGCTGCTTTCTATTCTTTTTGCGCACCGTACAGTGTATTCCACATCACCGCGCGCTTCGTGCCAGGCCTGTGGAACGAAGGCGTACTTATTAGCAGGTTTGCAGTTTTGCACGGCCGTTACGCAGCTGAGCTTTGCCTTTGCAGGTGCAGGACCGTACACTGCTTTGTTTTCAGTCTCGTCAATTCGAACTCGCTTAACTCGAACCTCCGGCTTATTCGAAATTTTCCCTTGGTCCCGTCAACGTCATAATTGGAACGCTACGTAATTAGAACAAATTTCTGGTCCCCTTTGCGTTTTAACATGTGTGGAGTCAACGTGTGTCCATTCGAATAAACCGGAAGTTCAAATTAAGCGAGTTCGAATTAATGAGACTGAAGTGGGCATTCAAGGCTGGCGTATAAGACGTGTTGGCCTAGAATTGACGGCTCGCACACCGGCGAGCGACACAAAGCACTTTCAACTCTCTATAACGTCCAGCATAAGCGTCCACCGTGATTTGTCAGGCACTTGTTGCCTGATGAGGCACTGTAACTGGCATGAGCGCTGATCGTGGACTTCTCTCTGTTGCTTAAAAGGGCTATCCCGGCTAGACACGCTGGAGTGCTTATATAATAAATAATTGGTCTTTGGGGAAAGGAAATGGCGCAGTATCTGTCTCATATCCTTGGACACCTGAACCGCGCCGTAATGGAGGGATAGAGGAGGGAATTAAGGAAGAAAGGCTTGCCCAATACAGCTTTTTAACACAACACGAAGGCGAGAAGTTGAGATCGGACGCGGATATTAGAGAGTTCGTTTCGATTGCCTGCACCGAAGCATTTTTTTTTCTGCAAGATGCGTCTACGGAGTGAGAGGCCGGCAGTTTGCCAGAGGTACAATATATTCTAGTGGAAGGCGCCGCTATCTTGTTCGCGAAAGTGGTGATCGAAAGGGCGATGGGAGGAATAAAAATCAGTATTGCGCCAAGGAAATTGGGTCTGCTTTAAACGGGCAGAGGCATTTAATTTTTGCGTTTTTTTAATTTCCGGAATTGTGCGGAAGACATTAGGTAATCTGGACCACCGCGTGGAACTGGCCTGCGTCCGATAAATAATTCTTTCTCACGTGCAGTTTTGATTCCAGCGGTCGAACAGTGGCTGTGACATCATAGGGTCCATATCGCCCGAGAAAGAGCAGTAAACTGCAATTTAATCGCTGCTTCCTCGTTTTAATTCGTTGCAACTGTAAGCCCGTTATACCTAGTGACACAGGCTGGGGCATCTTATTTTTAAATTCTTTTTCCTTGCCCCACCATAATTTTTGTCGCCTTAACTTGCACCAGGAGCCGGAGTGACAGCGAGTTGGCAAATCGCTATAGCCGGTTTTTGTACGCCTCACGTGACCTCAACCTTATTAGTGAGGTCATAGCTACGCAGCTTGGCTTCCGAAACTACATTCGATAAGAAATGCTAATGCCCACGTAGTGATCCAATTTGGGAAAAGTCCCAGACGCCATCCCAGTGAATTCGCGGAGGAATTTTTGCCCGTCTGCATTACGCAACGGGATCCTCGGCCAAAGTTGCCGCTGTTGGGACACCCGTTGTGTTCCATAGCGGCTCGTCGAAAATGGAATGCGTGGTGGCGTTTTCCCCCCCGCAGACGTGAACGCTGACGTACATACATACGCCGTCTGGAGCGCGCAATGCTTGTCGGCAGCTGGATCGCTAGTCGTACAAATTTAAGCGATCGTGAACTCGTTCGTACGCCGCTGCGACCAAATCGACCTTGAGCCTCTACGGAAGGGCTTACACCACTTCTGCCTGTTTGTAAGGAACGAATGACTTTCGTGCACGTATTGTTCTTAGCGGAAAAAAGAAAAAAAAAATTTGGAGGACGCTTAAGCTTCGCTTTTAAGAGCAGGACGCGACAGCGTGTTGCGGCATTACCAAGGAATCCACGGATCGCCATCGTCCTTCGGTGCGACCCCTTGCCCGGACAATTTAAGCGAAGGAAACATATCTTGGTGGACACCCGAACCGCGCCGTAAGGCAAGGAAAATGAAAGTAAAATTTTTTAAGGAAAGGACGCCTGTCTCACATAAATCTCTCGGTGGACACCCGAACCGAGCCGTAAGGGGAGGGAATTGAAATGAAAATTGGTTTTAAGGAAAGGAAATGACGCCTGTCTCACAATTCTCGCTGGACACCTGAACCGCGCCGTAAGAGGAGAGACACCGGCTTTTCTGCGACAGGAGCTCCTTAACGCTGTCGCGTTAAAATCTCTTCGAAGAGCCAGCAGCAACCCGTCCTGAAAGCAAAAGCGTCGTGTTTCTCTTGCCCCGCCGCGGTGGCTCAGTGGTTAGGGCGCTCGACTACTGATCCGGAGTTCCCGGGTTCGAACCCGACCGCGGCGGATGCGTTTTTATGGAGGAAAAACGCTAAGGCGACCGTGTGCTGTGCGATGTCAGTGCACGTTAAAGATCCCCAGGTGGTCGAAATTATTCCGGAGCCCTCCACTACGGCACCTATTCTTCCTTTCTTTCACTCCCTCCTTTATCCCTTCCCTTACGGCGCGGTTCAGGTGTCCAAAGATATATGAGACAGATACTGCGCCATTTCCTTTCCCCCAAAACCAATTATTATTAGATTTCTCTTGTTAGTGGCTCGTGCTATAGCCGTGCGTTTGGGCCACTGTTCTCAACCTTTAGTGCGAAAAAAGCCCTCCTACCCCGCAAAAATTTCACTCTGCATGAGGCCTGTGAGAGATTCACGAAAGACTCATGACTCCCTGGATCAGTGGACACCTCAATCGCGCTTTGAGGTATACGTGGAGGTGGTGTCCACCTGCAAACAAGCGTGCTCTCGCACAGTATTTCGTGCTTAGCAATGCTAAACCGGAAGCCAGTTGTTTCCTTCTCACGACCTCTAATGCATACTTTCAGTAAGGACAGATGTTCGGTATAAGCTTTGAGGCGTTGCCTTCTCATTCCCAGCAATCCGGCCGCGGGAACGTTTGGGACATCTCAAATCTCCCTTGAGTGTAATAGTTGCCACCTTGCGAAAAAAAAAGATTGGGTCCACTTGGGCTTTAGTTTCCCACTGTGTGGAACCAATAGGGTTCATTCCGAACCAATTAATTAGACATCCCATTTAGAACCAGCTGTGTATTTGGAACAAAATGGTTTCTATTCGAACCAATTAACATTCCATTTGGAACCAATTGACCAACTGGAACCTCATTGGTTCCGCATTTGGAACCAATTGGAAAACCCAAATGGGCGGACCTAATGGTTCTATTCGCCTGGGCAGGCCGGCTACTTTTCCTGCATGAATAGATTCAAGCATTATCGAAATAAAAAATTTGTAGGATGCTTAAGTTTCGTTTTGAGACGCGACAGCGTGTTGCACCGTTGCGGACGAGTACACGGAACGCCATCGCCCGTCCGGCGCGACGCGTGGGCCGCTGGACAATTTAAGGAAAGGACGCCTGTCTCACATATCTCGGTAGACACCCGAACCGGGGCGTAAGGGAAGGAAAATGAAATTAAAATTAGCTTTAAAGGAAAGGAAATGACGCCTGTCTCACAATTCTCGCTGGACACCCGTACCGCGCCGTAAGGGAAGGAAAATCACGGCGCATTTCAGGTGTCCACCGAGATGCGCCATTTTTCGCTCACGGCCAACGCCGCCGCCGACACCGGCTTTTCCGCGACACGAGCTCCTTAACGCTGTCGCGTTAAAATAAAAAAAAACGCGGCGAAAGCTATCGCGCGAAAGTTGCCAGGTTCGGCCCCTTTGATCGCTTGCCACTTTGAGGAGACGGAGGTGTAGGGGATAACGAACCGCGCAGCCTCGGTCTTGAGTCTTGACCCATGCCGCGCGTCTTATCCCCCACCCGGATGGCGCGCAGTGTTGTCGACGTCAGCGGTTGCGAAGGTCGCGACGGCGCTCCTTATCGGCGAACAGGATACCCCGGCGTGGAAGAAGTGCTTAGCCGACCGTGCGATCGGGTCGGTATCGCCAGGTCTGCTGAGATCAGGCCCGCCGCGCGCTATCAGCCACACGCCGCCGCGTGGGGGCGGGACTTCATCTCGTGGTTGTAGCGTGGTCGAGATGAGGGCCCCATTGTTGTAGCCGCGATTTCCACCACACCGCGCGTATCGTCCCGTTACTTTTTTTTGCTCCATCTCCCGGTAGAGTTCAGTGCCACCGCACTTGCGGCTACACTTGGAAACATCTTGTCGACAGGGCACGAACTACGCGAACTCTTGCACGCGGTTGAAGAGGCTCGCGAGAGGGTGTCTAGCTGTGGAGGGCTGTTTTGACTTTCAAAGCAAACTCTATCAGCACACCAGTTCGATTAGCTGAGCACTTCCCTTTGCCTCTTGAAGTTTCTTGCGTTAAAAGACGTAGGCCTGTATACTATAGGGCGGCGCATGTGATTTTGTTTGTGTTCACATTTTGTCGGCGATGAAAGGAGATCCTTAATAACTGCGGCATAAAAAAAAACTGCCATGAACGACATTTCACTGTATCATGTTTGTAGTTTCCTGTGCAGTTACTAGATATTGTAACAAACACTGGGCACAGAAGCAGTGCAGTGATGTTACTGACACCGACCCCCCGCATGTTCCCTAAGGACTCAATTATAGCGGTCGCCCCAGCTTGAGACAGTTTTGCACTGTGGACACGTGCACAAGAAAAGCTACTGCAAGGCAAATTTATCTCCTCATGCGGCAGTGCAGATAGTATATTATTGCAGCTGGGTATATTTTGCAGCCACAAGAGATCGAACTACCCAAATATTAAGGATATTTAATATTCTTCATTATTTTATATATTATGCACACATTACTCAGTGGGCTAATAGTGAATTTCGTTTTGTGAAGATTCTAATATTTCAAGAGAAAACGAATGATAGACAACGTAGTGGCAGAGGCAGCGTTTTCGTGCACAGCTCAATTTCACAACTTTGCAATGACGGAAGAATCGAGGTGTTAAAGCCGTGACAGATATATTTTACATTCTAAATGCGCGGCTGAGAAAGAATATGAGAGGCTCATTACCGCTACTGCTGAAGTTTTTTCAAGAATTTTTCCCTCCGCATATATAGAGCACGTCTGCTTCAAATTTGCAGAATATAAAAGCATCTGGGTTCTAAAGGAGTGTATACTGACTTGCATTGTTATTTAATGCAGGGAAGCTCAAAAAACAATGCCTGAAATCTGGCATTTCTGAATATTAGTGTTTTTCAAAAAGAAAAAAGCCCCATCCCCAGTTTTTTCTTAACTTCTGAAACAAGCCTCTAGGAGGAGGCAAAAAGAATATGAAAACATTTTGCATTGTGTTGCTTCCAACAATGTTATCCAAGCTAAAACCTGTAGCTTCTCGAGCATCGGCAGGAGCACGTTAATAAAAAAGGCGGAAGCAGCAAACACACCCTCCACTGCTCTAAATTTTCCTAAGATCCCAAGGCTGAGACCTTTTCTGTCCAAAAAATACATAATTACATTTTTATGAACAAACACCGAACGGTGACTCATTTGGTGGTGCCGCTATCGCCAGGTGCGGGTAAGTAACTTGGAGTGCGGCCCATAGGAATGCATGTAAACAAAAGCTTTCAATGTAATGTTATGATTGCACAGTGCACCACTGAGGTTGTCTTTCAATAAAAAAAGCACAGTACACCCTAGAAATAAACGTGGAAGTGTACAATGCCATTTCAAAGCCAATGTATATTTAAAACATCACAAGATGTGCTTGCCAGAGATGTTTTACAAATCTTTTGTTCTAGCCTCTTCTCATCTTTTATTAATGAAAGAGGACCTCAATAACTCATTTTGCAGTCTGATAGGCAAATGCCAAAAAGAGAATAGTAAATAAGCCGAGGGAATGCCTGTACCAGCATAACTACCACAGGCTTAAACCAATCAAATGAACAGTGGCTAAAAAAACAAGAAACAAGTGTGTTTTTAAATCAAACAAGAGTTTAAAAAAGAAAACTAGCGACGATATGCCTGGGGACACGCACGGCATCTTAGCGGCACTGTATCCTGCTTACGTCACAAATTGGTGTTTATCCATTAAAATGTTATTAGGTGTGCTCCCTGGACTGAGGTGGTCTGTCTTGGAAATTGGAAAAATTTAGAGTAGTGTAGGGCGTTTATTGCCTCTGCCCCTTCATTTGGGCGCTTCTGCCGATGCTCGAGATGCTACAGGTTTTAGCTTGGATAACATTGTTGGAAATAATAAAATGCAACATGTTTTTCTGTCTTCTTTTTCATGTCCTTCTAGAGACTTGTTTCAAAAAATTGGGGATGTATTTTTTCCTTTGATTTTTGAAAAACAATATTTAGAAATCCCAGATTTTCAAGGCAATGTTTGTTGCACTTCCCCGTATTAAATAACAACGAAAGTCTGTACACTCTTCTGGCATCCAGATGCTTATCTATTCTGCAAATTGGAAGAAGATATATGCTACATTCTCATAGAAAAAAATTCTTGAAAAAAGCCTCATTTGAGACATGTCATTTTCGAAATTTTTCTAGGAAGCGGCAACTTCCTCACATTAACGAAAATAAGCCTCGCATATTCTTTCTCACCTATGCTTTTGGCATGCAAAATATATCTTATCGTGGCTTCAGTATCTCGATTCTTGCATCACTGAAAAGTTTCGAAATTGAGCTGAGCGCGATAGCGCTGCCTCTGCAAAGGCGCTGTTTATATATTTTTCTCCTGAAATATCAGCATTTTTTTACACAACGGATTCATTATTGACCAGCTGAATAATGCTTGGATAGAATATAAAATAATCTGAGGGCTCGAAGAATGGTTCCTCCGCAGCCTGCACAGAATAGATGCGACAATTCCCTTGGCAGCTGCACATGAGACAGTATGTGGTTGATGCGAATTGAGTACATCACAAGCTCGTTGGCTGCTGCTGGCACTTTTGTGACTTTTGTAGTATGGGCAAAAACCATCGGCTCTATTGCATCATCCATTTCAAGCCACATCTTGGCACGGCTTATTAGGACAGCAAAATTGATAGTAGAAATACCAAAGCTTGGAGCTTGTGAACGAGTAAGGATGAATAGCAGGGTTGTACAAATAGTTACGTGCCTGTCTTCGTCAGTGGTAATAATTTTGCCGCTAAAGCTTACTTTACTTTACCTCGGGGAAGCAGTACACAGCACAGCGACAGATGCATGCTGTCAGGGCCCTTTTGTGCTAGTAAAACGGACACTGGCACATGTGGACTTGGCAAACATAAAAAGCAAACACGGACACAGCACTCGCGCCACCGTCTCAGCTGTTCTCATTTGAGGAAAATACCCGGTGCCTGACTTGGCAAACATTTTCACAGCGTTTCGTCATGCCGTGTACAAACGCCACTTAGACCGCGGTATGCATGTATGCGAAAAAGGCGGGCGTTACGGCATTCCTCAGGCTACAACTAGGAATAACAAGGAAGGAATTGCGAACGTCATCACAAATGAGGCAACCCTTGTCTTGTGCAGCCTGTCATTCATGCTGTCGGTGAACATAAATTTTACAAAGCAGTAACTATAGCCTTGGCATTATTTGGTTGGGCTGTTAATGCTGGGCTGCTGAAATATCTGCAGTTTGCTGAAGGTGCATTGTTTCTTAGGAATTTGGTTCATGCACATGCTACATGCTTAGCTACTGCAACACTTTCAATGTATTTAATGCCCCATAGGCCGCAAAGCTTCAGAGTTGTGCATTGTTTCCGGGTGTACTACAAGTTTGCATTGCGAGGAGTGTGTGGTATGGTTTGTGCAGAGGCATCGAAATCGCCAAGGCACTCAATCTCCCATTTTGAACTGCATTTGAGAGTGCTGTCACTGTTGGTGGTTGTTCAGGGTGCTTGGAAATAATTGCCCTGTGAGAAAAAGTGCAAGCTGAGATGAAAATGGTGTTCACCAAATGTAGGGACTATTTTGCCGTTGCTGTCAGACGTGAGCACTGCCTTGACTATCATCGTTTCCTCTTCCCCAACTTCCAGACTCCCGGGTGCAAGAATGGCTATTCATGCAAAGTCCCTGGCCGACACTTACGATCTGCCTGTCGTACGCCTACTTTGTCAAGGTGCTGGGCCCGTCTCTGATGAAGAACCGGGAACCCATGCAGTTGCGATGGGTCATGGTTGGCTACAACTTCTTCATGGTGGCCATCAGCCTGGTCATATTTCTCCTGGTTAGTGTTCACTTGCATGCACCTTTGAGGCAGCATCTTGGAAGAAAACTAGTTAGTGCAGGCAACATGGCAGTGTAAAGGTTGGGTCCAAAGCCTTGCAGTAGTTCAGACCAATGCGATAAAAGTGGCAGCCTGCAGCCTGAAATCACAATCTTCTTGTGTCTGTAGCTGATGCGGTGTTTTGGCTTTAGTGTGTAGCCGATGTCGTGTTTCGGCTCCAAAGATTATTTGCAAGGCTCCTCTGGTCCGTAAACTTTTGCGATCAATCGCAAAGTGTCATGAATATGCGTACAATTCATGGCAGTTTCTGCTGCATCATGGGAGAGGCTAGACGAGCTACACGACTGACCCCTCCTGTTAGCTAGCTTTGCACGTTTCACTTTTTCATGTCATCCTTTGCAGGCCATTCTAGTTCTCAGCATCAGTTAGACCCTTGCTGCATGCCTGTTATGAGTGGCTTGATCACTACTATGCCCCCACCAATGATTTCGGTGCAAAGCGTAGACATGCCAGCGGTTGATTTGGTGGCTGAAGTTCCTGCAAAAAAAAATGCCATTAAGGCGTTTTTGAGATCAGGCCTAACTGGCACCCACCTAGGCCTAAGTGTTCACACCCCAAAGCACACAATGCCACTTCAGTTTTTCTGTAACCACTTTGTTGGTTTATTGCTGAGCATGAGCTTGCCCATTGTGGCCAGTTTTATTTGATCAACTCTGTCTTCATCTTAGAATGTCAGTGTGTATGAGGCACTGAATTCTGAAAGGCTACTTTTCAGCAAACTGCCATTAGAGCATAAGTGTTCTCTGTACCATCTAGTGACGGGTCTTTTTGGGCATCTGTTTTCAGTTGGGCATCTATGGCTGGTTTGGCCACTACAACTGGAAGTGCCAGCCTGTGGACTACACGGATAGTAGGGAAGCAATACTGGTGAGTTGACTTTTTACAATGTTGCAGGCTGTTGCTGAGCACACTCAGTACTCGTGACAGGCAAAGAGGTACGTCCAGTGCACATGCAGGTAGCAAATGGGTGGAGTGTGTTACTTGCACAACGTGAGCTCGTCGTGAATCTTGGAAACCGTATTCTAGCGGTAGAAATGTAACTGCACCAGCCTCTGCATCCTCAACTGCATTTTCATCTTAAAATACTACATCGAGTAAGTGCTTTTGGGAGGCTGCTGGATGCACTTGCTAGTGAGTGCTTTGCAGTGGGCACCACCAGGAATTATCTCACGACTGCTTGGATGAAGGTGACCTGAATGGCTTCTGGAGAGCACTCTAAAGTGGATCCCAATTTGCCCACATAACAGGTTAAAACAGTTTATTCAACAATTAATCGTGCTCTTAACGGCCAGTGTACTGTGCGATGTCAGTGCATGTTAAAGAACCCCAGGTGGTTGAAATTTCCGGTGCCCTTCTCTACGGCGTTCCTCATAGCCTGTGTTATCTTAAGATTTCGAACCCCCCCATAAACCAAACCTATCCTAAAGACACAGAAACCCAGCCTGTTTTGTGATGGACAGATTTGAATTCGGCAGTAACTAACGAGTTCTCATGCAAGGTTATCGGCTCTAGAACCTTACCTCTGCTATAGACATTGCACCAGTGTGCCATGTGTCTACCTATCTTGAACGGTCAAAGAGGCCATCTGTTGCCTGAAAGAAAAACTTGACATTTAAGGCATTAGCTGTAAAAGATTTTTTAGAAGCCATATATTTGCTGCTTGCCTTTCTACTTAAAGCTGCAGTTTGAGCTGCGGGTCTGAGTTGCATGTTCACGTGATGTGATTAGCACTTTGTAGTTGTTCATATGCCACTAGAGTAATAAATGCGTTGTGTAGTTTCCCTCCACCATCAGTTTTAACGCGATAGCATTAAGGGCCTCGTGTCACAGAAAAGCTGGCATTGTTAGCGCTCGGTGTCAGCGTCGTCGGCCTCAAGAAAAAAAATCTACGAAAAATCCCGAGGAGCAACCTAGGGTGCAGGTAGGCCTCATGACCTTGTGACATCATCACAACCTGGCCACTGGATTGTGAGCAAACTGCCCACCGTGACAGGAAGCAGTTCAGCTAATGGTTGGTCGCTCAGGAAGAGCAACCTGTATCTTGCAAGCCCCACCAGTGGCAGCACCTGCCATCGCAAGGCAGCGGCGCATCCCTTAACCTCTACACTGCACCATGAGTGGTACGGTGACTCACAGGGATCTATGACTGTAAAAGCAGAGAAGGACCAATTCTGCATATATGGACATTAACCGTTTAATGCTATTGTCATACCTTTAAGGTGGAGCTTGTCACCTTCGGTTGTTTTGGTGTGTGAATTCAATCCAGAGAATGCCTGTGGTCAGGTACTGTTGTCTATTGATCAGCTTATGCATGTATTAGCTTCTCTGTCTATTTAATTGTGACTGAAGAAGTGTCCATTTGCCTTTCTTTTTTTTTCACACTCCAGATGACCCATCTCTCCTGGTGGTACTACATCTCAAAATTTGTTGAATTTATTGACACGGTGAGTATATCGATGTGTGCTCTAGGTTAGAAGGGGCATTCTATTCAGTGAATCACTGCTGCCTGCTTGGTGCAGTTGCAGTACCGAAATACACTTCTTCTGGATATAACTCTGTGTAATGGTGCACTGGCAGGCCCAGGGTATCGAGTTGTTAATTGGATGTTTGGCCACCACTGCCTATGATTTAGCTTATTTAACACTGATAAACTGCAGACTAGCAGTCTAAATCACTAAGATCAGCGACATAGTGCTAAGTTCTTAACACAGGTAGGTAGCAACAAACCTGTGCACACAGCTTGGAATTCTGGTGTCGTGGGTGGACGTTGTTCACTGGCCAGTGCGATGCAATGTTGCGTTTTTTTCTTTGTTCCATACGCAGATATTCTTTGTGCTACGAAAGAAATTCACCCATATCTCAACACTGCACGTCATCCACCATGGAATGATGCCCATGAGTGTATGGTGGGGTGTCAAATTCACACCTGGTGAGCTTCTCATTTCAGACTATTTTAACATGCACACAGTTGTGGACATGCTGTTGCAATTGTGAAGAATATTATGTGAAAATAACGGGTGAAACATTCACTGGTGGGGTGGCATTAACCTTGCACTGCCATCAGTGGAGCAACAGATATGCAGGCAGCTTTTATCTCCTTCAGGTACAAATTATCCAAATTGGGGAATACGTTTAAATTTTCAGATTTAACCGAACGTGCCAAGACTGCACAGCAAAAATTTCCATCCTCCAAGATGCTTAATTTTGCATTTTCTGTCAAGATCTCGTGTCAAAGTCTTGGTTATCACGTACCTTCAGGAGCTGTGTCCACATATGTAGATGTGACCGGAACACTATCAAATCTTGCAGACACAAGGCGCAATTTGCACAAACGTGGATACTGCAAAATACCCGGAAGTCGCAAAAATATTCCGTAAGATATTGATTCAGGGATGTGAAATGAATGCAGGTACGGTAGTCTGGTATGGCTCTGGTGAGTTCCATTTTGTTTGCTTGTATTACAAGCATAAACTCATCAGCATAAACGCATCACTCGTATTATTAGTGCGAAAGCGCTCGCCAACTACGACCATGAATCGTGTCTCTCTTTCTTATGCCATTGCCTAGCACAGCTGTGACGCCGTGCTAAGTTACAAAGAAATCAGATATCCACGACTGGGAGTAGAACCCGCAGTGGTGCGAACAGATCAGCTTCACAGGCCACTGCTCAAGAGCATTAGGCTGTCGCTGAAGCCGGACACACCTCATGCTAAACTGCAGCACACTCTCGTGCTGTGCATTGTGCGTCGTAGTCTTCAACTTCCCTCTGCGGCACAAACGGATCAGATCAGCTTAAAGAGACCCAGAAAGGGGCTCTCAATAAAGTTTCAATATGTCTGGGATGCTAAAACACGCCACTTAATAATTATCCTCCTGCAAGAATTTTTTTTAATGCATTTTGTGGAAGCTGAGTTATATGGATACAAATTTTGAACTTCCGCGTCTTCGTGCCTTTCCCTCTCCTCTAACACGCCAAAACGGCGGCGCTCCGCTGCCGGCCCAACCTTTTCCGCCCTTCCCCCACCTCCGCCGGCTGCAGGGTGCGCGGAGTGGCAGCAGCCACAGTAGCGCGTGACGTCTGAAAGAATTTGGCGCTGTGAACCAATGATAACCCTCGGCTGCTGATGTCACTGCATGACGTGACGTTGTATGCCAGGTTTTCGCGCGAAAGCCCGGCACTGCGCTTCGCCGCAAGGTGCGAAAACGGGAATTTTTAAAAATGTATTGTAAATTTCCTGCTCACTTTTGAGGTCTCGTACGCGGCATGGATGCTCGATGGCCTGTACTCTACATAGCGCATTTTAAAGCCAAGCTCAAACACCTCTTTTTGGTGCTTTTTAACCTTGATCAGAGCTTAACCTGAGTCTCATATATTCGCCAGGTGTGCTGACGGCCCATCGAAGCAAAACCTTGAGCCAGTCAGGCTTGACACATGCTTTTGCACGTCTACTTGGCTCAACTACATTAAAATCCTACCAATTTTAAGTGCTGAAAATGTGTTAATTTGTTTAAATAATGATTTGAAATGAGTCAAACGTAGTATATATGCCGCCGTTTACAGAGCAATGTCATTGCATGTTAAAGAACCCCCACGTGGTTGAAATTATCCGGAGCCCTCCAGTATGGCGTCCCTCATAGCCTGAGCTGCTCCGAGACGTTAAACACCATAAAATCATAAAAACTAGTATATTGGGACCTTGAAAATAGTGTTGAGTCATGATGTGGAACTGTGAAAACCCAACAAAAATTGCACAATTATTCCTCAGAAAACGTTGGCATGCTCCTTACAACACTTTGAAATTAGGACTATTTCCACCCCACTGGAACATAATCAGCATCTGAAGAGGTTATACTACCTTTGACTCATTCCTGTCAAAAGAACCTGTTGTGTAAACCAGGCAGCACAGTTCTAGCTTTTTGAAGCACTTGTCCTTACAAAACACACACAACAGAATTCGCACTGACTGGAGTCATACCGGGCTATCGTAAACTTTAACTTCATATGCCTGGCTTGAAGTGGTTCCAGGGGGATCTGACAGTATTCAGATGCCTGTATTTCAAATTTGCAAGCAGCGCTTGTCGTCCGGCTTTGCTTTAGCAATGGCTGTCGCAGTCCATAGTTGAGGTGTGTTGACTGAAAGCATCTCATTTTTTTCCTTCCCCCTAACAGGTGGCCACAGCACGTTCTTTGCCTTTGTAAACAGCTTTGTGCACATCCTGATGTACTTCTACTATGGACTGGCAGCAGTGGGTCCCCACATGTCCAAGTACCTCTGGTGGAAGCAGCACATGACAACCATTCAGATGGTATGCCGTCATCTACCTACCGTAAAGAGAAAAAATAGACTGGCTCCCTCTCTTTGGCTTGTGCCGAAGACTTTTAATACTCGCCATTTACACGGCTGCCAAGACCTGCAGCCATCATAATGGGGGCACTAACAATCGTCCCAATTGGTCCTCTGCGATCTCGTTCCCCTGTAACATGCCTAGTCTTGGCAGCATGGTGTCAGCAGTGCACGTGCACACGCAAAAGCGTTCTATGCCAGATAATCTGATGTTTTCATGATGTTTAACATTTAATGGCACAGGGGCAGCTTTGACCAGGGTGTGCCATGGCAAAAAGGTGGAGTAAAGGACCCGATTTTTCAAGCATCACACCGCCTATAAGTAAAAGTATCGCATTTTCTGGCTTGCAATTTACTGTGCGACGGTGAGTAATTGTCTTGACTGGCTCTTCTATTACAGCTATGCTACACTGGACATCAGAGTCCCAAGGATCGGTCCTATAAATGTTTTTCATTATAAATTCAAGCTTGTTATACTGGGCAGCTGCACTGCTTCTCTGCTGTTAGTGCTGAAAACGAGCAGTCGTTTGCAGCACACTTGGAATTTGTGCCACTTTGCGTAGAAATTTCTCCCGGGAGCATTCGTACGGGAAAATTGTCCCCCTATTAAGAGGACAGCAAAAAGTACAGAGATTGTAAGCACCGCTGACGTAATATATGCACACCACTTACCAAGACTGTGCAGCATGCTCTGGCGTCTCACTGTGGCATTGTTTCCTCTTCTCTCTCGCCAAACACAGGTGCAGTTCATCGCCATCTTTGTGCACTCATTCCAACTGCTGTTCCGGCCCGACTGCAACTACCCGCGTGGCTTCATGTGGTGGATTGGCTTCCACGCCATCATGTTCTGGTTCCTCTTCTGGGACTTCTACAAGAACACCTACTTCGCCAAGAGGCTCAAGGGTGCCACCAAGGTTCTCACTGCCAACGGCACCAGCAAGGCCGCCAACGGCAAGGCCAACGGCAAGCTCAATGGGGAGGCCACCAAGAACGGCACCAACGGCTTTGTCAAGCACACGGCCAACGGCCGGCAAAAGAATGGCGGGTTTCTGGACGGCTACTGCCACCTCAACGGCCTCCACGACTGGGAGAGCAAGGACAAGAAGCACGAGTGATGCACAGCCCCCAGCACAACCCCCCCACAGCTTTTTGTCCTCCACTGGCCGCATTCCCCCACCTCCCGACGACTTCACCTTCGCACATCCTGCTGCTGCTGCTGTTGCTGCTGCGTCCCAGAAATCAAAAGAGAAGCCGGGGGGGAGGCGAAGGAGGCAGAGCTATCTATGGTGCCTCCCTGCGAGAGACACTGGCCACTGCGGAATGCTGTGAGGCCCTGTGGTGATGACGTTGTGTACTCCTCGTGGCAACAATGGTTGGCTGTCGCACGTGCTCTGCTGCTCTTTCCTTCCGGTAGTGCATATATCCCATTGTTTTTTGTTTTTTTTTGCAAAAAAAAAATGCCCACATTGCACAGTCCTAGCCCTTCTATCCTTCTAGCCTATCCTTAGGGCCCATCCTTCATCCATTTTCAGAGCCGTGCGATGGGTGCTTTTGCCACCACTTTAACCTTTATTCTTAGTCTCCTGCATTCAAGCGGGGGTTGCTAGTTGGCCACAGAACTAGCTAATTGTGCTAGGGAAAGAGGCGAGCTAGTGAGTTGTATCTGTGGAAAGGCTGTGTTGGGATTCCTAGGGCCATCGTTTGCAAGTAGGCCTGGCAGGTAGTTCATAGCTTCTTCACATAACCGTGGTGGCATTCCCAGAGCCGGTCACTGCTAGCCTTAGCGGTCCCTTCCATACTCCCCACTTGTCCAGGTATTTTATTTGTCTTCGGGGAACATTTCGTGTAGTTTACCCCTGTACACAACTCTGCGGCAGTCCTCAGCACTCAGGAAAGCAAACCAGAGCAAGCCAGCCTCCCACCCCCTTCCGTCCCCAAGCCCGCCGAGACACACCTTCGCAGGAGCGAGGGAGTCGGGTTTTGGCTCTACGCAAGCAACCGAAACAAAAAGCAAGCAACAAGGCCTTCGAGAACAAGATCATCATCGTGTCATCGCTGCAGCGGGACCCGTGCAAGGGTCCCTGTTTTGTCGTCCAATCGCCTTTCTTGCATTTTTTTTTTCATTGTAAAAAGTGGGTGATACAGTGTGCGTGCATGGTGCATTTTTCCCCCTTTCCCCTTTGTCTGGTTACGTGCAGCTCCTGCCCATGCTTGTGCTTGCACGAAGGCGGCGGTGAGAAGCAAGTGTCCTTCCTTCAATTGTTTTTTTCTTCATCGTTTGTGCGGAGGGCAGGAACAACTATTTTGTGCTGTGCACAGACTCCTCTGCCCATGTTTTCGCTCATGCTCTTTGACTGAAAACGGGACTGACCTGTGCAAGCCCGGAGACTCAAACGGGAGTTGGGGGGGATGGGGCAAGTGAAAAGTGGCTAGGGCCTACAAATGGAGGATCCTGCCATTTTTTTCTCTTCTGTGCTGTGCTGGAAGTGTGGTGTGTGTGTGTGCGCGTGTGTGGTGCGTGTACACGCAAGTTTCTGTGTCTTTCTGCATCTGTTCTGTTTCGCGCCATTTGGTTTGAAATTTTTTCGCCGCCAAATAGTTTCGTTGTCACACGCACTGCTGCGGAGCCGTTTCGTCCTCGACTCGCCGGGACCAAAGGCGTGACGCTGCTTCAGTATCGGGAGTTATCAAGAGACCTCTCTCGCGTGGTGGACTCTCCAACATCTCTCCCGCTCTCTCTGCCAAGAACGACTGACGGATGTGGTCGTGTGTCTGTGTACTTAAAAAAAAAGTGGGATGGGACACTAGGGTGACGAGAGGCCATGTTCTGCATGGCACCCGCATCCTCAAACTTGTGCCAGTTTCCCCACCGTTTTTTTCTCTGTGCGTGACCTGCTCTATCACTGCTTCCAATGGGTAACTTTTTTGCTCCTCCCCCAATTCTTATTTGTTCATTCTACCATTCTGATTCTGCGTAGTTTCTAGCACTAATTTTATACGTGCATAACTGTCACGTGTAACACAATTGCCGGCGTGCTGCGGCGGCTGGCACTAACATTGGATTAGGGGTTTGCGCGATTGCATGGTGTGGAAGATGCAAACGAAAAACAAAAAAAAAAATTCCTCTTATACACTTGCAAATGGAAAGGGGGGAGTGAGGATAGCAGTCATTTGTCATTTTTCTTGCTTTTCAACTTTAGCGAATGAATAGTTTTGTACCCAGTGTTTAAACAAAATGGGGAAAGCCAAGGCTTTGGAAGAGTGACTATGCATCATGGTGCATTCCTGTACACATTTGAATATGTAAAAAGCCGAGTTCGCTGAATTCAAAACTTGGCTGCACCTATTTTGTTTTCATCATTTTGGAATGGCACGTGTGAGAGATGGGCTCATCGAAAAAAACTATTTTAAAAGAAAAACTGTTGCTAAAATGTTTCTTCATTAGAGCTCTTTAGCCTCTGTCTTCGAATGTCCCGGCTGTGTTTCTTTCTGGTTGTAGACCGTTGACATTCAGCATGCTAAGGAATTGAGGGTCGCTTTGTTTTTGTAATAAAATGTGATTGTTTGTGGCTCTTAGAGTGGTCTAGGGAGGCACTATTAGCGTTGTGCAGTGAGGCTTACGCTGCCTGCCTATGTAGACGACTGTTTAGGTGATGCAGTAGTACGAGGGAAGAAAAAGAAACCGAGGCCCCTGCTGCGGTATGCCTCGGGTATGCAAGGCCGTTAACAGAATGCAGAATGTTGCAATAGCAGAGCAGGGAGGGGAGGAGTTGGCTGACCTAGCCTTGTTGCTTAAAGCCCACCTCCCCACCCCACCCCTTTTTTTTTCTTGAGGGAGATTAAACTGTTTTTTTAATAACAATGGTGTTTGGAGTCTCTTCAATGCAGCAAATGTGCTGGTGACAAAAGCAACCCCCAAAGCTTGCAAATGGTGCGGACATGAACTCCCACTGCAGTGCACCTGCTACTGTGGCACTGCAGGTGCAACTCAACTGATCACTACATGACGGTCACATCCAATGGTCGGGTGGGCAAAATAGTCGTTCCCATGACACCTTCCAGGGAGAAAGTTTGTCTCTAGCGAAAGAAATGGTTATGGCTGCACCCGAATGACTGATTCTCACCTAATGTACACAGCAGCACCATTTACTCAAGCAAGTCTTGTACATGCAGAGGTTGCGAGAGTGCTGATGCAGTGTTGCAGTATGAACAATAGATACGGACTATCTTAACTTATTGCGTGATAGGGTATGCAGCTCGTTCAGTCTAAAAGCTCTCGGCGTAATCGGCACTGCGTGTCATCCAATTCAAACAATTGGGGAAAAAAAAATGAAAGCCTAACCCATTACCCTATCGCATCATACCCTTCAGGTGGTGCTTAAGTGTCCTCACCAATTTTTCCAAAGCTTTTTCACATCTCTACAGCTTTGCAGCTAGATGCCAGCTCCAGTCACATGGTAGACATAACACAAGGCATAGACGAGTTTGGACTTGTTCTGTGAGGGCTGTGACAATTAACAAAGGCAATATTTGTAAAAAAACTCTTGCAACAGCTAATCTATAAATCGAATGCAGTTAGTCATGAAGGACACATCGAATTACCCGGCGCTAAGCAGTGCCCGCTTTGATGGCAGGCGGCAGGCTATGCTGCACCACACAAGTGACGTAGCAGCGTTGCAAGCGTTCGTGCTTACAGCAACGTGGAGGGTTGGCCGCCCGGCGATCAACACAGGTTCACGCTTCTCGCACCCAACGACAGCATCCCGGAAGCATCGGCGTGTATGGTTCACAGTTTATGCAGTTACAGTTTATAGGGGTTTAACGTCCCAAAGCGACTCAGGCTATGAGAGACGCCGTAGTGAAGGGCTCCGGAAATTTCGACCACCTGGGGTTCTTCGTGCACTGACATCACACAGTACACGGGCCTCTAGAATTTCGCCTCCATCGAAATTCGACCGCTGCGGCCAGGATCGAACCCGCGTCTTTCGGGCCGGCAGTCGAGCGCCATAACCACTCGGCCACCGCGGCGGCTAGGCGTGAACGGTTGTAGCCTTGCAGTACCCATTCAGCGCATATGTTGGCTGCCAAGGAGGTGGTAAAAAGCAGCTTTTGCTCTGGTATACCTATTTTCCACGCAACATGAGTGTAAGGCAGGGAAGCTGCACTAGCTGGCACTTTACTTGTCGCCTTATCGAGAAGCCTACCTAATTGGCATTCGATTTTTTGCATGGTTCTTTACAAAATTTTATATAGCGAATTTCAGCTACACTGAACTATTTTACAATTTTTTTACCTGTGTGCTATAATGAGGCTTGACTTGAATGCAATGTTCTAAGCAACGTACAGTTTTATGCCTACTGCGCAATAAATGTCTCTACCACCGACCTCCAATCTGCCGCTCTGCTCTTGCTATGGCCACCTTACCCCAGAAAATCACCCAATCTAGCCTCCACATTTCACTTCAAGACACTTCCAGCTATGTATTCTTTGCCTTGGTATCCATTCAGTCACCCAAACAGACCACCAGTTATGTGCTCTGCACAATGCATGCCTTGCTCGAGTCTTGTTCCAGGACACCATTGGTTGTATGCGAGATTTAATGTCCAAAAGCAGCAAAATTTCAACCACCTGGCGTTCTTTATGTCGACTTTGCACACAGCCAATGGCTCTTTTGCATTTCACCTGAATCAAGATGCACCTGCCACAGCTAAGATTCAATCGCACCAGGATGCCATTTACTCGCATTTTTTTTTCTCCAAGTAAGTGTATGGTGATAGAGTGGTGCAGCAGGCTTAAAGCCGGAGTACGGTGATAAGATGGTGCAAAAGCTGGTGCATCCAATTGCCCTGCCCAGGACATTTCGCAAAGTACCTAAGCCAGGGCAAGCACATGGGCTATGAGGGATATAGGAATGGGGGATTCCAGGTGAATTCCAGCCATCTTCAGTTCTTTTAACACCCACTGACGTCGCACGAGCATTTTCACATTTCGCTTCCACTGAAATGTGGCCGCCGTGGCGAAGATTCAAACTCTGCTCGAAAGCTGAATACCAAAGCCACAAAGCTACTGCCAAGTGGCGAGGTTCCTATGGCACTGAAGTATAATTTTTAAGAGGACTACGTAGCTAGAAGCAGCGCCACCCTTTCAAGTACCAGTTGTATAACATAGCTGTGCACATAAGTAACATGCCTTGTTTGAAAATGACTTTCCAATCATGACACACACTGTGTACAAGCTGAATGGTGCATACAACAAACCACTGCACAACGAACGGAACTGCAAAACAGAGAAAGCTGGTGAAGTGCCTTTTCACCTGACTGCAACTCGGCACAATCCATTACATTTGGCTCACACAAATGCTCTTCCTTCTTTATCATGGTGTTAAAAACTAGCAGACCACTAGTAGTGGCCAGTGGTATCACTGCAGTGGGCTTCATGAAAATGTGTTTGGGTGAGGCATGAGGGAGGCTTAAGTCTCTGAAGAAAATTTTATTTAGGAAATCACAATTATGCAATTTCTGGGAACATGTATTTTTGTGTGCTGATTCTAACTATGTCATTTAATTTCATATAAAACAATCCTTGCGTAGTTATAACATATGTTGTGCATGTCTTTTGGAGAGAGCATTTAAGAAATTTCGCTGCAGGAAACTTGCTGAAATGCATACCGCTGGCTTTTCTTGACATCAAAGAATGCAGTAAGGGTAAAATTATCATCATGCTCGTCATAGAAGTTGAGTTACGAGGTTTTTGAAGTCGCCACTTTAAAAACGGGAAGAAAAGTTTCTATTACTGTTTCTGAAGTAGCAACTTATAAAGGCTATAAGTTCTATGATAAGCAGGATGATAATATTACCCTTATTGCATTCCTTGATGTCATGAAAAAGTAATGCCATGCATTTAAGCAAGTTCCTTGCAGCAATATTTCTTAAAAGCTCTCTCCAAACAATCACATAACTTATTGCCTAAGTGCACAAAGACTTGTTTGACATGAAATTAAGTTACATATTTAAAATCAGCACACAAATATACATCTTTTCTTAAGATTGAATAACAGTGATTTTGTTGACAAAAATTTTTTATCAAAGACCAGGGTAACCCCATAAAGGCCTTAAGACAAATGACCATAAAGGAGTTACCATGCTAAATAACACAAAGCAACCAACCTACACCTTGTTCCATGTGTATAATTGGCTAAATAATTCAAATCATTTGTACTGTAATATACAAAAAGAAAATATACATTAAAATTTGTGATATGGGTCTTCCCTTATTCTGAATCATTTTTTCGTTTCACTGGAAAATTCTAAGGATGATTACGATTCTCCCTAATGCAAAATTTGAGCTCAGCTGGGTAGGTGTCTCACGCTCTCTAAGCTAACTGCTTTGCTTTGCTGGGTCGTCAGCACGTCTGGCGGCAATATCAGTGATAGCAGTAATAGATGAAGAAGACGGCAATGTGGAATGCACAGCACAAATGTCTGTTGCAGCTCAACACGAAGCGTGGTTGGCTGCAGCACTAGCCTAGTGCTCTCAAGTCTCTATAGGCTCATTGTTTTGTTTTGACACGCGCCGACGATATTAGATAGTAGTATTAGTTTATGAAGACGACGACATGCAATGCACAGTGCGCGAGAATGTGTACAATAGTCTGATAGTTGAAGAAGACGACGATGTGCAATGCACAGCGCTAGATTGTGTTGCAGTTTACCATGAGGCATGATCAGCTGCAGCGATAGCCTAATGCTCGTACACAGCGGAGCTGATCTGTTCACGACGCCGCGGGCTCGAATCCCAGTTGCGACAATGTTTATTTTTATTTATTCATTTGTTTATGGTCTGGCTCCGCTACATTGACGGCAACGATGCGCTCAACCCGCAAACAGGTGCTTATGAGCTGCGCTCTAAACATACAGGCACGCTACCATACTGCCAGCCCTAATGGGCAATAGTGTGATGTAGTGTAGTAATAGAGTAATATACTGTAGTACTAATGTAGTGTAGTGTAGAGAGAAGGTGCTACAGCTCCATGAGTCTGCCGTCTAATGGCTTTGCCCATGGCTATAAACAACTGTTTTCCCAAAACCCAAATCTCTTGCAATTCTGTTTCAAGCTTGAATGTCAAAATTTGTGGGCATAACGGTGTACAAGCTTGCCGAAATGAGGTGGCCACTTACTACTGGCAGCCTCGCAGCAGTGCCATCTGACAAACTGGATTCAATGCACATGCCCAGATGCTGGCAGTGAAGGAAAGAACCGAAACTGACTGATTCAAACGTAACCTTTTAGAGGGGATCTCCAGATAAGTGACTCTACGAAGTGCAAACCACAGGCAATAGAGCATGCGATGCTCTAATTATCAACTTCCCCACACGGTTCACAAAGGTTTGTCGTTATGAACCCACATATGCATAAATAACAATTTAGACGGAGGATTCTGCATCACAGTATAGTCGCCGACACTTCACACTGTCAGGATATTTACGAACAGATATTCCAAGGCTACATTAAATGGTGGTAAGCAGCGGTAGTAAGCAAGGGATCTCGGCATTGGGAAGAGATAATTTGGTAATGTTGGAAATGGGACATGGCCAATAGAATGAGTTTAGGAACACTATAAGCAACACATGCACTGAGCGCCAATTTGACCAAGCCAGTCGCCTCAACTGAGAAAACAATGCTGTGCCCTGGGACCCAGAGAAGGTGTGTTTCTTTCACATGGCCGGGTACAAAACACCAAGGGAAAGGCTCAACAGGTCATTCCTCGAGGTTTTGAGAGATAGTAACAATGATCAGCGACCCATTGCAAGGAATTTCATGAAAAGCCAATTCAAGTGCCAAAAATTCAGCAGAAAATTTTAGCAGGAAATACAGTGCCTCCCCACTGCTCCCAGAGACATCTGCAGGAACAACAGTGTGATGGCGGAATTTCTCTTGACATTCCACGATAGACCGTTCAACATATTAGCAGGCAAGTGCCTCGTATTGGGTGGAAAAATATGGCCAAAAACGAGATCTACGTCAACATTTGTGTAACCACCAGAGAGCAAAGGCTGTCTTCAGCCTCCTCATCAGCATCCCCTGCACCGGATGGCGCTAGTATCAGACCATGCTGAGAATTCTCAACTGCACTGTCTGGCATGCAGAAGGTGACAGTTTCCACAGTGCCTTCTCACTGCAAAAATTATGCAAAGAGCCCTTCACAGGTGTCGTTACCAACAAAAATGTAAGTTGGAAAGCACTAGATCCATGACAATGCCAATAATGCGACAAGACACTGAGATGGGGCTTAATTGCAGCTGTGCAGTGACGCCGGTCAGCCAGCAACGCGGGAATGGCAGCTGCTGCGGCACGTGAAGGAAAACAGATGTTTGCTGTGGCCAGCCTGAATTGCAGAGCCACCGTGCTGTGGAGAAGACGAGTCACGTAACAACAACAAGCAATAGCTAAGGCGATGGGCACATCTGCGCGGCCCGGACTGTGACTGCTCGGGTACCAGTGTCTGCGAACAGGATTGTGTCAGGACGACAGGAGGAAAGGCAGTGCTCCTACTCCGGACGTGTCAGCAGCAGCAGGCGTGCTCACCACGTGCTGTGCTGTATCAGTATCAACGTGTAGCCACAACCTACACGTTACGAGCACTGCTGATGTTTCCCTGCAATATGCAGCATAGTTCATGGCTGCTTTAAGAGACACCCTTTCTGCCTCGTACGCAATGATAGGCAGCACTAACCGAGAAGTGGACATCAAATGCATGAGGTTTAACCCTTTCAGGCCCGGTGATTCCAATTAGAAACACCAAATTTAGGGGCCACCAGTCCTGATTTCAGTGCGAAAGTCCTGCTGTTATTGCAGTAGTTCCGAAATTAAGCAATTTATTTACATATTTTAGCAGCCTTTCCCATAATTGACGTATGCTAGTACGTAGGAGAGGAATATAGAAACTGCGCACGCTTTGCTGTCGCCATCGCCTGGTGCCACATCCTCCCTTGCACCATATGGAAGGTAGAAAATCATTTGTTTTTCCCTAATCACGCGGAAGGGTAAAAATAAGCCCCACGTTGCTCCTTCAATATAAATTCTTTTGGCTAAATACATTTACAAGCGATGAAATATTCCGAAAAAAATTATTGTAATGGAGGCCCTATTGTAGAATAAGCAGCGCAGTCGTATTTGCGATGCTTGTGACTGCTTGTGCCATGTAAATGTTGCCTTTTTCACTGTCTACACGTAACAATAAACGCTTTTTCCAAAGAAGATGCGTACGTTCTGCACAAGCACTTTTCATGCAGAAAGGACGAAGTTTCAAGAGCGGCCCACCAGATGTGCTGAGGTGTCGATTTATCTGATGATGAAGAAATAGCATTCATTGCACGAGATCAGCAACAACAACAACTCAAAGGCAAAGCATAACACAAAAGAATTGAACCTTTATAGAACATCGTCCATGCTAGCAAATAGAAAACTACAGGACAATGCAGAAACGAATGGTAGCACAACTACACCGAAGGTTGAAAGCTATACAACCTCCAAAAAGCCAACCAACTTCCCCAACAGTTCATGTTATACAAGTTTTTCCACACGACAGTGGAATTTCGTACACCACTCCTGACTGGCACTGTACAGTACTCACGGATTGAAATAGGACATTCGGAGCGCGTGGCCGTCGCTTCATGGAACGCCGCCCGTAGACGCTCATGGAACCAAGGTGGTGCATTGTGGTATGGCGCGAGAGGGAGAACATCTACAAAGCAGAATTGTTCCTTCCAGTAGCCATGAGCCGGCCTGTGGTTTACCACATGCCTGCGTGGCACTGCAAGGCTAGCGCTCCGAATGTCCTATTTCAATCCGTGAGTACTGTACATAGGGCTTGGCATGCTTTTTGCCGCATCCAGCTTTGGGTCTCCTTGCCGGAGATCGGCCTGCTCTCGTATCTCCGGCAAGGAGACCATCAAAGCTGGATGTGGAAAAAAGCATGCCAAGCCCTACGCAGAGTGCCAGTCAAGAGTGGTGTACGAAATTCCACTGTCATGTGGAAAAACCCATGTCGGCCAGACTGGCAGATGCGTCAACGATAGATTAAGGGAGCATGAAAAAAATTTAGAGAACGACAATGTGAGCTTGCTAAGCATTGCAGGTCTTGCAAGGAATGTCTGCCGCGTTTAGATAGTGCAAGGATTTTAGACATAAGCAAAGATCAAACTACACATGAACTACTGGAAGCTTATAATATAAAGAAAAGGGGAGATTATTGCATAAGTGACACTTCAGTTCACTTGTACAGAGCAGAATACAACCTTTTCTCTGCCACAAGATAAGATGTATCTTATGGCGTGAAATTGTTGTATGTTGTTGTTGGCACGTCTCCTCTTTCCTTCTGTATTCTGTGTGTGCCTGCGCCACAGAACCTGCACACACTCCATGCGCTGGCAAAATAAAATCAGTTGTGAGTGCAGCAGTAGTCCGTGTCGTGAATGTTTTCCTTCCACTGTGTTCGTCTTTTTTTGCGCTGCAGTTATGTCGAAGCTAAGCAACCAATTCGCCCAAGAGCTCTTACTACTGCACTGTAGCAGGTTTTATCTCAACCTCTTCCATTATGTAAAATGGAAATCAATAAAAGAAAGAAAGAAAGAAAGAAAGAAAGTGCTGCACAGCTGCAATTCTCAGTTGTGCAACTTTTAGTTGCACCTCCCGAAAACAATGGAACCTGCACAAAATACACTGTTGCCGTGCTACAGCCTGCTGCCTCCCCGAAATATGGCTGTAAATAACTGCTACAGCTGAGCCTGGTGCAACCACAGAGCAAGAACATGCAGGCATGGCTGAAAAATCTGCTACTGATTACCACTTTTCGGCTAATCACTGTGCAGTAACTTTATACAGCTGCTCTTGTCTGCAGCTTTCTATAATGTTTCTTCAAAAGCACAGCATGCCGTCTATTAACGAGGTCCATTGATAAGTGGCATAAATGTCAATACATGTCGAAGGAAATGCGAACAGCATAACGTTGGTGCAAAAACAAATTCAGAAATAACAGCTCCCGAAGAAGAAACAAAGACGCGATTAATTACCACTTCTCAACAGTGGTCTTCACGCCATCAAGAAGGAAATCAAGTGCGCTAATATGCTGTCTCCCTCAACTAAAATCTTCTTGCTTTACTGTTGCTGTTTCAGTTGCCTTGATAGCATTTCATTTGACACTGACAGAGCAGAAGCATAGAGGTTCTGCAGAAGAGAAAAAAAGGGGCAGCTTGTTTCTGCGCTTGAGCATACCTTTCTCTTTATTACACAAAAAAACTATCACTTGTACAGAGGCTCATGTCCACGGAAGTGCCCCTCATATGAGACGACACTCACTCGAGCAGTAGTGGTTTTGCCTTCTTGGCAAGCCGTTCCTCCCTTTCCTTCAGTCTCCTTGCCCTCTCGTATTCTTTGTAGCGGATCATGTAGCTGAAAGCACAAACAAGAGTTGCGTTCGACTCCAACATTGCAATACGGCGGATGGGTGGTGTGAAGGCGTGTGTAAAAGGCATGATGCTTTCAAGGAGATTATACTCCATTTCATTAATAGCGTGCAATGCTGCTAAAGCTAGCACACTTCTTTGCGCTGGCTACGTTCGTGCCTGAAAAGTTGTTTATCATACATCCAAAGTAAGGACAAGTACCTTTTGTTGCAACAATGTTCAAGTACTGCAAGCGGCAATGTCCAGCATTTCATTCCACCTTTTACCATGCCTTCATTCTGTTCCTCACTGGGACCTTGAATACTAAAAGTCACATGCAGCGGAGTGATACACAGCTGGCATGCCTACTCGCACTGACTCCGCCTGTGCCCAAAAAGTGTTACACCACCAGTGAAAATTATAATTAGAAGGTTCAATTACTGAACACCTGATTGTCTTGTCCATGATTTGCAATGCCAGGCATGTTATTTTATACTGCTCCATTTTTTTGACGAAATGCTCACCGAGGCTTATAGAAATCCAAGTGGTATGCGGATCAGGAGTATGCTTTTACGGATGTACTGCACTCGAGTACCTTCCACAACACTGCAAAGTGTGAAACGGAGCGTAGGCTGCTTACAATTTTGAAGACCTTGCAAAACATTTCAGTCCCCTGCTCAACAGCTGCAGCGAAAATTTTTAAAAGCTTTCAGCTTCAATCACAAATGCTAATTTCCAGCATCTGGAAATCAAATCAGCTGGAACTCTGAATTAAAGTGAGCCTAAGAAATGTCTCTCAGAGTAGCAAGCTGGCAAATGGAGACTTACTATCACCCTCCTGCGTCTCCCAACCCTCACAAGCATCACAGTGCACCTTCAAGCTCTACCTTGCACCTATTTCAACGTATGGAAGTGATATGCTAAGCGTCTCCCAGCTCTCGTTTTTCAGTTAACGCAAATATCACATGTGGACATTGCTGAAGAAACAAGTTCAACATGAAATGGGGCTGCCAGGTTGAAATGCCTAAGCCCATAGTTCCGCGTGTTTTGAGGAGCAAATTTCACACAACCATAAAGCCCTTCACCTCAAAAACTCAAGGCCTGTCTACGTTAGGGGCCTATGAGTTTCGCGATAAAAGCACCAACAAAGGACACACCGCCAGCAGCCTATCTGGCACAAACTCAAAACATTCTGTCGTCTAGCCATGAAGCAGCGCAGGTGTGGCGGCTCTAATAGTGTAGTAAAGCAAGAATGTCCCAAATAATGTGGCTAGATTTCTCTCTGAAGTGCTAAGGGGTGCTACGTTACACATTGGCAATTTTCTTTGCGTAGTGTTCAGCCATGAAAGAAGCCTGGCTTGCTGCGCCAGTCGTTGTATGTTTCACCAAAGAAACCAGTGGAAAAGGAATGCGCACACAACATGCCGATATTGGAACTCAGCTGTGTTCCTGCATGTCCTGTGCAGGTATTTTGCATACATGCTCCCTTAACTGCCAGTTTCTCTCTAGTGTTAGGCCATCCTGAGCAAACATTTCCCAATTTCACCTGCTCTCATCTCAGCATTGATACAGAGCAAGTTTTGTAGTGCACAATTGCATGCAACAATCCGAAGCATGCTTTCACTCTCCTCAATCACAGCCTAGGGCAGACTGAATGGGAAAAATGATGTGTAGCTTGCACAAGATCATGGCACAATGTTGCTAACTAGTGGCACAGACTCGTATTTCAGCCAGGAATTGCACATTCTGTTTACAAAGCTCTCCTCTTGCCATAGCCTTAATAACACACAGCAGTATGTGCGATCTTCCAGCATGTCTGTGATGCTTCTCCAAATGAGTAACTGAAGCATTAAGAAATCTCAAGCAGTCAATGCAACAAGATATGCACCGTGGGAGGTTCATTCATGGCGAAGGAAGGTAAGCAACATACAAGAAGAGTGCGCACTCTAAAACTGCGTTCTACATTTGTGGCAAGTGCCGTGCTTTGTGTACCCACTGAATGCACCGTATGAATACCTGTCTGTTGCCCTGAGGCACTAATGATATACAGTTGGAATTCTCGTACGTCTTTCTTGCCATGTCTTGTCATCTTTGCATGCTGTGAGAAACAGTCCAGCTGACAAAATACTGCGACTGAATACAGGAATCCGTGGCTCAGATCCAAGAAATCGCTATTTTTCGAACTGCACACTGAAATGCCCAAGATTCACTCAAGAGAAAGCACTGGCTCCAGGCCGAACCCACATTTTCAGCACTAACTGTTAAAGCCAATGTTCCCAACCTCTGCATAGTAGTCGTCATCGTCCGGACTGTCCAGCATCTGCAGGATGGTCAGGATGGCTACTACTACTTTGCAGCCAAGAGATAACTGTTATGAGGCAGCTCCGAAATCACACGGTTACATGAACATGATGCAAGGGATGACTGCATGGCGTGGTATCCGGTGCACCTACACAGTAGCAGCTGCCAGCAGCAACGTGGCATTTCAGTCACGTTGCGAGCGGGCCATCAATGCAGCCGAGGTAAAGCATCACACACTCACAATGATGCAGGTTTGGCACTACGTGAGCCAGCTTGCACATTATCATGGGCGTAATTGTCACTACACTTAACTCTTAGCTGAAATGTTCACAGCATGCAAGAAGTGCTCTCATTACAGGTGACCGCCACAGCCATCCTCCACCACATTCATCCACACTCAGCTTTCCTTTTTAACTGTATGGCTGCACCTAGATGGAAGGATGGATGCTAATGAGTAATTACTCAATTATTACAAATCTACACCACCTTGAGGGATTCCCATAAACGTCGGTTCAACAGACAGAGACGGACTACGTCCACTGCAGGGCAAAGGCCTCTCCCATATCTCTCCAACTAACTCTGTCCTTTGCCAGCTGCAGCCACTGTATCCCCGTAAACCTCTTAATCTCATCCGCCCACCTAACTTTCTTCCGCTCCCTACTATGCTTGCCTTCTCTTGGAATCCACTCAGTTGCCCTTAAGGACCAGCGCTTATCTTGCCCCGCCAAAGCCCATTTCTTACTCTTGATTTCAACTAGGATGTCGTTAACCAGTGTTTGTTCCCTCACCCACTATGCTCGCTTCCGGTCCCTTAATGTTACACGTATTATTTTTCTTTCCACAGCTCGCTGCGCTGTTCTTAATTTAAGCTGAACCCCTTTTCGGTAGCCTCCACATTTCTGCCCCGTGGGTAAGTACCGGTAAGGTACAGCTGTTGTGTACTTTTCTCTTGAGGGATACTGGTGAACTGCCATTCACGATTTGAGAGAACCTACAATTTGTTTTACCACTATTTATTTCTGCCAGACTATATATCTGCAAGAAGGGACCACACTTTCAAAGGAAAAGAAATTAAATGCAGAACTGATTTACTAAAAATGTCATTTTTTCTAGAAACAATAAATGAATGGAATAAGTTGCCCCGGGAAGACGTTTCAACAAAATCTAATGAATCATTTGTCACGTTGCTGTGATTTTATGCTTGTGTTTGTATCCAATTATGCTGAAATGTATTTTCTATGAGTTTTTTTCTTCTTTCCCTGCCACTATGTCGTATGATTATGTTGCAACCCCCCCCCCTGTAATGCCAAACAGGTGCTGGGGGTAATGTGATAAATAAATATATAAATATGCACTCCACCCCATTCTTATCCTTCTAGTTATCTCCCTCTCATGATCAGGCTAAGCGGCCACTACCTGCCCAAAGTAGACTTATTCCCTTATTTCTTCCAGCACCTCGCTACCAATCGTGAACTCTAGCGACTGACAAAAAGCAAAATTTTGAACTGAGCCCTCGCAACGAAGTTTCAACATCTTCAGCTTTCAAATCGGGCCATTCTGTCACCATTCTGTCACAAAACGTACTAGACTGGATCAAATCCCTGCTTCCGCCAGCTCTCAGAACTCAACTTTATTGGCTAATTTTGTCATAAGCTGCCTTATGACGGGGCTCTCAAGCATCAAAACAGCTCAAAACGAAAAAAAGACTCAAAAAAGATGGCACTCACTCTTCGTGCATACAGGCGGCGTATTCGTGCCTTGCATGCCCACAGGCGGTGACAAATGGAAACTTCGCCTTCATGCAGGCACGCATCTCTATCAACTTGTGCGCACAGAAGTTTCTAAGTTCCGGTGGAATCTTTGCTGATTCCATTTCCACTGCAGTGGCCACCATTTCTGTATGTTGGGAGGGAAGCAAGAAAAGCAGTTAAGCAAACAGGCTGCAAGTTTAGACAGGAGTTCTGGCACAATTTTTTAGCATGGCAAGTAAGCCCCCCCCCCCCCCCCCCCCCCCCCCCCCCCAGTAGCTAGATCTCGTGCTGATGACTATCTCAGCCAACTAGAGCTGCTTTACATATAGCAGACCTATTATCCTGCTCCAAAAGTTGTGAGCGTGTGTGAGCACAAGTGTGTATGCAAAAATTTCACAAATGCGTGGAAGAAAGCCCTGATGCCAAGCGATGATGTTCAAAAAGGTTGAAGACTGCCCTTTGACCCCGCTTGTGTCATCTGGAAGTGCAGAAGGGTGGGTACACGCAGACACAACAACACACTGTCCTTAACCTCTCAGGCCTGCCACCCACACCACATGCCTCACTAGCAGAGTTCCAATTTGTTCTCACTGCTGGCTGGCTGCACCACCTAGGCTAACCCTTGCATTGCGCCTCTACACACAAAGTATTAGTCCTGCCTTGTCACGTCACTGTTCACAAGCCAAACAGACAATTTCAAACATAAGTGGGAGATGCTCTGCGAAAAAAGCATGACTCACAAAGGATCCAAAAAGTTACACAGAGTTCTTGCAGGTAGCTAATGCACACATATCAACGCAGTCATACAGCTGCCATTTGAACTTTTGGTGCAGAGTTCAGCACAAGCAAAAAGCGATTTTGGCATTAAAGCAAGCTCTCCTATTTGCAGGAGTCAGTGTTTACCTGTTACAGCCGTGACGTCAATTAGAATATCAAAGGCAACTAATGACCATTTGAAGCTGCCGCGGTGGCTCAGTGGTTACGGTGCTCGGCTGCTGAGCCGAAAGACGCGGGTTCGATCCCAGCCGCATTTTGATGGAGGCAAAATGCCAGATGCCCGTGTACTGTGTGATATCAGTGCACGTTAAAGAACACCAGGTGGTCGATATTTCCGGAGCCCTTCACTACGGCGTCCCTCACAGCCTGAGCCGCTTTGGGACGTCATACCACCATGAACCATAATGACCATTTGAAGACAACTAGCCCTGGGTTGGTAAAATATGACAGTTAAATTTTGACTCTATTAGAATATTTTTTTTATACATTGCGGTTGGCTAAAGCAATGCCACACCTTGGCTACCACACTCGCTTCAGACAATGACGAGGAAGGAACGTGTGGCTGTGGCACCTCATGAGCCAATTGCAAAGAGAAAAAAAATGCAAAAAAAATGGAATGCAGTCAGACCAATACAGTTATGATACTAATACAATCAGACTGGAACAGTTACATTACACTGACCATGGGTTAGTACAATAATACAGGTACAATAATACGTACCTGGTAAAACAGCACAAAACAATTGTCTTTCCACAGTTTTTGCTGTAATAAATGCTCTGTCTGAGACTCCGCAAGTATTGCGTCCTCCTGTTTCTCTAGCCAGTCATCCTTCACTGAGCATTGTTGGCCAAACACGTACAAGAAGTGTATGTAATGAAAATTTCTCGAAATCATAATGCTACCACAAGTTTTCTGAAAAATTACTTTCTGAAGATTGCGCCTAGGAGCTTCCCACATCCACATATCTGGTATCATGCCAGCTCCACAAATTCATCGGCAAATAAGAATGTTTTCAAAACATATGGATGTAGATAGTCACACTGTGTGGCCAAAACGCACTGCATTCTGCATGCAGGCACTTGTACTTGTGACAATCAGGGGAGCTGATGGTTTCACTTTCTTGTGATGCTCATGTGCGATTTATAGGTTTGGTTTATGAGGGTTTAACGTCCCAAAGCGACTCAGGCTATGAGGGACGCCGTAGTGAGGGGCTCCAGAAATTTCGACCACCAGGCAATCTTTAACATGCACTGGCATCGCACAGTACACGGGCCTCTAGAATTTCGGTTCCATCGAAATTCAACCGCCACGGTCAGGATCGAACCCACGTATTTCCGGTCAGCAGCCAAGCGCCATAACCCCTGATTCACCACGGCGGCGTGTGATGTACAGAGTGCGCCGAATAAACCGCAACTGAGTGCAGGTTTGAACAGTAAGGAGGTAAAGAGAAAATTGGTGGTTAGCGAGACCAATGCACCACTGTGAAAGAAATACACAACGCAGAAAACTGTACGTTCAAATTGAGCAGCTGCTGCAAGATTTCAGTTTCTTTGCTTCACAGCACCCTGGACAAAAGAAATTTGGGTATGCATGCATTATGTATTCAGTCCTGCATAACTTGGCACAATGAAGGTTTGGTTTGGTTTACGGCGGTTTGACGTCCCAAAGCGACTCAGGCTATGAGAGACGCCGTAGTGAAGGGCTCCGGAAATTTCGACCACCTGGGGTTCTTTAACGTGCACTGACATCGCACAGCACACGGGCCTCTAGAATTTCGCCTCCATCGAAATTCGACCGCCGCGGCCGGGATCGAACTCGCGTCTTTCGGGCCAGCAGCCGAGCACCATAACCACTCAGCCACCGCGGCGGCTTGGCACAATGAAGGCAGAAACGAAAACATCACACAACAAATGAGCAGAGAAATGCACAAGACAACACCGACAGTCACTTTCAGTTATTCATTCACCAACTAAGTCCTATAAGTCCTATGACGCAATGCAACTGTGCAACGGTGATCAGCTCAGAAATCGGTGATGCTTGACATAGTGTAAATAAAGGTATCCAGTGCATGTGCCAGGCTTTCATAGAATTCACATTTTAAAATAAGCCAGGTTATCTTAAACGACTGTGTTCATTGTATAAGGCTGAAGGATTGTGCCTTTTTTGCACAGTTAAAGCGTGGTTTTCGCTCACACGCAGCAGTCGCAAGGGTATGCACCGTGTGTGCGTTCTTCACGCAAAACATGAACGTGCTTTTGTATGAATGAATAAAAAGTCAGTGCTGCTGCTGTCTTTAGATGCTTTTCTGTGCATTCATTCCCAATCGTTTATGTAAAAAAGTGAATACACATCAGCTTGCCCAGCTGGCTACGTTGCTTAATGTAAAAGATGGCGCTGCACAGCTTACCAAAATCAAAATGCAGACTGTAACCAGGAAGTACAAAAGACATATGCACAGTAAAGGGACACTGGTCAAGCTCTGACTTTCAACAGATTTTCATTAGTGACATTCCTTCTGTTCTGTTCACATCTTTTGCACTATATTGTCATAATGTAATACTAACTCGCTCATGTTGACATTCTGTTCAGCAAAATGAAAGTCAAATGAAGTTCAGTTTTTTTCTTCTGGCTGGCTTAATTGACAAAAAATTAAGTTCAGTTCATGCTGTTACTTTCAGTGGAAAGAGGCTGGACAAAGCAAAGTCCATGCAATTTGCAGGTGCATGCCAGACACACAACAAAGCTTTCTTCCTTCGAAGTGTCTGAGATCTTGTATAGACAGAATGCGAACTGCTGCAAGAGCTCTATCCAGATGCAACATTCAGTAGACCTATAAATCCATCGATATGACACATTGCCCAGAGCTGTGTGCCCCTTCAGGAAGGTATGAATGCTACCGTTAGAAGTCTTATTGCTCCATGATTCTTGCTTTCATTCTTATTACGTCTGACGTGGTTAGGTTAGATTAACTGTCGATATGGAACTCAAGTGGCAGTTGCTGTGCTTCTGGACGAAACTCTATTAGCAGTTGTCGTTACGTCTGGATGGAAGTTTAGCCACAGCATTTTTTTTTTGTTCTCGTTCGGGTTGCATAGGCGTGGGGCTTTTTAAGCGCATCAAAATCATTTTCACTGAGTTCACTTATCATCCTATTCCAGCGCAATTTATCGTATTTCATTTCAGACAGAAAGACCTTCAAGGTGACGCAAGCAATGTTGCGAGCTATGAGACTGCGTCAAAAGATGCAACCCGTATTGCACTCGCAAACCTGAAACTAGTAAAATATGCACACAACCCGAAACTATCAAAACATGCACGACTGTGCAAAGACAACATGTGCAAAACTGTGCAAAATCAGACGACTATTCGTTGCACTATGACCACCGCAAGAACAGAATAAAGTAGTGTGCTGCCGTGAATTTGTTCAGGAAGCAATCTTCAAGTTCTAGCAAGCAGAACGTTAAAACAGAGCGGCAAAGGTGGTCAAAGAAGAGAAGGCATGCAGACGATCGCTTTACCTCGGGGCTTTCGGCCGTTAGGAAACCCCATCATGGGATCGTACTCGGGCTGAAAAACCTTCTTCTCTGGTTCCATTACTGTCATCCACGCTGTGTCATTCTGGACGGTCATCCTACCGTACCACTGCCCCATAACTTTTTTTTTTTTTTACCACTGGTTCCCGAGAGCACACGTCCTTTCCAACCGCTCTACAGTGCCCTTAGAGCTGCCCACAAGCAGGACTCCAGGCTTGTTCCTGCTCACCTTGCCTGCTCGACGCAGTGAAAATAAAAAGTTTCAAAAATCAAAAATAACTTCAATTCGTTGCATTTCAAAACAGTTTTAGATAAATGTTGAACAATATTTGAAGTAAATATGGTGGTGCGTTTAGAAAACAAATGACTATAGAGGTCGCAAGTAGAGTAACGTTTTCATCGTCAGCGTGTGCGTTGCGCGCAAAACTTGAAATTCAGCCAATTTAGCCAGTTGACTTGCGCGCTCTTTGTCTTTAGTCGTATAACCAGTATAACTTTTAGCGGCTCGATGGTTTACTCTGCCATTAAAGGCAGCAAATAGTAACACTGCGAAGTGGTGGGACCATCTCGAACAGCGGTTACTGAGGTACTAAGACGGCGCAGCTCTCACGTTGTCCCTGAAAAAATGGATCAGTACGAGAGGCTCGAAATCGTTGGACGAGGGGCCTACGGGTATGTCGACGACGACGCGTTTTGGTCAGCAAGTCCGCGCTGACAATGCGCGCTACACTGTCGTACAGCAAATATGTAGCACTCGTGGCTAAACAGCGTAGCAATTCTGTCTGTGTTCTCGTTGTGCAGGGTCGTAACGCTTTGCTACAAGAAGTCTACGGGGCGGAAGGTAGTCATTAAGCACATCCCCGTGCAGCAGATGTCCATGGAAGAGAAAGAGGGCTCCCTGACCGAGGCCAAGGTGCTGGCGATGCTTCACCACCCTAACATCGTTGCCTACTACGACAGCTTCCTCGACGAAAAGAGCCTGGCCATTGTTATGGAGTATGCACCAGGTTAGTGACACAGAAGGACACAGTGCGCATATTAAACAGTGACTTGTCAAAGTTAAAGGCAGCTACAGTTTACCTACATATACACAGTAGGTCCGAATTAGAGCATTCCCATTCAAATCCAAGCACTCAAACTGGTTTATTACCACTGGTGATCAACGCATGCTAATTAGAGCCCATAAATGCATGTCCGTTAAGTGCTTTGATATGAACAAGGCATGCTTAAATTTTTTTAAATGCGTTAGCATTAGAACGCCCATCATGGCGTATGTCAGGCATTGGCGTGTGAAGCCTCGGGTGGAGAGGAGGCAAAGTGGAGATGGGTAAATGCACTTTCAAGGGAGATCAGGGAGGGAGAAAGAAAGGGCGAGAGAGGGAGGGAGAGGAAAGGGGAGAGTAGAGGGCAAGTCGGTGGGAGGTGATGGTTGGAGAGAACCGCAGCCGCCAATCAGAAGCGAGGGGTGGGGAGAGTGGCGAGAGGTTTACAGCGTGGCACACTGTGACTGATAGATTGGATCACTTGGGGAACACTAACGTAAGCTCCACGTGAGCACAAGATTTGTGTTTCGTTCTCCAAGCACGTAAGCTTCAAGAAAACTGACAGTTCAATTAATGTCCGGCTATACAGCAGTGCAGATACTGTAGATTATGTTAGCTTTCAGTGAATTAGTAGTACACTGGGCTGCTAGAATGAATGAGAAGGAGGGCTCACAGTGTTCCTTAAGGAAACAAAACCAACAAAGTACACTTGATACAATGTACACTGTACTCAGAGCTATGTGAGCTAAGCATTATACATACACAGCATTAATAATGCTGAACCTGAAATGTGAAAAATTCAGTGTTGCCTGAGACATTTAGACAGGTGAAATGTGACCATACTACGTTCCATCCAGTGCAGTGATAAAGAAATAATGGGGTTGCTCAACAGTGACATGAAAAACCATGTTAAGTTTACTGCAAAGGCTGCACACAAGACTTATAAAGCAGCTGAGAGTTCTAACTATTGACATTCAGACTGAAACAAAAATTAGTGCTGTGTGGAGAAAAGTTCCATGGCGGCCAGCGGCAAGGTTCTGACGCTGTGTTGCAGGTGGGACATTATATGAATACCTCAGGCAGAGGGGCCGTGCTCTGCTTCCGGAGAAGGTGATGTACCGCGTGCACTCGCTTGTATTAGCTTGCACGTTTTGATGTGCATTTGTGTTCCCTCGTCACCCATGTTTGTGAGATGGCAAACATTCTGTTTTCCATCACCAGGAGGTGCTGAACTACTTCGGACAAATTGTGCTTGCCCTCGAGCATGTACACTCCAGGCAGATCCTGCACAGGGACCTCAAGACTCAAAACTTGCTTTTGAGTCAGAGCAAGACTATAATCAAAGTCGGCGACTTTGGCATCTCCAAAATTCTCAGCAGCAAGAGCAAGGCAGAAAGTGTGAGAGCTTCTTTCCTACAAGTGTGCAGTTTGCCAGCGTTACAAGGAGCACATGCAGCGTGCAAGGAATGCATGCAGGAGGCAACACAAGTGTTGACCATCCAATAATTGTGTTGTTTTTTCTTTCTGTCTACATTCCCTAGTATGATGGGTGTACCATGAAACCATACCAACTTGCCTCATTTTCTGCACTTACCAGTGCTGCCACTATAAAACACAGCTTCTTGAACGGTGCACCTTTAAAACACTTGCTGCCAGACTAGTTCATTCATTTTGGCTATCAGGAAAAGGTTTTACAGTTTTACGAGGATTAACGTCCCAGAGCGATTCACCTAGGCTATGAAAAACGCCGTAGCGGAGGGCTCCGGATAATTTTGACCACCTGGGGTTCTTCAACGTGCATTGATATTGCAGAGTACACGGGCCTGCAGCATACTATATCTGTTTCTGAAAGCATGTTAATAAATAACATGGCTTTTCAAATGCTCCTGCAAAATGTGCCGTTTACTAACACTACCCATGACATACGACCGAAAAGTTGCATGCCCACACATAATTTCTCTACTTGGTGTCAGGTAAATAAATTTAAATTAATGTTGTCATGTGATGGCAACAATACCTGTCCAAAAATGTTGCTGCCTTTAATAAAAAATTCTGACCGAATAAACAACTCTAATTTCAGCTGGTCGGCACTCCAAACAACCTCTCACCAGAAATATGCGTAGGGAAACCGTAAGTACTTGCTTGCTTTCACATTTTTTTTCTTCTTGAACAGCAGAATTTCTGCCTTTTCATGATGTGTTCGCACACGTGCAAGAAAGTGCCTTCATACTTTGCCCTGTCTGAAATTATTTCAGCTACAACCAGAAGAGCGACATATGGGCGCTGGGCTGTATTCTCTACGAGCTGCTGACACTGCGGCCTCCGTTTGAAGGCAATGTGAGTCTGTCATTTTTACACTTATTTTGCTAAGTCATATCCCTTATTTTCTGCACCTGTTATCACAGGCCACTGAGCAGGGATATCAGTTTGCATATTGGAGTCTATCCGAACCATACAATGTTGATGTGTTAGCATTAGAAGCCCTGCTGCGAAGAAGTGTCCAGCGTAGTGTGGGGTGCGCCACCTGTCACGGTTGGCAGGTGCCACAGTGGGGGGAGGGAAGTCTCCCTTTTCCAACTGTAGGGGAGAGGCTGCAAGGTGGCTGCCACGGGAACAACCCGACGGGTGGCTACCATGGAAGGTGGACAGCCAATCAGATTTTACCGATTAATGCACTAAGCCAGCAACCTTATCTCTTTAAGCAAAAAGAAGACTTAATGCTAAAGTGTCATTGCATCATGATAATTAACAGCCTCCATAACATTTATTCTAGGTGCCAGTAAAACCTCCCGAATACTACTGTAGTTACCATTACAAGCACTGCAATAAAGCCCAGTCTTTTTAACTCAACCCATGGTTAACCTCATGCTGCGTCAAAAGGAAACACAATTGCTAACTGCATTCAGAGTCAATCTGAAGTTTAGTGTCGTCATATACGTATACCCCTGCATGTGCACCCATGATCCATTATCCCAAACCCTCTCTTTCCAGTTAGTCTTTAAAACAAGATGGTGTGTGACATTTTTGAATATTACATGGATGCCTTTACTTTGTAACTGAACAGTAAAGATAGGTGCTCATAGAAGTTTCTGGAATGTGAAAGGCAAGAGGTAGCTTAATTTTCTTACCACCTGAAGGCGCTGTCTGACACTCAGATTTCAATGTGCAGGTCTTACATGAAAGCGCGCACAATACTTTTAACTGCTGACACAAGGGACCTTATTGTAGCGAAAACCTTGATTAGCACTCACAACCTGCTAATTAAAGACTTTCATCATACAGTTACAGTGTCAAAAAAGTGATACCGTGCTTTGTCACGCAGTGCACAATTATGAAAGATTGACGATCTCTAGCACCTGCCGTGGTGGCTCAGTAGTTAGGGCGCTCGGCTACTGAGCCGGAGTACCCAGGTTCGAACCCAACCGCAGTGGTCGCGTTTCGATGGAAGCAAAGCACAAAAGGTGCCCTTGTGCTATGCAATGTCAGTATGTCAGTGCACGTTAAAGATCCCCAGGTGGTCGAAGTTATTTTGGAGACCTATACTAAAGCACCTCTTTCTTCCTTTTTTCTTTCACTCCCTCCTTTGTCCCTTCTCTTATGGTGCAGTTCACCGAGATAAATGAGAACAGTTACTGTGCCATTTCCTTTCCTCAAAACCAATTTTCATTTCATTTTAATCACTAGCAAAACCTGAAAAACTGATCAGCCAACTTTAAAAACCAGTCCTGTGCTGAGCTTTGGTGCTTGGAACAGCGAACTGGAGTGGGGCTGTTTGTGTGGGGAACTGAAGTGGGTTTTCTGCAGCACGGTTAAAAGTCACTGCAAAGGGATATCACTTTAACATTTTTTAGAGAAAGCAGACTCCTTATTTAAAGGAGGAGAAACCACTTGAAGTTTAAAAAATTCAAATGCCACAAAATGGAAACCAGCTGGAACTACTACCATGGTTCCAGTTCTGCAGCTGTGTACTTTCTAAACTTTCAAATTTTTCTTTTTTCCAACCAGGTAGAACTAAATACTGCAAAGCAGCCAACAAATACAAAATCAAATATGTCCTAGAGCTAAATACTGGAAAATAGCCAACAAATACAAAATCAAATAAATCCAACTCTGAGAAATATAAAGGTCCAAACAAATTCATTATAAATTTTAGCCGTAATCCTACTTCTGTGGATAGCAGTGCAGGTTGTTTTTAGGCTCTACCTGCATAGTAATAAAATTTTTAATGCACTATAATCTGCCATTTTTTCTGACTGCATCAAGCATGCACTTGTTCTCTAGTAGATTAGTTATGAATCAACATACGCGATTAAAAAGGTAGTTGCTTTTATAACTTAGGTTCAGGTGCCTTGAGTGAAAATTATAGAGAGCTCTAATTTGTGAACTACTATAATGCCAATCACACATCGTTAATAATCGCAAAACTATCAACTCTCTACCTGTTTCTTACATTACACCACAGCACATAGTGCACAAAAGCAAAAAAAAAAAGGCAAACTGTTTTGTTTATTCCCGTTTATTGCAATAAGGTTTTACTGCCGCTGTTTACCATCGCTGCAACCATACAAAAATGTTCGTCAATGCGTTGTGCTACAACATTCGCATTCACTCCCTACCACCAACTATCATATTGTCATATCTCATTCAGCACGTCCCGAACCTAGTGATCAAGATCATCCGTGGCGAATATGCCCCCGTGCCCACTCACTACAGCGTTGAGCTTCGTCGTCTCCTTGAGAGGCTTCTGCAAAAGGAGCCTTCGATGCGGCCATCTGTCAACCAGATCCTAGCACAGCCGATTCTTCTGCACATTATCTGCAACCTCTACCTCACTGTTGGCTCTCTGCCCTGTGTTGCCCAGTAAGTAGAAGCAATACACTAATGGTATGCATGAGTGGGAACTGCACGCTTTTAAATGACACGATAGCACTGCTGACAGGTTGGAGCCGCTCGCATGCTAGTCTAAAAGTGTCGTGTGTATTCAATGTTTTGAGCAAGAATGCTCACAGGACTCCCCACTCAGATCTATCTAAAGACAAATGTCTGCTTGCCACAGTGAAAGACACAGGGGTAGATTTAGGAGCAAAGAAGGTGGCATGGGGGGGGGGAGGAGCCCATCCTCTTGCCCTAGCGAGAAGTTTTATTCACAAAAGCCACACTGAACCCAATTTTTAAAATAAAAAAACAGCGAAGATAAAAATGGGGAAAAGCTTACCCAAGCTTTGTGCTTTGCCTGCAGGAAAGACCGTCTGTCTTCGTCGCTGTCCCTTGCTAGCATCGGACGATGCTCCCGTGCCAGCTCAGGTACGATCATCACGTCCTTGCTCAAGTCAAATACACTGCTACTTATAGTGTAAAAGCCAGGCTTAAGTTTACACGTCTGCTTTTAAACTCAGACTCTGCTATTCATGAATTTATTCTGCTGGCCGCCCATGGACTTAAACATACCTCAGGATTTCAAAAGCACGCAAAATGTAAATATTGCTGCGGAGCTTTGTTATGTTTGTTTTTCTGTGTTCTTTGTTTATTGTCTCCGGTGCACAGCTTTACCACTTTCCATTTGCTACGTAAGAGCAACCAGAATGCTATGGCGTGATCGTGGTAACACATGACAGCTTCTACAATGTCTAGGATTGCTCTTATCTCGAAAGTTGACAGTCACCCTTAAATTGAGCAACGAGCATTCCCGATTGAAATGACTGCTTTGTAGGCTGAAAAGTTTTGTGATATCACCACTTTGCATGTTCATGCACTGTATATCGTGTACAGTCAAGAGTAACTGTGACATTATCTCTTCACACTGTGAACAGTACAGATTACTTGTATTTTAAATTGCCATTTCTGACACTGGCAAATTCTCCAGGAGATCTATCAACTTCACTGCTTGTGTGGCAAAGCAGCAAGGTGGAAGCAACGAAGTTTGACGTGCCTGATGGGCACGGCTGCATTAACGAAGTGGCTATTGGGTTGAATTCAGTAGTGGGCATCACTGCACAGGGAAGCGTCATCGTTTGGAACATGGTACTGTTGGAATCGTTCATTCCAAATACTTTTTTTTTCTTTCAGTACATGTAAAAAGTGTGCACTATAGTCGGATACAACTTAAGTCTGCAGTGAAGCTCCGCCCACATTCAGGGCCGCTGCACAGAATTCCTCCACGACAAAAAAGTAGTCCGTTGTTAAATCTTTTCTTGTTACCTAAACAAGAAGCAAATCACAAGAAAAAAATTATAAGTTCTAAAATTTTGATAGCTGGCTCGTTTAATAAAGTCAAACATTAAAAAGCTGATTTCGTTTACTGTTGTGATTGGCTAGCGGAGTAATACAAGACGCCGCGGACCGTGGCACAGTGTTGACAACTGCTGTTTGTTTAAGTTGTATCCTACTATAGTTGATCTGGTCCTGGAATTCAGAAAAAACAATGTATGCATGCAGTTGTAGATTTTCCACAGTTTTCAGTGTCTTTCCATCGTTCACTGATAGAACTAAAATATCACTGTGATTTCATTTCTTATATCTAATTCTGCTCATTTTAATGTTTATACCAAGGGTGCAGACTTGCTTGCAAATGCAGCTGTTGCTCGGTATAAACGTAACAATGAAAGGAAAGGGAACTAGTATTGAAACAATGTCATCAATTTGTTGTCAGGTTCAAACAATCTCACAGTGGATATCATCTCTACCCTTTCCCCTTCAGGCAGCAGCAGCAGGGGAGAAAACATACAAACCAGAAGTTCTGAAGGACCACCACAGTGATCACATTATACGTGCCAGCTGTGGAACTGATTTCATTGTTTTGTTGTCAGGTAAACCATTAACTCACCAGTTATTCGCTTAGACAGAAATACCCTGTGCCATGGCGCTTTTTGGCCTCAGATGCCCTTGGGCCATAAAAAAAATCCATCACCTACTTGCTTAGTTAGTTACTTTGTAAGCTAGAGTAATCAAAGGTCCACGCATGTGTTCTTCAGTTCTTGTCATTAGCCATATTAGTTTTTCTTTTTTAGACTTATCATGGAAGTGTAACCAACCTGCTTATCACTTAAGCTTTCTACGTGTTTTGCGTTACTATCAATATAGGCTCTGGGTCTAGGTTACTATGCATTACTGCAATTCTCAAAGCAATTTTTTAGGTAAAGGAGCTTGGTCCTAATAGAAATTCTGTTTTGTTTACGCTACTGTCATCTTACAGTGCCCGAAAATGGGTATAACACAATGCCCAGCTAATTCTCCGAACAACCCAAGTGCCTCTGATTTATTATTCAGCGATAAAACTAATTGCAGAGCTTTAGAATATGAAGCACAATTCCAAGGCAAGTTAGGGTACTTGCAATTAACATGAAGTGTGCATTAAAGCAAACAGAGGTGTAATCTTTGTCACTAACACTTCGATTAATGCTCATTACTTGCAGAACGCAAGATTCTGCTGTCTTGTGGGTGTGGTCAGTCAGGCAGCCTTGGTCACGGAGACCATTCTGACATTTCTAACGTACGTCTGACATTAATCCAAGTCACATAATGTGACATGTCATACACTTTTTTATCTTTCTTGCACATAAGGTAACCCAGTGGGCAATATTATTTCAGCTTTCTTTTTGTTTTTCCAGAAGCCGAAAATAGTGGAAGCCCTGCTCGGCCATGAAATATGTGACGTGGCTTGTGCAGCATCGCATGTTGTCGCCATCGACGAAAACCACGAAGTCTTTGCGTGGGGAGATGCCAGACACGGTTTCTGCCTTTTATTGCTTTTTTTTCTGTATAGTGTTTCTAAGGCTGGATGCCTTGGTCACCCAGCAGGCCTAGCTTACCTGTCTTGCATGTGAACAATTTCGCGGTGCAATGAAATGCCAATCTGACAGCAGCCAACTGCATCTACATAGTCAAAAAGGCAAATTTCCTTTTCAATAAATTACATTACCGATCTAACTAAATAATTTGTAGGTTCTTTTCAATCCGTTGGGAAGAGATTCAACTCTAAACATTAGGGTTTGAAGCATACAGAGTAATATTGCTGCATGCACACTGGCTTAGTGTGCACTGTGACAATACATGGCACAAAACAATGAAAATAATGCACAGTGCAATTGTATTTTTTGTTCTGTGGTTACACAGCAACCATTTCACATTGTAGACCCACTTAAATTTAAAAATAATGATAACTTAAAGGGATAACTAATAGAAGAATTTAAGCATCCGCTTGCATCTTCTTGCATTAACACTGTGCACTTCTTTGACAGGTATGCTGGGGTTAGAACTTTCGGCTTCAACGGACCTCCCGGTGAAAGTGGAACTTCCCAGGGGTGTTTTCCCCATACGTTGCTTCTGCACTGCGGACAGCAGCTTCCTCATCACGGATGCGGGCGAGCTATGGGTCTGCGGCAGCAACAGGTCCGACACTTAACCGCACGTACACACGCGCGCACACACACAGGTCAACTCTGCCCAATTTTTGTTCCCCAGTAAAATTTTGTTCTTTGGCCTTTCACGGCTCAGTTGACATCCATTAGGAAGCAAAAAATGAAAAGATGCAGTCTGCAAAATCTGAAGTCTAAAATGGAGTAGTTTTTCCCATCTCTCGATTCAAGCTCCTGGCGCCAATACTGTCAGTAAGAGAATTATTGACTCTGCGATTGCTGCCTGGAAATTAACAGCGGTATGGTATAGCCTCGGAGATCTGTAAATGACAAAGTACGCAGTTTGCTAGTGAAATGGCTGGGGGCAGTTTATAAAATGTCCTTTTTCAGTGAAGGCACTTCTTTCGTCATTAGACTGTGGTAATAAATTGGTAGAGGCAAACTTCAGTTTGTTCTCAGAGTCTGTTTAATATGTGATAGTAAACAATGAACTTTGCCGCATGGGTGCAAGTGCCTATAGACTCTTTTTAGGCAAACTGCTAATAAATAACGTATGGCAGGTTTCAACCAATAAATTTAATAAAATTGATGTCAATTTTTCAAGTGCTTTTGCCGCTGAGGCAGTCAGTGCCAGGTTAAGAGGCGTTTGAAGTCACATGCATTGAGCACGCAGCCTCTAGAGTAGAGTTGACGAGTCATCCCCAGCACAAGTATAATGACATTCAGCATCAAGCATCACATAACAAAGTTCCTTTGCAGGACTCCTCTGCACAGTGCCAGATGCACTGCAAAAGAAAGTAAAAATTATTTCAAGCCACTTGCATTCTGCCACGACGTTTGTGTTGTCACACACTGCTTGTCATGTCTCCCCTACTGCTCAACTTGCTTTGTCGCAGGAACAACAAACTAGGCATCGCAAATGGTGGGAAGGACGTTGGAGAATTCACAAGGCTTCCCCGACACCTGTTTGCATGCCACACTGTGACTTCCGTGGCTGGAAATGAAGATGGCACCATCGTTCTGACTGGTGAGATGATGCAGTCACGCGAGACTCAGTCCTCGGGGCTCTTTCAAAATCAGATTGTGGACACAACTCAAGAACGAAGTACATGTTAGTAGGTGCATGCTAGCAGGTGCATGCTAGCAGGTGCACGGCAGTTGACAAGCAATGGCGTGATAATAGGCTGATGCCACTGGTTGGAGGACGTCCTTGGAAAGGCATCTGCCACTTCTTTCTTTAGCTGTGTCCCACTGTAGTAGAATGGGTCCCGTTTCGATTAGCTTATCCCTTCTAGTGCTCCCTCCTGCAGCCACTGAACCCTGAACAGAGCATGCTGTCTGGGTCTATAGCAGTTCAAATAGGATTCCACTAACATTGTAGTACCTCAGAGTTCAGGAGGGGCAATTTGTACTTTATCATTTGCGTGGCTTTTCAGTCAAGTTCAGCTGTTCAAGAATTTGAAAGCACAGGGAGCGAGGGACAATTTTCTGATTTTCAAATTTTGACCAGGATGGCAACTTGTGCCGGCTGGTGATATTCCACAGTGTTGGCAATGCAAAATGATAACAAGAGGTGTGGGGGCAGCAGCACAGTTTGTTTCGGCTGAGATAAAGAATCTTCTGTACTATAATTCTTACAAAACGACCTGACTCTGGACATACAGCTCATGGCAAAAGCCTGTACCATGCCACGGGACGCTAGCAGTTTAAACACTGACAAGCCCCATTGCATTCATGACTTCTCTGCAGATGTTGGTATGGTCTTCCTTCTCGGCATGCAACAAAGTTCAGCTGCCGCTACCACCAGTGGCAGCATACCTGTCAGGATGGTCTCTCTTGAAGCACAAGCTACACATGTGGGCTGCGCAGGGGACTTGTTCGTGGCCATCCTTAAAGGTTCGTCAGCACCGCATACAATGTTCCTATTGAAGTCTATTGATCTATTTAACTTCTCGTCGCGAAGAGTCCTTCCTAGAATGTTTCTCCCAGCTGAACTGGAGCCTTGTTTCAGGGTCAAATTTTGCACAGAAATGGCACTTGGTAGCGAGTTTTGTTTTATGATAAATTAGAGTGGGGTATTTAACTGCTTCGGCTAAAATTAATTGAAACACCACATCATCTGCATCACTTCCATGCAAAAAAAAAAAAAACAGCAGGATCGGCAGCAGCAGGACAAAAGCAAGCAACGTGAAACATGGAGTGCTTCTCCCCCTTCCGAGGCCAGAGATGGCGCTGCTGGCACAGCTGCATGAGTGCAGCTGTTATGCTGCTCTGCATTCAAATAGGAGCCGTAGCACTGTAGCAGTGTTCTCCCAGTAAACATAAAGACCCAGTAGATTGAGCATGGCCCTACCAGGCATGCGCCTGAACTCTCCAAGATCACTGACTTTGAAGGGACACAGAGAACTCAATCTAATTTTTGTTCAGAGTAAAAATCAATTTAAACTTTAAAAGATTAAAAACTTTTCCGCCATTCGACTAAACTCGTGACATCAAGACAGAAAAGGATTCAGTGATCGGCATTGCGAAGTGTATGGCAGACTAGCCTAAGGCATTCATGCACAAAAAAACTTCCTTCATAACGCCGCAGTTTGCATACAAAAACGGCCAGTGGTGCCAATAACTGTACAGTAGAACCTCGTCGATACATTTCCGGATCCGAATTCCCAGTTCATGCGCTCAATATCGTAAGCAATAAAAGTCTGACAGAGTTACTCTGGTCTGGTCTTCTAGCGAATGCGTTTGTGGATAGTACAATTTCAGCGAAGTAAACTCATTTTGTGAAATTCTGATCACATGATACGTTTAGCGACCAACAGAAGGTGTGCTAACATATGAGCTGGCTGGTCTTTGGGGCACGCGACATGAGTCGAACCGTAGCGGTTGCCAGCCACCAGGGCGGCTTCTCCGCACGCAGTGCTTAAGTAAATGGGGGCGAAACACTCAAAATCTGGCTATGATAACGCGAGCATACAAGCAGGCCTGGCCTGGCATGGATGCATGTGCGGCAGTCAGCTGCCTGAGTGGCTTCTCCGCAGTGCATAAACATGATGGTGCAAATCATCTGAAAACGACAAAAATGCAATAGAACGAACGGGCCAACGTGGGACGTGCCGCATGAACAGAAACAGAAGCCCACTGCCATAGTGGCTTCTCCGCAGTGCACTAGTTCGAAGGGGCTAAGCATTTGAAAATGACAGTGACAAAGAAGAAGTATCTGCTAGTTTCGCCCTTGCCAGTCACCGTATTGGATACGTTGCGAAGTTTCTTTTTCACTAAGAACAATATAAATGCAGATACAGTTCTACAAGCACTACAAAACCTCTTCAGACATTGCGCATAACAGGCCTTATAGTAAGTGGGAGCATCTATAAATGCCTTTGCACTTTATTGTTTAGTCACATTTTTCGAAATCTTAAAGTGTTTTGGATGGTACGCTTTCCCGGATAATGTGCTTTTTGTCAATGTTAAAAACAAAAAATGTGTCATCGAAGTTCTATTGTATTTCATTTTTTAATCTTTTCTAGCTCGTAAAAGCACAGTTTTCAGTGAAAAAAGGCTCCTCTGTCATTATGCTGTTTTAGTTTTGCACATGATTTGACCCACTCCTGCATGAGCCTGAAGAAGGCCTACATTAACAAAAAATTAAAAAAGAATGTGATGATCTATATAGATACAGGCCAACTTCACTTTATCTTCACAGTCCCCGTAAAAGTAGTGTCTGAACTTTGCCCCTCAATTCTGAACAGTATGGAACCAAGAACGAAGGGACGTGTGCATTCTCCGACAACACCTATTCTCCGAGTATGTTTTCAGTGCAAATCCCATTACTTTACAGGCATAAAGTTCGTGCAGTGGAAAACATTGAAGCCAGACAACACACCAGCAAAGGTCCTTCCAGCTCCGCATTTACCAGATGGCTCCAAGGTTTCTGCCTTGGCCTGCTCTCCTAGCATCATTGCAACAGTGGTTACCAAAGGCCTTTTAAAAAAAAAAACTGACCGCTAGCTGTCATGTTTAGGCTGAGAGTGCCAAACGATGGAGTTTTCTGATCTTGTACCCGAGTGAAAGATTTACGTGATGTTTGCCTACCTGATTTTCTGAAAGGCCAGCACTGTAACATGAGATATATCAGCAGCTGTTACTCAGTAATGTATCTGAAATATATTAAATTTTTTACACATACTTTTTTGTTTTTTTCACTCATTTTGTTTATCTCTTGTGTTTTGTGAATGCTTACAAGTAATTCAAATAAAGCAATTTTGCACTGGGATTACACTACGCATTCACATTATGCCAACTGCATCCACCACAAAGCAGGCACTAATCTTAAGCACAAGGAAGGCTCGCATATACTGCTTGCAACCTCTTAATTGATTTCAAAGATTTTGCGCCTCTTGTTCTTGGATAGCTGACTCCTTGTTAACTTGCCATTTGTCATCACTTCTTGTTGCAGTGCATAACGAATTTGGCCTGCGCTCGGCTCATGCGAATGTGCATCTTTTTGACAACTTCCATAGCTCTGCGGTAGTACTTGCTGTACGGCTAGTTGGTTCATGCTATAAATTTGAATGGCACAAAGGACACGAACGCAGAAAATACAGGGTAGACAGCAAGAGCGCCTTTTCTATCCAGCCTGTATTTCCTACGTTTGTGTCCTTTGTGCCGTTCAAATTTATTCCATAGCTTCATGAGCACATGGCAATGTTCAGGCTCTTTGCAGAGCTCAATCATGGTAGATTCAGTCACACTGACCTAGTCACCTGCAGAACCAAGCTCTGAATTATGACAGCATAACATTGCTTCATGGGAAATGAGTTTAGGGGAAAGCATAAAAGCACTGCAAGAGTTTTGCATAAGTGTACAAAAAGGCCGCTGCCACCAAGATGTACAGTTGAACCCGGATATAATGAACTCAAAAGGGAAAAAGTTCGATATGTAAAAAATGGCAACAGATGTGCTTATCTGTAACCTAGAAGCAAGAATACAATGTATCCCTGTTAGTGATGCAGTCTTGCAGCGATGTGCACCCGCCGGCATGCCAGCAGCGCACCACTCACTAGGCACCGGTAGGCCTAACATGCTTCGCACTGAAGCCATACCGGACGGCTCTTTGGAACTAATCACTGCCTGTCATAGATGTCTAATCCTTTTAGCAGTACAATATAAATACAGCAATCAATCATTAAAATTCAAGCCGCCGCGGTGGTTAAGTGGTTATGGCACTTGGCTGCTGGCCCGAAAGACGCGGGTTTGATCCCGGCCGTGGCGGTCGAATTTCGATGGAGGTGAAATTCTAGAGGCCTGTGTACTGTGCGATGTCAGTGCACGTTAAAGAACCCCGGATGGTCTAAATTTCCGGAGCCCTTCACTACAGCGCCCCTCATAACCTGAGTCGCTTTGGGACATTAAACCCCCATAAACCAAACCATAAGCCATTAAAATTCAGGCACTGTTGATTTCCGCAACGTCTTCGGCAGCGAAGTGAGCGGAGCACGCCAGGTGAGGGCCACCTTAGGCTTTAGTTAGGTTAGCTTCACAGCATGACAGTGATGTGGCGTGGAAAATAAGTACACGAGATCGAAGCACACCCTCCAGCACTCCTTACGTTCACCTCGTTGCACGGTTTCACATTGCCAGCACTGCCAGCAAGTGTCCAAGGCTGCGTAATAACACATCTACGCCCGCAAAAAAGTGATAAAGAAGCGTCCTTAGGAGAAGCGCCACTAGTAGGGGCGTGGCACGCAATTCGATATATCAAACGGCCGACGAAATCAGAGCTCGATATGGTCCGTGACTTTCCCAACCACACTCTGTGTGCACAATATAACCAATAATTCGATATATCCGGGCTCGACTGTAGTGCTGCCGCACTACCATAAGATGAAGAGTAAAACAACTCCATCCAATTATTTTTTTTTGTACTAATGATTCTCTGGCTCTCCCAGGCTAAATTGACACTTACCTAGCAGCAAAAGACCCATTTATCAACGGGGAAAATTGGATTTAAGAATCTTCCTGCTAGTCAATTCAAGCTCATGATGTCCTTTCCGAAAAGGATGAGCTGCCGCCGTTTTGAAATGAACGGTGGGGATCCACGCTCAAATATCAGTGTCAAAGCATATACTATACTTGTGAAATCGACCGGTGATGGAGACACCTGCATTTCATTTTTTGGTCTTTTTTAGCTTATAAAAGCTCTGTTTTCAGCCAGAGGGATCAATTTGTGATTAGAATACTGCACCCTATCGACAGAGGCCAACTTCTATTTTCTCTCAGTATCCTTTTAGTGATATCCTATAGATAAAATCAGAAACCTGAACTGGACCTGGGCAGGACATATACTGCAAACATGGAACCCACGGTCTGTTGGAGCAACAAAGTGTGCATCACAATAAGGAAAAAACGTACCACGGAATGGCAGAGAATCAGGTGGGGAAATGGGATTAGGGAATTTGTGGGGATGGAGTGGCCACAGCTTGTACCGGACAGGGATGACTGGGGATTAGCGGGAGAGGCGTTTTCCTCTGGCAGATATAACCGGGCTGATGAATATGGGATGGGGTCCGTGAGAGAAATGAGGTTCAAGAAGCTTCTCACTAAAATTCTCACTACACAGTCATGTCTTGGAACTCCCTCTGCAGATGCACACTATAGAAGTAGCAACAGTAAACCGGTACTCGTTCTTTTACATTTGTTGGCGTCAAACTGCACTTTGAGAATGTCACAGCAATCAAAGAGCTGTCAACGCTGAAGTAGAGGAAAGTGGCACAGTGCCCTCAGCACTACCCCCACTACAGCCATCAGCTCTTGGCAAACACCTGCCTGACATTGAGGTTGATTCTATGATCGGACAGGTACTCTGCCTCAGAGCTCCAGTCAGCCACCGCACTATCACCGCACCCTTCACTGGCACTACTCCACGGCTTGTCGTCGCCACGCGGCAGCACGAGCGGCACAGCGTGGTATGCCACTCTGGATTCGCCGCTCATCACGACGACGTCTCCGCTTCGGAGAAACATGGCCGTCGGCTTGACGTCTCTGGTTGCGCCGCCGATGAGAAACACAGCCGTCTGACCAAAGCTCACGGAGAAGAGAGGCGAGTCGAGATCGAGCTCGGAACGGTCGACGTGGCCGCTCAACGTGGAGTTCACGGCGTAGTAGTTGACGATGGCGGCCTCGGGTTCGAACCCCGGGTACCCGAGCAACGCTGCCAGCTTCTTGACCAACGTCCCGAGGCAGGCGGGGAAGGCGGACACGTTTTCGAGGTCGTACACCTTTGTGTCCCAATCGTGGTGCACGCCTAAGGTTACCCACCGGAGCTGCTTGTAAAATGTGTCGCGGTTCAGAGACGCGGGAAATAAGTCAGGCGGCCGCAACGCCTTTATATTCGTGCGGTTCGGAGGGTGTGGGTAAGAGCGCAGCGTACGGCTTATCCACTGTCGCTGTCCCCGCGGTGTGAACGGATTTGGAAGAACTATGAGACCGGGATTAGCCGGCACGGAATAGCAGAGCAGTTCTGTGTCGGCGACGATGCCGACATCGCCGCAATCCGGCGTCGTCTGCAACCGTGCGTGCAGCTCGATGGGGAAGTCCTCGGGCCTTTCGAAGTCGATCACTGTAGACAGATCCGGCCGCACGGCTCGTCTTTTGTAGTACTTGAAGTCTACCTTGAAGACATCGTTGCTGTCATCGTTGCTATCGTCGTACATGTTTGCGAGATAACCTAATCAACTGCCGGACTATAACCGTACCTCAATGTGCGTGAACGCGCGAATGTGAATGCATCGGGATCTGCTCTTTTTCCCGCTTTCTCGCCGCGTAGATAGTAAATGATGACGTCATCGTTATTATCTTGCAGAGGAAGTTCTTCCTTTGTGAAATTTGAAGCTCAGGGCCTACGATGAGCTGCGACACACGTAATGGGCGTCAGAACACAGCTGTGTTTGACACATTATTTCACTCTTGCGTTTGTTACGAAGAGCTAAAAAAAAAGTGAGTTGAACGGTAAGGAATCTGACGTCAAAATAACAAACTAAAATAAGCAAATGGAACGCACCATAAAACAACATTAACAATAGACATATACGACACTAATTTTTCCCTGAAGTATAGTGCCTAGACATATGCTGGCTAGTGTGGCATGCGTGGGCTAGGCGAAGGTCCCGATATCGATGATTTCCGGCGGCGCCCGCTTGGTGCGCTGTTGTGCGGGTGGATGCATCTGCGTTCAATCCTCGCCGTGATACGCGCGCTCGGAGGAGCGCGAAGCAAACTATTTTTTTTCATTTAGAGCGCTCTGTTTAAAAAAAAAAATGTTTCGTAATGTAAGAACTACGCGAGCTCGTTCACAGTGCGCACATTTTGCAATACCAAATATAAATCAATTTGTTGACATATTCTAGCATTTTGCTTTCGCCCACAAAAAACTCGATACTAACCATGCAACCGATTTTTTTTTATTTACTCAGCTCTCGAGAGCGAAATTATTTCAGAAAGACTTAAGCCCTTTACCACATAGCCTTCATTCGACTATACTGAAGTGAAAATAAAGAATGACAATAAGGTTAAGCAATAAACTGCACACTAGCTGAAGGAACGTGCGAGATGTTCATTGCACTGGAAATTAAAACGTTGAAATCGAGAACTTTATGGCAGTGAAATTTAAAGCGCCACTCTCGATTAATTTTAAATACACGCTGATATTTGGAAATTACTTTAAAGGGCTGATTTTGTTGAAGGCGAATAATGAACTTAATATAAACTTCCCCAATCAGAGCATCTAAGAAATGCACGAAACTTGCATTGCTTTTAAAAAACTACTATAGTGACATACGTTAAGGTAATATTACCGTTAAAAATCTTGGAACAGCTGTGGTTCACAATGCATAACATTAAAAACAAGCATTTTCTTATTTCTTTCTCATGAAGGGCCTAACCCAGAATATTACGACCACGATTTATAATAACTCCACCGATCTCAACAGCTTCCTTATAATTCAACTAGCCCACTTACCAGATAGCGAGATGTTGAGAACTGAAGCTCGATGCCGCACGTAAAGAATGGCATGCCCAAAGCATGCCAGCAATTTAACCTGTTTCTCATTTCCATCCAAAATAAACAAGCTTCTAAGAAGTTGTATTTTATACCACTGTTTAAGCACTCCGTCGGATCGAGTCGAGCCAGTGGTAATTACGTGCACGAGATCTACGGATATCTGAAAACAAAAATATGAAAACAAAAATCTGGTCGTCTCCATTTACTGCACACATGAAACGTAAAGTACGTAATTTATTCCCACAACAGTGTACAGTATTATATAACAAATCATTAAGTGCTACGTAAAGAGGACAAAGTAGAATTATTCATACTTCACGCTACTGGCAGTGGCGCAACTTACGGAGTTTTTGTCGCTGCCTTTGACCTTCTCTTTACTTAATGTTCAGGCCCTTAACAAAAATCTGAGCACTAACAAGACATAAAACTTGCCCAGTTCGGGCTAATTTTCCTTCTCATGGCTAGAGCAGCCAAGCTGCGGCAGTGAGAATGAGCGTTACCTAAGCACTTGGCGAAATCTAGAAACTCTCTTCATGCAGAATATTTCTGCTGAAGAAGGCGGTGAATTCGTCCTCGATTAGCTTGACTGCAGTGGGCAGGGCGGAACTAGGGTAAACAAGCCCGCCGTTGTCAAAATGAACCGTGAAGTGAGAACTCTCATTCATGTTTGCGTCATTTGGTGTCACACAAAGGCAAGATGCGCATTGCGGGCATGCGTTTTTTCAGATTGCCTTCCTCGACACATGGCAAGCAGCATAGTAGATCAAGGCAGCGTTACTTTTCCTTTCTACGTACCCGGCATGGTCATTTCTGAACAGAACACTGTCAATTGCCTCCTCGACTTCATCAACATTCTCATAGTCAAATAAATCGTCAATTATGTTCAAAAGTGGCACTGCTTTGGTCCTAGACTGTGATGCAGGTGCTTCACTCAAGAGTGTTATGATAACACCCGGTGAGCAGTTCGTATCTCTCAGTGGTTTTGCCAGGTTATAAAACGACATTAAGTTAACAGTCACCAGAAACTCTGACACGGTGGGGTGGTCGTTACAACCGGATGACTGCCTTATAATGCCGAAAACGTTTTCCAGTTTGTTCTGACTCAAACGCGATGTGAAGAAGTGGTTGTATCCTACAGTGGAGCTAAGGTAAGATAGCAAGTCTAATGTAGTACTTCTTATCGTAACCCTTAGTCCACAAGCCGTGTTTTCAGTAAGAAATCCGCCCCCAGCTGGTTCTGCATGCCGCTGCCATGCGTCTAGGTAATGTAACAAATTTTCTAGGAATTTTTCATCTGCAGTATCGCTTCACTATCACACACCGGTCCTGTAGCAATGTCTGTATGCTCGGAATCGGAAGGCTTCTGGAGTTCCTCCGATGCGCCTCCACGAGAGACGCAATGGGAGCCAATTAACCCACGTATCATCGCCGTCGACTGCAGAACACAACTCGATCGGGATCCACGTCAGCTCGACATTTCGCTTCCGTTGTTTAGGTGCCTGTCCTTGGTCGCAAATGTTTCGCACCTTCCTTTTCACCGTCTTTTTAGGCACAAGATGAGCTGGGTAATTTTCAAATACTGTAGGGACAGCATCGGGCTTCAGGCGTGGTTTCTCTCGGGCGGGTTCGTTCATGACGCTGTTCACCGTAATCTTAAAAGATCTTTCGATACATTCTTTCTCAAAATGTTTTTCGCACACGACAGCCTTCGGTGACATCCTTCTGTCTGCCCTCTTGATCCTATTTTTCCATTCAGCAAGCCGTGCTGGGTCCGCCGGTGCAGTGAACAAAGACACCTTTTTTTCGTTAGACCGATAACCGCTTCGACAGAACGGAACAAAACACGTCCTCTCTTTGCATTGCCTCTTAGCCTTTAACATCTCAGAACGTTTTTGCTCACGGTTAGCGTCTTCCAGCTTCACAATCCAAGAAATGATGCCTATCAAACATTGATTCCACACGCCCTAAGCAATCGCGCGAGGCTGCGGCATCGGCGCGACAGCAGACGGCAGGCGCACCCATTCGACCGGTAGCGCCCCTTGCGGCCTCTCAGCGCAGTCATCGCGGCGGGGGCCTCGCCCTCCCGTTAGAAACGCGCGCGCTGCGCACACTAGCCAGTATATATCTAGGCACTATACCTGAAGTAGTGTGAACTGGGAAATAGAGTGTCAAACGAAAGCCGAAAAGTGAGGTGAAAAGAGGGTAATTTCCGCTAGGATCGCTGCGAACGTTGTCTTTTTTAGGGGCGGCAGAACTCGCGCGCTGCGTGGCGTAGTGGTTAGTGAACCCGCTTCACACGCGGAAGACCAGGGTTAGATTCCCGCTGAACGAACAATTTTTTTTTCTCTTATTTTAAATCACAGTTTTTTTTAGTGCAAACAAGCCGTGGTAGCATAAAAAAAAATGAAAACCGAAACCGAAACTGAAGTTTGTGACGCGCCGTCTCGCTGCCGTATATATATAACGGCTCCAGGTTTGGGAGTCGGACGCCGGAAAGGAAGAGAGAATTCTTGGCGGCACAGGTCTTCAAAAAATGTGGCTTTTTATTATGTTTTTTATTATTTTATTTTGATTTGTTTTTACGTTTAAGGTTTTCACTGCTTTTGCGTCGAATTCATGAAACTGCTTTTGCCACGATTGAATGACGTACACTGCTATTGCTAAGATATTGTTTGGTTATCTTTCTATTATAACCTAGTGCTTTGTGCAATCTTTACATAAGCTAGGGGTTTACGCGAATTGTAGATAAGCCTTCTTATTGCTTGCATATTGCTTGTTACTGTTGTTGTGAGCGATAGAACGGTGAATGAGGGTTATAAATGTGCCCCTTTTGTTCCAGTAAACAGTTGGTAGTGTGCGCATGTGTTGTCTTTTTCTTCCTTCGGTTGTCTTCATTGCGCCGAAGTTTTTTCAGTCATGCATCAACTCGCGCCCCACAGCTGGCCGTCATTAAGTGACAGCGTACTTCTGCGTGGCGCACTCTGCGCAGCTTGCAGACGTCAAGCTGAACGAAACAATTCCCAGCACTGTTTGAAAGGAGTGTTTGTCTTACCCATCTGCTAAAAGCACAGATCGGAGCTTGGAGAGTAACGTCAGGTGTGCTCTAAACGCGCATTCAAAGTTGGCGCTGCAGGTGGCACGGAGGTTCTGGAGCCGTTTTATTTTGACGGCAGCGAGACGGCGCTTCACAAACTTCAGTTTCGGTTTTCATTTTTTCTATGCTACCACGGCTTGTTTGCACTAAAACAAACTGTGATTTGAAATAAGAGAAAAAAAAAAGTTGTTCATTCAGCGGGAATCTAACCCTGGTCTTCCGCGTGTGAAGCGAGTTCACCACTACGCCACGCAGCGCGCGGGTTCTGCCGCCCCTAAAAAGCCACCTAGGGAAGGATAACGTTCGCAACGATCCTAGCGGAAATTACCCTCTTTTTGCCTCGATCTTGATACAGAGGCGGCATAGGCGTTTGACACACTCTATCTTCTAGTTCGCTCTACCTGTAGTCATAGAGTTTCTTACTATTATAGTGAGAAACTCTGTGACCTGAAGTAAATACATCAAATACCAAATCGACAGAAAATAAGCAAATGGAACGCACCAAAGAACAACATTAGCAATAGACAAATATGACACTAGTTTTTTCCTTGAAGTAAATGTATCAAATACCAAATTGACGCAAAACAAGCAAATGAAACGCGCTATGGAACAACATTAACAATAGACATATATGACACTAAATTTTCCTTGAAGTAAAGACAGCAAATACCAAATCGACACAAAATAAGCAAATAGAACGCATCATGAAAAAACTAATTTTTTTTAAAGTAAAGGCACAAAACATACTAAATCCACACAAAAGTAGGATGTGCCAATACGGTGACGTTCTCGCTTGTAACGAAAATTTGTTTTAGCACTGCGTTTACTTTGAGACTCGAAGCACGTCAATGCGTAAAGTTGAAAATAATGCTTGCTGCTTGTTCATAAAAAACCCGCTAAGGTCGCTGCGTTCGCAGCGGCGCGCCTTGATGTTTACTTTCCCCTTTCTCCACACATCCAGCATGGATGGTGTCGCTGGCCGCAGAGCATCCTGTTAGGTAAGATCTTTCGACATCCCCCGCGCCTCACGTCAAACCGATTTCGTCGCCGGCCGATCTTTCGCGGGCTCTAAAAAGACTGAACCCGACGCCGGCGCCGATCCACCTTCTCATGCGGCAGTACGGAGCCACTGCATCCGCACCGCCGCAACTTGGTCTCGTCTCCGTTCACATTTTTCTCTCCCCTCTCCTCCGCTCCGGGAGCCGCGAAAGCTACGGTAAAACTCCTCATCGATTGAGCGCTCTCTCGAGATGGGGAAATTCTGGTTTCTCACAGCACACGAGCCGTGCGGTGTAGCTAAGCGCTTCGTCAACACCTCGCTGAGGTGGCTCGATTTCTGTGCCGCTCGGCTGTAGAAAGTGCGGCCTCCGGATTTTTTTTTTTCTCTTTTTCAAACGAGGCTGGAATTCTCGAGAGCACGAACGAGACCTCGCGCCGCGCTGAAACGCTGGAAGAAAACAAGAACGTGCTGGAGAAAAAAAGAAAAAAAAACCGGGACGAGAGGGGAGAAAAAAAAAACGCTTTCTTGCTGCGCTTGTTCCTAACACGTTTTCCTCTCCTTTTGCTCGCTTCTGGCCTCGTTTCGCTGCAAAGGCGCGTTGAAATGGATACGAAATGACTATAATTGGACATAAGCGAGAAGTATTCTTGCGGCATACTCAGCTGTTCTTGTGCGATCTGTGCGAGGAAAGCGGCTTTGTAGTGGGGAGGGTTCTTGCTGTCCCCACTACTGTGCGTGGCGAAACCGAGAATGCCCCGGATGGTGCATGCGAACCGCGCTGTTCTCGGAACGGACTTGATTAACCGGCGTCCGCTGGCTGAGATAATTTCTCGGCCGTTCTAAAGTGCCGTTCAAATGGAGCCTCCGATGTGACGTGCGCGGCATGTCCCGACTGTCGGGCATTCGCCCATCGAATCCGATGTAAGTGAACACCGACCGTGGCAGCGGACTAGCGCGCGCGGATGCCGCCGGTCGTAGTATAGGCCTGAATGCATGCGGCGGTAGGAGTTGCGCCTTTCGGTAGCCGAGCGCGCGTTAGATCACCACCCGTCGTAGAACTCCGTAATTTAAGGCGTGACTCAACTCATTTCCGGCGCCGGCCCCGAATATATTCCCGCAGGCTTCTTCCTTCGCTGTTTTAATTTTTTTTTTCTTAGGAGCGACGACCCTCCTGCCTTATCAGCATAATCCCCGCTTATCAACCGCGCCCAATGCGATGTACGCGCCAGTCTGAGGTCAACGGTAAAAATTACAGTCCACTGAGCTCACTGGCACTAAAAGTTGATCAACTGGCGTCACAGCCAGAGGATGTTGGGTTCGGGGAATTTCAGGACATAGCAATCATTCGTCAAACCTGAATCGAAATAGTGAGGATGCAGCGCAACATTCAAGCAGTTCGGTATTAAATGGTCTCAGCTGGTGGATTAGCCGTTATGGTTGCTGTTGATGGAAAGCTGTCATAGTGCCTGTCTGCAGAAAACAGAAACTTGCACTGAACCTCTTGAAGAGGCAAATTGCTTTTGTTGGAAACCAAAGCACCAGTATCTGTTCAAACAGTAGTTGTAGTGATTACCAGCTGTGAAATAATTTTGTCCTTTCATTTTCATTCCAACATAACACATATCGTCTTTAACCTCGTGGCATATCTCATGTGGACATCTGATGCATATCTCTGTATACACAAATTGAAACGCATGTACAATTATTCCCATGAGGCCGTTTGATGACACCTGCAGCACAGTCGCACTCAAAGCTTTCGGACATGCATTTTGGTATTTTTGTGTGCATAGCAAAGTGGAGTCACTCTTCAGGGCCTGAATGCCTGGCTTGGAACCTTTTGGCTTGCAGGTGTTACTAGGAACAGCTGTGTACTGTGACATAACCGTAAGTGCTTGTCAAGAGCTGACAGCTGTTTAACTGCTGCTGCAAGGGAGACCGCTAAGAAATGTATCCCTGCGGCCGCATGCACTCAGTGCGAAGAGGCTCTAAATGTAATGTCCTTTAGCAGCCCAGGGCTTGGCTGCATAACTCAGATTGAAAGCACTATCTTTATATGTTTCTTTTGTTCTGCCTGGTTCTTTCTGTTAAACAAATAGCGTTTTAAGCCTTTAGAACATTGCTTCAGGGGTTCTAGATTTAGCAACATGTGTCGCCTAATCATAGATGTCTGATGGTCTTTGGGGGTAACAGAGGAGGTTCCTAGGGAAGGTGAGCCTGGTCGAAGTAGTTGAAGGTCACATGGAGAGACAAGGTTAGGAAATTTGCTGGGATAGGATAACCATGGTTAGCACAAGACACAGGTATTGGAAAGCATTAGGAGGCATAGTTAGCTAAAGCAGTTGCAGTAAGGTTATGATGATGGTGATGATTGAGTGGGTTGCTGTTGTGTTGATTATGAGGACGGCAATGACAACGGCGGTGGTGATCATCATAAGCGTGGAAGTGCCCTCTTCCGATGTCTCTTTTCTTTGCTTTGCGCTAGTGGTAGTGCTACAGAAAGCGACAGACTGGTGGTTTCCATGTGCTTTCCTGGGTAAAATAGCCACAAAATTCAAGCTACTGAAAGTAAATGCTGCTGCCTATTAAGGATCTGTTTTACGATGTTCAAGAATGCTATTGTAGTTGCTAGTGTTATTTTGTTGTCTCTGAACTCTTTTGCCCTCACGTGAACTGTTTGTTGCATATTTTTATGCCAAATGCCATTTCACAAGTTATTGAGCTCTTCACACCTGTACTGGTCACAGCTGTACAGGCTGTAGCTGTACTTAAAGTTTTTATTGCATAACACTTACTCACTACTGCCTACAGTTAACATATATAGCATGTTTCTACAGTGCCCTACAGTGGTTGTTATGGAGTAAGTTTCTATCTCTTCAGAAGGTTGTACCTCATCACAAATAAATATGTGCACTTGAATTAGGTGTTTGCTTATTTTGATTTACCTTGCACATTAGGTAATTAAGGAGAGTCACTTGATTGAATGTTTTCTTACTTATATTTCTCTGACACTTTGGCAAATAATAAGAGGCACCATTTGGCAGTCTTTGAGGATGCCAGTTTTTTTTATAGGTTGCTTTTTATGCTGCTAAACCTGTTAAGCCAAACTAGGGCACTGGTCACGCTGGCTTGTGAAATTTGTGTTTCTGAATAAGTTGGCACCCTTATTGAGAAGCAAGTGATGAGTAGACTTGTCTACTTACGAGTGTTATCACTGCAGAAAATTGCAGCTGTAAAAAGCTGTCAGATTCAGCAGTACGCGTTTGTAACTTTGTGACCTACACTCAGCCTGTTAGTACATACCCCCCTCCTGTTTTAACATTATGGGCATAGCTTTCCTATATGCTTGCTCACTTTGCTGTTGCTGCAGTGTCAATTATCAAAAGAAGAAGTTTGACATGCGATCATTTTTTTTATTTCTTTAGTCACTTCAACAATTTCTAAGCATGAAATGCATAGAGATGGTGTGTCACAGGTTTTGAGGTGGCTGTTTGATGGAAAAAAAAGAAACATTGCAGCTAGACCTGGAAATCCCCAAAGCCATAAATATTGTGCCGGAAGAAATGTTCTAGGAAATGGTGGTTTCAAAGCAATGAGTTGTGCAGCTTCTGTAGGTGAGGCTTGATAGGCGGTTCTAGTAAAACTATAGCAGTGACATCAGAATAATGTAGCAGAGTTTTTTTCCATATCTGCCCTCAGAAAGCATCTCATGCCTATGCCTTCTTCCAGAAATAAGGTAGAAAAACTTGTGGTTACTTCTTTTAGCCTCTGCTGTTTTGTTTTGTTATGCTACAGCACGTTTTACTTTGTGTCCTTCTTGTCACGTCGTCTTATACGGCCACTAAGTGTAGGCCCCTGACCATACTATTCCTATTGTCCGCCTCCTAAAGCAGGGTCCCTGTAGTGGCAGGGCATGGCACGCCATGGCAGCCATAAGCGGGCCAACCACGTCGGCAGCGGCAGTCACCGAAGGGAGCGTGCCCTGCTGCAGCGGTTCATCGCGCTGCCCCGAGCCAACGCCTGTGGTGGCTCCCGTGGTTCCGGCTCCCATTAGGGCTGGCGGAGGCCATGGGGACCAGCGGCTCGTCTCGGCAGCCAGGGTAGGTCTCACCGCCATGCGTAAAACATGTTTGCCTCGCCACTAAACCTGCAAACTGAAGAGCCTAAGTGGACAACTTGACGTTACGTATGCAGTTTAATTTGCAGTGTGTGGCACCTTATTGAAAGTTCTGGTGTTGTGTCAGCATCAGTAAAGCACTAACTAACGCATATACTGTAGCTTATGTTGGTATGGGAAGAACCGGCAGTATCACAGGTTGGAGGGTTTGAACAGCTCAGAATTCGCGTCCTTTTCTTTGAAATTCTTGGTAGCAATGTTCTCCATATTCAGACACCCTTAGATTGCCAGGTGTGATCAACATCATATTTCTCATTCTGTGTCTCTCTTCTCATTGTTTACTCTGACCGACTGTTTGGAATGATCATGGGATAATAGCACAAACTTATGGACGTTCACAGAGTTTACTCTTAGGTTGAGAGCTTCCTTGGTCTGTGGTTGTTTTGCTTTCCTGCCTGATGTGTGGTGAGGTGAAATTGCTCTGGAGTTTGGTGGCTGGATGGTCTTACGTCTGAACGCATCTACCAATAGCAGTCCATTTTTAATCCCCTCTGCAGGATGGAGACTTCAAGAAGATCCGCAGGCTGCTGCAAAAGCACAGGGTCAATGTCAACGCCCGTGATCCATCGACAGGGAACACAGCTCTCATGGTGGCCTCCTTGGTGCAAGACCCAGATGTAAGTGCACAGCACGCCATAGGTTGCACTGTTTCTTTTTCTTTTGCTGTGGAGAATCTCTTTCGGATTAATCTCTTGCACACATTTGCCCATCTGTGTACCATGTGACCAGTGACTGCGACGTTTGCGATGTGCAGGCAATGCGATCGTGGCTTGTGGGTTCATATCGTCCGTAGGGGCGTGGGAGACCGTTTGGAGCACCTAAAGTTCTGCACATTGTACACAGTGCACTTCGGTCAGGAAATTTTATGAATTCGTATGATCTTGAAGCTCAACCGTGATCACGTCATTGAGATTCTACTGTAGTTGACAACATGCGCTAAAGGATTGAAATTCTCAGGCATTTAAGTTTGGATGAGAATGGTGTCACTTGAACATGTTGAGCAAGGTCATTTCACGGTCACTGCTGTGACCCCACTGAAACGACATGCCTTATCGTACACTGCGCAGGCCATGAGTGAGTTGCTGCAGCATGGGGCAGACCCTACGCTGCACAGCTACACGGGTCAGAACTGCCTGGATTCCCTGCCAGCTTCCCTGGTGCACCTGGTGCTTGGTTTCCCCGACTACTTGCTCAAGGAGAGTCCGCACCGGAGTAACGAAGAGCGGCGACTGCTGCTAGCTGCCTGGAGTGGACAGCGGGAAGAGGTGAGTGCGGTGTGCCCTGGCCAAGCGGGCAGAATCAGTGAGGCATGCTCTGTGTCACAAAGCGGATCAAGTTGTTCGTTCCACTATCCATTCTTCTGTAAACTTGTCCAACTTTTCACAGTTAATGTCATTTTATGTACAATCTCAGCAAAACAAGAAAATTTTAGATAGATGAGGGAAAGTGAATACTAGTGCACTCAGTTTTCAATTCGTTGGCATGAAGACCACTTCGTGGAGCTGTTAGTGCGCTCCGCCTGTATTTTTTCTCCAGTAGCTAATATCTTTATATTCTTGTGGTCGCGTTACAAATATTTTTTCCGTGCTTCTTTTGTTATTGATTGTAGTCGTGTAAACTTGAGAAACTACAAAAAAGCATTTTACTCTGTTTTACAATCAACACATTCTTTTCCAGCTTATGCTTCTCTTAGGTCCTGATGCATTTGTAGATTTGTCATGTGTTCTTATGTTCCTGAAGGGAGGATATTTTTTGAACTACTTAAATTTAAAAACCTTTATTTCTTTTAGCACAACATATAGCATTTTAATCTAGAGTTTGGTGCATGATAACTCTAGCTCTGTATGTACCATAAAGCCAGTGCTACAACAGCAATGTTTACTACATATCTTATATGCTCCAATTTCTTACGTGCTCCCATTCTCTGTACAGCTGTCACAGGGTGCACTTAAAAGGACAATGAGGACGAATTGAGGTCGGCCTCTATTGATAGATTACCACATTCCAATGGCAGAGGTGCTACTTTCACTGAAAGTAGAGCTTTTATAAGTTAGAAAACGTCCTAGAATGAAATACAGGTATCGCCAATACTGGCTGTTTTCGCAAGCAGACTGTGGCACGTCACGATGGTTCTTTGAGTGTGAATCCCTGAGGCTACATTACACCACTTCAAAATGGTGATCGCAGCATCCTTTTTGGCTGTACATCATGAGTTTGAGTTGAGTGGCGGGAAAGTTTTTAAATCCAATTTTCTCGGCAATGAATGCGCCTTTTGCTGCTGGATGAACACCAACACAGCCAGAAAGAGCCATAGAACCTATTGTTACTGAAAACAGAAATCTTGTGGAGATGACCTCAGTTTCCTGTTAAATGTCTGCATGATGATAGCCTTTGCTGCTTGCACACCTCAAGACCTGGCACATTTAGTACATTCTTGTGCACTGCCATTGGCTGTTGCAAGCATCATATATATCACTGTATTGATACCCTTTGTTTATTTATAGTAACACCGCAGCTGCTTAAGGCGCTGCCTTACTTCTGCGCATAAAATTGGCCATTTGTATCAGTTGCTGTGGTGCGTACACTTGCAGCCACTATAATCAGCTGTCACCCTTGTTCCCCACCAGGTCCAGCACCTGTTATCCCAGACAGGCAATGGAGGACTGGACATCAACTGCACCAATGCTGAGGGCTCTACCCCACTGGTGCTCGTCTGCAGGGACCTAGCTACTTTCCAGGAACTGGCCTCTGCGGGCGTCTTGCGCTCGTACGATCCACTCGGAGTGATACGGGTTCTTCTTGACCACGGCATGTGAGTTATGCATGCCAGGGAAGAAATGGGGGCTTTGTGTTCCTTACACTCTAGTGTGCATGCAAAAAACGTTTTTCTAGGCAAAGTTCCGGGCAGAATGCGTGTTTAAACCTGTAGAGCTGAGATGCAGCATTTGTGTAGGCTTTGGCTGTGAATTTAATGCTGTAATGCGTGGTGTATCACGTGCGATATGGACTTCAGCGATGTTGATATTTTTCACTCACGCTCACAGATGTGCATCAGTTCCTCGAGTTATTGCAGAAACTGCCTCTTCTAACATGTTTTTCAAGCCAAGGTCAAAATGCCAACTGCCAGAAATGCAGGAGGCCTGCTGGAAGATGACTTACTTCAAAAGCAAGGCCTAACCGCAAAAACTGCCCGAAATTTTCATGGTCGCACTGGTGCTTTGGCAGGAGATTGAAAAGTTTAAAATTTTTATATTGATTTACTGTATGTTCCTGAGCATTTGTGCACAGTTTTATCGTTCGCAGGAACTCAAGAATTTCTGTAATTCACTCATTTTAGTTAAGCAGTAAGCTGTTTTATCAAATAGATCAAGTGCAACTCTCTTAAATTTCTGTTAGTAGGGGCCACTGGTGACAAGATAATCAAAGTTCATGACTTAATCTACATTTTCATTGCTTGGTCGTTACAGGGTTTTGTGACCCAAAGCCATTGAAGGCTTGAAGTTGTGGCGATGTATCACAGAGGGGAAGCTATGTTCATTAGGCCAGCATTTTTAGGTTAAAGTCAGTAGACCTGTCATGGTCCGTGCTGACTCAAAGCTTCAGCACGGCAGTCATGCCAGACACAACACATTTCTAAGCTACTCATCACAAAGTACTTTATGCTTACAGTGCTTACATACACCCCTGATGACAAGGTACTATATGGTACTTTTTATTGGCAGTAAGAGCTCTCATCTTATTTTGTGGTATCCGAGGGAAAGTTCAAAGTGCCATGGCTGGGAAACATGTTTGTTCAAAAGTTAAAAGTGCCTGCAACTCAAGAGCCTGCCTTCCCTCCCTGTCCAGCCTCATTCACCGCGATGTCAACCACCAGGACCGGCAGGGCAGGACGGCGCTCCACTATGCCTCCCACACGTGCTGCGAGCACACGGCCGCCGTCATTTCCCTCCTTCTCCAGAACGAGGCGAAAGTTGGTGAGTGCTTGTGTGCGTGGCTGCAGCTCGCCAGTCAGCTGTAAACTGCAAATTTAAATTATTTCTGTGCAGTACAGTGTAGCCAGATCATTGCTGGAAAGCAAGTACTACAGCTATCAATTTGTCTTTGCCCCTCAGCCATAATACGTATTCTCGTTAAGCATGTGCAAATTTTTGAAATTTTGAATGCAATTCGAACATGTTTGTTATTCGGGTCATGTTCGATTTCAGGATTTCCTAATATTAGGCAGTGCTCGAATACTGCGCATACTTTCATAAGATAGTACAGAGACGTTCTCTTTGCTAGCTTTTATGTCGTTTATGATGTGGACCAGTCACAACTGGACACTGCTATATAGACTTGGACCTCTCATGGGAAATTCCACCAGTGGGCTTTCCCTCATATCACACATGATGAGAACACCTGCTTCAGACAATTGCACTGCGAAAGCACATGGTTTGTTTGTTTGATCCTTCCATAGCGTGTTGCATGCCTGACGTCCACACCCATGGCACTCGTCCTGTTGCCTTCACAACTCTTCTGGTGTAAGCTCCGCCTTGTCGTTTTAGTCAGCTGCTATATGTGGGAAAGCCTACTTGTGAAATTTCGCGCGGGCCACTCAAAGTGGGCGGCCGAGTCAGAGTGTTGGCGCAAGGGCAAGCGGTTGTGTAAAAATCCTGCCTTTTGCATGGTGCTTTTGAACCCATGCACCTCTGACGTGCTTGTAACAGCAGGCATGACAACACAGTAGGAGGGTCCTTGTCGATAGGCCATAAAAATAGCCTTGCTCTGTAGTTTTGGTTTCTGAGCTTCCCCGCCAGCCCGCAGCGACAGTGGATATCAGCCGCGCATTCAGCAGCCATCCAAATACAGCAGTGCACTGCTTTCAGATATTGATGAGCGTGTTGCTGGTCATTCCTTTTTTTTTTTTAGAAGCAGTCTCGCCGTTCATACTCCAGTGTGTATTTTCCTCGCTTATGTCTGCATTGTTCTCCTGCGGCGCCGAAACTGTGTACTCGTCATGGGTTGTTCATGGTTCCCACAATGGAGTCTTCTCACAAAGCTTCACTGCATTTTTGAGAGTGTTTTATTTTTTTCGGGTGGGGCCTTTCTCAACTCAGCCTTCACATGATTCGGACATCTGGCCCCAAGAAGTTTGAATAACCAGTTTTACAACTAGTGGTGATATATTTAGTTGCCAGTCATGTCTCATTTCATCGATTTGATGTTGTCACCCATTTTGCATGACCGCATTACTGGTTGCATACTTTTATGCTGTCTATAGCAGTATGCATTTCTGTGCATGTCATGTTTCGTCTTTTATCATGCTGGGTCAATCTAGTTTTAATTTTGGTTGCAAAGACCATACACGCTGTTTTCAAGAAAATAAAAACTATGGTTGACCAACAATTTTTTTCTGAAATTTTTTTCATACTGGACAGGTATTCAATATTGATTCGATATTCCTAAAATTTCAATATTCACACACTCCTAGTACTTAGCCATGTCCCTGTGCTGTAAGATGTCAGGGCACGTTAAAGAATCCAGGTGGTTGAAATTAATCCGTAGCCCTCTACTAAGGCGCCTCAGGTGCCAATACCACTTCATGGAATTGATTCATATGGCTGTGTCTGCAAGCTAGAGTAGCTGCTTCTGATGAAGCCAGATGGCACCAGCATCACAAGTACTGTCCCATCAATCTCTGCAGTGCTGAAAAAAAAAAGCACATGGCCCGGCGTTTGAACATTGCAGTCACAGTGGGTCAGTGATTGCTGGGAGTGGATTTGGCTTCCGACCATTGTTTCGTTTTGTCATAATATATAAGCGTTACTTCACCGGCATGAGCACGCTGTGGTGGCTCTAGGAATCTAGAAGGTGGCCTGTCTATGCATAGTCTATCGCTGGCTATGTTCTTTAAAGCACTGGGGCTTAAGACATCAAGGACGTTGTCAACTATGGCTTGCTCTGTATGCTTTGCAGACATCAAGGACAAGCACGGGTTCTCGCCGCTCCACTTTGCGAGCCAGGCAGGTTCAGTGGATGCCATACAGCTCCTCTTAGATGCTGGGGCTGATCCAAGTGCCACTGGCCTTGGAGGAATCGCACCGCTTCATCTTGCAGTGAGCATCATGTCACCTTCATTCTTGTGCTTAGAACGGCTTGCTTTTGACTCATGTGCTTTTTTTTTCCTCTTTTTGATTATTGTAAATATAGCTGAGCTGCTCAGGAATTATCTTAGCTCCAGCCCTGGCATGTTTGGGTGTTGGTACTTTTGCCAAGTAAGGCTCAGTCATGCAGTTTTCATGGCCTAAGGAGCTTCCATTTTAGACCGTATCGGTGTTTGCATTCTTCACGTGGTACTTTGCAGTAGTGTTAATGAACTTTGCTCGCAGCATGCCTTGCCAAAAACTGAACAGAACAAACCAGGATGCTACATTTAGGTGGAAATCGACCATAAAAGTGCAGTGAATATTGTCACTTGTGTTTCTAGTGGTATCATTCTAAATCCTTCAGATTGTCACGTACCTTGTCATTACATTCTGCTTTATGCAGAGGAATGATGTGATTATGTGTCGTTCGTCTCAGGGAAAACCCTATATCACATCATTCACGTGCCTCGGTGCCTGTGGGAATTTCTCTTGACTGCCTCAATACTTGCTTTGCGGTATAATGAAGAAAAAAAACTGGCACTGTTTCGCAGCCATTCTGAATTGGCTACCGCCAACCCTGCATGCGATGCAGGTAACTAATAAATAAATAACTTTTATCAGTGTAGTTTCTTCACTGAGTGAGAGTGCAATCTCACCCAGTAAACAGATTGTTTACGCTCAATTCAATGCCATTTTCTAGGTGATGTCACCGTAATGTTAAAATTTGTCATTTCTGTTAATGTAGTGGCAGTTGTCGAAAAAAAAAAAAATAGAAATGTGAAGTGGCAGCTTAAGTCTTGTCGGCACAGGATACAGAGCTCATGTTTGTTGTTTTCAAACAGCTTCAAACTAGGCGTGAACAAGTGCAAATGTGTACTGCATAGTGGGGCACATGCCAGTTGATGCAGGGAGGACAGGCCTAATGCAAGCGTGTGTTGTGCAGCCATGCGCATGCCTTGAGCTTTCTGTGCGACCTTTCTCAAGGCACGAGGATGCCAAAAGGGACGCTCTGCTGGGTTCTTTGCAGGCATCAGCAGGCAAGATTGCCGCAGTGAGACTGCTCCTGGAGCGTGGCGCAGACGTGCTCAGTTTTGCGCAGGATGGGAAGTCGCCGCTGTGCTGCGCGGGCAGCACGGACGTGTACAGTGTGCTGCGCAGAGCAGTGGAAAGTGCCCTCTGTGAGAGGGCAGACAAGCTTCGGCTCACTCCTCTGGAGCACGGTGAGGGAACCTTTGGATTTAGGCACCACGGTGGCTCAGTGATTGCGGCGCTCGGCTGCTGCCCCAAAAGACACGAGTTCGATCCTGGCCACGGCAGTCTCGTTTCGATGGAGGCAAAATGCTAGAGTCCCGTGTGCTATGCGATGTCAGTGAACATTGACGAACCCCAGGTGGCCGAAATTATCCGGAGCACTCCACAACGGCGTCCCTCATAGCCTGAGTCACTTTGGCCGCTAACCTTATAACTAATTCAGCAGCTGGTTGACACAAAAAAAATTTGCTCTGTAATGGTGACATGTGAAAGTGAAACATGGAGGTGACACCAGGCTGTGATGCCATTGCTCATTATCACGCTAAATGACAGATTTTACTCGCCTGTGCATGAGATTAAATATTTTACCAAGAACTTAAAACCACGATTTTCGTAACTGAGTTACTGGATGGCCTTCGTTTCTGGATCATATTTTTCATGGACTTGGGGAGTAAAATTAACTTGCAATTTTTGTGCCCTTGTAGTCAGATCGAAATCAAGTTGATTTAATAAAAAGTTTCAGAATGTGGCTATTCTTTGGTTATTTTTGCATGCAGCGGAAATAGACGACCTATTTGCGCTCATTTTTGTGCAAGACATAAAATGCTGCGTGTGTCACCAAAACACCATTTAGCAAATGAGGTATTCGGTTTTTGCTCATTTATTACCATATTATTTTGTCATGCACATGACCGTCCCCATGTGCAGCAATTCTGCACAGTACAGTGCGCCTGCCTATGCATGCTATGGAAACATTTGTTCACTTTCAGACGAAAGTGGCCTTAAATGCACAATAGCCTTGGAGCAGGACGCTGGTGGTGTCGGTAGCACTTGATACAACTATGCTAAAAGACGTCTGGTCTCCACCCGTGTTCTGACCTCTGAGTTCTAAAACATACTTTTCAAACTTGTCGTCTAATGTTTAAAATCAGACTAAAAACACACAGCTCTGAATAAGCACAAGAAGGCACTTTCTGAGCAGTGCCTTCATTTTTCCTCTAAAGGTGCACTGTCGGGTAGAAAATGTGTTTAGCCACATTTTTAAGAAATATGCTTGGGGGAAAGAGTCACGTGAAACCTGGTTTTACCAGGGAATGGAGAATCATAGTTGTTAAAATGTGACTTACTTACATTGTAATGAAGCTGGCTTGCTCTGCTTGAAGGAACATACTCCATGTCTTTTTTGTCTGCAACAACAGGTGGCTCTGAGTAAGTATCTGCTCTTCTGATGCTCAAGCAAGGCTGTATTCTGTCGTTTTGCCACGAATAAGTGCTGTGAGTACACCAAATGGTTACGTAACAGTTGGAGAAAACATCAGTCCCAAAATGAAGCAAGTCTGCATTGGCAGATTTATCCTTCAAAGTGATTTCACAAAGCACAGATTGCTGAGGGAGAAGATAATAAGTGTTAAGTACCTTAATCAACCCAGATTATATATCTTGGCGCTGCAGGTGATGACAGCTGAAGGATGCTGATTGACTAAGCCTTGTAAACTGCGTATGAGAGGTGATATATGCTGATATATATGAGTTTGTTACATGATAGTATATAGTGGCTTAGACTGATTTATTTCATGTAGGTAACATTCTAGTATTGGAATGCAAGCAATGAAAAAAATTGGCGGCAGCTTAGCTCTGGTTAAACCTGGAGTGACGCTATAGCTACAGCTGGCCGAGTGGAACTTGCTCAGTTGAATTGCAAAGTCAGTCTTTCGCCGCTCCGTTTCTCTAGGCGTTCCTTCTTCATTTTCGTCCCACTTGACACGGCGCATGCGCACAGCTGTTGCAGCTCGGTTTCACTGGCCCGCCGCGCCGCTGGCAGCAGCAGCTGCTCTGCATCACGTGACCAGCCACGGCGCCGCGCCGCCGGCAGCTGCTCTGCACCACGCTGAAGGCTCGAAATGCTACCGTAATGTAGCTATCGCTACAAAACAGCACTTGCCATGCTTCATTTCTATTTCAACGCTACGACACACAAGTACGACAACGGCACAGACTAGTGATGAGCCATGCATGGCCAGTGAAGAACTCTTCTAACCAGCTGTATTTGCTGAATTCTCTGGGGGGTGTCACTGCAGTCTCTTGCTTTTGCATAATTTTTCTGGTTTAGCCAAGCTCTTTTCCTGGTGAGTTTGGCAAATTTACAACCTTGGGAGTCTAGTTGTGCTCATTATAGCCATTTTGTGACCCTTTAATTCATCATCATCACCACCATCAGTCGGAGTACATCCACTGCAGGGCAAAGGCCTCTCCCATGTCTCTCCAATTAACCCTGTCCTTTTCCAGATGCGGCCACCGTATCCCTGCGAACTTGTTAACCTCACCCACCCACATAACTTTCTGCCGCCTACTTCTACGTTTACCTTCTCTTGGAATCCACTCCGTTACCTTTAAGGACCAGCGGCTATCTTGCCTTCGCATTACATGCCCTACCCGAGCCCAATTCTTCTTCTTGGTTTCAACTATGATGTCATTAAGCCGCATTTGTTTCCTCACCTACTCTGTCCGCTTCCGGTCTCTTAACGTTACACTTATCATTTTTCTTTGCACAGCTCGCCGCGTTATCCTTAACTTTAACTGAACCCTTTTCGTTAACCTCCACATTTCTGCCCAGTAGGTGAGAACTGATAAGATACAGCTGTGGTGTACTTTCCTCTTGAAGGATATTGGTGAACTGCCATTCATGATCTAAGAGAACCTGCCATATGTGCTCCACCCAATTTTTTTCTTCTAGTTATTTCCCTCTCATGGCCCTTTAATTATTACCTTAAGCTAAAACGTACTTCAGGTGTACTCACTACGCGAGTTATGGGTTAGCTTGCCTTAGCATCGCATAGTACTTATTGAATGACGGGGCTATACTTTTTGGCAAACTTTTGCTATACTTTGAATGCGGAGAAAAGAGTGCACGCAAGTGAAGTTTTGTGTTCTTACTGCAGAAAAAAGGAAACTGGGACAGCTCATCCTGCAGTCGAGGAGTGTTGCGGCTCCAGGAGAACAGAGCTCCCCTGGGTGAGGCTTCTCGTCTTGATGAACTTCTGTCTCTGCACTTTCGTACTCTTATAAGAGTTTCCCTTAAGCTTACATCTCATTTTTCACTTGTGCAGTGCTGTGTGTAACGAGAGTCTCTTAAATTTGAATTTCATAAGCCATTTGAGATGCGAGCTCAGTACCTGTAAGTAGATTTTGCGAGTCCAGTCAAGCCCACGTATAATAAAAATCCGCTTCATGCATGAACTTATTGTAATATAAAGGGACAGTCTACTGTCGGAGATGAGTATAAAAATTCGACATAATCTTGTAGACCTTTCTCTGTGATGACTATATTGATGGCAAAAGTTGCAGTTCTGGCATGAATTTGCGTTTAAAACTGTCAAAATGAGCCGGGTCAGAAGCAGTCGTTGCTGTGCTGTGTTAAAGCTTTGCAGCTCTCCATGTAGTCGCATGGAGTGGATGTCAACTACATTTTATGAATGGGACTGAATGTCACACGGAGGGCTATTGCTGGTGGAAGATTCTGCAGGCATCATATCTTTTTTCCAACTATTTACCATTTCTTTCACAATTGAACCTTGCTTTTTCAACATTTCTTTAAATGCTTTGAAAAGGCAGATTGCCAGTATGCAGGCTGTGGCACTGCCATAGGCAAAAAATGATTGCTGGTACCTGTGATGGATATCGGCAGCCTTATTTTATTGAAAGTTTTTAAAGCCGCCTTATTGCTTTGAAATATACTTTAAATAAAATCTACGCATCTCGGCTAAAATGTTCTTTTGGCCTCGTGGATTGTCACTGCTCGCTGCATAGGTGGCAATGCGACGACCCTGTTGTCACTGATGGCAGGGGTTGTAGGTGTTGACTACCATGAAAAAAGCGGCATTCCCATCTCCAAAAATTAAGTTTTAGAATGTCCTGTCAAAGCTGGGTATACATTTTCTTGGGCAACGAGCTTTCGATTGTTGCATAGAAAATGTGGTTAATAAAAGCCAGTCGGCTGTCCCTTTAATGTTGGTAGGAAGTGGAATCCCCAGAATATTGCAAAACTTGTGACGAAAATTTCTGCTGAAAGAAAATATTTAAACACACCTTGCGACCGTGACCATTGTTTGCGGGTTGTTTAGAAAACGCTAACTTGTGCTTCAGCTCACCATTGGAGGTAACAGCTTTTCGCGTTGAGTTTTTGCATCTCTTGGACAGGAAGTGGGATCTAGACAAAAGGCCTGCCCTCTTTTGCAGCAGCTCGACGGCCAAGGAGGAAGGCTCCAGCAGCAGCGACAAGGAGCCCAGTGAGCCCGAGGCTGAGGCTGTGCTCAAGACGAAAGGCTCGCATTCCGTTCTCCGCGGAGGAGACCCTTCGCTGTCCGCATTCCGCCGCTACCAGCCACCCAGCATACCTTCCCACCAGCTGCCTCCCGGCTGGCGGCAGAAGTCGTCTCACGGCGGCTCCCACTTTATCCCCGTGCGACCACGCGACCACTCCTCGGACGACGAGATGCGGCAAGGGTGGTGCGCCGAAGGCACACTAGAGAACAGCAGCTACCATCGCCAGAAGACGATGCCCTCCAACACTCCCCTGGAGCTTCCCTTGGACCCGCACTCCGCTTCGGTCGTCGTCGTTGAGGCCAAGAACGGCATGAGCTCCGCAACTGAGAGCGAGAAGAAGGTTGAGGAAAACATTCTGGAAGCACGGACGGAGAGCCCGCTCGCCGAGTCGGCCCGAACGGCGGCCTGGGTCTTCGGGGGCAGCGCCGAGAACATGGTGCCGAAGGAGATGTACGCCAAGGTGCGCCCCAAGCATCGCGGCGACAGCTGCGACTCCGAGTCGGGCGACGACGAGCACAAGCAGTCCGCGTCTCGGAAGAGGCCCACTGCGGCAGCGCAACGGCGGAAAAAGACCCAGCACTATGCCAAGAACTACCACCTCAGCCGGCTTAAACTGCGGCCCGATTTGACGGGGGGCCGCAGTGTCCCCGACGTGGCGGCCACCGTGCCGCCGAAGACTGTGTCCGCAGGGCGGCAGCAGGCGGACGTCTCGCTGGGGGCAGCAGTGGAGGAGGGCGGGACCTCGCAGAAGACGCCTGCCACTTCTTCCAGCACGTCGGCAGCTGCGCAGCAGCAGCAGCCCAAGTTTTCGTTGATAACACGGAACAAGGAAGGCGGCAACCTACGGCCCAACGGATCGCGCATGCCGGTGCCCAGCACCAGGGGCCTCATGAGCAAGTTCCTGCCGCCGTGGGTGACTCGCGACGACGTGTCTTCGCACCTGTCGTCGGCGTCCTGGGTGTATCTGCCATCCCTTTCGCCAGAGGAGGGCGGGGATGAGCAGCAGCCGCGGCTGTCGCTGCCGCGTAGGGAAGAGGTTCCCGAAGCAACGATCAAAGCCAGCGAGACTGCGACGCCCACGGCGGTGACTACGACGACGTCCTCGTCGTCGGCCAAGGCTCGTCCCGAGGGGACGCATACGCTGACCTGTGGCAAGCGGGGGAGCGGTGTCGGGGCGGAGGGTTCTGCATTCCACACGGTCAGCGCCAAGGGCAAGGGATCGGCGGCGGCTGGTCAGCATGCGGCGGCAGAGCCACGCGTGCCGGTGCCGCCGCTGCCTAAGAACATGCATGACATCCCGGCCTTTCCTGCGGGGCCCCCGTTTCCTTGGATTAAGGGGAAACTAATCGGTAGGTCCCTACCCCCCCAGAGGGGCTGCACGATTGCAATTCTTCCCTGCTTCGGATTTTGTTTGCAATGTGAGCACCACTGAGCTGTGCGCGTGCTCCCATTCTCCATCATGGCATACTACATAAAACCTCATTAATCAACTCGCACGATCATTCAGGTAATTTGGACTACAAGCGAGGTTCCAGCTAATGCCCATTTGGTCTATGGTGTCAGGCGATGGTTGAATCGGACGGGTTCCCGGGGGTGGTGTGTCAGAGTATGACCTAGGCGAGCAATCGTTCATATATCCCCTTGCCCCGAAGCCTGAGCTACCTGAACTGCTCCCCTTCGATGGGCCAAAAAATAGTTCCAATCACATAGTTTCGTTTTCTGAGCTTTGCCAGCCAGCCCTCTGTGACAGCAGAAGACGGCCACACATATCAAGCGAGTTGAGGTTGGCTGCGCATCCTTTAAAAAGCTGTTTGGCGTGTGGGAGGACTTCACTTTTTATTTTTAGAAGGCGTCTCGCTGTTCCGGTACTTCCGTTTTGGCATTGTGCCGAAACTGCTTGCTCATCAAGTGCCTTTCGCTGTTTGTGCGGTGAAGCCTCCTCACACGCAACGCTGCCGCCTTTGATGGATATGGTGTAGCGCCGCCATATGGCACCGTGAAGGATGCGGGAGACCCTTACGATTTTGGAGCAGTTTTGCTTCGATGCTCCTGACAGTGCTCCAGCATTGATGGAAACGTGCAAAAGTCATTGCTGCTGCTCTCATATCAAAATCAGGCAACCATCGCCCAGTCTTTCACTGAATAAATGTACCTGATGCATGCAGTTCTTGACAGTAATTTGGGGGATCATTTGATAATTAAAACTTTCGGATAATTCGAACACTTCCTTCTGGTCCCTTGAAGTTCGAATTAGCGAGCGTTTACTGTATTGTACTTGCTGTATGTATTCTCTTGTAATCCCTCTCCTGGTTGGGCCATGGTCGGCTTGCAGTAGTGGAAATAAATAAGTGCTCAAATAGCCTGTTGCAAATAGTATACTACAGCTGTTCCTACTTACTACTCAGGCAAAGGGGCATTTGGCCTGGTGTGGTGCGGCTTGCGCAAGTCCGGTGGGGAGCTGGTGGCCGTCAAGCAGTTTCAGCTGGGCGGACCCGACGTTTTGTCGGCAGTGCAGCTGGAGGTCGACATTCTGCAGTCGCTCAAGCACCCCAACATTGTGGGCTTCCTCGGCGTGCAGCAGGAGGAGGCTCTGGTTAACCTGTTCCTCGAGTTCGTCTCTGGCGGCAGCCTGGCCGCGAATCTGGCCCAGTTTGGGGCCTTCCCCGAGACGGTGGTGCGTCGATACGGACGGCAGCTCCTCCAGGCTCTGGCTTACCTGCACCAGCGAAACGTCATCCACAGGGACATCAAGGTCTGTATGTGTGGAATGCATTGTACACCTGTCATTTCACTGTCCTGTGTTCGCTTTCCCTGTCGGGTTTTCTCTGTCGGATTTTCCCTCTGTTGGATTTCCATCTGTCGGATTTTCCTCTGTCATATTTCCCCCGTCAGATTTTCCTCTGTCATATTTCCCTCTGTCAGATTTCCTTCTGTCGGCATTCCTCCATCTGCTTTTCTTGCATCTGCTTTCGCCATGCCTGCTTTCTCTTGACCAGTTTCTTATGTCTGCGTCCACACATCTTTCTGTCCTGGGTTTTCCTCAGTTTGTCATGATTGAAGGTGCGTTCTTCAGCCTGTTCATGCTTGCGCAACATTGTATGCAGCATGTAAAAGCGCTCAAAGCCAAATCAGATATGTTGTTATTTAATTCAGTATTCGGGAAGTTCGAGTAATCACTCAGTTGAATAATAATAATAATAATAATAATAATAATAATAATAATAATAATAATAATAATAATAATAATTGGTTTTCGGGGAAAGGAAATGGCACAGTATCTGTCTCATATATCTTTGGACACCTGAACAGCGCGCGCGCCGTAAGGGAAGGGATAAAGGAGGGAGTGAAAGAAGAAAGGAAGAAGGGGTGCCGTAGTGAAGGGCTCCGGAATAATTTCGACCACCTGGGGATCTTTAACGTGCACTGACATCGCACAGCACACGGGCGCCTTAGCGTTTTTCCTGCATAAAAACGCAGCCGCCGCGGTCGGGTTCGAACCCGGGAACTCCGGATCACTCAGTTGTGCTAGACTTCACATTCACTTGTCTGATTTAAACTTGAACATCTTGCCACAGTGCGGTATCCTCTCGTGCCATTTTACTTGTCAGTGAAGCAGTTCGAAATTGCAGTGCACATTTTATATGTCTGTGACTGGAGCCCTTTGTCAAGTGCAGCATTATTCAAGGGCACCTTATAATTAAAAGCTTCCATCTTTCCCTGCACAGAACAATATTATGCTAGTGCCTCGGTTCTTCGGTGCTTGTCATTCCTCTCTATCATACCCTGTGAGCCATGATAGTAATTGAAACAAGTAAATAACGTAGCAGACGTTGCTTCTGTAGTTAATTTTGCCAGCTGCTAACCATGTACAGGCAGCTGCAGTGGCTCAGTGGTTGTGGCGCACAGCTGCTGACCCGAAAGACACGGGTTCGACCCCGGCTGCAACGGTCACATTTAGGTAGAGGCAAAATGCTGGAAGCATCCTATGATATACCTGCATGCTAAGTTTCAGCAACATAGGTTAACAAATAAGAAAAAAAATTTAACACCCTCATATCTCCTTAAGCTGTGTTTTGCCGATGAACTACTGCCAACTGAGTCATGAAATGCCCGGTTGTCAGGTTTTAGTGAGGACAAAAACTTGACAGAAGTTGTCCTAGTGTCCCTAAGAAAACATGCTAAATCTGGCGGGACAGTCAACAAAAGGAGGTGTCCTTGCCAGCAATCTGTGCTAGTTGCTCGCAGATGTCAAGACAGTGGGGCCGTTCTGCGTGCAGGGCAACAACGTGATGGTCTGTCCTGGGACAGGCACCATCAAGCTAATCGACTTTGGCTGTGCCACGTTTGAGCCGTCCTCGGCGGACTGTGAGGAACTGGTGGCCAGCGCCAGAGGCACGCCCTACTGGATGGCACCCGAGGTCATCTGCCAGGAAGAATGCTCGCACAAGTCAGACGTCTGGTGTGTTCATACGACCAATTACAAGCTTACGAGGGCTCATTGAATGCACTGCCACAAATTGTGAACAAACTTGACATGTGAAACGTGAAAATGGCCAGAAAAATTGACATGTGACATGTCACATGTGGAAATGGCAAAAAAAATTTGGAGGACGCTTAAGCTTCGTTTTTAAGAGTGAGACGGGACAGCGTGTTGCAGCATTGCCAAGGAGTGTTCGGTGCGACGCGGCCCATTGGACAATTTCAGGAAAGGACACCTGTCTAACATATCTCGCTGAACACCTGAACCAAAGGGAAGGAAAATGAAATGAATATTGGTTTTAAAGAAAGGAAATGACGCACCTGTCTCACAATTCTCACTGGACACCTGAACTGTGCCGTAAGTGAAGGAAAATCCCTTCCCTTACGGCGCTGTTCAGGTGTCTGTTCAGGTGTCTACCGAGATGCGCCCTTTTTCGCTCACGGCCAACGCCGCCAACACCTGCTTTTCTGCGACACGAGCTCCTTTGTTTTATCCACTTGTACGCTTCATTTTTTATGCTGTCCTGAAGCGTCATTGCTGAAACAGACCAGGAGGTATTTAAAAAACATTTTCATGAACATATGTGGCTGTGCTTTGTTGGGAAGCGCTCGAACAATGGGTGTTTTTCTCCATTTCAATTTCCAACTAGATGCTCACCTTGTGAAGCAGATTTCTTCTTCGACTATTCTATCTATTTTGACCCCGTTAGTTTTGTTGTTTTGTTGCAGGTCAAGGCATTCTTTGTTTTTCAAATTTGTACATTTTTAATTTCTTTTATGAAGTTTTCTTCTCACTCTAATATGTCAGTGTACACCGCATCACAAAAACTTGTGCTTTTCAAAAAAAATTTCAAAGAATGTTTTGGCCTGTAGAACGTCTCCATTAAGGCAATGAATGTTGAACCAGCCTTCTGCCACATTTTCATAGGTCTGAAGCTGTTTTACAAGATTCAGAGAAAAAAATGCATAATAGGAAACAATTTTCTGGAGATGAAGCAGTGAATTTTTGTAAGAGTAGTCATAAAATTATTCCCAACAGTATGCTAAAAAAATGTCATCTAATAAAAAAAATGTTTGCTGAAAGCCGGATCCCCTGTGAAGAATCTATGAAAAATATTTTCCTGCGAATCATTTGACTGTTGTCTGTACACTTATAATGTATGCATTTATATTGATGATCTTTTTACTATTTTTTGCTATAGATTCGCTACAGATAGCTGTTCTGAGTGGATACTTTTTTTCTGGAATTGCTTTTATTGTACAATAGTTACTGATTACTAGTATTTCCTTTTGCCTTTTTTTTGTATGCATTGCAAAAACTTTTCCCTGTTATGTTACATAAATTATCTATTTCTTGTTATTTCTTGCCTGCAAGGCATGCATGTTCTATTATCGCTAATGCTGCCACGTGTAATCGGGGTCGTGGGTAGCTCTGTGAATATTTTTTCATGTCCCTTTTTAAGCAGCTTGCGGGTAAATAAATGAAATGAATTTAATTTCCGCAACACAGAGATTTATTTGGGTTCCTGTCTTCATTTTTGCTTAATTCGCACAGACAAACCTTTGCTTAGTTTATTGTCGTACAGTGCTTCTTTTTCTTTGAACTTGTTGCGCATTTTTTGACTGTGTGCATTGTTTGTTTCAGGAGTGTTGGCTGCACTGTGATTGAGATGTTCCAGACAAAGCCTCCTTGGTGAGTAAGGGACTTGGGAAAAGAACACAGCTGTGGTTGTGCAAATATGTAGACTTCTTGAGTGCAGAATTGAAGTGTACCAGTAGTTTGGAAGCTGTTCTTCACGCTGTACTCAAAATTGATGCGCCCTTTTCAATGTCTTGCATCAAGCTGGCCCATCCTGTTTCGGTCGTAAGAAATATTACGTGAGCGATCAAGTCTTGCTTCCTCCGAGGCGCACATATTTGACAGTGGTTTACGAGTGGTGCGCATTTTGTTGTCAATATAGAAGGTATGAACCAACTTGCCCCGCAAGAAATACTACACAGATTGCCGTGTAAATCCATTTTCTGAACAGTCTCCTGGTTATCCATCTCTCATACTGGCAATAATGGAGCATTTCCTTTCTTCTGAAAATGTTTAATTAAAAAATACTTCTATAATTTCTTGTTTCCGCTGAGTTCAAAAGTAAAAGTCACTGTTCATGAACCCCTAAAACCCTTGCCCATTGCCTGCCTGCAGGACAGAAACTTGGTTCAAACTAAGGGATCTGATTAAATCCTTGGCTGAAGTCTTTCACTCTTATTTATTTATTATTTTTTTTGCCAATAGCCCAGGATCGGAGAAGTGCCTGAAGCAAACTGTTTCGGTTTCAGGTACGAGCTTTCTCCCCTGGCGGCGGCCTTTGCCATCGGCCAGGGCACAAGTGACCCAAAGTTTCCCGACCAACTCAGTCCTGATGCTCGAGACTTCATTCTTACCTGCCTCAAGAGGCAAGTTCTTTCCTCGCTCTTCTAATTATTATTATTATTGCCAATAGTTCTTAGTGTGTTGGTGCCTCACAGTGCCATGAAGATGGAACAGTGCGAGGAAAATAGGCATTTTATTAGTTGAGTGTGCACTGATTGATGTCGCACCACTGCCTTGCTTAAAAGTTTAGGAAGCTGAAACTATGCTGCAGAAAATGCCCTTTGCAAGATTATTTACTTCTCATTGGCAGATTCTGCATTATGGTCTGCAGTCAGTGTCCACATCCAATATTGTGAAGAAAGTGCAGTAAAAACGATGTCATTATACTTGCTTGTTTTGTGTCCTTTCTTTGGAACGGTGCGCAAAGGATTACTATAAACATGGCTCATCATGTGTGGTTCACCTGCATCCAGTTAATAACTTGAATATAATTGAATTTAGTTGCCGAAAGTTGAATTCCTTCTTTCATGTAGTTTCAGCTTCAGTTTACAGTGGTCTGTGACATCGCAAGTGGCTGTGAGTGTGCAGGTCATACAAAACCAGCTGTATAACTGCTGTTTTTTTTTGCCTTAACTTCCTCAATCTGTTGTGTCAGCATGCCTTGGAAGGTGTAACATGACCTCAGCCCTATTTATGACATTACAGCTGCCATTCAGCTCCTAAAACGGAAACTGAAACTATATGGAAGGAAAAAAAAAGGAAAAAATATTTCCAGAGCAAAGGCAAATTTCACATGGTGGTCCATGTTTACTACATATCCTGGACTCCGTTCAAAAGAAGAAAAAAAAGCACAAAAAAATATGGTGCCTCTGCTCATTTAAGGTGGACCTGGCTGAGGTGGCAATAGCTTGACTTGCACGACATGTGCTTGGCTTTCACAGGTGCCCCGCAGAGCGACCGACAGCCGAGGAACTTTTGATGCATCGCTTTCTCCAGACTGGAGCCATAGAGGACCTCTAACACAACGGTGCCCTGCTGCGGTGTTTTTAGTGTACTCTGCGGAGTGGCCTCCCTGTTTAAAGAAACATCTGCTCACTGTCCACGCACACCAGGGAAGGAAATTGGCCAAGAAACAGCACTGGCAGCCCTGGTTCTATCCTCGGTGGCACATCAAGTTGCATTTGGCAGGTCGGAGCTAAGGTTGGTGGGGGGGCAGGGTGGGGTGCTTTTTAGACTTCAACGTAACTTGTACCTGTTGCTGACGGCATGTTATCGACGTAGAGCTCACATAACTGTTTTAGTTCTTCTTATCCTCCCTATAGTACTCGGTGCATTGATAACTAAAGTAACACTTTTGCTCAGGTAAAACGGCGGCAGCCTTTGCTTTTTCAACGGCCAAAATGCGAATGTGGAATACTATACCCTGTTGCGTCGAGTCAAGCAATGATGTTCCAAGACGCTGTAATTTAGCTTTGTTGTTTTCGTGTTTTACAAATTTAGTGATGTTCCCTCCTTTTTTGTGTACACAGAGACAAATGTATATTTATTTCTATTTAAGAAAGCTTTTCTTTGGAGTTGACACAAATGTATATATATGTGTGAAAATGCCAGCATGCTTTCTCCTTCAGTGTTGTCTAGTTAATCGCTGTCGACAACTTAGGCTAAAAGGAGCGAAGTTGAAGCCTGTAGGTTTTTATTCGAATAACCGGGGCTTATCACCCATTGGTAGGCAACAACCACAAGAAGGAAATGATCCATCTGCTGAAGGAAACGGACGCAGTCTACAACCACAGAGTGGTTCCTTAGGCATAATAATGTTTCCTCAAAGACGCAGAACCACAAGTTCATGTAGAACCTGCCAGTTTGTCTCGGAGGTTTCTATACGGTGATTTTGACTCAAAAGCATCTAAGTATCTTACCTAAAAGTTAACGCGCCCACAGAAGGTTGTAAATATAATTTGCGTGCTGGTCACTTTTAAATAAAAATGTTCGCTTCAACAAGTGGATTCATATTGCTTTCTTAAGTGTCCAAAAATGCAGCTCCAGCCCATCCCACAACAGAACCGGTGCAAATTAAAAGGCACTCTGAGGACACATACAAGTTGGCCTTATCCATAGAGAATAGCATTTTGATCACAGAGAAACCATTCGCATTGAAAACTGCACTTTTATAAGGACCAAAAAACGAAATACAGGTGTCGTCACCAGCGGCAGATTTCACAACTAAATTGCTTGCGTCAACACCGATTCTTGAGCGTGGATCACAGAGGCTACACTACTCTGCATTCACTTCAATGTATTGGCAACCTGTCTTTTTCGGTAAGGATGTTACGAGTAGACTGGTAGATTTTTAAGTACCATTTTCTTGGCGACAAATGAGTCTTCTGTTTACCGGACAAACGCCAACATATGCAGTAAGAGCCAGAAAATCAATTTTTACTGAGAACACTATTTGGAAGGAGTTATCCTAAGTGTGGCGCTGCTTGACCTGACATTGTGGTACTGCAACTTTGAGAGAATGCAATCGTGCTTTGCTCAGCTCGAAAAGAGGGGGGGGTGGAGGGCTAAGCTGTCAGTCGGAGCTGCCTCCAGCGGTACTCATAATTGTTTGCAGTTTGTAACACTTGTGAATGTGCTCATTGAACCCCATGTGCAATATTTGACTTTGATGAACAATCCTGCTGTCGAGACCTTTGCCTGGGAGAAGGCCTGTGCGAGTTTCAGCTCATCCTACACTGCCCACACTGAATTCGACACGTGCGATAGTTGGCTATCATAAAAAAGTGTGTTTGGGGCAGGAAATTTTTGCGCTGTCTGCAGCTATTCGTGCTATGGGTGCCTCAATATTAGACGACTCCGCAATATAGCTTTAGTGCAGGCGTGACCTCTATGTGTGTGAGACTACGTCTAATTTGCAGTCATTATGACTTTACACGAGTACCAGCAGTTCACCCACTACCAGTTCGTGGTAAACTGTGTGGCTGCTGTTTGCTTAGAATTTTGCACACGTGATTGAAATGAGGTACTAGAGAAGAACGTGCGAGACTGCAGGTATTGTGACAGATGGTCAGTGAAAACAGATGCTGTTAACACGTTCCGTGCCGAGCTCAAGATCAGGCCTTTGGTTGTGATAAAAATGCCAATGTGAAGGTGGTATGGGGATGCGCTTTCTTTTTATTTTTTGTGATGCCATTAACATTGCTTTCATTTAGCTAGTGCATTGCTGTTAACGGCCATCTTCAAGGAAAAGTGGGTATTGCACCATCCATTTTTTTATTTTGGGGGGGACTCTGTTCACAAGCTTGTTCAGATGCTGCACAGGAAAAAGCAGTGCTCTTTTTTGGCAAAACTTTTGGATGTGATATTGGCAGAGTTGGTGTTGGGAAAGAGGTGGGCGGAGCCTGCGGACTTGTTCACTCACTACAATTATTCATGATTGGCGAGTCACTACAGCCAAGGCCCAGTAGAAAAGCTTGTGATTAGCTGCCCCCCCCCCTACGCAGTTGCCATTTGCGGTGGCCAGTTTCAGTCACGGGACAACAGCAAACAGCTTAGTGTGAATTCTGCCTCTCGCTGGCTGACATTGGCTCAAGCTGCTTCAATACTGCATAGTTTCAGTGCAAAAGTGCTCACATCTCGGGGCTCAGCCGTGCTACGACTGTACACAGAGGACTTTAATCTTGAACTGTGAGCACTTGTGCCCAAAGGCGAGCACTAGCACGAACATGAAACATTGTTTTTCGTGGTACTCTTGCTACAGATGTGCTTGCAATGCTGGGGAAGCCCCGAAACGGCTTGCATGTTTCTAAGACAATATGGGAATGTCAAGAGGTTTCCAAGCTCCGGTTAGGCTAGAATGTGGTAAGATATGCGAATAGAGCACACAGCACTCCGCGTGTGCTGCTGGGACTCGTGTACAATGAAGGAGTCTGAGGTGGGCTGAAGACAGAGACAGTCCTTGTATATAATTCCACTCAAGTGACAAAGACTTCATATTTGTGAGACTACCATTGCTGTTGTCACGGTTGGCTCTTGCCAAAGGACTCTAGGCTAGAATTTCACTGTTATTACTGCATTGGCTAGCCTTACATCTTGTCTAAACTAAACACGAAGCATGTGCTAATGTGCGTTTTAACAAAAAGAAAACAAAATGCCCTTGTGCAATATTTTAAAAATTATCTTTACAATGACATGAATTTGATTGTGCAGAAGCTAAATGGCATAATACCCCTATCACGTGAAAGGAATTGAAATGACAATTTGTTCTCTTAGGTGCATTTTTTTATATGCAGTGAAGCATCTTGTATAGGCAACCAACTGAGATGTGCAGAGTGACCAGAATGCTTTATTGTTGGCTCTCATTAGGAAGATGTCTGTAAGGTGACAGTGTTTGCTCCAAATAATTGGCCTAATGGATGGCTTTCAATTCTCGCTATGTTTTCAGAGAGCTTGTCAGAACATTCTAAAGCCAATTGACTGGCTCGCACAGTGGACACTGCCACAAAAATACAGAGCTCAATTTCAATCGATTGGAACAATGTATAGAGTGACCTTGAGGTCACATGCCTAGAAATTGTGTGCCATGCTCTGGAAGCTAAAGCTACACCTCTTATTGTTCTTATGTTTGCAGTGCACTGAAGTTGACGTCATAGCACCTTCTTATACTCCGCAACAACTTTTCTCGGCAGTGGAACAAACAGTAGAGTTGAAACAGGGCGTCTCTTCCTAGGCAGTGCGGTATAGTCCCATTCTGGAACGAAGTTTCCTAGCACATAGTATGTTGGTAGTTTGCATTATCTAAGGTATATTTCTAACCTAAGTGCCAGTTTTCAACTTTAGAGAGTCGTGGCAAAAACAGTTCCTTTGATTGAAAATGGTTTTGAGAAAAGGAAAGATACAGTAATTGTCTCTCTTTAGGTGGGCACCTCAACCTCCTTTTGTGTTCACCTCCATTGAAACACTTGAATCCGGGTACTCCAGCTCAGTAGTTGTGTGCCCTAACCACTGAGCCCTCAACCTCCTTTTGTGTTCACCTCCATCGAAACACTTGAATCCGGGTACTCCAGCTCAGTAGTTGCGTGCCCTAACCACTGAGCCACTGCAGCAAGTAAATTGATTACAACAGACTTTCATATCACGTCCTGTTACAAGAAGGTTCCGTAGATGGTGCCAACTACAGCAGTGATGGAGGAAGCAACCATGCGATGAGCAACACATCAGGCGCACATTTCCCTACGGCCAAAGTATTTGCGGAGTGACACAGTTATAGATGCTCCGCCCCTGTAGCTTTCTGTTCATTGCCAGGAAATGTTGTCGCAGAGCATAGTGCATGATAGCTGTCTGAAGCATCGGTGCTGGTGTTCAGTTCCAGAGCGAGCTGCTCTGCACAGGATAATTGGAACACTGTAATAGTGTTTATCACTGGAAAGGTGCAAATATACCTTAGTTTAGTTTCATTCAGGTCTGACAGCCATTTCGAGTGTGCTATGGCAAAAGTTCTGTCGCAGTGATCTCCACAGCTTGGTGTTTTACGGTAACGGAAAGGGCAGCTGATGGATTCCTTTGATTTGCATGGGCATGCTTAATGTACCCATCTGCAAAAACGTGAATTTTTGGTATTACTATTGGGTAGTGTTTCTAGGGTAGCTGCAGTCGTCTCAAATTGAGCTGTCAATGAAACCGCAACTCAAGCTAGCAGCAGCAATGTATCTGGGGACCTGTTAGCTGAGAAAGCCCTTGCTAGAGCTTGCACTGGAGTTGGGCTGCCAAGACTGGAATACTCGTCATCTTTTGTGACCTTAACATCATCTGTTGCCTTTGCATAGGGTGTGTTGTTATGCTCTCTCACGACATGACCAAAAGCTTCCTTGATGGGTGCAGCTCTCTGGCCTCTGGCCAAAGGTCACCAGTGCAGATCACATCCCAGTGGCTCCAGTGTGTGACGCGATCTTCCACACCAAGTTTGTGTTGTTTGGCGTCTGTGTATTCTCCCACCCAGCTACGTGCATGCTGCCATTTTAGTGCAGGCACCAGTCGCCCCTCCTCCACTGACTCCAGGCATTTTTCGCAGCAGCTAGGCAGAATTGCACACACTACAAATGATGCATGATCAAAGATGTATGTGCGTGCAAATAGAGCGCATGAATAATGTGCAGCAGGCTTCATGTGTTGGTGAAGAGTTCTGTGCGGCGTTTTGTACATATGTAAACATGACTCCTTTTCGTGTGATATGCCCCATCTAACCTGGAGAGCGGAGGGAAAAAATATATATATATATATGGTGCCGACAAAACTCGGACTCGCACAAGTGAGGATTTGCTCTCTGCAGAGCCACTGATGTGTCCGCATTTGTGAGGAAAGGTGTGTATAGGCATTGCTGAGAAATGTTTGGGAATTGTTGTTCGAAAGAAAAGGTCTATGCTGCAAAGAATGAGGGGTTTCTGTTGCAACGCTTGTGTGTGAAGAAAATGACAAAAGGGAAACGGTATTTTGACACAACTGCATTGAAACAAAGCTACAAGCGGCAACAGATGTTTTGTCTTTCTGCCATTGGCTCTCAAGAACAGATTAGCACTTTGTGCTGCCCACAACACTGTAAAACAAAATTATTAGTTCACGTTATCAAATAAAGAAGTCTAGTATGCTAATGCCGTTCCTTGTCTACTTCAATTTTTTTTTTCTCCTTTCTAACAATGGTATCGGGTACAGTCGTATGGTGCAAACACAAGCGGCTAGTGCGCACACACACTTAGAGCTATCTCAGAAAGCAATGTTTTGTTGTGTCGGGAAATATAGGTCATTTTGATTCTAAATGGTAGATTTTTTCACTAGATGCCTGAAAGAGCAATAATTGCAGGCGTAAATATAAATCCAGAGGGAAGAACCTAACCAGTTGACAACAGAAACTAAAGCTGCAAGAATGGTAATGGAAAAATGAAAGGCCAAAAGCAAAAAGGTTTGAGTTAGAAGTGAATGCGGAGAAAAAGCAAAGAGTGATGTGGACAGCCGGAGAGGAATGTTGCTGCACCCTGAACAAAGGTAAGAAAATGTACAGGTAGCTCTGAGGACTTAGGTGTTCAAAGGAAACAAACAGCGGGCACACAATAACTCATTCCGTTGGCGTTTCTGCATTAACGTTTCATACATCACATGCACACAAATTGAAAAATTTCACCAATGATTTCATACGTTGGAATGCCATTTTTTTACATGTCAAGATGGGTCTCGTCGAACTGTACACCCGCGCTTGTAAAAGGCTGGAGGGGACACATAAGCTCCGCTTAGAAGATGTAACGCAATACTGTTTATGCCCTTATGTGGAACTGGTCATTCTCGACTTTAAATTCATAGGTCCCTGGAAGTCCTCGCACCACTCCTTCCGCAATGATGCAGCGGTTAACGGGTGCACCACTGCACTGCGATGGAAGACGCTGCCAGCGATGGGACTTGTGCGACCCAGGTTGCTCTTCCTGAGCAACTTTTCACAATCAATCATTAAATTAATGGCCACCTGCCACGGCTGCCAGTTTGCTCACAATCCGGTCGGCAGGTTGTGATGACGCCACAAGGTCACGTGACCTTGGTGGCCCACCTAGGTTCATTCTCTGGCGGGTGGCCACCCTAAGCCACACTGTTTTTCGCTCAGAGCACTGGCAGTGCTGACGCCGGATTTTCTGGGTAACGGGGCCTTTAACATTGTTGTGTTAAAACAGAAAACCACGGAGGACTACTAGCGAAATATAAAACACACTGAATGGCTTGTGTCATACTTCGGTAATACTCCGTTTGGCGGCACGTGAAGCAAGTGGGGCATGTGTCCCACTATGCAGAAAGGGATAGTGTGAAAATATCTTGTGGCTATTCTACATCTATACTCGCCATCAACATTATCTGGCTCTGCAGCCAGGGCTAGGCAAGAAAGGGAAGGAAACTGGCCTTTGTCCCTGTGCCTTGGAGAATCGAGTGGCCTACTTCAGCCCTAGCGACACTGCACCATCTGTGCAATAACTCTCCCCTTCACCCCTAGTCTGAGCAACGAGGAGGAGGAGGAGCAACTTTATTTTAAGAAAAGAACGAGAGGTTCTCGAGGGTGGGCTCCTACTTGTCCATGGGACTGGGCTTCACGGAGAGCTCTATCCACTAGCCATGTTTGGCTGGCTGGTTGAGCAGCTCACAGAGAGGCCTCCCATGAGGAGGGGGATGGGTTGAGTACGGGAACTGCTATTGGTTGGAGGCATTCCCACAGGTAGTGCATGAGTGTGACCTTGGTCGCCCCACATGTGGAGCAGAGTGGGAGGGTGTCAAGGTAGGATGACAGTTTTGAAGGAGGTAAGGTGAGATGTAGCAGTTTGTCTACAGTTGCTGCCAGACCGCACTGTATTTTGAATCTATAGTCTACAGCGAGGTGGCGGGAGGGTGAAGCAGCTGTTTTTGTAATGAGTGGTGATCGGGTGTTGTGTGAGTAGAGCCCTCGAGGTTTCGTGCATGAGTTGGGGTGTCCGATCTTCTGGGGCCCAGAGGGATAGCTCTCGAGCCAGCGCATGAATGCGCTGATTACTGGGGATCCAGGCATGCCAGGAACCCACGTGAGGGCTATCTCTTGGGTAAGCATGTGTCCTGGTGCGAGAATGCGTTGGGTGGTTGCTGTGATAATGCTTTGCTGATAGTGACGGTAGGCAGCTTGGGAGTTGGTGCTAGATTTCAGTGATGTTGGGATCTTATGTAGTGTGTATGAGCACAGAGGCAATGACCATGCCCTCGGCCTCCATAGGGTTGTTGGTGTCGAGGGTGGCTGTGGCCCTGACGGTGCCATCCTCATAGCGGCGACAGTGGCATAATATCCTGGTAGGGCGTATTGAGCCGCGTCCACGTTGAGGATGTCGGGTCTGCCTCTGTAGTGTTTGCTGTAATCAGCTCCGGCCTGGCGTCTGCCTGTGCAGGTCAGTATTCATATTTCTGGGTAGAGGTTGGATGCGTAGTTGGCCTTAGATGTCATGTGGGATTTGATAGTTAAGGGCAGGCAAGCAGGTGGTGGGAGCCAGATGTAGATGCTGTAGGGAGTGTTGGCCAGTGTCTGCAGTGTGGGTTAGTCGAAGTATCTGGTTGCTTCATTGGGCTTCAAGTAGTTCCCAAGATTGCAAGTGCCCATTGCGAGTTAAGTGATTTGTGCTAACGGATTATGGTAGGCGGAGCACAAAGGTGGTGGTGTTTGCTTTTTGGTAAGCAAGTGTCAAGAGGCTGGTGATGAGGGCGACTGTCATTAAGTGTTTCCCACTCCAATAGACCGTGGTAGCGCTTGTCTTGCTTTTGTCCCACCTTTGTTGCACTGTTCACCCACCACAATGTGTGCAGCTTTGTTTGGTTTGCTTGTCTACCTTCAGTCTATTGACCAGTGGTATGTGGTCGTCGTACATTCGGAGGTGTATGCATCCCCCCCGGCACTGGGATAAAGGCCCGCCGCCTTCCTTTTCCTTCCTAGCCAAGGCACCGCCGTGGTGGCTCAGTGGCTTTGGCGTTCGGCTGCTGGTCCCAATCCCGCGGTATTGAATATCGGCCGCGGTGGCCTGGATTTCAATGGAAGCGAAACACAAAAACATCGATCCATACTAATGAAGCCAAGGTGGTCTAATCCTACCCGGAGCCCTCATGGCATCCTCCATTTCCCATATGTATCGCTTAGGAATGTTAAATGATGTATACCACACCAGGAAAGCTATTCATAGAAAACGGAAAACAGTGTGCTTGTCACTTATACATACAAACCGATCATTTATTGAACGAGTTTCTAACAATGGCTATACATATACGTTGGAAAACTGCACAGCTACGCGTGCTGTTAGGTTTGAGGGAATGGGAAAAAAGTCTCTTCCACTCCCCTCTGCCGCGACGCTACCGTGATCTTCCCTCTTGGAACTAGGGGCAAACCAGAGCGCCCGGGACAAGCCAAGAGGCGCTGGATGTGCCGGCTGGCTCTCACGTGACTACGTCACCGCTTAGCTGGGCGCGAGTGCAGCAGCGCCGCCAATGGAGTCCGGGTGTAGCCAGCTTCCATGCTGCGCGTTGCACAGCAGTGGACGTCCGTGTACATACTGTGTACTAAAGTCATCAAGGGGCTTTATTGTGTACACTACACTAGCGCCCCTAGCGGGGGGAACTCTATGCTCGCGCCGGGGTTTCCGAGTAGAAGGCGCGGAGAGGAGAGCGGGCAGGTTTGGCCAACACCTTGACTGGACAAGGTGTCGGTTTGGCATGTTGCGTCACGCCATCGACAGGGTTAATTGGAGAGACATGGGAAAGGCCTTTGCCTTACAGTGGGCATAGTCAGGCTGATGATGATGATCATGCCATCGACGTCGCCTGCCAGATCAGTCTCGTGCCCCGCTGTGTGCTCAGTTGACTGTCTCGTTCGAGCTTGCGTTTGCGATGGCTGCTCTCGGTACATCTACATCCACAAGAGAAGATTTTGCGACAGCCTGGCGTGCTCAGATTGTAGGTCGCCTATCAATTTATTTTTTTGAAGCAACACTACAGAAATCCAAAAATTTGAGAAATGCCTAAGCTCGGCCTTCAAGCGTGCGACACGCAAGCATTAAAGGACTATAGACACCAAATTATTGCTTGCATGTTTTCTTTTTTCAAATGATGTTAGACAATAATATACGTGGATCAATGCGGGATATTTGCCTATGGCTGCGAAATAATTTGCAATTAAATTTCTTTGCGACATTGTTGCGGTTTCAACCGAACGATGGCTGTGACATGTTCCAGACAACACTAAACATCTCGAGGACGTTCTCAAGTGGTCAGAACGTTTTCATCCCGAGCGGGACATTGGTTACCTTTTGAGTGCATCATGGCTAAATGTCTTCACGAGGATGTCCTCAGTTTGTAGAATTGCTGGATGATGATGAAAATTTCTCAAATGTCCTACAATCTTTTTTTCACAAGATGTGGCGCCCTGTGGGGAGTGGCGAAAATTAACCTGCTAATTACTGAAAACAAACGCATGTGGGAAACGCAGGCACGATCTGGTTCCACAAGGTATGCGACGCCAGCTACGCCTGCGAAGTGGCGTGTGACTGACAGCTGCTGCCATCTGTCGCATACGCCTGTCACAAACATGAACTGAGCATCGTGCAGAGCGGGCCTGTGAAAAAGGCAGCCCGTCCTAGTGCACAGTACTGTGGGACAGAACTGAGATGATACCAGCTTTGTCTCGCACTCGGCTGTCATTATTTAAGAACTGCAATTTTATTAAAATATGTGTACAACTGTATAATGAAGAAATACATTGACCCAAAAATTGTATGCCTTGAAGAGATATCTTCATATTTTTGCTTTAGTTGAACGTATTCTTGTTTAACTGTTGGACTGTTAGGTGTTTGGACCACTTGTCTTTTTCATTGAGGCAGCAGAATTCATTCTCTGCGGCCCTGGGCATGCTAAGACCGTGCTGTGGTGCTGCATTATTCTGATCAGCTTCTTTTAGCTTCTTAGCTTTGAATACAGGACGCCTATGAACCCCAACGTGGGCATCTGGACGTCATACTCGGGATGTCTTTGCGTCATCTGTGGAAGTTCACCTTTTGGTCACACTAGGCACGAAAAAAACTGCAGCATAACTGCCGATACGTCGTTTATTGCGACTCCAGCTCTTGAATTGGGCTGGTGTAAGTGTTTCAGAGAATTAAAACTATGAATCAGCATTGATACTGCAGATTTGCTTTTTTCTCTCGTGCATCACGCAATGTAATTAATTACATTGTGTGACTACATAAAGTAACTACACGTCACAGCCATATCGTTCAGTTGATGAAACCGAAACAGCACGAGAAGAAATTCAATTATGAATTATTAGCGGTCACAGGCGAGTGTATCACGCGGTGACAGTCCTTTAACAAGTCCTGTCAGCGGTTTCTCTTGCCTGTGCAGGCACTGCCACTGTTTCCTCTTCCAATGTGTGAAAGGCCACGACATACCCCCTTTCAACCAGCGATAGCGTCTGACTCGCAACCCAAGAGTCAGCGGCTCGATTCCCGACTAATTACTCTGTTTTCATTTCAGTGCAATTGACTTCATATATACATGTTCTAATGATTTTGTGACCTAGTCATCACGAGTTTTATAATGTTTTGATCACTTTTCAAATCTACTGCTCAACGTGTGACACAGCCGCCTTTTCAACAAATCCGGAGTTTTCGCTCACACCGACGACGGCGCCAGATTTTTTGCAGAACGGCAGCCTTGCGTAAAATTGGTATGCAGCTGCAGTGAACGATTTTCCTTCAATTAGCCGGTAACGATCAACAAAGACTGCAGCGATGCGACGAAATTCGCCGCTTTGTAAGCAAACCTTGAGCAAGCTCTTGTGCAAACCTTGTGCAAGTTCTTAGGACTTGCCATATTAAAGCCAAATACAGAGTCAAGCAAAAGTGGTATTTATTTCTTGAATTAGTCATGCACGCAAGCATATATATCTTATCACGGTGATGTTCAAGCTCTCCAGCAGGGTCCTGTGCTCCTAGCAGAGATCACCACTCTCTACGGACTACTTTAGGGAGGCACTACTAATCACAATTCGAGCTTTCACAGCAACATGTTCTAGTTCGGCATCTCAGTCTTCGATCGCCGACATGGTTTTATATGTCCAGCGACGAAACTCTCACAGCGCACGTGCGCGCAGGACGTATTATGCTGCATTCATCTCACATGAATGGCATCCAACATCAAATCGCTGCCATTGGTTGATCACCGACCGTGTACAGTAGTTTCGCTTTCATCACGCTTCTGCTTTCACTTCAGGTGCTAAATTTTCCCAGCTGGCGTTTGTGCGGCTACGGTTTTATCAGAGACAGCGTCATTGCACTAATACACACCGTGACCGTCAATCGCAATAAGGGAATGCTCATTAAAACTGCAGCCGCTGCAAGTGGGCTGGACTACTCTATGCGGCGGTGTTATAGTAAACTAGAATACTTTGTTCACTATAGGCAGTGCAGCGGCAGCGGCGATGACCGAGCTGGAACGTTTTCCGCAGTGACAAACCAGAAAAGGCAAGCGGGGGTCTGATTGGCTAATACAGTGCGGCCTCAATGAGAACTAGTTTGCATCTTAAACCGTGTGTCAAGTGTTTACTATCAGCAATGAATGAACTGTGAACAAGGAAACCAAGGTGGCAACACAGAAACACCAGCAAATTAGCTTATGGAGCGGAAATATAAATCAGCTTGATTAACACTTCTTCAGAAGAATCTGTGCCTTCGAAGTTAAAATAATCCGAGCTGGTATAGAGCTTCCCATGGCTAAAAGCTTATTTTCCTGTTTGTGTCTCGGTTGTGTTCGTTTTATTCCTGGCCGATAGTACATTGCAAACTATTAACTTTCAGCTTTTTTCTGAACAGCAGGTTCTAGCCAATCGATTTCTTCGTTCCAGGCGAAGTTGCGATGCTTCATGTAAATAGGTCCATTTCTTTTTCTTCTTTAGGCCAGCTAGTGAATGCAGGATAAAATATTTCTGGATTCGTCGAGTCATGTGCAGCTTTAGAACAATAACTTCCACTACCCATAACATTGATTTCACAACACTGGTGTTTTGTAGCAGGAGTTTTTTTCTTAGTAAGCTTAAAACCAGACTTTCCCCCAAGGGCCGGCCGAGCTATTTAGGCCAAAAAATATGCTTTGAATCTAAATAAATGGCACCTGAAAGGGTTAAATGCACAATAGCAATACTGTTTCCTGGCAGTCGCTAGACTGAACAATGCAGGCAGTCGCATTTTTCCGTTATCTTCGTTGATTTTTCACGGTGCAAATTTTAATTCACCTCGTATGCAACACCCCAGTGCTTCTCAGCAGTCGTGAAGACTAGCTAACACTACCTTGCAGATAAAGCAACTACAGCAACATGCTTTTCAGTGCTAGGCACAGACAGTTCCTGTGGTGTGTACACGATACAGTTTTGAAGCGAAAAGCTTCACTACGCCAGCTCTTTTGAGTCGTCAGCAGGGCCGCAAGTTTGACTTTGAATGTAGCTAGAGGTCACGGTGGCTGCAAGTTTCACCATGAATGTAGGTAGAGGTCTAACCACGAGCATAACTGGTGGTAGTCAGGTTCGACACGCCAGCTACAGCAGCGACACCAGCGGCTGTTACACCATCTCGACTTTGACCTTCGGTCAAGCGTCTGCCAGCATCCCATGCGCAGGTCATGAAAGTGGGTTCTGTACAAAATGCCCATGTACACTGATGCCTTCAGTGGATCCCTAGGTGTGATCAATGCCTCCTGTGGAGACCCACACCCGAATCACGCCCATAAGGAAAGGAATATGAAATTAAGTTGGTTTTAAGGAAAAGAAATTACACTTGTCTAGCATATTTCCTGCCGATATCTCGCCCTAAGGGAAGGAAAGTAAAATAAAGTTGGTTTTAAGGAGAGGAATTGACCCCTGTCTCGCATATCTGGGAGGACACTGACATATCTTGGTGGACATCAGAACCAACTGCGCCCTAAGGGAAGGAAAGCGAGATGAAAGTTGGTTTTAAGGCCTGTCTCACATCTGAAGGGCACTAAGGGAAGGAAAATGAAAGTTGGTTCTAAGAGACGGGAATGATGCCTTTCTCGTGTTGCCCCATTTCCTTTCTCCAAAAAACCAATTTCTTTTTCAATTTGGCTTCCTGAAATTATCTGCACGGTTTGCGCGTCCTTTGGAACTGGATTTGGTTCCACATCTCCACATACAACCAGCGATAATAGTTGGAAATATCACCGGAGCTATAATATATACTGTCTTGCGGGAGAGTATGATGTCGTTTTGAATGAAGCAAGATGTTTAATGAATAAAAATAATGCCTACCACTGTGTGTGATCAGTATGGCTACCTACGGAAACCGCCAGTCGCTCAACTACTTCGCTTTCAACCAGGGTTAACCAGAGCTAAACCGCCAGCAATTTAAAATTACTCTAAGGGAAGAGGTACTGCAGTGCTTCACCTATAGTTAGGAGGTTCATAAATATGCTTTGCATTTTGCTTGGCTATTGCGCATAAGACATTTATTCGCAACAATAAGACTTCTCCAGGCGAACCTCCACAAAAATGCTGTGACAATATCCATGTCAACCTCTCGCAAAACATTCAAGAAGTAGGAAATGCACTGGAAGAATTCTCTGCACACAGTGGACAGCATGGTAGTGCTGCTAAGATCCCATAGAATCCACGTTTGGCTTGACTGGTGTTGGGCCAATAACATGGAGTGTGCACTTCCATGCATTTTCGCTGTGGACGAAGTGCTCCTTAAACACCGTAAATTTTAATGTAATCACAGTTTATACAAATTTGCTAAATTCCCTATTCGAAGTGCAGTGTGTACTATCTCCCGCATCAGTGTATGATACAGCCACACACAATCCGCTACCTTACATCGCTAAAGACGCAAAGAAGCTGTAAACATATCTGTGTGAATTTCATTCCATGCTTCTGCACAAGGATTTTTCTTGTTTTGGATGCTGGAAGGATTTTTTTGCAACTGTCAGATTTGTATAACATTCTACTGTAGCGTTAACATACAGTAATTTCCAGACACTGGCGTGCACAGCAGTGGCCACGCCAGTTGTCTTGCACCGCAGTGTCCCCAGAGCAGGGACCCCGGAACAGAGGGAACATTTTCTAGAGGGGGCAGTCATGGACTCTGCGCTCACTCTCAAATTTTTAGGAAATCAAATTGTGATCCACAGTTCGACCCATTCCTTTAATCTGCTTAACCAGCTCCTACCTGACATGAATGAAACAAGACAAATTCAGCAGCCACAAATCTGCAGGTCAGCAGACCATTGTGCTCAGAAGGATTTATTGGTCTTCACTGCACATAGTCTGTGTCTAAAGTTCATTTGCGGCAGGAAAAAAAAATATTGACGGTGCAGGGCAAATAAACTAAGAAATGAAAGATTTGGAGCTCTGCCCACACCCCACCTATTCATTTCTAGTGAATTACAGTCGACTCTCGTTACACCAAACTTGCTTAGTTCACAGCAACATGCAACACTGGAAGCTGCTGACAGCAAATCAAAATGCAGACCAGGCAACTTAAATCAAACAATTTGCGGAGGCAATAAAATGTTCAGTCCCCGGCAAGCTGGAAGTACTGAGCGTCGACTGTATAACTTATTTACAGGGGATTACAGAACAAGTCATTAAAAGCAGTTAAAACATGTATACAAATATATTACACACAACATAGTTGCCACCTGCAGGCGGTCCAGCGAAGGGCGAAAAAAAATGGGGAGGGAGGGACAGTACACTACAGCACCGAGACATGCATGCCCTCTCGATGAAAATATGTACAGGGTTGAGGGCAAACACAAGTCTTCAAATGTGAGAAATCTGGCAGAAGGAAAGCTGGCTGCTGCAAGGACAAATGGTGAAGAGGGACCAGGTGAACAATGTTGACCAGGCATTGTGCAACGGTCATTTCATTTCACTGGCCGCTTGATGTTCATGCTCATTTTTTCCTCTTCGGCTAAGTGCTGCTGGAACCCAGTCACTTTCTCTGCAGCAAGAAAAATATAGAAAGACAGGAGAGATGGTTTAGTGGTGAGTTGTGGTGGTACAATGTACAGGCAGGGTTAGTTTGCAATTGCTCCGTCTCAGTCACCGATTAGAATGATTGTGTTCACCACTGTTCCATAAGGCCAGCGTCCCTAAAAGCTTCAAGAGTGCTTTTGACGCTGATGGACACTCAGTTCGGAAGCTCTCAAGGTACACGATGGAACATCCAAAGGAACATGCAATCTCCTCAGGTTGCCCAGGAGTATTTCATACTCGTCGCAAAAATGCAGGCATGTGAAACAAAACAGTTCAAATCAACCACAAAATCACATTTTACACAGATAGGTGAGGTGGTGCGGCGAATCTTGTGCATTCATATCGGCGTACAGGCGGAGTCTGTGCGCAGGCGATACAAGCTAGTAGCTCCTGTCGCGCGACAAACCTTGCGTGATGCAAGGAAGGTGCAGGGGCGGCCGAAGGTGCGGAGGCATGATGCGGGGGCGGCCGAAGGTGCAGAAAAGCGATGCATCACTAGCGAATTGCTCGTCCTTTGCATCAGTAATGCATTGAATACTACTACATGCAGTACTTTAACACGAGATACACGAATGCAGGAACTTACCATTGAATTTGGACAGGACTTCCATTTTCTCGGCTAGCAGGTCCTTAAGTTTCTGCACGTACACTGCATGACAAGACGAAATATTTGAGAATGGGTGTTTATAATAAAGTTCAAAGTTGCATAAAAATAAAGCCTTATCACAAACACAGCGCTACAGTGAAAGGAAGCCAAAAAAAAAAAAAAGGCACACAAGGGCATCGTCATGCTTACAGTCAAGGTCGTAGTCCACTTCGTTGGTCATGGTCAGGAGGTCCATGTCCTGATGTACCCATGCTTGGCTAGCCTGCAGAAGAACGGGTGTAGAAGCAAACATTACAGCACTGAGATGTGGACTGGAATGTGCTGAAGTTGCACTCAATGAGGTGGCGCTGCTCGAGCTTTAGATGCCAGCATTTGAGAACACAACTTGGGTAAATGAAACATTACAGACTCAGCAAGGGCGCAGGACAGTCACCCAATGCCTTGACCCCCCCCCCATAAGTTAATTTAGTATCACTCAATTATGATCATTTTGTGCTGTCTGCTATCCAACCAGCTAGTATGTGTGTAGTTTTTCTGGCAATTGATGACCAAACTTTCAACAACGATAAGCTAGAAGTTGCCTGAACAAGGTTTCGTCCCAGGGAAGTGGCAAAGCTGGAGTTAATTCCTAGACCAGGCAAATTTTTTCAACTCTGCTTCTTCCCTTGTTTGAAGGGCAGCTAACCGGGCAGGATCACCCTGCATGTTTCTTGGAGTAAAGTTCGCAATAGATGAGGACGATACAGGTTCACACACTACTCGAGATTGTGGCTGCAGAGATGAGAGGCTGAGCTTGTATCGCCCAGTTGTCCTCTGTTCAGAGCTTTGTTTGAAGTGTGCTCCATCTAGGAGGATAGTGCCCGATGGTTTGGTCAGATGTTTAGGGGAATCCCCAAGGCGAGGTAGATCAGCTGACAGAGACTGGAATATTACTACACAAGAGCCATAGCTTGCACAAGAGTGAACCACATTTTAGGTCCTCTGGACATATCTGACAAGACTGAAAAGGAAAAAAAACTGAAGAAATGGACACACACCTCGACAACAGTTTTGTGCAGATCCAAGATTTCCTCTTCCATCTCTTGTAGGTGGGAGATGGCTTCGTGGAATGTGTACATATCACCCGACATTTCCACGTCCTGGAGGCAACAAATTTGCACAAGTTTCAACCACAGGCGATTTCAACTATGCATCTAACAGAACTGCAATTGTCAAACTTCTTTGGACCATGTCAAAAGGAAAAGCTGCTTGTTTTGCAGGGGAAAGATAACTTCAACAGGAGGGAGGGAGACTAGCATACAGCTGAATGCTCTATGCAGCCATGTACACATCTCTGGCCGAGTGCCATTGAAGGTTACAAGAAACACTGAGGCCGTCTTAACCACACTTTAATAGAAAATGCTACAGCTACAGCATTTAGGTTAGTGTCTCACAGTCTCAACTTTGCCAGTGCTCTACGCTTTGGCCGTTTCCGGTGACACGGTATTGATGTCAACACCCTCTCCGTCGCATTCACAGGTCACTGGGAGCCCTCATCCCCGTATTGGCACAGTGGAGCAGCAGTTAAGTGATGAGCCACTGGCCCCAGCAGGCAGCTGTTTCAAACGCAGCCATCAGTGGGGCATGTGACACCCAGGTTGCTCTTCCTGAACTCACGCAAGGGTCATGCCCAGCACCACGGTGGGCAGGTGGCAACCGCACCGAATTTGCCAACTTTGGGCAGTTTCCTCGGAATCAGGTGGGTAGGTTGCCACCTTCCACGATGAGTAGGCTGTGATCATGCGGCCATGCACAAGGTCATCATGCACGAGGTCAAGCGACCTCTATCAACCAATCCGGGAATTTCGTGCAGAATTTCAAATTTCAGGGGCTCTCCAACTGGCCAACTGGAGTGATACGCCCTTGATGGAGTCATCAGGCAACGTCTGCAATGTGTGCATTCAATCTCAACATAATGGACTGGCTTGACAGCAGTTTGCTCCATCAGGTATTTGCAAACTTCCACCATACGCACAAAGGTGAACCTAAAGCAACTCACATCAGAGGCCCGCAGCAGAGCTAGATTATCATCCTCCTCACTCTCCGGAGCCATTTCTTCATCTTCGCTGGACGTGGGCTTGAGCTCTGGGCTGTCCTCAACACCGAGCTCTTTCACCCTGCAGAAAGACATGCAAGGGCAGAGACCAAAATGAGAGATCCAAATTTGATACTGATTTTTAATCTGCTAGCATTAGAAGCCCCAATGAGGCATCTGGCGTGGTAGTGTTGTGCACACCACCTGCCACAGTTCACAGATGGCAAAGTGGAGAGAAGAAAATCCCCTATACACTTGTAGGGGAGAGGAGGTTCTGACATGGGCCGAGGAATGATTACCACAGGAACAACCTGGCGTGTGGTCACCGTGGAAGGTGGACAGACAATCAGGCAATGAATAGCGATAAATAAGTGTCCTTGTAATTTGTTTGATCATTTGTACCAGCCTTCCACAGGCTTTAAAGTGCACCAAGAAGTTAAGTGTTGCTTGCCATAGTTATTCTGCTTTGGAGCTGTTTACTTGCCACCAACAACACAGGAAAGCTTTGACATCACAAGACAGTAATGAAAAAAAAATCAAAATTCTTCTTAAAAAAATAATTTGCAGTTACACAGTACTATGAATATCATAACGAAGTTGCAATTTGTGCAAGAAAAAAAATTCAGCATTGTGAATCACAAGTATGAGTAAACCAGTTATGTGCAAATAGTATTTCTTTCGGTTCGAATCAAATTCGAAGTTAATAGCACTTCACAAAGCAGCGCAAAGGCACAAGGTGCACTTAACCTCACTTTTGACGCGAGGCCTTTCATCTTATGCTAAAAGGGAGCGCAAGAAAATGGTGGTACTCTTCTAAGCGAAGGCTGCACTTGCGTAAAATGCTTCGCAGTGCCACCTTTCGCATCGTGTCGACTAAAAGTTACCGGTATTTCACATCGAATAATTTCAACTGTCGAAGGGTAGAAACTTTACGGTACTGCCGGCTTCAATGCTGCTGTCCAGCAACACTGCAAATGTGAAAGCCGACGAAGTGCTAACCTCTCATGTTGGTTCTTATCTTTTTAGTCGTCGTCATCTTTCGGGTCTCCCCATGCAGTGGGCATAGTGCAGTTCCCGCCAGCCATGAAGTGTTCGCTTTACCATGCATTTGGCTTTTGTCCCATATCAAGCGTGCTCCTTAGTGCTCTGCCAGAGGGTGCAGCTGTCGAAGGCCTAGTCTGTGGACATGGCGGCGATCGCGGGTACATTCTGCAGCGTGCACAAGACCATCGACTGCTTTTTCCAGCAGCTTATGCTCCTGAATACTCAAACGACAAAATAGAATTCAGAAATATTTGATGTTTTCGATCTGAGGTTTCAGTATTTGTAACGTTAGAATACTCGCACAACCCGACAAAATGGCCTTACCTGTCCGCATATCGCAGTGTGTTAAGGGAGTGCTCACACGAACTTAAACCTGGCGAGATCATGGCAATCTGAAAGGGACAGGAAAACGCAAGCTATAGAAATGACTGACACCCTCAAGAAACAGCCAAAAGTGGCACTTTTCTAAATAAAAATTTGCCCAGAATCAACAGAGACATAGAACGACTGTATTGGCAATATAATGGATTACACAAGCCGCCATGTGCAACCCGCATCTGGTAATCATCATCGCCCTGACTGCACCCACTGCAGGGCAAAGGCATCTCCCATCTCTCTCCATTAACCCTGTCTTTTGCCAGCTGTGGCCACCATATCCCCACAAACTTCTTAATCTCATCCGCCCATTTAACTTTCTGCTGCCCCCTGCTATGCTTGCCTTCTCTTGGAATCCATTCAGTTACCCTTAAGGGCCAGTGGTTATCTTGCCTTCGTATTAAATGCCCTGTCCAAGCCCATTTCTTCCTTCTGATTTCGACTATGATGTCATTAACCCAAGTTTGCTCCCTCACCCACAAACCAGTTTTTGCTCCTTTTGCCACTTGCCTTCAGCAGCAGTTGCAGCAGCTCTAGATGCTATATGAAACTCTCAGTTTATACCACAGCAAATTATTTGGCATCACTATACACTACAATTGAGAGCCAAGGCATGTGCACTCCTCCAGTTTAATCTCAACGTGCCATTACACTCTGCCGTCTAGGGATGAGTACATTCGAATATTCCCTGGACGTGAATAGAGGACCAGAGGTGTTGGCGGACACGAGCGAGTGACTTTGAAACGATCTGAAGAGGCTGGCCACTTACCATGCAGGTCCTGGAGTTCTCGCCAATGAACGAATCCCTGAGGACCTGTGTCAGCTTGCTGGCCCGAAATGGGAGGTGAGCACCACGGCGACCCAGTGCCCGAATGCATTCCTGCGTGCAAAAACCCAATTTTTTTTTTCAGTTTCCGCAATTTCTAAGACCCTGCACACCATTGTCACCATACGGACCCGACAAGATATGCCCCGATGATCTTGCGATAACCCTCCCAGACATGCATTATGCTCTGTCGGGTAAGGATGCACTGAAAGATTTAAACATGGAGTGAAACTAAATATGAAGTGAGAAATGCCTTCAAATATCGAATACAATCTGTTCAGTATAACAAATTTCAGGAAAGCACACGTAGGCAAATGTTTCTGTATACATTTATTTTCTTCAAAATAGTGTGTGGCCTCTGCAACTAAAGAAACAAACCTAGACTGACTAGGCACTAAAAACAAAGGGAGAAAACACGAAATGCACAGAAATACATACTGGTCGATTAGGCAGCATAACAGTGTGCAACTACAGTGTGGTTACGCAAAATCAGTAGCAAGATGAAAAATGCATGAATGACATGTCTTGCAACGTAAAAAATGATGGTAAAAATGGTGGTCAGAAAAACCTCATTACTTCTTCCTCATTTTTGACCTCATTAATTACTTCTATGGACCAAAAGAAACGACTGAATTATCTGACGGTCGGGTTATGAAGTGCCTTTTCAGGATTTTGCAAAGAACAGTCATGGAAAGGAACAACACATTTCATTCTGTCATCATTATGATAATTGTAATGTTACTGAGAGGTGCAAGATGGCCAGGGAGTTCCTCACCGGCAAAGTGACATATTGCTATCCAAGCAACAAGGCACCAACGGTACTCCACATGGCTAGTAAACCTCAACAAGCCTCCTCGAAAAACACAGACCAGCCCCTTGGTGTATAATGTAAGCAGGAACATCCTTTACAAGCTCCTCGTGATCCCTGTAGGTATACAGCGCTGACTGCAAAATGCTGTCCCTGGCGCACTGATCGACGGGATGTAAAGTGCCCAGCCTAGCCCTTGCGTATCAGTTTCGCAGGTGGTGCCACTGGTGTGGCTTGTGAAGCAGAGGTTGCTCTTCCCAATCAGTCACAAGGTCACGGAGAGAGGCTTCGGACAGACAAACATCAGCAAAATTGATGGAGGGGGGGGCCTTTAGTGCTAGCACACTAAGGAAGTCCAGCCACTGGCACCCCCTAGATGACAATGGCCTCAAAAGTAAAGATTAAAATGCAACAAATGCCAACCCTCACTGCTACACACCACCATTTCGCACTGGATGCGACTCTGGGCAGGCAGCGACATCTTGAAACCATATCCCTGCGCAAATGAGCTCTCCGAGGAGGTTAGCTCACCTTGAGGGCTAGCAGGCTCTTGTTGATCTCGGCGCCCTCCATACGGGTCTGACGGTTGGCGCTTGACGTGTCGGCACCCCGCTCATTCCCAGCCAGGTCAATGAGTGAGAACTTGCCATGCAGACGCCCAGACTTCCTGCAGCAGGCAAGGGAGACCAGAGTGACAAGCTTGAGCAGGAAAGTCTACATTGAACTAAGTGCTGCCCAGCACACGTGTGTGAAAAGAGCTTTTGCATCAATGAAAACAACTTACGAAGATTTAACACTACAGCTTCTTGACTGCCCACCCTGAAAAACATTGCATTTCAATTGGTGCAGTACAGGGTACAGCTAACAGCGATTAAACGTCTGGTACATCAGTAACTGAACACATGGCCCATAGTGCATGATGCAGAGGAACCTTGTAGCTCTATATTCAACAAAAATACACTATCAAGTGTCTGGTGGCCCTATGCATCCCTTACCTGAGCCTCAAGATGATCTGGAATACTGCATGGGATCGTGAAGAGTTCTGGTTGGCCGACGTCTGCCCCGATGTCCTGCAAAGGAGGTACAGGGGAACACTGGTCAGGTCAACTCTGTTCATGCCCACATGAGCCACCGAGTAACGCAGCCTGAAACACTGGAACAGCTCAAAGCTCCAGAGCTTTGTGCACAACGGACTTGTGAAAAAGAAAATTTCCGCCACTTGAGCCGCTGTATGCCAAACCACAAACCACCAAACCAGGCTAGCATGTTTATGCAAGCAACGAAAAAAATTGAACCTTGTGACTGGCTACAAGGCAACAGCACAGCTCCCATATAATCAATGCCACCTTAGTACAAAGGTGCCACTATTCAATGCTTTGCTGTGAAGGCAGTGCACAGTTTAGCATGTATTGTGGCCTTTGACAAATAATGTCTGCATGTGCAGCGCAGTTAGGTATTCGCCCTTAGAAAGCTTTAGTGTAAGTAGGAACTTACGAGAGGTAAAAATGCACGTTCACTGCAGCAGCGATTTTCGGGACACTAATCCCCATGCGTCATTGGCCCACCAAAAGTGGGCCACCCTTAGATTTTACGACAGACTGGCAACAGCAACTTGGCATGAGTTCCCCACAAAATTTTTGAAAAATCTGAGCTGTGCCACACAGCAGGATTACATGACATGACCCACCGGTGATACACAAGTGAACGTGTTAAGCTCTAACAGTTTCTCAGAATAGTGTGCATTAGCCGACAGATAATTCGGACTTGTAGGATATTTCGGACTTCGATGAGGCACCCTCAGTCACCCCACAGAAGCACATACATATTCGCGACGGATATTTCGGACTTCGAAAGTCCGAAGTTCGATTTTTCGGACTAATTTCAGTCGCCCGTGGGTCAAAATCTGCCATCTTATCGGCTTTTCGCCGGTGCAAAAGGGGCCGCCATCTTGGATTGAGGTGGACTTACTCTGCAGTTGGATTGGCTTGACATACTTTCGGTACCCCATTTTTGCCAGTAGAGGTCCCTGCGATCTCTGACACTTCGAGGTGGCAGTCGGATTGTCAGCGCCGTCAACTTGCTTTTGTCGCTTCTGTTGACGCGGGGTCGCGGGCAGTTATCGCTTGTCTAGGGAGCTTAGCTTGTCTCATACGTTCGCCATTCGCCGTTTGAAAATGAAAATGGTTTTTGGAGAAAGGAAATGGCACAGTATCTGTCTCACACAGCGGCTGACACTCGAACCCCCCCACCTGAACATGCCATAAGAGAAGGGATAAAGGAGGGAGTGAAAGAAGAAAGAGGTGCCGTAGTGGAGGGCTCCAGAATAATTTCGACCACCTGGGGATCTTTAGCCTGCACTGACATCACACAGCACACGGGCGCCTTGGCGTTTCGCCTCCATAGAAACGCGGCCACCGTGGTCGGGTTCGAACCCGGGTACATTAGTGACTTGGGTTTCTCCGACCGCGTTGACCGAGTGGCACTCTGTCTTCACAAAGTTATCTGTTCGCAGTTTTGCAATTGCATTAGGCGGTTCCACCGCGTTGAACGGAAAGTGCCTTGTCCTTGCATGTATTTGACGAGCGGTGTGGTGCACACTCTGGTTGCGGACAACATGGCCCCGCCATGTCCGTCAAAGAAGCGTGGGAAGTGTTCAACTGAACGCCGTGTCCAGCGTGTACAGTGAAAGGACAACTTTGGCGCAAATTGTCGCCAGCAAGAGAAATTTTCCGCAAGCTAAAAATCGGTGATTTTTTAAAGCCGATTTCATCCCAATGAACTAGGGGTGTGCGAATATTGAAATTTTCGAATACGAATATGAAGAAAAATGGCTTCGAATATCGAATATCTGTTCAGTGCAAAAAAAATTTCAGAAAACGATGAGCAAGCAAACGTTGTCGCCCTTATTTTTTTTTTTTCAAAATAGTGTATGGTCTTTGCAACTAAAATAAACAAAACTAGACTGCCTCAGTACCATATAAAAAAACGATGTGCACAGAGATGTATACTACTTGATTAGACAGCATAACAGTATCCAAACTATAATGAGGTCATGCAAAAGAAAATCCATAAAATGACAAGACTGGCAACAAAAAAATAACATGATGACTATTAAACCTCATTCATTCGGGGTTCAAGGGACCAGAAGAAATGCCCGGTTCATCTGAAGTCCTCTGTTTATAAAATTGCCCGAGCCTCCCAAAAAAAAAAATGCTGCCGAAAATGCTAAGATGCAGTTATGAGGCAGCTCCATCGTGCCAACACCTGTAAGCCCGTGACGAGCCACCCGTTTTGGAGTGCTGGAAGAAGAACACAAATGCAAACAAGGGGCCGGGGAACACACACTGGCGTTGGAGCGGTGAGGCGGTTTCTAAAAAGGAACAAGAGATAAGCCGCGCGGAGCTGGGAGTGGACTATCGGCGAATGCGCGGCCCGAAATTTGAAGTTGCCGCGGGCAGCGGTGATCCTCAGAAACCGAAACTACGCAGCCAGGCTATTTTTTTCGCCCTAGCGACACAGGCCTTCCGATTGTTGCCACGCCTGCCGTTACGCCCTGCTAAAGAGGTGTGCAGGTTACAATGCACCATGCAATAGGCGAGATTTTAACAGGATCGCTTGCCCTATTGAGACTACTCGACGCGCCCCTTCAGGAGGCTCCTGCGGCATTCCGCAAGTAGGCTTTCCCGCATAGCGTAGTTTTCAAAACGGGATGGCGGAAGTCACGCTCGGAGAGTTATGAAGGCAACAGGACTCATTCTTAGGATGTGGGCATTAAATATGTAACGTATTACCGAAGGATTAAAAAAAAAAGCGCGATTTCGCGTTGCGATTGCTCGAAGCGGGCCGTCAGCCATGTTGTTCGCAACACAGGTGATACGTGGGAAAGCCCACTTGGGGAAATTCTCACGAGGTGAAGCCTTGCAGCGTCGGGACGCGGTTCGTCCGTGTGATAAACGGCGGAGAAGGAAGCGGATAGGACCTCTATTGTTTTCCTGGAATTTTTAACTCGATTATCGGCCAATTTGCCCAGATATTGTGGTTTTGCCACGGTCGAATTTATGAAAGTATGCGCAGTATACGATCGCTGGCGAGTGTTCAGGAATTTTCTAATATTCGGAAATTCACGAATATCAATTTTGAATACGAATCGAATATCAAACATATTTGATTCGTATTCGAAATTTCGAATATTCGCACACCCCTACAATAAAGTGATTTTTTTGTACTTCACGAATTTTTTGGACTGTTCGATTATTCGGACCCTTTTCCGGGTCCCTTCGAGTCCGAAAAATCGGTCGGCGACTGTATCAGTTTACCAAAAAAACCGACTCCTTTCTTTCATCCCAGATTTGAAGTGCTTGCAGGAAGAAAAGGAAGGAGAGACATTCGAGAGCATGGCATCAAAGATGCACAAAGCAGTTTGGGTCAGGCACTCAACAGGCAGAACATCTGCCCTGAAACTACTCGTTGACTAGGCCAACTCCTCCATGTTTGCCTAGGGGAGACACCACCCTACAAATGGGGAAAAAAAAGAAGCACTTCGCACCTGACTCCGTTGCCATGTTGGATAAGCTTGAGGACCTCCTCAACTGAGTCCACCTCCTTCTCCACGAGGCCAACGACCTGCACCTGCTGCTTGCCATCTTCCAGCACACGAAGCTTCGCCTTGCCATTGAGAAGGTCAAACACCTGGAAGGCAGGGGTAGAGCCAGCTTAAGGGGGGAGACAAGGGTCTTGGAATTTTTAGACTGAATGCAATAAAAATGCAGTCTATCAGTTTCTTGCACTGATTTCAGATAAGTAACCACTTTTCTGATATGTCTATTAGTTGCCAAGCTATTGGGAATTTTCACTCCTTTGCTTGCTAGAACAATAAAAAAATGCTGAACAGAAAACTATTATTAACCTGTGGCTACGTAGTATACAGTAAAAGGAATACAATGTAGGAAGTACTGTTCTGATTATGCCAATATTAGTTATTATATCACATGCTAAAGTTCAATGTAGGGAGGACTGGTTGACAAGCATTTTAAACTAGAGTGCACAAAAATTAGCAAGCATAAATCGAGAAATCAGTTTCCAACATTGTATACATTAATCATTTAGCAGCATGCTGCATTACAGATTAGTCCTTTATCTGCTGCAGGTGCAAAGGCGTCCTCCTTGCAAACTAGCAAGCAGTAAAAAGTTGAGGAAACGAGAAAAAACAGATGAACCCGTTTGAGCCTCCTTATAAAGTGGAATTGAAAAAAAATACTGACCGAGGGAATGAATAAATTTGCAGATATGTAGAAGATGGGCTGTAGATTTCGAAAATGCCACTTCCATACAGTATATTTTTCGAGATTTTCGGGCTCTCAAGGCCCTATCCCTCACTTAACCGAATTCAAACAGGTGACAGTTAACACACTCCCAAAAATATGTTGCAACAAGACAGCAGCCCAAATAACTGCTGATGCCCTGCGATGACAGCTAGAGGAACATCCAGGTGAGCTGATGTCGCTGCACATTCACGACAGGAGTGACTTTAAAGTGGTCGCAGTGAACGGCCGAGGACTGCATTTAGAGAAATGAAGCCTCAAGCAGGCAAGCTCCCGTTTGCAAAAAAGCGATATATATCTAAGTGAAAAAAAAAAAAAGGAAATGGACTGCTCACCTTCCCACTGTAGATCTCGAAAAAGCTTGAAGAAACAACTAATTCATCATTCTTATATTTAGGAGACTTCAGCAACTTGAACACATCCTTTGCTGCATGGAGTGGAAAGGGGGAAAGAAGGTCGCAGGTCAATGCCTAAATGGAGAAAACCACAGACATCATAACCAGAAACACAAGAAGAACGTACTTGCTAGTGCATAGATGCCTTTAGAACAATCTTGCGTCTTTCCAGAGAAGTCGCCACCCATAGTCTGCAAGAGTTGCACGAGGTTAGAGGCACGGGAGGTTGATCCGAGGAACACAAACCACGTAGACTGATCAAGCAGCAGCCCCGATTTAGCAGCGAAGCAAACAACACAGTGCTAGATTTTGTGAAAGAGCGACGACTGCCCTGCTGATAGCACAAGTTTCACTACCACCCGTGGACTACATTTCCTGGGCACCCGACACATTTCTGAAACAAATGCCAAAGAATGTGCAGCAAGAACCTCGAGTTTAGCCCGAACATGAATTGGTCTCGAGCCCTGTGCTAGCAAGGACACGACCAGCTGCAAATCCAAGCAGAGGGAACCGGGACTCACGTGTGTCTTGCCGCTGCCAGTCTGCCCGTAAGCAAAGCACGTTGCCATGCCTCCTTCAAATATAGTCTGTACAAGTGGCCGAGCTGTGTACCTGAGGCAGCAAAATGTGTGGCACAAGGTCACGTTGCAGAGGGCAACTCTGGGCAGTCACTGGAGTTGGAACAGTAAACGTCATTAACAGGATAATTGTAGGAGCAAAGATTTTTCCGTGCTTCTGGAGAATGTGCCCTAAACTCTTCCTTACCGCGCCCTATGAGCATAGTTAGCCCACTAACGATGACCTCACGCTCAGATTTCCAAACCTTCCACGTCGCTTACGACCATGCTCCGTTTTCTTTTCGTTTTTTTTTCCTTCATTTTTTTTAAATGCGCTGCGACGACTTCGGCGGAGTAGCACAGTCACTGCCTGCTAGCGACGTTGGAGCCTTCCGCACTGCTTACGAGCACACTGTGTCACCTGGCTTGTAGTTAGACAAATAGATTTGTTTAGAATTTTTTCCCCCGTAAGGCGCATTTTTTTTAACGTGCTCCAAAGACTTGATAGCGTCAAAGTCACTTGGCAGCTTTTACATCCGTGATGCGCGCTCTGAGAAGTTGCAAATCTCTCTAGATTTTATCGATGACCCAAGCAACAGAGAGTCTGAAGAAACTGCCTTTCGATGGGATTCAGTGCGACATCAGTGATGACGAAAACCAGCTTGGAACACTGGCAGCCGTGATCCGGTGCCCAACTATAGGGTTTCCAGTTACCGTAAAAACCGGACTATAGGTCGGACCGGAATATAAGTCGACCCCCTAACTAACCTAACCTAAAAATGAAAAAGATCTTTTTCAATGGGAAAAGTACCGAAAGACATCCTTACTTTGAAACAAATGCGACTCGAGAGGTTGCACAATGGTGACAGTATTTAATTTCATTTAAATGCTGCTTGTATGTACACCCAGCAAATTTTTTAACAATATCGCGCACCAATCGGCCCGCGTGTTCGTTTCTGGCACAGGCAAGTACGGCGCCGTAGAGCAAAGCCCTCCTCTTCATGAATCGCCGCAACCAGAATGGCGAGCCTTTGAATTGCGCCCTCGTGAGTCTAGAGGCACGCGCGATCTCTGCCGCTTTCACGCGGATGCATTCGGCAGTCACAGGCAGCGATCTTGCTCGCAGCGCAACGTTTCCTTCCTATTCTCGATACACTACGGTCTGCCCACGAAATGATGTTTTCTTCTGGTTGCTGCAAGTTGTAATACGCAGCTTCTGCCTCCGCCAGTAGTGAATGCTCTTTTCGGATACTCCAAATTAGCGCTGTGCCGCCAGGTTCCCGTGAGCTTACTCGTACTCAATTGTGTTTTCTTGAAGGCGACGGTAAATTGCCGTTACCTTCCGCTTTGCATCTACTGAAACGCAAAATGGCGGCACTGCTGCTGATGGCGATGGAGGCTGCTGATTTCTGCCACCCATTGTTGCAAGACTTCCGTATTTTTTCCGCCAATTACCGGTATATAAGACGGGGGTCGACTTTTCACCATGGTTTTTTGAAAAAAAGTTCGACCTATATTCCGGTTTTTACGGTATGTTGTAGCAAGGATACTACTCAAGACAAGGTTGATCGCAAACAGTGGCCAACAGAATACCAAACAGTTAACATATTTCAGGAATTTCTTTTTAGTACAAGCGTGTCAAGTTTTGCTCTCCTTGTAACGAAAATAGTTTTTCTCGGCAATTAGAATTTTATGCTGCAACATGCAATTCGTTATTCACATTTATTTAGCTTTGTTTTCACACTATGCATTAAATGCAATAGATTTTGCAGAAAAAAAGCTGCTGAAAACTAAAGAAAAAAAACATTTTCCCCACGGCCAGGAAAGAGTTAGCATGTTCACTGCGTCAATGATTTTCAGTGCCCTAATCGTGCGTCATGGTTCAATGGCGGGCCACCCTTAGATTTTGCGACTGAACAAATTGCATAGTCTGTTTAACACGTTTTTTTCAAAGTTCCTTGTGAATGTGTTATATGTGTAAAACGAATGCTTTTGAGCATTCACACTAAGTATAAGTTCTTGGAATGGAGCCGGCAGTTTATGATTAATTTTTAAAAACTGCATTTTTAAATTTACAGGTTGATTGCTCCCAACATTGAATCCATCAGATTACTCAATTTATGCTTACAAATTTTTTTGTTCATTAATTTAGGTTGCTGATTATCCAGTCTCATCACCACTGAAATTCAATGTGTGCAAAATAACTAATACTGGCTTAATCTAAAAAGTACTTCAACATGCATTCCTTGTAGTCCTTTATGTCACATAGCCGCACAAGTATTCTGATGAGAGACTTCACTATGAATTATTCCATTCATTTTCAGAAAACAATTACTTTAAATCAGCGTAAGAAACTGAACAAGACTGAACTGAAAAAGTTTAGTTACATTTGGCCCCGAAATAACAAATAGCTCCAAGACCCCAGCACCACTTAAAACATGTACAAAAACCTACACCACTTGAACATTAGTTCGCAAGAGATTAACGGTAGATGGCTACTATGGTTCCCACAGAGCTGCTCTGCACCAACGGTGATCCAAGAATGTTTCACAATAATGCTCACTTGTAGACAAGCTCATTGTTGGCCGTCTCGTCGAAGGCATAGTCAAAGCGGAACGTCGAGTTTTCAAGGAACTTTGTCAGGTCCACCTTGAGCTTTGGTTCGTGGACCACGATGAGATCCCTGGTGGGCACCGTGATGACATCCACCTCCTTGCGATTTGCCTCTGCAGAGTGCAGCCAGACAAGAAGATGGCAGAGGAAAGCTGGGTGTTTTCTCTTCACCTGGCACCAGCCATGTTTAGAATAAAAATGAGCAAATTTAGAGTGACATGTTGTGCTGCTGCACCTGTCCTTACATATGATGGCCATCAAGGCTCTTTGCATAGCTCAGACCATTTATAACGTAACCGCTTATAATGCGGGACCGCGATGAATGCGGCTTCTTGTGACAACCGCTTCGCTCCGCATTGCGTTAAAATGTATTGGCGTACCGCTTAATACGCGGCAGCGTGTAACCAAAGACATCGTATAGTGCGGTTTTTTGAAATCCAGGTGGCCCGCATACCGGCGCGGGCCCGTGGGTACTGGCGGGCGCGAGGAGGGAGCTTCCCAGATTGTGCAAGAAGGGGGCAATAGGAGTGACGGGGGAGCGTTGTCAGCATGATTCAACGTAAGGCTGAAGACAGGAGAGGACAGAAAAAAAGAAAATAGAAGTCGCAAAGCAGGAGCTTTTCCTCAATGCGTTTCCATTGGGCACACTGACACTGATTGGACAAAGCTTGGAAGCACGTGATGGCACGGCCAGACGAGCATGCTGGAGCGGCGGCTGTAGCCACATAGCATGACTCTGTAAACAGTGCCCGTACCACGCGCAGCGTGCGGCAGAGTCTTGTCGCACCTGGGCCCATGAGCGCAGTATGTGTCGTCGCGTGTAGCGAAAAGTTGACAATGTAGGCAAGTCTACCAGCCTGGGCTGTCTTCAGTTCCGATGGCGTCTGCGCCTTCAAAAGACAGGAAACGGTAAGCTCTCGAAACCAAGCAGAGCAATGCGAGGCACGTCGAGAGCGGTTTGAAAAAGGCTATGGTGGCAAAAAAGTACAGTGTCGCCGAAGCTACTGTGTCCGCTATTTGGACGAACAGCTACAAGTTGCGACAACAGCTACAGGAAGACTCAGTTTTTCTTGCAAGGAAGCGGATTTGTGCGTCAAAGTACAAAGATGTCGCTGCTTTATTTGCACGGTTTCGCGAGGTCCGGGCCCAGAGCGTTCCTGTGAATGGCTCGATGTTGCCAGCCAAGGCCAGGTGCCTTGCACACATTTTGAGGCATGATGGTTTCAACCCACTGAACGGTTATATTCAGCGTTTCAAGCACTGGCACGAGATAAGCTCGTCGTCGTCGCCAACCCAGACGGTGTCACGTGTGAAGTAGCCGCCTGGTGCTCGGCTCTTCTAGGGCGAGATGCTTGGCAAAAGGGTCCTGGACTAAACAGTTGCCTTGAAGGATCCGAGATCCGCCTCGTGCGGTAGAAGCCCAACTTGTGGCCCTTTGTCAATTTGCCTGCAAGTCTACTCAGCGTCTCTTCCAAGCCCACAGCGACGGGATTTGGACGTGCAGGCTCCTTTGCCAAGCCATGCAACCCTAGCAAGCTGAGCACCAGGCCGGGGCATAGATTGTACTCATTTTGAGGAAACCGGTGGGCAACCGGCTGGCAGCGGGTGTCGAACCCGCCAACTCCCGAAGCCGAGGCAGGTGCTCTACCACAAAGCCACGGCTGCGGCTTGTTCTCTATGTTCAGTCGTCACTCTCCGAGAGTCTTCAGACTCTGAGAGTGCGTGCTCATTTCACGATAAGTCATGCAGCATGTCTGCTGTCAACGCATAGCAGTTTTTTTACACTTCCATCACATAGCAACAGCTATGCATTACTATGTGAATTGGCCCTTGAATCTGGAAAAAGTGTGGCCCTTACACGCGTTGATATGGTACTATCAATGTCACACAAATGAATGTGTATAAAGCCCGCATAATGGCAGAGACCAGTGAGAGAGTGGGACAAGCATTGCTGGAAGCTGCTTCAGCAGCAGGTTCCTACCTTTTTTATTTAAAGGCCGCTTGCGGACAGCCACACAGATTTGGTGCACCTCTGAAGGATCGCTCATTGACAAAGGCCTGAAGTCCAGGGTTGACCTGTACTCCCTGCAGAAAGAAGACAGTGCAGTGAGCAACCTTGAACAGCAAAAAAGGCAGCAAGTGCATACTAATGTCGAAATTTAACCCTGTCAGGGTCCATTTCTGTCACGAAAAATTAAAGGAGAAGTATCGCGTCATTCGCTCATCTTGGCATGCCTCACTTTTGAACAACCTTGGGCAGTCCCGAAAACACTTATAAGCCTGCGTGTATGTGTCATGGAAAATTAAGTTTGTTTCTCGCATCCAATTAGGAAAGGCAGCCTGCCAGTCATAAGATAAACGATAAGATAAGATTCCAGAAAAGTAGTAGGAAGGGTAGTACAAAATACTGGCCATATGCGGCATCTCTGGTCCAACAGAATCGAACTGTCGCGCAGTGCAGTGCTAGTTGCTGTGCACGGCATGCTCACAACACAGCAATATTTCAAGAGCTTGCTATAAACACAATATTGAGTGAGCAGTACAATAATCAAATGGTGTTTACAGACAGTAAAATATGGTTAATTGGAACATCATTATTTCAAAAATTCAGATAATTTGAACTGCTGGCGTGGTCCTGGCCAACACCAATGCAAGCATGTAAGTAAATATGAAGGGTGAACACAAGTTCACTCCTAGAAGGACGTGCCTGATCATGGAGAGGAACTCCCAGTTGGGGTTGCCGGGGTCCACGTTCATGCGCTCACGTTTCTCCTCTATCTGGCTCAACTGCCGAGCACGCCGCTCCTCTCGCTGCTTCTTGATGCGGTCCACCTCCTTGACAACGTTGGTGCGCCGCCGGCTGGCGTTCAGCTCCGACGCACTGACACTGGGAGCCACCAAACCCCGCTGCGGCTGCTGCCGTGGCACGACTGGGCCAAGGGCAGAGTCTTTGTCAGCCACTGCGGGAAGAGCACAAACCACACAGTCACCTGACCGCCTCGACCAATCTCACTGTACTGCTGTGTTTGCACTGACGCTGCTGTAAACGACTAAAACAGGAGTAAAAACTGCACAGACATTTCTGAACATTTCCCCGTGCATTCCAGAGCCTGCACTAGCCCTCCAGGGTATACATCCAGCGAACCCTTTGGCTGCTAGACCTTGTGGAAAACCCATTTCCCCCTCCGTTTCAGCACTGCTGACCATAGTCGGGATCATCGTCAGGCATCAGGACTGAACCGGTTGGGCAAGGGGTAAGCTCCCTCGTGGGCGAAGCGGAAGGAGCGACAGGAACGCCACCTCAAGGGCTACGCGGAACCCCGCGGAGCTGGGGAGAGTCTTCGGGGATCTTCAGCGGATGATGCATCCCGCACTGTGCAGCTGGACTCTGTGCTGGACTCATTCTCTGTGCGTGCAAACATACACCGTCAATACTGCCGAAGTCTCGCCCCTGGCCGAGCCGGCCAGAGGAATGCCTCGTACATGCTTTGTAGCTAGATGGCCCACACTATTATTTGCAAGTGTAATAAACAGCATGCGAGCACAACCCGCCTCGTTGTCCCTCCCTTTGTTCTTGATCCAGCAAGAGCCCTTCTGTGGTTAACGAGTGAATGATGCTGCAGCCACAGAATGGCAGTGTGGGGCGAAGTCCGCCTCCATAAGGCACAACCTGGCAACATATTCAAGATCTGCCATGCAAACAGGACGTCCTGTAGGAGGTCAGGAGGCTTACCGTTTTTATTGAGAGAGTATTATGCAAACAGCACTGAGATATTGGCACTCGCAAAAAAAAAAAAAAACACTACACTTATGTGTGCATGCTTAGGGAGATTAAGGTGGATTCAGCGCCCAAGGTGTATTCAAGGTGTCCCCCCTACACAACCCTGGTTCCTTGAAGATGTCAACTGGAGGGCACTAAAAGCTGTCTGCAAACACACTGGAACTCTTGGAGACACTCACGAGAGGAAAGTATGTTGCTGGACTTGGTGGTGGGGAGTGGTGCGGGCGGGGGACCCATGGCGCGGTCATGACCGTTCTGCTGGTGCAGTGCTGGTCGGGCAAGACTCCTCCGGTCCTGGATGGTTCCCGACTTGGCCGATGACAGAGGCACCTGTGTGTGCCTTGGAAGCTGCACACGGGAGACATCGCAGTGAGGCACAGGAGTAAAGTGCCTGGGGTGTGTGTGAATCAAAGAATTCAAGTAGGAGGGCGGGGAGGCCTGTCTTATCCGCGTTTTTCAGAACATGATTTTCAGGTTTTTTTTCTAATATTATTTCCGACAGATGAACTACCATATTATTTTGTTTTTTCAGTGATGTAATGTGGAATTCGTGCGTAAGTCACCAAGAGTTTATCTTCATGCAGTTCATGCATTCTATTTGTTTGTAATGAATGCAGAAATGGCTTTATGGTTTGGTTTGGTTTTATGGGGTTTAATGTTCCAAATCGGCATGAGCTTTGACGGACAGGGCTCCGAATGATGCTTAACTAGCAAACATACGACGACGAGGCAGAAGAGCCTGCTAGCCTGCAGAGGCATTGGAGTGGAACCTCAAAATGCACAACTGCTTTTTATTTAATCCAATGACACACCATCTCATCGTGCTTCTAGCTACGCGTGCATGTCAAGGATACTGACCCTTTTCGGTTAGAATCGAATTTAAAAAATTGAAACATGCATACTTTTATAGTCTTTCATTTAAACGGAAAAGTTTGACCCATAAACATGACGGAACTCGAACTGAAGCTTTATTACAGCTCCATGCTTTGCGTATAATGAAGACTTTGAACCTGAAAACCAACACTAACCCAATAACAGAACTACTGAGTGAAATAGTCAAATTTCTCAAACCCCTAAATGAATAAAGGATAGAAACAAGTGCATAGCTTCCAAGACTGCAGGTTTAGTAAATAGAGAAAACAACGGAGCACACTCAAGATTGTGCACACTGCAGAATTTAGTCAACACACCGCTACCGGCACGCCCAACTTTAAGCACCACAAATTTAGATGATCTAATATCAAAGCCGGTGAGCTCCCTATACTCATATTCTCACTTTTCTCCTAGCAAGAAGCGATCCTTGTTGGGGAAATAGTGACTGGCTGAGGCACTAGAAGGAAAAGCAGCAATCTGTTGTAATGGAAAGCTTTGCTGTACCTGCCGTTAAGAGTGGAAATCAATGAGTCTAACAGATCAAGCTTGACAGCTATTCGTAGCTGTATGGCCTCCAACACAACATGATTGCAAGTAACTTGAGCACATGATACTCAAACGCATCAAAGCAGTGGCCACAATCGTCTCCCAGTGGATGAAAATATATTTCCAGCCATTTGTTGCTGGCTCTCCACAGCAAAGGGGACACAAGCACGGACAGCATTTATCACTACAAATGAACCAACTTCTATTCTACTTCAACCAGTGCACACTGCCGCCCATCATCGCTGGCACTGACTAAAGCAAATACAGCCCCTGGGTGGGATAAAAAACCAATTCATGCTTAGAAGACCTACTGCCCAGTAAGCGTGTTCCTCTGCAAATGAGTCATGAAAATTCATAACCATATGCAACAAAGAATGCAGCCTGAACGGACACTCACCTTTTTAACAGAATTCCGGTTGACATCTTGGAGGCCTGGGTTTAGCGCAAAAACTGTGCTGAACTCAAGCTGCAAGGAAGGATCGAACAAGTAAATGTAATGGCAATTCAGGTTTTGAAGAGAAGTATCTACTATCCTACGAGACAAAGGCACAAGCACAAGCTGTGCAAACCTCAACTCTGGCACAATTCAGCCTTTTTGCAATGAAAAATGGAGGGGACACTTAGGCATCGCCTTTAGAGCATGACGCGATAGCGTAGCGGATTAATTCCCATATACGTAAAAGGCCATTCTCTATTTTACATTCATGGGTCCCAGGGAGTCCTCACACCCCTCCTCCTGGCACAGTGGTGCAGTGGTTAAGAGACGTGCCACTGCCCTGTGATGGCAGGTGCTCCTGGCCCTGCGCTGCCCAGGCTGCCCTTCCCGAACGACCGATCCGTAATATAACCGCCACCTGCCCACCGTGGCATGCGACACAGCAAGGTCACATGACCTAGGTGCCCCACCTGCCTCCTAGGTTGCTCTCCGAGGACTGCCTGCAAGAGTCATGCTTGTGACTTTTTGCTCACAACGCAGACACCGGATTTTCTGGTAGTGTGGCCTTTAAACACTCACTTCAATAGAAGCGCATTCAAAACTGCTACAATGCAATAGCAGCAATAGCCAACATACTTATACTAAACGAAAAGACGAGGTCGGCAAGACGTGCCAAGGTTTCCCACTACCCAGCAGCCAAAGCTTACAAGACAGAGGTTCCCCATGTTTGGGTTTTGGAGGCTAGAGTTTGAGGTGACATGTGGCTGCCCCAACACACACGGGACGCCTAAAGCAGTTGGGCAGAGTACATCAGGTGGAGCAGAACAGATGCATGGCACTTGCACTTCTAGAGCTTGGCGAGAAATGGCAACTCACCTCCTTGCCCTTGGTCTCCCCCTTCTCGTACCACTCCGCCACGATCACCTGTTTGTCCGAGTCCATGCTCACCACCGTGGCAGAGTGTATGCGCCCTGCAAGCACAGACAACAGATTATAAGAATCATAAGAATTATGAGAGACATTATAAGAACCGAGTACTATGTAGTTCATGTCCTTTCCGATAAAAAATGCTTTCGACACACACAAAGCCATTTCATTGAAGTCATTTCATGTGCTCTTCAGGGGCCGTAGCACAAACTGATTGCGCCGCATCAAGATACAGGGCTGAAGCAATGCAGTAGAGGTGAAGCAGAAATAGTTCAACTGCACGTGCATGATCAGTTTGCGCCACCATGCATTCTGAATGCATAGAACTAGCCAACCATTCAAGGCAAGGAGTTTCAAGAACACCAAGAAGAAAAAGACTCCAAGGAGTAGCTAGCAGCAAGTACTTTAAAAGAACTCTGTGGCTGCCTATACGAGAGACATGGCAAGGGGAGTGGCTTCAACACAGTATGCCTGACACATGAACGCACACTCTCTCCCAACTAACATGGCTGTTGGCTTCAGATCTCGGCAGATCAGCACTCCTTTGTCAGCCGTGTACTGCGCCCGATGAAGGCCAACTTCTCTCCATTTTCTAGAACAGGCCTTCGAAACTGCTGCGCAGCACTTCCTCACAGGTTGTCCTCTTTGCAGTACAACTGCAGTAAAATAGAGACTCAAGTTGGCAACGACAGTCTGGTGCACACGATTGCGGTACTTTGCGAGCAGCAGGGAGCAAAGGCACATTTAAGGTCATTACACTATAAAAGGCATAAAGGGAAATTTAAATGAGCCAGACTAGACAGCAACAGCCCTTTATCTTGTCACTCAAACCAGCGATTTTTGCAACGCCGTCTCCATCCTTTAAAAATATTGCAGCTAATAATAAATAAGAATTGGTTTTTTGGGACGGAAATGGCGCAGTGTGGTAAGGGAAGGGATAAAGGAGGGAGTGAAAGAAGAAAGGAAGAAAGAGGTGACAGTGGGCTCCAGAATTTCGACCACCTGGGGATCTTTAACATGCATTGACATCCCACAGCACAGCACATTAGAGTTCCCCAGGTGGTCGAAATTATTCCAGAGCCCTCCACTACAGCACCTCTTTGTTCTTTCACTCCCTCCTTTATCCCTTCGAAGAATGAAGGACAAAGACATCTAGATACTGACATCACGGGCACCTTAGCGGTTTGACTCCATAAAAAAACGCAGCCGCCAGCTAGTTTCTATTTTTTTCCTTTTCATTACTCAAAGCAGTAACTTATGGAAATGGTTCTGGCCTTCAAGGAGGGGGCGGGGGGAGGGAAGTACTTTAAGAAAGTGCTATTATGCCTCCAATCCATTTAGCAAAATGCACGATGCGCGTCACGTCACGCAAAGGCGATAGTGCGCGTTACAACGACAACAGTAAAGTCGCCCAGCAAAGAGGAACAAAAGAAATCCCGTTCCTTGCGCAAGCAACGCCGTCTCGGGGTCCTTCAGACGTGAAGGCGTGGGCAGCCACCGGGCGAGGAAAAAAACATCTACCCGACCGCTGAAGGGGCAAAAGAAAAGGCTGCGGGGAGAGCGAAAATGCAGAGGGACCTGGAAGAGGGAGGGGCCGCCACGCGCAGTGCCAACCGGCCAGGCCAGGCCAGGTACGCGCGCCGTCCGTTCCGAGCCTCCGCCGCTGCGCCGTCATCTCGCTAACGAGCATGACGCCGCGAGAAGCACTGTTAACGGCGGCGCTTTTAATAAGTCACAACTTCCGGTTTCCCCCACCCTCGCTCACTCCCTCCTTCACCGGGGCCCGCTTCGGTGTCCGCCGCAGGGCGGAGCAGCATGAGGTGCGTCGCCGCAGATGGCGACGATCTGCCGCTCCGACAAAGAACGGACACCTGTGGCAGACTCGCAGCGCGAAGCTCGCACCCTTTCACGAAGGAAGCAACGACCTGCGCACGTCCAAGGGGGCCGCAGAATGGTGGTCGCGGCACCTAACGGCTAGCTTCTGATGTTCTACTATGGCTCAAGGACACCTGTGGCCAAAGCGCCATTGGCCCAAGGTTCTTTTCTACTCCAGGTGGGGGCCAAAGGCCAATTTCCCAAGCATTTCACCCTAAATAAGCCGAACACCAGGCCAGGGGAAAGCTTGTCCCCATTGTGTCACCGGTGGGTACCCGGCGCCACTGGGGATCGAACCTCGCACCTCCCGCATGCGAGGCGGATGCTCAACCACCACTGCGGTGGCGGCTAGCTTCTCTGCGTTGCGAAAGAAAATGCTGACTGGTGTCGAGGAGATCGCTGACGCTTCCTTGTTACACCGGCGAAAGGACCGCACCGCGCGGTTAGCATGACGCCTGGCTCGCGTGTCAACGCGCCGGCATCGCATTCGACTGCCTACTAAGACGCGACGGGGACGCTGCCTGCGCCAAGGGCGCCAGCGTCGTGCAATGAATTCGCCAGCGCCGCAGCAGTAACGAGAGCGTCCTGACGGAGCGACGATGGAGGCAGCAACGCTGCAGCCCCTGCAGCAGCGGGGTCGTGCAGGTGCGCTCTCACGCAGGTAGGATAACAATGCGCGCCCGGGAGGTGCGGTGCAGAGCAACACAGCGGGTCGCAGGAAGCCCGCGCGCCAAGCCGCCAGCAGAGCGCGACGGGCGGTCTCTCCAGAAACACGCACGTGCCACGAAAGGAAGGCGATGTCCTTGCACCTTGCAAGTGTGTCACTATACGCCACATCTCGCGGCGTACCTCCGGTGGAATTCCAGCGAAGCAGACGGCAGCCACCATTCTCCCAAAACGGATGGTAGGTGACAGCGCCGAGACTGACTCCGCTGTCTGAAACCGCTCGTTACACTCACAAAGTGAGTACTACGACTGAAGCCACAAGAATCGCGAATATGCGCCTTCAATCACCCCAAGTTTCCCTGCGAGAGGTCCTCAATGTACACGCTTCGCGTGCTTCCGTTCTTTGCAGCCTGTCTGTTTAGCAGCGATGCCCGAAAGCGAGTACACTCGCGAGCTCTCTCAACAAGAACTCCAATCGTCTGGGACAAGAACTCCAATCGTCTGGGACAAGAACTCCAATCGTCTGGGACAAGAACTCCAATCGTCTGGGACAAGAACTCCAATCGTCTGGGACAAGAACTCCAATCGTCTGGGACAAGAACTCCAATCGTCTGGGACAAGAACTCCAATCGTCTGGGACAAGAACTCCAATCGTCTGGGACAAGAACTCCAATCGTCTGGGACAAGAACTCCAATCGTCTGGGACAAGAACTCCAATCGTCTGGGACAAGAACTCCAATCGTCTGGGACAAGAACTCCAATCGTCTGGGACAAGAACACCAATCGTCTGGGACAAGAACACCAATCGTCTGGGACAAGAACACCAATCGTCTGGGACAAGAACTCCCCGTCACCGCTTAAGCGCCGGGCACCGTGGGCGAAAAAGCAAACAAACAAAAAACTAGAACCTATATAGAAACGCTAACTTTGCTGGGCGTAACGTGCGGCCGCACGCCCACAGCAGCTGCGCACAACCTTGTTTGCGAGCCCAAGGGCCGAAGCGACGGCGTTGCGTTACTAAGGCCAGGCTGTTGCACTGCGTACACGGTATCCGCGCTGCCTAGGCATTCGCCGCCAAGGCTGTTAAAACAAACTCTGCATCCAGAACACTGCCGACAAAGAAAAAAATAGAATAAGGCTCCGAGCTGGCGGGCCACTGCAGCAAACGCCCAGCGGCAGCAAGGCGCTCGAATTTACGCGAGCGGTCAGCCGTGGCCGAGCGGCACGCGAAAAGGGGGGAGGAGGGGGCGTGGGAAAAAGCCCGAGGCCACCGCCGCACAGGCCGACACGACGAAGCAGGCAGAGCGCCTCGCATCAACGACGAGCCGCTCCGATGCGGTTGCAACAGATGCTCCACTGAAGAGTTTAAGGATCGCCCCAGTCTAGGCTTGCAAGTGCGCCTTTCCCGAACGGGTCACCGCGTCGGCGGCAGGGCGGCGCGGTGCGGTGCGCGACGTATGCAAGCCGAGGATGGGGAAACCGCGGCGGTCTCCTCTGCAGGGCTGTCTGAAATGTGTTTTCCGAGTGTTTTCTATAACGACAGCTACATTACGGTAGCGGTTCGAGCCTTCAGCGTGGCTGGTCACGTGGTGCGGAGCAGCGCTGGAGAAACAGAGCTGCAACAGCTGTGCACATGCGCCGTGTCGAGTGGGGGGTGGGGTGTGGAGAAGGAGACAAGAGTGAATCCACGTCCAGGGACGAAGATGAAGGAACGCCCAGCGAAACGGAGCGGCGGAAGACTGACTTTGCAATTCAACTGAGCAAGTTCCACTCGGCCAGCTGTAGCTATCGCGTCACTCCAGGTTTAACCAGAGCTAGACCACCGCAAATTCTTTTTTTTTTCGGAACCATGCCATGTGAAACATTGTGCCCGGTTCCCCGCATAGGGGGCAGGCCGGAGCATGTATGCCGGGTTAACTGGATTGGGCAGAATTTAGTCTATATTCTAACTCTGGTCTTCTACCTCACTGATATTCCTGCTGGGTTTGGGAAAAAAAACTTTTGTCCACCACACAGTATTCCGTGAGGTCCGCGTAGCTTAGTAGCTGGTTTGACGGGTCGTCACAGAACCTGAGCGTTGGGTGGCCACCCTGCGCGGCGACTACCCCGCTGTACAGAAGAACAACCTGGCGGAAAGGGAACGAGCAGCGCTTCAGGCCACTGAGCTGGCGGACTGAGACCAGCCAACATTTAAGCTCAAACGTTTTTCCTCCTCTAGAGGGCGCTGCGCGGTTGCCGCATTGAGACCAGCACGTTTCCAAGAGGCACTGGCACTGGACCCCTCCCCGGCTTTGAGCGTCTGCTGCGCCACGGAAGAACCAGCCGTCCGCACACACGCACGCCAAGGAAGGATCCACGACGGGTCGCACCCCGGCTATTAACAACGAAGCTTTTAGCGTCCTTCCTCCAATCGCAGCCGCCTAAAGTCCTACGCGTCTCGGGAACGCGGATAGCAGCCAGCCCCACTACGCTGTCTAAAAAGCTACGGGGAGAAAATGCGCTAGCTGGGACCAAGGGAAGCGCGACTGCTCCTAGTAAATTCTGACGACCCAGGAGCGCTCCGCCGACTGCGCCGAGGACCCACGGGAACCCACAGAGGCCTCTCCCGGCGAGGAAGGCGCCACCGTAAAGCTGTCAGCACTCGGAGGCCGGCGCAGAGGAGCTGCCCGCATCTGCAACACCGCTGGGAAAAGCGGCGCGAAGCACGGAAGGACCACTGGAGGTTGGACGACTCAGCCGAGGGGAAGAGGTGCGCGCTCTCTGCCAATGAACCGCGTTAACGGAAGCACCTTTGTCGCTCTCACAGAAGACGCGCCCGGCTGTCAGCGGGATGCCACCAACGCCAGAAGCAACGGCGAAACTGAACACCTTGACGGCGGCGACTGCTAGCATTAACCTACTCCATTACCTGCATTGCCGCTAGACACAAAACATGTAAAACGATTCTGTATGCCGATAATGTTAAGAGTTCTTGGCACGCAATTACTGCGTCATCTGCATTCCAGAACAGGAAACGGATTCACTCGATGAGAAAAGAAGCGGAAGCACGGCAACGTATACACCACAGAAAATTAAAGAATTAACATTCCGGAAACTTACTAGCGGATACGTATACCAGTTTTACGCAAGGGAGCTGTGCATGGGCGGGAGGAGTCCGGTATGCTTGATATCTAGTCGTCAAGCCGCGCTCTTTCAAATTCAGATTTCTTTCTCGAGACCTCAGCACAGGTACAACATGAGCAATTGTTTGGCCTGCTGATAAGGCACCCATAGCCGAGGTACCTTTAACAAAAATAATTTTGAATCCAGATAGCCAGCAAGTAATGCACCGACTGTTTGGCGGAACATCACTGTGTCATGTTTTTTTTTTTTACTTTCGTCCATACATTCCCCAGCAGGCATGTTCCCCGTACACATCGCTTCAATTTCTTTCACAAACAAAGCCAGCTATCATAAACAAAAAACTTCTGAAAACTCACAGGCATTATCAATAATAACCATCGGGTTCAAATAAGCGTGCCCTTGCGCACCTACGCAACAATTAGCGAGTGTGTTGGGCGGGGAGCTTAATCCGTTTAAGATGCTTTATCTAAAATAGTGGCATATCCGGTCTCTGCATTCCGCCTACGTGAACGGCCTCCGTCGCGCGACTATAGAGAAGCGAGGTCTGCTGCCTACCGACCATTTAGTCGCCCCCAAAAGAAGGGACCGAGGCGGTACCGAAACGTTCGCATCTCTGGGGCCAGAGTCGTCTATGTTACAGACCAAACCAGACCGACCTCCGTCAAAGATGTTTACATCCAAACGGGCGAACTTATGATTTAAAGGGACAGAACGCTGAATTTTTAGGACCATTTTTTTCGGTACAACGGTAAGCTTGCTGTCTAAGGTGGTGTATTCCGCAACGGCTTTATTGGAAACGCTGTAAGAAATTTTCACCGAGAATTTTTAGATCAGTGCATGCACCCGTTTTTATGTGTCCGATGCTGCAATCTGATCAGCGGTCGCGATGGCCATTGCACGTGGCAAAACTGCCGTCACAAAAACTAATATTAATCACAGCCGGCAGACAGTAAGTAATAAGAAATTTTTAGTAATAGAGTAACGACCATTTCAGTTTCCGTACCCAAATCTCTTACGGCACAGTGATTTACGCCTCGTCGACGAATGTTTTAGTAGACCCTGGTTGCCCCGCCATCCAAGAAATTCAGAACAGTGGCGCCATCTAGTCACCAAAGCCAAAAGCGCATGGCCGACGATGCAAAGGGAGCGGTGCTTTTCATCAAATGGCACCCTGGTGAGTGAACTACAACGAAACATGTATAAATAACCGATATTTTACCGAGATGAGGTCACCTGTTGGACTGCAGTGATAATGGCGGGTTCCGCCACACGATTGCCTTATGAAATTTTCAATGCCACACAAACTATAAATCCTCGCGTCTGATATTGCAGTGCTCCATTCTCGGTTCGAGGCACGATATTTTCATTTCCGCCATAATCTCACGACACGTTTCGGTAAGTATTATCAGAGCAACGCATCCATTTTGATGCCATATGTCGCCCACTGTGCAATTAGACCCGTATGGGCGTCGTGGTTAATTTGCTCGTCGCGATGAGGCGCCACTTACATGTAACGATGGCTTACGTCATAGCGCGAGCTGCTGGCACGACAGCGTAACACTCTTCTAATGTGCCGCCTAGCAGAGGGAAAAAAATCGCCGATTCCACGTAGTGTGGAAATTCTCACTTCTAGAAACTGTCACTCAGTGACACTTGGTGACATTGAAACACTTGGTCACTTTGAGAATGGAGATAGTTATCAGGCGCTTTACCCCTCTCTATGCGCACGCGAAGTCGGTAAGAAGGTTAGAGGATGGGGCTGTTAAAAAGGAAAAAAAAAACGACGGCAGAGAAGGGCTTGATTTCCCGAAACCGGTCGATGGTTTTGTCCTGAAACTCAGGCTCCGGTCAGGTGATCGCGGAAGTATATTTTTTTTTTTCAACGCCGCCTCTTAACTTCAGGATGCGAGACGTCTTGAAGATTAACTAGATCAGTAGAAAGGCTCGTGACAAGCCCGGCTGACCCATTTTCAAACTCTGAACACAAGTCACGCACATCACAGTATTCGCTGAAAGAAAGAAAAATGAGGACAGGCAAGCAGGCAAGGTGCTTCCCAAACTGGATTAACGTACCGCCCTTGTAGAAAAGAAAAAAAAAATGGCCAGGCTTAGCTTGGTTAAGCCAAGAATGCGTTGCATATCTCTATGGAGTTCCGTGCTGCTCCGTTGACTCGATCGCCATTGAAACTGCCCGTGTAGCAGCGCTCGATCGCCTTTGAGTCGACAGACTATCGGCTCGAGGGCCCTCGAAATGCCCGTGTGACAGGGATATAATACCTTCTTCTCGGCCTTTGCCGTAAAGTTGTCTTATTGCACTAAAGGAGGAAAACCGAAAAGGAGCAGCGACGCTGCTACACGGCAAATCCAAAGGAGCTAGAACGCGGCCTCCGTGAATGCCAAAAGTCACCGCTGTGTGTGAAGCGGCGCTAGTAACATTATGAAATTAAAGCAGACGGTAGCACTTCAGCTAAGAGTGCATTCGTTTGTGTTAGAAAAAAGTAGCTATCACGATAATAAACGAGCGTTCTGACGGTGAGAAACGGATATTTTGAAACAAAGTTTTTTTTTTTTTTCATCGTTCTCGGTCCGACCACGGTAGGCGCACTTTTCCGTCCGGCTCCACGTTGTGTTCGAGAAGCGTGCTTTGTTGCTTGTGTCTTTGTGCACACAACAAACTCAAAACACGCACACAACAAAGAGCAAACGAAGAAAAAACAGCATGCGCAAGCACGTGTGTGTCGATGCGGCTGCTGAAAAGCGTTCAAGTCCTTTCTTAGCAGTGTGGATGTCTTTAGTCATAGCCTCCTCTACGGTTAAGTGCACTGTAACGCAAAATTAACCATTAAATAAGATAAATTAGATAATTTTTACGGTTTCAAAACTAAAAATTGCGTCATTTTTTTATTATTTGAGCTCGCTAGCTGGCGCTGCCGTCTGGGTTGCTCCTTTAAGCAACTTTAAGGCCGCTGACGGCCGCCTTTATTGCTACGGAACTTTATCGCAAAGGTCTCGACGCTTTGCCGTGTAGATGCGCGTCACGCGCCTTTGGGGCAAAGGACCTTAATTTTTAAGGCCTTACAAGTGCCCGTGTGACAGGATATAAGACTGTCCCGGCGAAGGAGCGCAGCTCTTTTATACATATGCCGTGACGTCAATCATAGCGCAGCGCCCCTAGCGGGAGGAGCGGGAGTCAGGTGGTGGCTGCGGCCGCGCGCGACCGCGCCAGTTGGGGCCCAGCTTTTTCTCCGACTGTCGTGACGTCACGTCACGTGGTTTGGTGGCTGCCCGGCCGCGCCCAAGGGCTGAGCTGAGTGATTGCAATATGCAACGCATAAAAAGGTGCGGACGGCTCCCGACGCTTAATACAGTCGTGCCCGGTTATTACGAAACCATTTAACATGGACGACTCGAATTATGGACAATTTTTCCAGGGCACCAAACTTTTCCAACGTATTTACGCCTCGTTAAAATGGAAACACGGTACCAGGACAACGGACAGGCAGTGGCAAATGTACAGATCCCATTGGGACCCTTGTATTTTTGCCCACTATAGTATGGACAGCGATGAGAACAAAATTCCAAGTGCCTCCACCAGATGTCCCGTCCCATGTATTTTGAGCTCTAGCGAAAGACAGCACGAAATAGCAAATGCCGTAGTAATGTCCTTGTGGATGCGCGGTTCCATAATTTAGTGTGGCAAGATGGCTGGTCAGCGAGCCTTACCATTTCCCGAACTGCATGAGGGCCGCGAAAAAAACATTCTGCGCGCTACGTTGCAAACCACAGTCAATCGCTGCCTGCCGAGCGAGTACAAAGTTCTTGGAATGTGAATAGTCTTGCAGGAGACGCCTTATCACATCAAGAGGCGCCAGCATACTTCTCATAGGCCACTAGGCGCTTCAAAGTGCTTCAACCTGCACCACAACGTGGATTAACGATAATAGCGACCACAATAATACACTTACAGCTTCCAAGATTGCCCGATTTCCACTTCACTGCCCGCCATTAGGCACGGAAGCAGTCCGTACTCATAAAGCGCTTTTTTTTTAGATTTTTCATGATCCGTTATTAGGACGACTCGCTTTAGGGACACTGGTGCCCTAACAAGTTTCCCTAAAGCGAATCGTCCGCAATAACGAATCGTGAGAAAAGTATTCGCCCGCCGCGGTGGCGCAGTGGTTAGGGCGCTCGGCTACTAATCCGGAGTTCCCGGGTTCGAACCCGACCGCGGCGGCTGCGTTTTCATGGAGGCAAAACGCTAAGGCGCCCGTGTCCTGTGCGATGTCAGTGCACGTTAAAGATGCCCAAGTGGTCGAAATTATTCCGGAGCCCTCCACTACGGCACCTCTTCTTTCACTCCCTCATTTATCCCTTCCCTTACAGCGCGGTTTAGGTGTCCGCCGATATACGGGACAGATACTGTGCCATTTCCTTTCCCCCACCCCCCAAAAAATAAGTATTCTAAATATACCGCTTGATGAGCACAGACTGCGTCCGCGCTTTGTTCGGGAACCAATGTGTCCCTATTAACGAGGCAAGACTATTACGTAACGGCCACACGACTTATCGCAACCCTGTGACGTTTGGCAGAAAACTGCCCTCCGCTGGGAACCGCGGATTCTCACACCGACTACGCGCGCACACGGAGCCAGGTAATAGTCAGCGGAGCAGCGGCCGATGCAATAGCGCACCGAAGCGAAGGTGGCACTAGTCAGCAACGGTCATTCGCGCACACGTTCAATTCCGTTGCACATCAAGCAAGGCTCGATGTATTTTAACCACGCCAACGTCACGGGAGAGAACTCCAGAGCAGCCTCGCAACAGCGCATTACCACCGCGAACGCGAAGAGACGTGCTCAGAAACCAGCAGCACGCAACCACACTCATGATCCCCCGCAGGAAGGGGAGGCGGCGGCAAGGCGACCGGCGTGGTTGGGCTTCGCCCGTGCGCACGGAGAAAGAGTGGGAGTGAACAATGCCAAGGCAAATTACGCAAGCGAGACGGAAGTGCACCGCCATGCAGGAGCACACACCCCCCTTCCCGCAATAGTGGCAGAATGCGAACGAGGCCCGCAGCGGGTCCGAGGCGAAGGACGACTGTGGCGAGCGCGAACAGAGGCGGCGGTCGGCAGCTCGCCCGAGAAAGGGCAGGCCGTGCAGATCAGTGCGGCTCGCCCGGACAGCAGAGACGTCGCTCCCGCCGCAAGTTGCCACGCCGCGGTGGCTCAGTGGTTAGCGCGCCCGTCTACTGATCCGGAGTTCCCGGGGTTCGAACCCGACCGCGGCGGCTGCGTTTTCATGGAGGAAAAACACTAAGGCGCCCGTGCGCTGCGCGATGTCGGTGCACGTTAAAGATCCCCAGGTGGTCGAAATTATTCCGGAGCCCTCCACTACGGCACCTCTTCCTTTCTTCTTTCACTCCCTCCTTTATCCCTTCCCTTACGGCGCGGTTCAGGTGTCCCACGATATATGAGACAGATACTGCGCTATTTCCTTTCACCAAAATCCAGTTATTATTATCAACAAAAGGCGAAACACAGAAGCTACAAACTGCGATAGACAATGTCGGAGGGGGGTAGGTACTGATGTGCTGCACAAACGAGAATAACGCGACATTTTCTAGCTACCAGAAAAAAGGGGGAAAATGCCACTGAACAGATCAAGTCGCACATGTAACAGGAAAAGGCGGGCTGGTTGGTGGTTAACAATGAAGTGCATATTGCAACCACGCAAAACGACGAGGGACGAAGTGTCTTGTGTATTCTTCTCTTAGTCCCTCGTCGTTTTGTGCGGTTGCAATATGCACTCCAGAGGAAGTCTGTAAGGAAGTAGAAAGATATACACCTTCTATACAACTACAAGTTGATTAATGGGGTTTAACGTCGCAAAACTACTCAGGCTATGAAGGGAGTAGGTGCTGATGAGTTTCACAAATGAGAACACCGACAGATCTAGCAATTAAAAAAAGGGGGAAAAGCGAAGGAGATATATCCCTTCTTTACCATTACTGCAAGTTGGTTAATGGGGTTTAACGTCCCAAAGCGACTCAGGCTGCGAGGGACGCCGTAGTTGAGGGGCTTCGGAGAATTAGACCACCTGGGGGGCTTCTTTACGAGGAAATACAACCGGCAGATTACCCATATCGCACGGGAGGTAGGCTATCAAACACGCAGCATATCTCGACCACAAAGACGTCACATCGCAGACGGTGAGGGACAAACACGTACTGGTTACACGTATCAGATCAGAACTGCGGGTTTACAAATCCCAATTCCACACTATGCAGAACGAGATCACTTGCATGCTGCACATCCCACCATCGATATCATGCCGGACAACGTAACAGAAGTTCAAACGAATGCCACATCTCAGATTAATGCATCACAAGAAGCTCTGTACACGGGAGGGGCCGAAACAAGAAAAATCTGCAAAAGCAAAAAGCACATGGAAAGAATATATAAAGACAGAATATGAGGCACCCGGCAGGTAAAAGGCAATCAGTAAATGTAACGAACCACGTTCACATGGAGAAGCAAGATCAACAGCAGATAATGAACGCCAAACGCAATCCGCTTCTCAATATTAGAGAGACAGACCTGACCGGAACAGACCCTGCCTCGCATGGACGGAATCGGACGGGACAGGACAGTGTAAAGGTACAATTTTAATATTAATAGCAGTCAGCCAGAAGATAGAACAGAACAGTACATGAGTACATGCAGCAAATCGATACCGGACACCAGAATCCCATCGCCCGTCGCTTTATTGGAACGCACGTTCCAATTCCGATGAACGGCCAGTGAGATCGATTACGCGGTAATCTATATCGGCGACACCCGATACTCGCACCATGCCTGCGGAACGACTGATGCAATACTAGGAAGGTGAGCTTTTTGCTCGTTAGAAGGAGAATAAATGGCAGCAGTGCCGTCGACACATTTGTTCAAAGCGATTGTTATGAGACTGGGATAAGTGAAAAGTTCGCGGAGTGGCCGAGCAATGTGTAATGCAGAAAAAAAAGGGCGAATACTGGAGTGCGATGACGAACGCACAAAGCACGGCCCCTCACGAAGTGTATTCGGATCGCATTCTTCCCGCTTATATGTGAGATTTCAAATGAACAAAAAGATGAAATCAAAAGCAGCTGCCCCCTCGGTTCAGCTGGAAGATTGGCAGTCCCGGATGAAAGGGTCCGTAAACAAGATGGCCGGCCCGGTTCACAGAATACATGGAGAGCCCAGCGCAACGGTGTGTAGTGGCGTTTAACCGAAACGCACTTCTCCGAACGGGAGACATCGTAAGCTTTCATCTGAAGGCAGTGTCTTTCAGATACCGCCACCAAAGAACCGAGATGGCATGACATCTTAACACCCCAAGAGCAATTCTTTATCTTACTTATTACAGCTAACAAGACTACTTACTGCTACATGTCACCTGTTTCGGGAACCCAAGTTGCCACAGCCGACACTATAGTCGGATACAACTTACGAACGCAGTGACTTTTCGCCGTTAAAGGACTCCCCACCCCCTTTCCAGACAATGGCGTCGGCCGATTCTCACGACCCTGCTAGTATGACACAGCAGGCACTGGTAAATTAAAGGGGATAGTCCTCTCCCTATACGGTCGGAGATAGATCCCTCTCTCCATTGTGGCGCCGCTCCCTGCATTGTCACGCTAGCAGAATCGGTCGACGCCATTGGCTGGAATGGTATCCTTCGATGGGGAAAAGCCGCTGCTTTCTTGAGTTGTATCCGACTATAGTACAGAGTCGACCACACTTGTCTAGGGCGCTCGGGCGGTGTGCTGCGGAGCAGATGAAGTGAAATCTTTTTGCAGCTGCTTTGCTAGCGTTAAGGTGCTGGTACCTGTGCGGTTCACGTGTCTATCCTGCTCTAGCGCAACCATTATCAGTGAAAGTCAACACCTGCTTTAGAATAGCACTTTATTGCCCCCGAATGGCGCCTCTCGAGCACTCTTAGACAAGTGTGATCGACTCTGTACGCCGATGAAAGCACTACATAACCCAGAAATTCCCATAACCAAACAATGAAACCTCGGAAACGCCCCGGTGTACGGAAACCAGCGCGCCAGGCAATTAATTTGGGCCGGTACGGCGCCAGGGCGAGGCCAAAAGGCGCCAAAACCGGCGGCCACGGTCCGCGTGGGAACACGGATGTAGTACGGCTCCAGACGCGGCGAGGGCGCCCAAGCGGAGCGCAGCCGCGCTTCGCACGGGGCGACAGCCAGGCTGATCAGGAGCCCAAACGGCTCGTTGGGATGCGCGCCCGGGGGCCCCCCCTCGACAATGAAAACAGCGATACGGCGGCACAAGACCGTGTCTGTCTCTCTGCCGAAACTAAATCGGCCCGTGGGAAAGAAGAGGTGACTGGGCAGCAGCAGCAGAGCTAAGCGGGCAGGGAGGGGCGGTGCAGACAGATCAACCGGCGGCGTGCGACGCGCCCAAATAAGGAGGCACGCTGGCCGCCGAAGACAGAGTGTGGGACGCGCGACCACTCTCCCCCCCCCCCCCCCTCCCCCCAGCCACCTCTCCCCTCGCCACATCCCGGCGGTCGCCCTTGCCGGCCAAGGGGAACCACAACACGGGCGGCGAGCTGTCACCGCGAGCTGGAAAGGCCCGCTCCAACTATATCCAAACTATGCGGCGCTCCGCGGGACTTTCGGGGTTGGAAGCGGAGAGGAACTCGCGAAGCCGCGCGCACGTGGAGCGAGGTTTACGCTGCTCGGGCGACCCAGCCTAGCAACAACCAGGGCAGCGTTGGCCACAAAGCGAGCAATGCTCCGCCAGGGGAATAAGTACACAGAATGGACGACCAATCAACGCGACGGCTCCAACGACAGGCTGAAGGCCACGAAAGCGGCCGAAGCGGGGCGAATCCCACTGGGTCTGAAGGCGACAGCTGCCAGAACGCTGCACCGCTCTTCCGTGTTTTAGGCAGAGCAAAAAAAATATGCCGCAGTCCGGAGAGAACGTGAAAGGGGAGGGCGCCACTGCCGGAATTGCCCAAGTTTGTCAACCGGCGATGGGGTGTGACTCGAGGGCATCGCACGCAGCGACTCCCGAGACACGAGACGTAAAAAGAAGAAAAAAAACAACGCAACAGTTAAAACAACGCTGAGAGCGAGTGAGTACCGTATTCTTGCACGCATAACCCGCACCAAAGAAAATGCGGACTAAAAATGGGAGATGCGGCTTTTAAATGAGGAGTCGGGGAGGGGAGGGGCGGCACCGAAATCGCCGACGCACCGCTATATAATACAGCCGGCTAGATCATTCCAAGTAAAAGGAAACCCAAAAACTGTAATAATAATAATAATATTAATAATAATAATAATAATAATAATAATAATAATAATAATTGGTTTTGTGGGTAAGGAAATGGCGCAGTATGTCTCATATATCGTTGGACACCTGAACCGCGCCGCAAGGGAAGGGATAAAGGAGCGAGTGAAAGAAGAAAGGTGCCGTAGTGGAGGGCTCCGGGATAATTTCGACCACCTGGGGATCTTTGACGTGCACTGACATCGCGCAGCACACGGGCGCCTTAGCGTTTCGCCTCCATCGAAACGCAGCCGCCACGGTCGGGTTTGAACCCGGGAACCCAAAATCTGTACAGAGCGTCAATTAAGGGCAGCCTCTGTTAAATACATATAATGTGAACGGAATGAAATAGTTGTTTCAGATAAACCGGACGTTCGAATTAACCGATATTCCACGACGCACTGCCATCTACCGTAAACTACTGTTGTGCACAACCTTGTGCACAATTTTCGAGCCCACCGCTGCACGTTTTGGTGTTCAGTCATGCGTCGCAATTGCTCCTCCACTTGATTGTCCGGACAATGTCGTGGGCAAGTTGAATTACCAAGGCGTCATTCCCCACTGCAACACCTAACCTCTTCAGCATTCAAGCCTTACCTTTAGTAAACGCGCAGCGAATGCACCAACCGCTTTTATAACAAAAGGCACCTTTAAAGGGGACACTGAGATCAAGTAGAAGTTAGCCTGCATTTGATACAGAAAGGCGTAAAAAGGAGGTAAGCTTCCCACCCCTACATGTCCCTTTTTACTCCCGTATAGGCGCATTCGTGTTTAGTAAGGCACCCCGTTCTCATTACCAAGACCAAGCTGACCAAAAACAAATGTGTCTCCATCACCCGGCATATTTGACAAGTGAAATGCGTGCGTAGACACTGCTCGTGGGCGCGGATCACAGAGGCTGCGCTGCATTACCATTCAGTTAAAAACGGTGCCAACCCGTATTTTTTGGCTTCAGGGTGAAACATGTTCAACATGCGAGATAAAACCGCGTCACTTGGAGAATAAAACTGAACCTAGCGTAATGCGTGGCCTTACGACTGTCTGGTAATGAGCAGTTAGAAAGGAAGAAAAAAAATATGGAAAAGGAGGAAAAAACACCGGGATTGCAGCATCAATAAATAACTAACAAAGTAAAGCATACGCCATCAAAGGACGTAAGTAGTAAGTGCCCTCTGCAAATTTTTCTTTAATCCAATTTTCACGGCGATGAGTATTCTGGTGCCGTACATAAATGTAAGAAGCCTCGGTTAAAAAATAAAATTGAGTTCTCAATGTGTCCCTCCAAGAGCGACATCGTGCTTTCTTGAGGAGCGCGCATAAACAAAGCGTAATGCGGCAAGTAAAGTCGGCGACAAAAGTATCCGGACCACGCGTTCCTCAGACGAATATGATAGCTCTGCTATTTGCCGGAGGCTGGAGGCAACACTTGTGGAGGTGAATGTCAGAATTGTGTTCTTTCATCTCCACAGGTGTGGACACCAGCCGCCGGATAATAGCAGAGCTACCGGCTTCGTTTGAGGAACGCGCGGTCCGGATACTTTTGTCCCAGACTGTACGCCGCCACAAACTAAACAGCCAAAATAGACCACCACAGTCTGTCCCTGCGTTTGCTCGCTCTAACGCGGTGCTGTGTTGTGTTTGGTTTTACGGCACATTGGCAACTAAGGCCATCATGCGACAAGCTCGAGGTCTAACGCGGTGCTGACAAACGATTAAAATTAGCACGCCAGCGCGCCCGATAAGAAACGAGCCATAGCCACCCACGAGCTTGCACACAAATGAGGAAGGTGACAGTCTCGCTCTTATTCCGGGCACGCCTTATCGCACTTATCGGGTTACTTGCACGCTCACTGCCTCAGCGGCGCAGATATATGACGGGGCCTCGACATCGCAAAAAGGGGAGAGGGGGGTGGGGGTACGAATTCAGCACGGGACACGCTGCGTCGGAAGGGTCAGGTCGTGCGCAGAGCAATGACATCACACATCAACCGGGCTTCCAGAAACAGCGCCTCCTCTATTTTGGCGCTGCTAGAAAGCGCACTGAAACCAAATTCGGAGGCGCTGTATATGCACTGTGAAACAAGGAACACGGCTGCATTCGCGGGCGGTTTTAAGTGGCTACACGGTCGGATACAGCTCAAGAACAAAGCTCCATAAATGCCCCCTCTACAGGATGCCCTCCAGGTCGTAAAGTAGATTTGTCAGGCGCGCATCCGCTGCGAGTGAACGCAGAAATGGGAGATGCGGCGCACTAAAACTCCGTCTATGAAAATAGGCGTTTGAGGAACAGAGGCGCACGAGCTTTGATCAAGGGCGGCGACCTCGAAGCTTCACCCAAACGTACACAGTGACAAGTAACGCATGACGAGCACTTAAGCAACGAAGCGACAAGCAGAGTTTCAACCTTTCTCCATAAATAGTCTTGCTCTGGAGAAATAATGAAAGCAAAGAATAATCGACTTAAACGCAGAAATGACAGAGTTCGTTTTCGTGCGCAAAAGTGAGCGTTCTCCGTCACACAGCAGCTACCCAAAAAACGTTTTCTGACCGACGCGACAGCCCTCGAGGAATCGAGCCACTTCTGCACCACGCCCGAGAGGAAACGTCCTACCCACTAAATACGAACAAGCCTAAAGGGGGTAAGATGTCCTCTAGCGAAGAGCTCACTCCCTTTTCACTCCCAGATGGTCGAAATTTCCGGAGCCCTCCACTACGGCGTCCCTCATAGCCCGAGTCGCTTTGGGACGTTAAACCCCCATAAACCGTAAAACCTTTTTGCTCAGTTTTCCTTTTTCATAGAGTACGCCCTCGAAATGTCCAACACTACCTGCGCCGTTCATCTCCGACGCTACCAGCACCGACGCTACCAGCAGGAAAAAGGCGCAGCCAAGAAGCGGCCGCAAAGGCCGCCTCGGAACCATCCCAGGAAAGGCGCTGCACTCCGCCAAAGTGCAGAGCATAGGTGAGGCGATAAGCGCGAAAGTGCCCCAGATGATGCAGCCCTCCGAACCGCCCCATCCATGGGAAAGAAAAAACACGATAGGGCGGCCGTTAAACAAACAGACCGGACGGCCAGGAGCGAACCCTGTAGGCCCGTAAACAACGAGGGCTTCGCTCAACCCTTTAGGAGCAGTACGGAGTTTATAATAGACCGACCCGATAGCGAAACTGGCCGGCCGCACTACCATGCGCGCCGTCTCTACATTCTCGTTAACCGCGGCGGCAGCCATCTTGGCAATTAACTCCGGCAATTATTTGTTCCACAGACCGTAAACAAGCCTCGGCAGTCTGGCGTCGATGATTTGATTTACACAGAGCAAGAGGGCAACTTGGTAAAAATAACGGAGTGGTCTACGTGTTTTTGGTTTTGCGCTAGGCGGGGGTCAGATACCTTTTTTTTTTTTTGCCCAGAGAAAAACGGTTTTTGAGGAACGTAAATTTTAACCACGCCGTCAGGGAAGGGACGATGAGGAAGTGAAGGAGTAAGGGCCGTAGTGGAGGGCTCCGAAATAATTTGACCAGCACCACGCAAGGCTACATTGCGAAAATATCGCGAAATTAGAGAAATTTTATAGATTCTCGGTAGCCTTGAAGAAAGTAATTCCTAAATAGCAAAATGTCCCGTAACAACAGAGCATCCACAGAAACCGGTAGACACCAGGCGGCAGTAGAATCTAGATTCTAACGCTACCATGAAATCAGCGTGATTAGAAGTCGAGCACATATCCAGGGGGGCATGTATCCCGTTACAAGAAATTAACCTTCCTGGCGACGTGCCTGTTAGAAATACAACTATATTCTATTTGACCGCAACTCATTAAATCGGCGAACCGAGGAGTAAGCATTCTTTGCGGGAGGCGTAGCAGAAGGTCATAACAGAGCTTCTCCGCTTTTAACCCCCCTCTCTGCTGCTCGGAGCCCACAAAAGCGGGACGTCGACTGCGCGCGCAGTACGCGGCAAATTTGGGGGGGGGGGGGGGGGGGGGCGCATTTCATCGCGCCAAGAGCAGCTGAGCCGTGACTAAGCGCGCCAGTGACCTCATCCCTCCCTCCCCCGTTTAACAGTAGCCGCTGCTAAGTTCCAACATCTCGCGGCATGCCGCAGCCGAGTAGTATTTCCGCTCAAATGGGCGCGCGCTTATTCCCTCTCCAACGAAGCCCGCCACCGAACAACGCTATCTGGAGCAGCAGCAACGTCGGGAATGAAAACTAATGACCATGCAACCATCAAAGACGCTGCAAATTTCAGAGACCGCTGACCCCTAGCTTAACGAGGCACAAATAGTAAATTATATCCCGTGACCGACCTTCGGATCGGCAGCCGAACGCCAAAGTCTCTGATCCACCTCGGCGGTTTGAAATGCGCACGACCCGAGAAGCTGTTAAAATTGGCGGGTTCTTCGGAGAGAAATGCACCGCGAGGGAAGGCATGAAGGTGGGAGTGAAAGAACAAAGGGAGAAATGTTTGGTTTTACGGGAGTTTAACGTCCCAAAGTGACTCAGACAGAGGGGCGCCGTAGTGGAGGGCTCCGGAATAATTTCGACCACCTGGGGTTCTTTAACGTGCACTAACATCGCACGGTATACACGGGCCTCTAGCATTTCGCCTACATAGACCACCGCAGCCGGGATCTAACACGAGTCTTTCGGGTCAGAAACCGAGCACTAACCACTCGCGGCGGCGTAAAAGGGGTGCCGTAGTGGAGGGCTCCGGAATAATTTCGACCACCTGGGAGATCTTTCGAACCTGCGCTGATATCGCACAGCACAAGGTCGCGGACTGAACACTCAAAGCCGAGCGGCTTTGCGGGCGGCCATTGTGGTTTGCCCGTCTCTCCCGGGAGACCTCTTTCCGGCCCTGCGCCTCATCTCCGCTTCGCGGGATCGCACGTCAGAATAGCCTCGCATTGAAGCGCATTTGATGCTTTCGCTCCAGTTCTTATTCCGAGCACTGCTTCGGGAAACCCGCCTTTGCCGCGGTAGCGAGCGGCTGACTGACGGCACGGTCACGCGCTTCGCACGCCGTGACCCTATGACGTCACAACGTCGTGAAACCGGTCCACCTACCCTTGCGCTGCAGTAATACAACCCTAGGGTCGAATATATCGAAGATTGGCCGGCATGAAATGCGCTCTAAAGAGAAAGGAGTAAGCTGTCCTCTAGCGTAGTCCCATATAGGCGTATTCGTGTTTAGAAAGTGCACAGCAATCCGCATACTTCACACGGCCACTTCGCGCATGCGCGGTGCAATGAGTACTGGTATTTTTACACCGTGCGCATGCGCACGTTGCCCTCTCCACAGCTACTGGTTGGCAACAAACCGCCAGCTTCTAGGAAAAATTGGTTTTTGGGGGAAAGGAAACGGCGCAGTATCTGTCTCGCATATCGCCTGACACCTGAACCGCGCCGTAAGGGAAGGGATAAAAGGAGGGCGAAAAGAAAGAGGTGCCGTAGTGGAGGGCTCCGGAATAATTTCCACCACCCGGGGATCTTTAACCTGCACTGACATCGCACAGCACACGGTCGCCTTAGCGTTTCGCCTCCATCGAAACGCGGCCGCAGCGGTCGTGTTCGAGCTCGGGAACTCCGGATCAGTAGCCGAGCGCCCTAAGCATGAGCCACCGCGGTGGGGTCATGCTCCTAGGACACATGCGCAGTTCACGACGGCGACATGTGCAAGCGACAGGTGGAGACACGCACCTGCCACTTAGCAGGCGCGGCTGGTGCCCCGTAAAAGCGGATCGCGCCTGCCGCCTATGTGCGTTTGTTTTATAGGTGGCAGACGAACCGTCGCGGACTGGCAGACGAACCGTCGCGGACTGGCAGACGAACCGTCGCGGACTGGCAGACGAACCGTCGCGGACTGGCAGACGAACCGTCGCGCGCTCCCCAAAGAATGCCGCGTCTTGCGAAAAAAAAAAACTGATTGAAAGCCAGGGGAGGGTTCACTTTCGGTGCACAACAAAGCATACGGTTTCTGAAAAAAAAATGTAGCCAGTGCGGACAGCCTCCGCAGAATTTGTACCCTTCGCGCACGTAGGTTTTCTGAGAACTGTTGCCATAACAGCGGGGAATTCGCCTGTCTTGACGCTTGTAAAGAAAAAAAAACACACACCGCGCTCCGTGCAGTGTATTTCGTGTTGAATGTTTTACAAGCGCGCATTCAAAACAAATACGAAGTGCTGTTGACATACGCTGGTGCAAGTTGGGGGCGCAGCCAACCGACACGGTATGCCCTCATGCGAGAAGCCTTGCGGGCGTTTTCGGTCTCGTGGCTGGGAACGTGAACGAGCTGCCGTCGGACATCGGAGCGCTTCAAGTGCGGTGCGCACGCTTGAAGAACGCGCCGCACGTCAACAACTTTATTCCTCTCTCAGAACCATCGGAACCTGAGAGGATGCCACGAATCTGAAGACAACCTGAATTCGAGCCAAGTGGATTTGGGATACAGCTGTCTCTCGATGTTTCTGTAAGGACTGGAGGCCGCACCGAAAGCATGGGCGGATTATTCGTCAGATCGAATCACTTTTCTTGCGAAGGAGGAAATACATATTGGAGGGTTGGGACGCCTCGAGGTTTTGCACCAGGTATACAGTGACTTAAAGCGCGCACCAGGTAATGGGCCCAGATTAAAAAAAAAAAAACTGACGACGGCGCCGTGCAGCCACTACAAAAAGAAAATAACGAGATTAACAGTGGCGCGAGCTTGCAGACAAGTGTTCGCTTTGGTCGGCATAAGCCCCGTGGGGCACGCGTGTGTCGCGCGCGCCATGTTCCACTTCTGGGATCTATGCCCTAGCGGCTCCTAACAGGAGTTCCCGGGTTCGAACCCGACCGCGGCGGCTGCGTGTTTATGGAGGAAAAACGCTAAGGCGCCCGTGTGCTGTGCGATGTCAGTGCACGTTAAAGATCCCCAGGTGGTCGAAATTATTCCGGAGCCCTCCACTACGGCACCTCTCTCTTCCTTCACTCCCTCCTTTATTCCTTCCCTTACGGCGCGGTTCAGGTGTCCAACGATATATGAGACAGATACTGCGCCATTTCCTTTCCCCAAAAACCAATTATTATTATTATTATTATCATTATCCTAACACCTAAAAAAAAAAGTTTTGCTCTGTCGCTTAGTCCCGCAAATACGCTCCTTGGTTCTAAACGGTGTTTGCTGATTTCAAAGATGATAATAATAATTGGTTTTGGGGGAAGGAAATAGCGCAGTACCTGTCTCATATATCGTTGGACACCTGAACCGCGCCGCAAGGGAAGGGATAAATGAGGGAGTGAAAGAAGAAAGGAAGAGAGAGGTGCCGTAGTGGAGGGCTCCGGAATAATTTCGACCACCTGGGGATCTTTAACGTGCACTGTCATCGCACAGCACACGGGCGCCTTAGCGTTTTGCATCCATAAAAACGCAGCCGCCGCGGTAGGGTTCGAACCCGGGTACTCCGGATTAGTAGCCGAGCGTCCTAACCATTGAGCCACCGCGGCGAATTTCAAAGATAATATCACGAACATCACCATGTCTACGCCCTAGTTTGCTCAACAGAATTGCTTGCAAGGGTTCTCGCACAGCTGGCGCCCTCCCCATTCGGTCACTTTATACGGGACACTCGCGTACAACGTGACTGTGGTAGTTCGCTGTGCCTCGTGGTACAGTGAAATGGTAGTTCACTGCACCACAAGCGTCACGTATAACGTCCCTTCTAGTTCACTGTACTTTGGTTCGAGGTCTTTTCCACGTCCGCCGCCATGGTCAGTGGAGGCAAGCGCTCAAGGCAGAACACCAATCAGCATGAAGAACGGTTGGAGCTTATAGAAAAGCGCTGGGTGCGGATCTTCGTAGCGGGGTCGAGAGTAGGCGAGACGGCACTGATATTATGAGCAGCAACGCCAAATGAAATGAACTTATAGCGCTTGGTAACAATGGGCTATGCATGGTACGCGGCGTTCTGTATACTCCGCTGACCAATCATCACAGTAAACGACACCAGCTTTTTCACGTTCGACTCTGAAACGAGCCAGAGGTACAAAAATTCTCGATCTTATGGTTTCGTCTCGTGGTTATCCTGTTTAGGCAGTAAGAAAGGTTCTAACAATCGACTACTTTTTAGTGGAGGAATTCTGTGCGGTGATTTTGAATGCGCATGCATTAAAGGCTGCATGGTGAATCGTGATTCGTCCTCGCCAGCATCTGAAGGAAGCGCCCGGCAAATTTTGGGGCGGCGACGACCATCCCTCGCCTCCCCTCGGCACCGTCACCATCGGGCGTCAATTACCACCGCAATACAAATGTGATGCCACTAAATATTCGAGGTCAGGCTACACGCGGAACTTGGGTTCGATCCCGGACGCGGCGGTCGAATTTTGTTGGAGGCGAAATTCTAGAGGCCCGTGTACTGTGCGATGTCACCGCACGTTAAAGAACCCCAGGTGATCGAAATTTCCGGAGCCCTCCACTACGGCATCCCTCGCACGTTATAGAACCCCAGGTGATCAAAATTTCCGGAGCCCTCCACTGCGGCGCCGCTCGCACGTTAAAAAACCCCGCGTGATCAAATTTTCCGGAGCCCTCCACTACGGCGTCCCTCGCACGTTAAAGAACCCCAGGTGATCGAAATTTCCGGAGCCCTCCACTACGGCGTCCCTCATAGCCAGATACCTCTGTCACACGGGCACCGCAAAGGCCTTTGAGAATCAGGTGTAAGGAGTGCAGCTACACGGCACAAATATTGCGCCTTTGCCGCTAAGGGCCTTGGAGGCGAAGGCGCCCGTCAGGGACCTTTGGAGCCCAAAGGCGCGGCCTTCGAGAACCTGCGATCGCAGTGCCACCCAACTTCAAGAACTAAAAACAATAGAAAAATAGATACAGCCAACAATGTTTGAAAACATCTTTCTTTAAATACGAAAGGTGTGTCTGGCTTTGCTTTTTTCTACGGGTGTTTATATTTTATGCCCAGATTTCAAGACAGTGAAAGTGTCGCAGCAACACCGAGTGCCCCCGGTGGCCAAGGAAATACACAAAACCTGCTGCTTCTGATAAGAGTAGGTGTTGCAGTTCTTTTAAGGAAGCAGTTAGAATGAAAAAAAAATGTCTGAGCTCGAGGTGAACGAATTAACAGAATACACCACTTTAATTTTAAAACACTAACTTCAGCCACCTCGAGCACAGCAACGGGTGCCAAGCCTGAACGACAGTTTCACCTTTGGGCAGCACAGTGTGGCTGCGTCGCTGCTCCTTTAAGCTTTCGCTTCTTTAGTGAAAAATGGCGCCTTTGCTGGAAAGGCCTTAGAGGAATGCCGTGTGACAGGGGTTTGAGTTGTCTTGGGACGTTAAACCCCGCATAAACCTAAACCAAATAAATTCCAAACTACGGACGGGCACAGAGACTGCACAGAGGAAGTTGCTATACAAAGGAGGGAGTGAAAGAAGAAAGGTGCCGTAGTGGAGGGCTCCGGAATAATTCCGACCGCCTGAAGATCTTTAACGTGCACTGGTATGGCACAGCACACGGGTGCCTTTTTTGTGCGTTTCGCCTCAATCGATACGCGGCCACCGCGGTCGGGTTCGAACCCGTGTACTCCGGATCAGTAGCCGAGCGCCCTAACCACTGAGCCGCCGCGGTGGATGGATCCGAACCCACGACCTCCGAATTTCGCGTCCGGAGCTCTAGCAAGAGAGAAAACGGTTACGCAAAAGAATCCCGCAACTCAAATCATTACCACGGTGAAAAATTTGCCCTCTGCTTTCTTTGGTTTCCACGAGTTTCTTTCGGAGACGGTCTTTCAACCTTTGGGTTCTTAGCACCTGGTGCATTGTGTGTGCGAGGCGTGGGAGATTGGTGGCCTGGATGAACTGCGCGGGACAAGCATGGAGACAACGCCACGCAAAACGCCGACCGACAATCCGCGCCGGCACCGCAAGAATCGTGACGGGTCCTGTCACACGCGAGCGAAACACACGCAAGCGCGAAAGGACACGAGAGAACAGCGCGAGACCCAGCAACCTCCGACGGGGGACGAGATCCATCCAGTGCAACGACACGGGAACAGCGGAAACAGTAAACAAAACAAGACACACACGCGGGTCAGAGTAAAAATTTAAAGGGCGGCCGGCCTTGGCGAATTGCAAGAGCGGAAAACCGCGCGCGGCGGAAAGTAGACCGGCCATCTTTTTTGCATTTTTTTTCTACTCTCCTCCCGGCACCTTTCTTTCCTGCGTCGACCACGAGGGCTTGTCCAATGGGAAGAGTAAGAAAGAAGCTTACTCTAGTTTCCCACAGGTCGTCCTGAACAGCGCCTCCGGCATCTCTTGCCATCAACCGCACTACTCGCCGCGACTACAAGCACTCGGCGCAACGCTGCAAGCTCGGCCCACGATCGAAAAAAAGATCAGTGGAACTGCATTCGACCCCGACATGTACATAAAGCGGCGAGAAGCAACTTCCCTCTCCCAACGCGTGGGCGATCAAACAAAAACAGACCGACAGCGACCTACACACAGAAAACTCAGATCGATGGACCGCAAAAAAAAAAAAAATCGACCAGGAAGCAGTGCGAAGAGAAACGGCGTGAGCGCGCAGAGCAACCGTTGCAACCAAACAAAACCCGCAAGCGCTGCTTTGGCACAGAAAAAGAGCGGCTAGCGGCAGCGCGAGCGGCACAGCATTTAAAAGAGTTAAACGACCGTGAATGCCTAGGTTTGGCCTTGGCAAGAAAGAAGGGTCGAAGAGGGAGAGGCGTCCAGACAAGCTCCCCCCCCCCCCCTCCTTCCCCAACCTCCGCCCACAGCTTCGCTAATTCGTTTTGCGCGCCTTCTCGGCAGCTCGAAGTACAGATGATGCCGCACCGGCAGTGACCCATTCAAGAAATGAGCGACGCATGTCTGGGCAACCGTTGGCGGAGCCTGCTCTTATCGTACGGCTTATCAAGATAGATGCGGCGGGATCTTCGTCCGCGGCTTCCGATCCGTGAGCTCGGCTGTTCCGCTACGGTCAGCAGCCGTCTCGCTTTCAATGAAGCGTGCAGAGATAACGCTTCGGCGCGCGCTGCCCCGTCCGCGGGCCAGTTTTTGCGCGTGCAAACAATCATCGTTCCGTCGCATCACGACAGCCCTGACCCATTACGCAGTGAAGCCGCCGCTCCGTGCGCTCGGTGGCCGGACCGTTCGCAGCAGCACAATCCAGCGCCGTTTCAACCCACGCGGTTTACAGGTGCACAAACGTGCTTTATAAGCCAATGAGAACAGCCGCTGTGAGATGAGCAGCGACGGTCACAAGCCGCCGGCTAGTGCTGCTGGCACAGAAACCCACCCTTGACAGCAAGAAAAAAAAAAATTCGGGGAGGGCCTGGCAGCTACACCAACCGCCAGGCGGCTTCTTAGATGCGAAGTAAGGGACTGCGCTTGTGCTTAATATAACAGTGCAACCTGTGACTTGCCGAGCCCGTTCCCGCAGGCAACAAAACGGGTAGCGCGGAGAAAACGGGTCAGCATCTTGTTTCTCCGACGACCCAAGTGGCGCTGGCTAGCTTCACCTTAGGGTTAGGTTCAATGAAACGTCCGCCCAATGCTGCGGGAAGCCTTACCGTCCGTTCGCTGGATGTCGACGCTGGCGCCGATTTTCAGTCCTCCTAGTTGTGTCGCCATGGTAGAATTGCACGCTTCACCACGCGGCACTAGGTCGAAAAAAAGCCCTTCGTCGAAGCCAGCCACAACACAAATTATTCACGAGCACACATTGACAGGTAAAACAAGAATGCAACGGTCCCTTTCTCGAGACAGTTTAAATAGCACTTTTGTGATTGGCCGTTGGTCGCCGCTGCTCGTTCACCACCGTGGCCAGCTGTACTTAGGTTGAGCGCTGTACTTGGCGAAAGTTGAAAATAACAATGTAGCGGTAAAACTCTATGATATAATTTTAAAAACCGTTGACCGTAATTGTGAAGTATTGTATTTTATATTTTAATGATGTAAGTGCACTAAATGTTTGTACTTTTTAATAACAGACTCAAATATACGACGGTACTGAGCTCAAGTAACAAATATAGATAAGGCGTTTTATTTTAACATTTTTATTTTATTATAGCACTTTAAAAACATTTCTTAAAACGCCAGTTTTGGTTTCACAAGCGCAAACCAGCCGCACTAATGGCGCGTCTTTCCACCTTCCGTTGTTTCTGTTGTGTAATTACCAACTAAATACTTATGTCTTCATTCTCCCAGTGTTAGGACATACCTCGTTCCGCTCACATAAGAAAGCATTTACTTTTTTACTACCACAGTGCCCATGTGATCTACCGAGACTCAATCTAGTCTAACGATCTCAAAACTTCGGTAGTTTCTGGCGATTTTGACGGAGACAGCAAACACAAAAGATGACACGCGACTTCCCCGCCTGATGTACCAATTCATCGCACAGTAGATAGAATCGTGGATCAGTAAACTAACCTCGCCTTCAATTTTGTCCGCAAATTGTAGTAAAGTTGGCGCAGTTAAGTTGCACGAGCAGTGTTTGCCTGCATTCTTGCCACAGCCTACATTTCCTTGCACTGCAGCTTGAAATACGTGGCAGTTACGTAACTGCTTATATGCCTAGCCATCTTCTGCGCCCAGCTTTCAGAGCCCAGGTGCAAATCCTAACAGGTCAAACTGGTTTATGGTACAAGTTCCAGGTGAAGTCAACCGGCAACCAACTGAAACCTACTGGAAACTGCGCCTTAAACCAGTTTGACCAGTTAGGATTTTCCCCTGGGAAGGTAGCAGAGGTGCACGCAGCCTTCCCGGCTTCATCAACTGGCGGCACCAGATTTCATTTGGGCAACTCAAAGCAGCTCACTGGTGCAAAACCACATGTAGATTCTAAAGCCTGAAATCAATCCATGGGCTGTTTTTAAGGCTACAATTAATACAAAATTTTGTAACGACATAGACCACTCGCACAATAAACAACTTTTAAAAGTTAGAAAAGCCGATAAAGCAAAATCATGCAGGTGTCACCACCACCAGCCAATTTCAGAAATAAACTGCATGTGTCGACGTCAAATTTTTTTAGCAGATCCCGGAGCTCGTGCTGAAATCCTATTCACTTCAAAACGGTGTCAACCAGTCCTCTGTGTGGATGTCACGAGTTTAAATCGAATAGCAGAAAATTTTTTTAATTTCTCAGGGTTTTCTGCATGCCGATGTTAACATACCCAGAAAGAGCCAGAGAATCAATATCTACTAGAATAGGCAGAGCTGTCCTCAATGTCCGTTTAACAACGACAGCTCCTGCATCGGTTCCGACTGAAGACCTCTGGCAATCGGGGATGTGTTCCTGTACCACTGCCCCTTGCCTTGGGATGGTGTGTTGCCCATGGATTAAATAGAGGCATACAGAAGACACAATCAAACTGCCTTCACGTTGTGCACAAGTTTTTATTCATGAACAAAACAACTTTCTGAATGGCGCGCAAAGCACTGGCAAAATATAATCCCACTTCAGCTATATCCCTAAATCCCCCAAGACACAACACAGGCTATCTCAAACCACCAACATGGCTCAGCATACATCCGTTGAATATATTATGTTACAATATATAGAAAAAAAAGAGGGCTGATGGTACATTAAATATGTTCCAGTTACAATATAATAGAAGTAATCATACAGCTTCATCACAAACAAACCATCTTTCGTTATTAAGTACACCACTTACCCACGTGAATAAAGAAATGATTTGTCAAAAATATAGAACCAGTTTTTAAATTACCCAACTAACCAAAGAGTACAAAAATAACTTTCAAAATACAATGGATGTATGTAGCTCATACTTACACAAAATGTACAATGCAAGCTCACCACTGCAGGACCCAGAAAAAAAAAAAAGTAACCCATCGCTTGGAGAAACAAGCATAATAAGGCAACAAAAATTGCATCAATAAACAAAGAAATGAAGCCAACAAAAATCTCGCTACGATAACATGTTGCAGACTGTGCATACCAAAAGGAAGGATTGGATGCACAAAAAAACAGTATACCTGCTACTTTCCACTTTAAATCATGCAAACAGCAGATATGAGTCTGCTGACTGGTTGCTGGCATGAGAAATGTTAAAACGTAAAAAACAAGATGCAAATTACGACAAGGTACACTAACTTTGGGGACCTTGATCGGTGCTGGCACATTAGCCTTGAAGCACACAACAGTAGCACAGTTTTAAATTAGTGACTGACCAGTTTCTGAACAGTGTTTGCAGCTTGTAGATTCAATCTGGCTGAAAGGCAAAGAGATCTGTATTCTTAATGCAAAGCTTTCCTAGTCACATGTGCACCACATTGTAATTTGATCCGAAATGCACCATTAGATGTAGTTGATAACAAAGAAGAAAATTACAACACATTAATGATTTATAGTTGTGGCCTCCTTAAGCCAAAAATACATGCAAGTCCCAGTGCTTATGATGTCTTATTTCCAAGGTGACTTGGCTCGACATCCTCACGGTCCTTCGATTGCTCAAAGATCTATAATCAAATACAGTGTCACTTCACTGTGCAGAATTTGCGCATAGCTAACATGAGACAAAGCAAAATACTGAAGCAATGTGCTGTTAGCACGACTCATGACAAATTATTGAACATGAATTCAGAGTCTTCAAGAGCAGCTTTCAACCGGTGTCTCCCTATTCAGGGATGCTATTTAGCATCAAGGTAGATGTTATATTTTGAAATTCAAGCATGAAAAAGCCCCACGTGACATAAGCCCAAGAATTTGGGTTCACCACCACCACAAGATCAGCTGTGAGGTGCTAATCCTTTGGGTATGTCACTTTTTGATGCCCCTGTTCTTAAGACTGCTGAATAGGTATATAAAAAAGAAATTACTGCCATGATGGTTAGCAGCCCACCCTGATGCCTCTGGTAGCTTTCATGTAATATACAAAATGTAAAATCAGTGACATCAAGCCACTACCTCGAAAGTCATAGGCAATGATGCCTTGGCTAGCACTACTCTTAGGTGTAATTCATGCAAACAGCAGACTTGTATAGAGCAATAACAACAAAAAAAAAATGATTTTGTCAAAAATTTGACTTCTAACAAACTTGATTCCACCTTGGAGCGCCACAGAGCACTCCGTTGCCACCAGCAAGGCAATGATGTAAACCTGACAAGGCTTTCGAACAAGCACGTGTCATCATTTCATCGGCTTTTACAAAGCCTGGGATTTCTGCCCACACGGCTACATATCTTATAGATGCATGATCAATGATGGGTTTAACAGTAACAACAAGGGATGGTGACAAAACAACAGAAATGCCACAATAAAGCAGCACAATGCGAGAAGCGGCCGACACAGTTCCAGGCTTGGGCTAACCTGGCACAGCCCGATGCCACAACCCTTTAAGGTAAATGCATGCAAAATTCTCTGCAACAGTGAACAAAATCAGTACACGCAGTCAACAAACTTTCTGCGACACGATGAACTGTGGGCGAATTCGCCAACGCTTGCAAGTGCTGCAACGTTCACAGCAAAAAATGCACTACAATATACATATGACATACACAGGGGCATGCCGTAATGAAATTACAGAAAATGTACACCACTGAGGCCTGTGCGCCTTAGCAGCATTGCGCAGCGTGATATCAAGAATATGACAAATTGCCGCTGATCATTGCAATTAATTCCCATGCATACGCCCTTATCTGACAGCTACGAATGGTCAGTGAAACTGTCCACGTTTCCTACCTGGCAGTGGAACAGAGCCAAAGGAAAAAGAATGATGCTTCAACAGTAAACAATTCATGCAACTAAATATTGAACAGAGGGTCAGTGCCACACACCAACAAGGAACAAAGCAGCATATCACTGCACCAGACTGCTCTTGGAAGCAGCATGAAGACCTTCCGCACAAGCTGCCCCTCAAAGCACCTAGCTGCCTAAGTCGGACAAAAGTAAAGAAAAAGCGGTTTTTCCCGTCAAAGGAATTTCTTCCAGCCAATAGCGTTGGCCGGCTCTCGTGAACCTGCTAGCAGCACCGCGGCAATGCAGAGAGTGGCATGACGATGCAGGGAGGCGACTATCCCCTTTCCCCTGACACTCCGTGCATTGTCACGCTAGCAGTGTCATGAGAACTGGCTGACGCCACTAGGCTGGAAGAGGGTCTTTTGATGGGGAAAAGCTGATACTACTAAGTGCTGCGTGTGGTGCCAGCCTAAGCGTGGTACCACTAGGCTGGTATGCTGCAGCTGTGATGCCCAGCTTGAAAGGCATACAACACAGACCCAGCACTCACAGGGCACTTGTATGAGCCAGTTCCATCCTGTGTGTTCTCTCTCATTACACACTTTCATTACACTAAGCATCCCACGTGCACTGTAGGGCAGAGCGAAATTACCGCATTTGCTCACATAACAAACACACTCACATAAAAGACTTTTTCTGCATTTATCACCCCCAGCAGAGTAACTAGGACCCCTTCAGGACAAATGCCTTGGCTAAGGTTAGGCATTAAAATTCTAGAAAATTTTGGTTTCCTGCAGTGTAAATTACACCCCATATAATAAATGCACCTCTCGAATTAGCACCAATTTTTCTGACAAAAAAGTGTGTTCATTACACGAGTAAATACAGTACAAGGAGCTAGGCACCCTGAAAAATGTCAAAACAGACTCCTCTCCAGAAAACCTAACACTGGTAATAATGCAGGCTACCGACCTGCGTCTCTTATCAAATGCTGTTTTCTGCTGCGGCTAGGGAAATGCAAAAACATTTGTTCAGTACGCTCAGGGAACCACTGACCCTACTTGTCAGTTGAAAAAATAAAAGGTCAATGGCCACGGGAAGCTACCATTTCGCAGGATTTCTGCACCGGACTGTGTAAAGGTGTAATGTAGGCATAATGTACAAGCCGATTTCTGAGCTTTCTTACAGCAAGGCTGAGCTTGCTCGAGATCTGCCCCACTACAACAACAGCAGAGATCCATTAGAAAAAAGTATGCTATGAATTCCGTACTAATAGCTTTTGAGGTGTAAAAAAGAGTTTGGACCTGACTGTCCGCTATGGACCTCCGAAAGGACGGTATGAAAAATAATTATTTTTTTGCAAACATGAGAAAAGAGATTGTAGCACTCTGTTGCAGGCACTTTAATAGTTGAAGATCGCAAAATCGGTGAGAATGCACAGAATTGCACCTGCAATCCACAATGAGAAAAAAAAGTGAACGAAATCAAAGCCAGTAAACTGAGAGTCGAACCATTTGCACGTAAAATGTCAGTGGGAAGTGCTCCTGGTACTCCCCTTCGGACGGACAGAGGCTAACAATGTTTTCGATGAAAAAAGAAAAGGTTTTGATTTGCGGACATTTACATGCCGCAGCAGGCATGGTTTTCCGAGTTCTCCGAGTTGATTTCAACAACTTGAAGTACTAAAAGAACACCAAAATCCCAAAAAATAGGTATTTTTAGGATTTGCCTCAATCGAAATGCAGCCGCTGCGGATAGGAACCGAACCCGCACCCTCAGAAACAGAATGCCACAGCCTCTCAGACACTGCGGTGGAAATCAAGAAGAAAGAACCATCATGATGCATGCTGTTTTTGCACGATTTGAAGACAAAGTCTAGCACTACATTTTCTGTGCTACATCTCTCCCACTCACACAAGGTTTTATGAAAGTTGTATAAGGCACGAAGATCACAATCATACATTTTGATTAAACTGCACAGGTTTCTATGCTTGAAGGAAAACGCCCAAAAAATAGTTGGGGTGTAAATATTTCCCAGTCATTCGAGATAAATCCACTTCGAAAAAGGCGTGAACTGATCAGGCAGTTGGCAAAAATGCCTCCTGGAGACTTGCTCAAAGCAACCAGTCAAGATAATAATGCACTTACACAAAAAAAAAAGACAGCGGCTATGCTACTTATGACGATGATGCTGAAATTTCCACATCAACAGTAATGCACACTGAACTGCTGACAGATGAGGACACACCGGTATGGCAGGTACCACGCAAATGCACTGCTGTGCAAAAATGGAGTCAACTAACAAAAACGAGGCAAAAACAACAAAACAAAGGTCCAGAGACTGTGAGATGCAAAAATGCTAGCCTAAGCTGCCACATCCTAAAACTAAACCAAAAGTGTTCATGCAACCCTTGTAGCCTATTCCATACACAGATTTGTAGCTCATCCATCAAACCCCTGTAAGATGGGAGAAAAAAGAAATACCAGAGTAAACGAAAAAAAATATGCTCCTCAAGTATCAACAGCAAAATACACATGCACTGCTGTCACACACACACACACACACACACACCCCACAGCCCCTACCAACCCACCTACAGTATGCATACTAGAGTTATCCCCATTAATTCATTCACTTGACTTGACAACTCTATGCATTGGCACTTCGCAAATTTGAAAAAATAGGCCAGCCAACTTACATTTCTATGTACTTGTACATTTTGTGACGGAGAGTTAACACACAGTTCTCGTAAAATTCCGAGACAGAAGCAAAAGCCCCCGACCACCTTGTACGGCACCCACTGATATACGATTACATGGTAAAAAAGCACACAGGATACCTGCAAGTAGACGCAAGGGACGCATGCTCGAAATTGAGCACGGCCTAGTACGGCAAGCAGCAGGCTTTAGTAAGGCTGTTGGTAAGGCTGGCACAAGTCCTCCTAAATCCCTTTCTGGTTGTACATAAACAATGATAGAGGAACAGCTTCCATCAGCCCAAACTTGCTCAAAAGAAAGACGAAGCTATAGACGCGATCGATTAAATAAACCAGGCACTGATTACAGAAGCAAGGCAACAGCTTTCTACACTAGGCGGCAGGAACACCCAAAATGGAGCATTCTGGAGCTTATCCTGCCAAGCAAGCCTTTACCCTGCTGTGTTTATCTATGGTAACGCGTTGCTCCAGGCAGAAAACGCTAGGTACATGTATTTTCAACACCCTTTCTTTCCATCCCCTTCTGTAGTAGTTCTGCTGTGTCGTTTGTCGACCATAGAACGTATAAGGCAATATTTAGTAGCACTGGCCTCGAACAAACAGCAGCTACACACCAGCTGGCACAACTTGGCAAATAGAGAAAGATAAACAAAATCCAAGCACAGTGACCTTGCGGACAATTCCAGAAACCCCGGCACACCGATGTCTTGCGTACTGGAAATGGCAGTGAGTGGCGGGAACGTCACTCTCCTCTGTCCCACTTGAAAAAAGACAGACCTACTCTTCTACCACGAACAAATCCGGTTCCTCTGTTGAGTTTGCAAAGGCCGACCGAAGCGGGGTGTACAGTTGCTCGCCGAAGGTTTACAACTGTACAGATGGAGAGGGCATACTCAAAAGGCACCTGCCTCTAAAGCGGCGTGAGCGAGCTAGAGAAAAGAAAAAAAAAGAGAAAAAAGAAAATCGCACGGCCAAAACTGGCTTTGATTCCCTCTTTGTTTTTTCAGCAGGTCTGCTTCATCCTGTCCATGACTTGCTGTACCTGGTTGACAGTCTCCATGACGTGGTTCTTCACCACCATTGAGTTGTAACCTGCAACACACCGTTTCGCAAACGCGACGGTCACCACAGATCCCGCAGTCACCAACGACCCGTGTCGTTAACACTGCCCGATTATTTCAATAAGGCAGACAGTTAAGGTGAAGACCCCCAGACTGTATACAACAATGAAGCAGTGACTGCTATTGAAGCAGAAATTTGAGCCAGATATTGTTCTTTTGAAGAAATCAGGAGGGCCCAGAACTCTTATAAAGATTGTCAACAAAGCTTACTGCGCTCATAAAACAATAAGATGCAAGAGAGAAAGCACAAATCAGACTTAAATGCCAATTGAGACTGCAAATATTTCCTTTTTTTTTTTCTGAAATTACTTACTTGCAATATAGAGAACCAAAAACTTACCATATGCTGAGTGCAGCGTAATAAGCTTTAGCAAGAAACCAACTGACACTGTGCAAGCAAACTGTAAATCAAATTTTTAACACAAGAAAGTGTTGTGAAATAAGATAAAAGAGGGAAGAAGAACAGGTGCAGCATTACTGCAGCTTGCATCGTTAAACAAAGACATCAGGCAAGTAGAGGAGAGAGCCTAGGGTGAAGAAAAGAGGTCCCTGAAAAAACTGTACAGAGGTAGACTTCATGACGCAGAATCAAAAAAGAAATATAGACGGAAAGCATGCATCATGACCATGCTTGTGCCCACTTCTTCATGCAATGCAGGCTGTATGGCATTCCAAACACTGCCCCATTGTTAAAGGCCCAAGTGTTCACACCAGGTTAGAATACAAAATGCTGTTACATATGCTTACAACCGGTGAAGCAGAAAATACTTTGAACTTTTGATGCATGTCAAGAAGAAAGGCGTCTGTGGATGCCCCGTACATTCGTGCACGTGCCACATTCAGAAAAAATCTTCCAACTTGTTGCAAGCCGCCTTTCATAGCCAGGAACCCAGGCAGGTGACCAGACTTGCAGCATGCAATGTAGATACACCAAGGCCCTACAACAGGTGTTTATCACTGACTTTGATGGGCCTAAGCAACAAACTACACGTTCATATTGCAAACGGCACAACAACTATGGCTGCAACTGTCGCAAAAATGAACTAATCTGCTACACATGCAATTCAGCTAAGAAAAGTATGTCAAATGTAATAGAATTTACGTACTAGTCAAACATGCCAAAGATGCACAAGCCCTGCTAATAACATCTAGCAGCGCAAACCCTTGAGCACTGATGTTTACTTACGATTAACCGAGATTCGCATTTTGGTCATTGTTTATTCGAGACCCAGATCAGCGTGTAGCTGTAGAGACAGGGCAAGGATAAAAGGAAAAAGACGTCAGCTAAGAGTCCCACCGATTAGGGAAAACAATGAGTTCCTGCAATTAAAGGGACCATGCAATGAATAAAATGTCGCTTGTAAATGTTTTGTTTTTTAAAATTCGCGGGCTGATCGGTCTGCTCGTAGTGACTGATTTTGAAACTAAAATCGTGAAAAAAGACGTCACTGTGCCCGTGACGTCGCCAGGCCACCACACTCTCTCATTCGCTGGAGCCACGACGTCACGGGCACACTTCCGGTAGCCGTGAAAATCGTCTGCTCGTGCCACCGCGCGACCCTCTCGGGCAAGCGCGGGCCAGGGCATTCCCTTCGCGCATATGGTTTCAATTTTCCTCTGCCCCCTCCTTCTGTCGGGAGTTCCGGAGCCACTCGCAGTGGCTCGCCGAGTCGCTACTGTCGTCGCTGGCGTTCAGCCGGTACGGCGTGAACACAGAGGGCTCGATGCCCATCACGGCCGTAAGAGTTAGCAGTCGCGCCTCGAGGTCCGGATCCATTACTGCTAACTACAACAGACGACAAGCAAAGAAACCCAACGCGCGCCGCAATCACGACTCCGACACTGCTGCTGGGATGCTAGGAGCGACAACCGGAAGTTGCAAAAGGAACGTCAGCAGATGACGTATTCGTGGGCGGGGCTCAGTCCCAGAGCTGTTTTCTTTATTTTTGTCTGGTGCCCCGCGTGTACGAGTTGAGGGCGGAGAGAAGGAGCGTAATTTTTAATCGTCTATATTTTCGGTGTTATTGATGCCAGCTTAAAAACTCTTGCGTTGGAGTGACGAGTGATGAAATGCCTATCTCTCGTCTGCTTTACGTAATCTCAATTAATTTATTGCATAGTCCCTTTAAAGAAAGTACAGCAGAAGCACTCTGTTATAGTCGCAAGTGCTGAGTTTTCCTGGCTGCTGCCTTTTCACAAGCCAGTGTCACTGCAGCTCCCTATAAATCCAGGCAATAAAAGAACTCAGATGTAACACTACACCGTGGTAGAGTTCTGGCACGGTATGTCACGAATGTCACCTTACAATATAGTGTTTTTACCCCATGCTAGCATTCTGACAGCCGATGTTTCGTATGTGCAAAATGACAATGGCACATAGGTCAAAGCCGGACTCAACACTCCAACAGCGCTTGACTAAACACCGGCCTTTTGCCTTTGTGATAAGTAATGCAATGGCTCATATTTATAACTTATGACAGACCTGCTATGAGCCAGGCAGTACAGAGTACATTGTGAGTACAGTATGTATGAGTACAGTACAGTATGAGTACAGAGGAGGTGAAACAGAGATAACCCTAGAATACCACAAGCAGCAGGTACACGCAAGGAAGTTACAAGACAAGTAGAGAAGATGACTTAGCGAGCAAAACCGATTACTGCGCCATTGTACTTAGTACGAACTTCAGAGAGAAGTGGAAGAGTTTTCAGCAGTATAGCATGTCCTTTTAAACGTTACTGACTACATACACCATGTGTTATTATTAACATCACAATCAAGATGCACTTGCCTGCTAATGCATAAAGGACCTTGCTCCCTTCATAGTCCTAGCTACATCTGCACCTCACCTGGCAGAATTGATTTTTTTTTTTTTGCTGTTTTCTGAACAATCACCAACGTCATAATTATCAACTGAGATACAAACACAACTCAAACCCAGAGGCGGGGTCTCTTACTTGTTGTGCACTTGTTCCATATAAACCAAGAAAGACCGAGAAGTGAGTGACTGCCATTTGCAACTGCTCATGAGATCAAATTATGGTAACTGCCTTGGTATTAAACCCGAAATATGCCCTGCGATCTGTCTTACCCCTAAAATGCAATGCACCCCAGACGAAGCGAAGGTTTTCGATGAGCAAAAATCTTTTACTCCCTTCAACAATATTCTGATGGACACAGACAATACAGTGCTTTGCTTTGTCTTGCCTCGGGTTTATATTGTGACCAATCAAATGAAAACACCTCAGACACGGATCGCTCTGACTGGGCCAAACTGAGAAAAGGCTTCAGGCAAGGACTAGAAATAGAACATCATGTCACTGTGTACACCCAGCCTCCAATGTCTGACTGCTTTTAAATCCTGGCTGGACTAGGGTTTCAGCACTCGCTGAAATGACACTACTGCATCACCTTCAGAGAAATTCGTCTACACAGCTTTGCGACTAAAGCTGATTTAGGCAATGTCGATCCAGTCCAGAGCCATTATCTAGATGAGAAGCACGAAGTTGGGGGGAGAGGGAAAGCTCACTCACCCTGCTTGGGCTCGGAGAGCAGGTCATCCAGCTGCCGCAAGATGCTCTCCAACTCTCCATCAAGGGGCAACCCTGGCACAGCAGATGGGCAGCAGCCGTTCCCCACCGTGGGGCTGGCAGGGTCGACAAGGAACGTCGACTGCACCGGTGCTGTCAGGTCTCCAAAGGTGCACTCCTTCGCCGAGTCCTGCAAGTTAAACGTAGTGGAGATAGCAAACATATTATTAGCACTGACACTTAGTATGTAATATATTCGACACCTGAAAAATACCCTTCTCAAACAAGCTGCAAATTTAGGCTTTTCCACTTTGAACTAAAGCAGCTGTTCGGGCTTATTAGTCAGTGATCATGGTTAAAGAATGCAGCGCGAAAAGACAAGGACAAACGAAGAAGTGCACAGGACTGGCGCTGATCCTGTGCACTTCTTCGTTTGTCCTTGTCTTTTCGCACTGCATTCTTTAACCATGATAATTTCCACTTTGTTTCCTTTATCACCAAAAAAGAAGCAACCAGATTTTATTTTTTTTTTTACGCAGCAAGCATTATACGTTGTATTGCTTTCCCACTGAATGACGACAAAGGAAGATCGACAAAAACATAACGCACTCTTTTCTCCACTCCCTCTTTTAACACAAAAGTGTTAATACCCCCCACGTCGAAAAAAATTGTCCAGCATCAGAGGCGTTGACTGTTTGAAGCCTCGCAACCAGAGCGGCCGGAGCAACCAGGCACTCCCACAGCCTATGTGGGCCACCTAGATCATGTGACCTTGTGGCATTATCACAATCCACCACTAGATTGTGAGCAAACTGGGTTTCACAAGCCCCACCGATGGCAGCACCTGGCATCGCAGGGCAGTGGCGCATCGCTTAACCACTGCGCCAGTAGTGGTATGAGTACTCCCAGCAATCTACGATTGTAAAGTCGAGAATTAGCAGTTCCTAATAAATGGGTATAAACTCATTCACCCCATTGCGTCGCATCCTTAAGGGGGAGCTTAGGTGTCCGCTCCAGTTTTTTTTTCCTCCATGTCTCTCACTTCAGTAGCAAGCAAAACTTGACCTTTGTGGGCTTCAATGCCCCAAAGTTGCACAATGGCTATGAGACACCACAGCGGAGGGCTCCAGGTTAACTCTTTCGGGTGGTTTGTACTCAACTGTGTACACTGCGGACTCACATCTTTTTCGCTTAGTGGGCTTTAGCTACCAGTAATTTCTTCTTTTCAGATGAGTTTAGCATCGCTCACATTGAAAGTAGGACGCTTTTTTATTCCACTAACTAGCGAATGCAGAAAGAACAATTCCACAAAAACAATGAGCTCGGTAGCATGTCTTCCGCTATTACCGTTGACGAATTCTGCCACATTTTTTTTTTTTTTCACAAAACACAAAATGATTCCACGATCCCCAAGGTGTTCATTTCATATCACAGTTTGTACGGAATTTTGTACAGCATGTGAAATAATTGACCATTGCTGTTTTCCAACGAATGGCTTTCTTGAGACCCATATAGTATGCTATTAAGTCCAGAAAATATTTGTTTTGAATTGAAATGATAATTAATGCCTTTAAGATACATAATTTCTACCGCCTGGGGCTCTTTAACCTGCACCTGACACTGCACAGCACACTGGCGTTTTTGCATTTCACCTTCAACAAAACTCGGCTCAGCAGCTACGGCACAGCCGTAGTTGTGGCATTTGGCGCAGCAACCAAACATCACTGCTACTAATGGCATATTCCAGTCGGTGATTTACGGGTTTGTTTCAGCAAAGAAGTGAGAAGTGCAAGCTATTTTGCACTATTTAAATGCTTTCAAGTTTTCATGTTTTCTTTGTTTTTTTCGGGCACTAAGGGATTTTTCAAGCTTAGAGGGAGCCGCAGCAACCTTCTCATATTTTTTACAATGCCCCTTTCGGTGCCACCAAAACGATGCCTCAGCGGAGCTCGCATGTCACTTGCCGTCCGTGACCCCTCTTTGCAGTCGTTATGCTTTTTTTCGTGCAACCCGTTTATAACAATTATTGGTTATAACAATGGAATTTTCGTTGCACTTGAACACTGTTATAAGTGGACTCGACTGTATGCCATAAGCCACTGAGGTGGGTAGTGGCAGGCTGCAACTAAAAAGCAGCAGAAGCACAAACCACCAATGACTCAAGACCTAAGACTAGTGATTTCACTCCTGTTTGGTCAACCTCTTTGCCAGAGACCACTCAAATTCATACCCACTTGCTTGCCGGCATGTTAAGAGCCTGAGTCACTCCTACTTCCAAGTCTAGAATCCCGATCCTCATCAGGATTGCTGCCCAGATAAGAAGGCATAAGCTTTACTGCGGAGCTAGTGCACATCAAGAAAAAAAGGCAGACCTCAACAACTGCCTGCCTTCTACCTCGTGTTTGCCAGTGTGCTCTAAACTGACGCCACACAGTCCTCTAGTTATGAAAGAGCTGTTGCCCAAGGTTTCAAAACGAACCCTTATCAATTTTGAATTAAGACTGTAGACTGACTTCAGACAACTTCAAGCACAAGCGCTATCTGGCAGTTCAGGATCCCGCCGTTTAGGTCGATTGAAAACACATCTCAATAATGCATACAGAACAGCATATCTACATAAAACTTAAAGGTGCAGGCAGCATTAGCCGTACATTACCACATTTACAAGAATATAATGAGTTTCTTTCTCCAATGTCATCAGTTATGAAACACATCCCGCGTTGTACCTTATTTCTCCACGTAACGAACGCGCTCACATAATGAATGCACCCCCCACTTTGGTGCAACCAATGCATCCCTTTCTTTCAGTGTACAGTCTGCTGATGATGACAGTAAATGCTAGCAGGTGCACTTTTCTGAATGGTGAAACAATTATGAAATAATACAAAGCTCCATACAAATAATAATGAAATAATACAAAGCGCCTAAGGAAGAGCCAATAAAAATGCTCGTTGAGGAATCCGAGAGCAAATAACTACTGCTGGTCGCGAAGGTTTCTCTGTGTCCCCTTAGTGGTGCTGTATGCTGCAAGCAACTAGGGACAACAGAAGGTAGATTTCAGAGCACAAAATTTCACAAGAGCTCACCAGTGTGCTCTTATTCCCACAGGCACTGGTGATCTCGGCAGGAGCAGCACAGGCGATGGGTGAGGGGGGCTCTGGAAGAGTGGACGAACTCGCTGCCACGTCTCGGCGCAGCTCCCAGACAATGCTTGGGGTCGGTGGTGGGGGCGGTGGGGTGGGCGCACTCAAGGGGGCCTCCATGGCTGCAGGGGAGAAAACACGCATTGCAGGCACATCTACCAGTGGGGCTCCAGACCATTCTCGACAACTTTAATGAGCTAAGACTAACTGCAACGCTCAGAACCACAACCTGATGCACATTTTTTATAGTGAGCAGCTTTCTTTTAAGGGACATCATCCAGGATAACTGTCAGTGCAGTCAGTCACTTCATGCCTTCACCGTAGAAGAAAAGAAACATTGGCAATAGTCAGCTACAGTCGTTAACAGCCAAATTGGACACCAAGCTAAGATTTCTATGACAACTTCTTGCTGAATTATGCGCATCAAACTATAGCTCAATCAGCCAAAAAATTTTTTTCTTGTTCTCTCAAAACTGCTTTCATGATGGAATTTCACAAACTTGTGGATTGCCTTCAGGACAGACCCCTTGAGATGAATTCTCAATATGATACACAGTCCGAGGACAGCTGTTTAATATTCTATAGACATTACTAAAAAAGCTGCCAGTCTCCCTTCTTGGAGTGAATAAGTGGCTACAACTGCCGCACTGTCATTTAGAAATTGATGTTTTTGTTCCCTGACACTGAAATTAAGACTGCCTGCACCTGTTTACATGGGTGAACTCCACTCGTAACAGTACTCAATGAGGAAATCGGGCCATTTAACGTGTGTTGTTTCTTTGTAGGCTCAGCGCCAAAGTGGGAACTGACACACAGCAAGCAACGTGAGTACTGGCTAACAGCCAACTGTAAAACTCTATTTAAGAGTTATGTTTCAAATAAATGATGAGCAGGTATGTAGAATTTAAATTTACCCTAATAAGACCTCAAACAGGCAGTGCCCAGACTGCTATGGAAATTAAAGCCGCAGCTGCTAGCTTATTTAGTTCTCCTAGGATAGCTGTAGCCTTATCTGAATGCTTAAGTGAAAATCTGAAGTTAATCGAATTGACGCTTCATAGCAGTTTCTTTCTCACAAATGAGTTCAGACACATGATTTACATACGGGGAGTTTCATACAGGTTCCCTGTTCACTATGCAAGTGTTCAACAAGGAACCTGTATGGGCTGCGAAACATCCAACTCTGTTGTCCGACTCATTTCCAGTTCCATTGTCCGGTTCATATCCATAACGATACCTGACGAGATGAAACTGCAAAACGCTCGCTTGACTACCTTTCAGCCCGTTGTGAATCTCCAGGAAGCGGTCCATGCTCTTGCAAGGAACTCGTCCTCCATTGGCCGGTGTGCTTTGCAGCCAAGCGGGGTTGCTCCCAGTGACAGCCATGCAGGAATGGCCGCCATTACCAGGCACCCCCCCATTGGGGATGCACATCACCGGGTCTGCACCTCCCATCTCCTCTCGTGCTAGCACCTGCACAACAGATGTCAAAACCGGCTGGCTATTGATGCAAGCACTTGCATGCTTATTTTGCAACACTATGCTTGATTTAGTCAGCTTCCAGTATGTGGTTAAACAGAAGACAAAATACCCAGGCGGCCGAATGTTGCCCACCTGCAGAAGGTTGCGCATGCGCTTCAGCTGCATCTCCACCTGCACCAGGTGTTGATGAAGGTAGCGTTGCCGAAGTGGTGATGACGGCACGGATGTGGGGCTCCCTGTCCCCAGCTCTTTGGAGGCCACTTCGCGGGCGAGGTTCCTGCAGAAAGACAGAACCAGTGAGCAAAAACAGAACCGCGAATAGCACAGCGACAAAAGCTAAGATGCTGACCGCATAAGGCCTCTAAAAAACTGCCAAAAAAAGAGAAGGTTTAAAGTGAATTCCCATTCCCACATGAAAGCCACTGTCGGAGCTGTGTAGGTTCTTAATTTGTGGGAACCTCGAAGAAAATCATTACAGCATTTCTACTATACGCCTTAGAAATTCCATGTGTTTAATGGCCTACTTTAGTAACAATGGTGGCAAGTGCTTGAAATATAACATTAGTCACCAACAGCACGTGAGAGGACAGTGTCCAAAGTTTCTTTATGTGTGCACAGAAAAACAAAGGAAGAAGATGCAACAGCGAACGAAGTTTCCTCAACGGTATCGTTAACATTTGACAAGAAAACATCAAGAGAGGGTTTCAGAAGTCATTTTCATAAACGCTAGAAATGAAAAAAAAAAAAAAAAAACGAGTCTCACAAGTTGGGCTCTCTCCTTGTGGAGGTTGGGTAAGTGGCGCACGCACTCTAGCAACGAATTTGATGCAAACTCATCTGGTCATGCTGTGCAGCAGTAATGAACTGAACAAAATGCCGACCTGTTTTCTCGCTCCAGCCGCTCAATGATGCTCTCCAACTCCTGCTGGTGAAGGGTGTCCAAGCATGGTGCCATGTGCGCATTATTCTGTTTGGACAAAAGGAGAAAAAAAAAGACAAAGAAGAAGAATGTGCCAGGACCTGTGACATTCAAAACTAGCCCTCGCCTTACCAGTTAAAAAAAGGGGGGGGCAAAGGGCATGCATTATCCAATAAATATGCAAATCCGGCATATTATTCTGAATAACACAATACGCTGAAAGCTCGCTCACTGGACCTTGCTTAATTCAAACCTCTGATTACCACTTCAAGTGAATGCTCTGGTTCTATCATTGTCGAGTGTATTAAAAGAGGCTCCCTTCAACTTGAACTTCACATAGTCTAACAAATTTTCAGTGTCCTTCGAGTTCCTGCTATCGATACTTGACTGTGCCAGTTCGTACATCTGTAAAAAGAGTTAGCGCAAAAGATGCAGCAAAATCCAAAAACCGGCAGTGATGTTAGATGTACTAAGCATCCGTTAGTTCATACTGGCCAGCATTTGCCAGTCACAGCAAAAATAATTCACAAATATTGTTGCTTGACAAATGCAGTACCCTATAGCCAAATTCCAAGTGAGGAGCACGACCCCTGGGCTTGATGAGCACACACGCACTCATCAGCACGAGTTCGTGTACACCAACCAGGTGTTCCAAAATACATTACAGTCAAACCTCGATATAGCAAACACGGATATATTACGAATTATTGGCTATATAGAACTGTTCGTAAATATTTTTGACAATTACATTTAATTTCTACTTTATGTATCAAATGCAATTGGCCATGAAACGGGTGTATCGTCAAACTGTGCCCGTTTGGATGGCAGGCGGCAGGCTTCGCCGCACTGCATAATTGACTGGTGGTGATGCGGCAAGCGTTTGAGCCAAGGTTTGCACTTTTATTTCGCACTGACCAACGGCGACGTGTAGGGTTACAGTATGGCAGTCAGCACGTGTTCACGCCTCTGGCATGCATTGAAAGCACCAGGAAAGCAGCAGCACAGGCGTTTGTAAGCTTGCAGTAACAATCCTACGCTCATGTTGACTGTCACGGAGGTGGTGAAAACGACGATAGGTTTTGCTCTAACGGACCACTTTCAGCGCAAATGGCTGTGAAGCGGGGAAACCACCGCAGCCAGCGCTTAACCTGCACTTGCAGTGCTGAGCAGGGAAGCCCACCTAACTGGCGCTCGGTCTTTTGCGGCCTACGGAATAGCCGCGGCCTCTGAAACGCTGCCAAAACCTGTAAAAACGTCTATGTTTCTCTAGTAAAGGTCGCCAGAATTGCTGTCCCTTCAATGACTAAATTGTGCCACGTTTGCGCGCGTTTCCGACGAACTATTACATTATGAATTTCAACTGTAGAAAACTATTTTACGATCTTTTACTTGTTCGCTACAACGAGGTTTCACTGTACTATTCAAACTGACCATCCTGGAAGAATTCCTGTTTCACAAAACACTGACTTTCCAATTTGGGAAGCCAGCTGACATTTAGAAAAAAAAAAGAAAACATGACTTACAGCTGCTGACTTCACAAAGTCCACTTCGTCTGACTGCGGTACTCGATAGGCCTTTGGGCTTTGTGCCGGGGGCCTGCAAGAAAGCGAAACAGGTTTTAAATGACGCACAGCTCGAAGGGTGCTGAACCACTTCTCGATGTGATGCCTGAGTGTTTTCGGTGGGCGCTGTCATCAGAATCCTCGTTACCATTGGCCCATTTACATTTACTGTAGGGCAACGTCCTTTGCCACTATCTCCAATGAAAGCTGTCCTGCGTCAGACGTGACCATGACGTTTTCGCTAATTCCTTACCGCATCCGCCCAACTGACTCTCTGCCGCCCCCTGCTACGCTTGCCCTCTCTTGAAATCCGCTCCATTATTCTAATGGAACATTGGTTATCTGTTCTCCGGATTACATGCCCTGCCCATCCCCATTTCCTCTTCTTGATTTCAACTGGAATATCATTTTCTTGAGGGCACAATGCATCACCTCAAACCAATGCTTGCGAAACACTCATGGCATGCACAAAGTGCACCACCCATAGACAGACAAGTGGAGCCACTGAGCTATGCGAACTCATTTTTGACAACAATTTGTTTCTGCAAAAGATATGACTGAGACGCTGCCGACTCTCACTTGGGCTCTGGGTTGGCCTGCAGAGGCAGGTAGCTGGGCCTTGGCTCCCGCTTCCAGCGCTGAATCTTCAGGCTGATGGTCTTCAGGACGGCTTTGACCTTCTCCCAGGAGGAGGTCTGGAAGGAACGCCACGCAGAGAGGATGTTGCTGTACTAGAGCATCCTACCAAAGTTCTGAATACATGACCACAGTGTGCTCCATTCAATGCTGTTCGATCCGAATTTTAAATGCTCATACTACCTACTAGGTAAAAAATATCAACTTCAAATAGTCTCGTCAGCATGGCCTCCAATATCCACAGCTGCAAAGTTGGGGTTCTCTGAGGGCACAGTGCTGTGCTCGCATCAAACAGCACTGAGTGGGGACCAGTTGATTCCTCCCCTGCTCTCCGATTCATGATACCTTGCACCTACAGCTACTGCTAGTCATTGCCAGGCAGAGAATGCACACTGATACAAACACAGCAGAAGAGACATTAAGTGAGAATAATTTGTGCACGAAAATGTCGCAAGTAGTAGTCATTTGTGCGACACTGGAAGGCCACAGTTGCAAAGACTTTTTTTCCATCTCTCACGGCAACTAAAGAGTGCCCGTGGCAGCTCACCTGTTGGCAGTGTTCTTGCATTCGGTGCTTGATGGAATGGTTCTTGCTGATGTTGCCGTGCAAAAAGCAGCTTTGGCACAGGTCGTAGTTGAGGCACTGGAGGCACTGGTACCTGTCAAGAGCAGTTTGGGGAACAATGCCATGAGTTCCCACTGCCTTCTCAATGATACGTTGTTACCGGTTTGGCCTGCGGAAAACGGCAGCAACTTGCAACCTGCGAGTGCTGCACAACTCACCTCAGTCCAACTATGGGGTATGTCTTGCACGCTCCGCATTTCATGGGGTGTGCAACTGCAACAAATAAAAGGCAAATTGCCAAGGAAAATTTATACAGTGAAATAGAGGAAGAGAAAACAACAGCATGCGGTAGCACTAGTTAGGGTGGGCACTCAAGGTCCTCACGTGCTAAAGGTATTTTACCTAAAGGTCTTTATCCAGGAGGCATTTAACATGAAGGCCTTCACTCTAAAGGCCTTTACCATAAGACATTTACCCTAAAGGCATTTTGGTAAAGACCTAGGTAAAGGCCTGCCATCTGTACACACGTAATAGGTTGCCCACAACCCTGTGGACAGGTTGCACAAAGGCTTGCTAAAGCAGGCTTCAGGGACATACGTACGTATGCCCAAAACCAGAAGATGCGCCTATTAGCGCTAAAGCACTAAAAAGTGTGGACATGGCAACTGATGATGTAAGCACTAAGGGAGTAAGGAAGAGATGCTAGACGAGAAAAAACACAGTTAGTGGACCGCCTGCACACACATAAATGAAAGCCTCAAATAAACAAACGCATTCCACGCCATATGCAAAACGAAATGTCTAAAAGTAAAAGGCAAGCCAGGCACCAGAAGAAAATCTCTCAGCCCCTCACCATTTTCAGTGGACCTCATCCGGTAGAACGTTGAGATCCAGACCAGGTTCTGGGGCTCCCGCAGCAGCCAGTTGAGGAACACATCGTCCGGAATGGCAGGCAGTGGTGCAAGCTGCAAGATAAACACAAGGTTAGTACGAAGAACCTCTTCCACACAGTAATGAAATGAGGTAATCTAGTTTGCCTGAAAATTTGTCTGTAATCTACAAGAATCAACAGAAAACATACTAGGACCAGAGAAGAAGTCCTTTCTTTGTTCATTAAAAAAACACTGTTGCACCCTGCACTTACCATAGCAGATGCACACAAGCTTTCAGACGAAACAGCTAGTCGCAGTTAGTTGAAAACCACCGAGACGGCTCAGTGGTTACAGTGCTCAGTCCGTGATCCCAAGGATGCGGGCTCAATAGTAACTGTGGCGATTATGTTTCGATGGATAGAAAACAAGACACATCTGTGGGCTGTGCGATGTCATCGCCCATTTAAAAATCTCAGTAGTTGAAATTATTCCAGAGTCCTCTTCTACTACGACACCTCTTTCTTCCTTCTTTCGCTCCCTCCTTCATCCCTTTCCTCACAATAAGGTTGAGATGTTCATTGAGAAGTGAGGAAGTTACAGTGCCTTCCTTTTTTCAAAACCAATCTTATTTTTTCTTCAGTTAGTTGAAAATGAATGCTCATAGCCACCACAAGATTTTATTGATGCAAAGGCGGCTTGGTCAAAGAACGCCATGGCTAATGTGTTTTTGGTCTGCGTGACGCGGGGTCATAGACTTGCTTTTCCCAGCATTTCAACTCAGAGGAACGAAGCACCAGGCCAAGGGAACGCTCACACTCATTAGGAACAAGTGGGTACCCAGCAGCACTGTGGAGTGTTCTAGGGAAACACCAGGCCCATTATACATCCATGATGCTGATGTATTGTTGGCAAGAAAAGTTAACACACTGAATGTGCTCACGAACATATCTACTAAACCGCTGTCTTGAGACCTAGCCATCAAACATTGATACTAGCAAATGCAGCATGTACTTACATCCCCTTATACATGCACACATTTCAGGTGACTGGCTTGCATTACACCCCCAAAATACAGCCTTTTCTGCAAACCTGCATCCCACAACTTTTTGGTGCCAACCGTATCTGTTTGGAGCATCTCAAGAGCCACACTGAGAGTGGTTCGGTTACTTTTGAAGTGCAGGAAGATCGCGTAATGTAACATCAGTATCGAACGAAACACGAGCAAGGAACTTGAAATGGGAGCAGCAAAACAGAGATTTTACTCGAGGCAGACTGATTATTAGTGCATTTTTATTTCACTTTAAGGGCTCGAAGACAGCTGCGTGGAAATGTTAGTATAGGCCCTGCGTGTATTCATTCTCCTGCACCTAGCATTTCTGTGTCCTTGTTTTAGGAGTGACATTTTCCCATTTGCGTTTTGGGTCGACACCGATGGCACTTCACAATAATTCAAGAACGCTCACTCTAAAAGTGAAAAAAAAAAATGGAAAGACGAAGAGAGAACACTGTTTCCAATGGATATCCACGTGTCTCAATATTATCGACCTTTTTTTTTTTTATCGATCCTGGTGGCAGCACGAAACATCTGTCAGGTCAAAGAGGCCAGGAGATTGCATCAGGCGCTATCAGTGAGGCAGAAGCACACAAGTACGCAATCTTATCTACGAGGGCAAGGGGGCGGGGGGGGGGGCTTGCTCCGCACTCTGTGGTGCTTGAGTGGTTGTTGTTGTCCTCCTTTCATGGAAGCACCTCGTGGCGCTATGCATACGACGCCGTCTCTTCATGCACTCAGCACACCACACGACGCAAAGGGAGGCTTTGGAAAACAACCAAGAAGTTGTACAATCTGCTATAAGCCACAAAGAAAAAAAAAAAAGCCAGTCTTTGAATGCAAAATTTAGTGGGTTGAGAACCGCATGCTTGCTTACTGCGTCTACCCCCCCCCCCCCCCCCCCCCCCAAAGAAAAAAAAAGAAAGGATTTCACTGAAGGGGGCACAGCTCTGAACAGGTACGGGGATGAGATATGCACGCACACAAGTTTACCAGTTAGGCTCCTTTACAAACAAGAAAACTGAATAAGGAAGCACTGAACCAACCATAGTTGAGATGTGCTTCAGGTACCGTTCAGATCAGATAAAGACGCAGACAAAGAGATACATGCAGAAGACTGAGGTCTTTTGTGTTAAGTAGGCAGTCCTCGGACATCAATATCACAGGAACGCCAGTAGCAGCAACAAAGAAGCAGAGTGCGGAAAAAAAAACAATAAAACTGCAGGCACCGAGAGAACGGAAGGTGTGCCATTTTTTAATGCAAGTTCCAACCCGTTTTCAAATGCTGTGGGGGCCCACCTTTCGACAGCTCTCAATGGCAGCAGGAACAAAGTGAGCACCGAAAGAAAGCTTTTCACCAAGGAACTCAGGAATCTGTGGGAAGAAATTAAAAATAAAAAGGACAGTGAGAAAGGTGACCAGGGCCATAACATACAGTCAAAGCAAAGTAACGGCAGCCAGAGGCCACTGTCCACAGCTTATACCTTTGAGATGTTTTGCAGAAAGCTTTCCAGCTCTTCATAGGAAATACGATGGTTGCCATCTTGAAGCTCGTTGCAAATGTCTACAAGAAAAAAGAAAGATTTAGAAAAAAGAGGGTGGGGGGGTGGGAACAGAAGACGATTTATACTCGTGTGAACAATTTACTTAGTCGCAAAAAAATTTGCGCTTGTCCCCTGCAAACCACGATTCTAAGGTGACGTTCCCTGTCATCCATTTTTCCGACTCCCATTGCTTCATAACGACTGTGGATGACTCTTCAGAGGGAACTCCCAGCCAAGTAAGTATTTCATTAAAACGGCGGTAATTACAAGTTACTTTCTGCACCTTGAAACAGGAAGAACGAACACTACAGGACTCACATTTGAGCTTGTCCAAGAGTCGGCCGGCACAGAAGACAAACAGAGCTATCTTCATCTGCAGAACCTGGATTGTCCCTTTACGCTTGCTGTGGAAAAGGACAAAGAAAACAGAGGGCTCCAGAGATGACCTTTCCGCACTTCGCGCTTCAAGACATGCACGTGCAGATTCTAAAAAACAAACATGCAGAGGCGTGCACACGCAACCAAGGCTTTGTTCTCTCCTAACTGCTGGGCTATTTGTAGACACGCCATTTCAAACGAATTCAGAGCAAACACACAAGCACACATAGAACAGTAATCATTCCAGGGTGTGCTTGTCCGTTTGCATTAAATTCACCTAAAATGACAACACCCAGAAAATTTCTAGCATATTTTGACTTTACATATTACATCTCCATTGCAGGCAATCTGCTTTATTCCAAGTGTAGGGCTTCAACTCTGGTTTATTCCATGCCATGAGGAGTTCAAAGCCACACACCTTGCGAAGTAAACCATAGTTGGTATTCTGCATTTAGTGCGCTTGCATCATTCCCCCTATGTGCTTATGGCTTGTACGGAACAAGCTCCGTTTTTATGGTTGGAATCGCGCAGGACTGGTGGCGAGCCGACTCACGCGTCGAAGAGGTTCTGCAGCAGGTTGAGGGCGAGGGAAGCGAGGAGGGGCACCTTCTGCTGGTGGACCCCAGGTGCCCGCTTGTAGAGGTCCTCCAAGATGGCCTCCACCTGGGCACAGCCCAGCAGCAGCTCGTGCTGTGACGCACCCTCCAGTCCGTGTGCCCCAAACACGCTGCTCAACATGGATATGTGCACGTTGCTGACTGCAAGCGGCAGGTTTGGGGGGTGGAGGTGAAGAGATTCAGGTTTGTGCATTCGTTCACTCATTTTAATACCCTCAATTGCATACACGCTTTGCAGAGGGGAGTGGTACCGAACAAGACTAACAAATGCAAGCATGGAAAACAAAAAGAAAAAAAAAACGCAATGCCAAGAACCAGCACTTTTGTTAGTGAAAAAAAAAGAGAATAAAAAAAATAACACCAAAGAATCTCTTGCCTCATTTAATGAATAAATTGAAACTACATATGCTGACATGTCAGCATTGAAATAACTACACAAAGAACCAAACACAACAAACTGTTGACTGTAATCACATGCTTATGTGCATGGAATAAAGGACGGGAAAAAAAAAGGAGATAAAGATATCGCGAAGAATTAGTTTAGCGCTTTTTGCGTTCCCAACGCATCATTAGCTAGCACTGTATCCATGCTTTTGGGCACAGAGAGATACTCCACGTTTTAAAGCAGCAGTGACACATTCCCTTGACTTCTATCTTAATACACACCACAGTGCACATAAGCAGCTCTACAAAAAGTGACCTACTTAAACTTGACTGGCTGTGGCAGCAAAACAACCGACTGTAACTAGTGGCAATACAGTGCATTTCCACCTTAAAGTTAGCAAAAAAAAAACTATCACGGTGTGGAGAGCAAACTGCAAGCTTGAATTTCGGCTCTCAAGAAACTTGGGAAGCAGTCTGAAAGGTACGAAAGCATAGGAAGAATACATCAGGCTCTTGCCGAAGACTTTAGATGAGTGTGAAACCCCCAATTCCTGCGTTCACTACATTGGAACCCATCATTTTTTACAGAGAACAACTATACACTATTGAGATTCTCTGCAACTGCTTTTCCAGGGCTTGCTTATCCATTTTAATGTCTATGTCAAAGCTACCACTTTTCATCCTCAAAAGTCATCAAGTTCAGGAACCTGGTAGGCAAAAACCTGACGTTAAATATTTTCTTTCACTGCAATTCTGGAAGCACATTCTTTTCTGCATCTCTCCCACTATCTCATTTATTTTTGTGCGATTTCTTTCCACCTAAAGAACACCTAAAGAAATGTTGATTTAAAAAAAAAAAGACAAAGGGGTGGTCACACCACCCTTGTTCTTTGCCTTTTGCAACACAATTGTCTTTTTGCAACACAATTGCCCTTCGAAATTATTCAGGATCCTTCAAATATGGCATGCCTTTCTTCTTTCATTCCCTTATTTACCCCTTCCCTCACAGCGCAGTTGACATGTCCAGAGAGAAATGAGACAGCTAACGTGCCCTGTCCTTTCCAGAAAACCAATTTTTTGATGGAAAGTTTCTTTAGTTTGGTTCAAATAAAAACTTATCCCGGAAAAACATTCCAACTCTTCGTATTTCAATAATGCAGTCTAGGAGTGTGCTTCGAAAAATCACTTTGTAGGACAGCAGGTGCTCGAGATGAAAGCATGAGATGCTGCTTTAACAGCGAAACGAAGGCAGAATAGCCAGAGAAAAGGTTTTTGAGGCCTGCGGACTAACCCCAGGCAACTACGCTATCAAGTGGGTGAGAGAAGCCGACAGACGTCGAGTTTACATTGCTGACCGAGCATCACAGCAGGTCACAAAACAAGCTTGGGATGCTACATGACAGGCAGAGAAGCACGAACCTATTGAACAAACAGGTCAGCAAATACTGGCTAAGTAAAAAAACTTTGCAATTAAGTTGCTTTTTACTTTAAACACAGTTATCTTAAACAATTAGATATTGTATCAATGACCTTTATGTTCAAAACATGCGCGCGCATTCACGCACGCACACACGCATACACACGGCCATTTGTTTTTTGGGTAAAACCCGATTTTACATTTTTGTCCCATTCTTGCACCCTGAACACATTTCTTAAAAATTGGGTTAAACCTGATTTCACCTAGAAAATGCCCCTTCTAGTGTACACACAATTAAGGGCAAGAAAATGGCGGCTTGCATACATGAAAGAGGATAGAGAACATAGGCTTTCCTTAACAAAGCTTAAGATCATCATCATCATCATCAGCCTGACTACACCCAATGCAGGGCAAAGGCCTCTCCCATGTCTCTCCAATTAACCCTATCCTTTGCCAGCTGCGCCCACCCTATACCTGCAAACTTCTTAATCTCATCTGCCCACCTAACCTTCTGTCGCCACCTGCTACGCTTGCCTTCTATGAAGATGAAGATACCGCACGAAAATTAGTGGATATTCTGTGCTTATTCAAGGGCAGTGTTCATTCAACTGGCGATAAGCATCTTTTAACGCTTGTTATTCATGACGTGACTTAACTTGAAAATATGTCTGAAAAGCAACTTCTAGAAGCGAGATGCCAAAACACTGGTATTGACCAGGAATTTATTCGGCATCATGTATCAAGTGCTATCTATGCTAATGATGTCCTGCTCTAAGGCTCTTGCAAGTTTCAAATAGCCTCTGTGATGTTTAATGACTGTTTTCGCAGTGTACAAGGCAGTGTGCATGCATGTGAACTGCAGCATAAGAGACTGACAGTTTATGTGACAAAATAATTGCAACAGGTGAAAAAAATCTATTTTTGTGAAGTTTTCCAACCTGTAACATTTGTTTGTGAAATACTGCACAAAAATAGGGCATTTTGTGTCCCGTTCAAAACGAGCACTTATAATATATCGTCTTTTGCTGCAAAAAAAAAAAAAACAAAGAAATCCGAATTACGGAAATTTTTACTGAATAACCCAATTTGGGCCCGATTTTTACCCCCCGAATGAAAAAATCAATCCGAAGATGAAGGGCCTTATAGATATAGATAATATATACATATATAAATAAAAACTCCAAATAGTGGCCTCAAATACAGTACTAAGAGAAAAGAATTTAAAAATTTTCGCTTTTACTCTATTGACTAGTGTTGGATCAGTCGAAATAGTACAGATTACTGCACACAATGATATAAACAGGTAGGACCTATCTCTATCAGCTGGTGGAACATGGGAACTGCAACATGCCACAAAATACATGGGAAAGATATGAATTACCCCGTTGAATTACGTAACATAGTAGAATACAAGTTGGTAAGTACTATGGTGGCTGAAATAAATCTAGAGTCCTCCACTACGGTGCTTCTTTTCCTCTGTCTCCTGTCCCTACATCCATCTCTTCCCTCACGGTGAGATTCAGGTGTCCAGTGAGAGTGCTAGAATTACTGTGCTTTATGTTACTTCAAAATAACATCTGGATTTGCAATTACAGCACAGCCATTTTCTTTTGTGATGAACAAGAAATCTGGGAGTTAATTTTTTCCTGTTATTTTATGGTGCAGCATCACCAAAGTGGAACACCTCAGCTGGAGCTTCATTGCTGAGCTATTGAACCTTTGAAATCGGTGCTCAAAAAGTGACGAAGACAGTTGTCATGCAAGGGAAGCGTTAAAAGGCTAAGTTATTCACTTTTGCAGGAGGCAAAGTTCAAAGCGCCCACAAATGAACAACAGAAATCAATGGCCTTTTAAATAACAAGTGCCCTTTAAGAGGAAGAAGTAAGTGCCTTTAACAACTAAGCGAAATAAATGTGTTCCGGCACTAGGCATGGTAAAAAGGAAAAGGTGAAATGAGGTTGTAAAATACGACTCATTAGAATTGGCAGCGCCCATTAAAAATCTATGCCAACTTATTTTTGCACTAACTGCATCTGCTGTTAACATTATGTTTAAACACACAATAAAACTTCCCATAAAAGCACATCAATACGTGTTGATGCCCTACTCGCATAGCTAAAGAATCCAAAAACATTCGTTTATTGGTCACAGGATAATGGCAGTATCGAGTGAACAGCAACACAAAAAGCATTTTATTCCCAATAAAATGCAACCAGACAATAAAAAAGGTGCTTCCTTTTCAACATAACAGGTGCTGTGTGTCGGTGTTGCTTTAAAAAAAAACAGGAAAAAATATTCGCCACACACACAGGAAGTGGTGCAGACTTTTAAATGCGCTTGAAATATCACCCACAACTGTGCTCACAGCTTGCAAGCTGCTCACTGCCTCTACTCCATCTCGAATTACTCACAAAGAAGTTCCTTTTGAAGGTAGATGAGCTTGGCCCCAGTCCTATATGCAGCATACTTGATGTCGTTGAATGACGTGAGCTTTTCAATGATGAGGACCATTTCAGGATGGTCCCACTGCGTCTTCTCCTTTCGATGACTGCACAATTAAGAATTACAGCTTGTACTGTCATGCCTCACTCTACAGTGGCTGAAATGTACTTCACGAACTACCTCAAGGAAGGAAGCTAAGGAATGTAAAGCGACTGGCTCCTATAGCCTTTTTGATACCAATTACACAATAAAAGATAATCATTAACAGCAGCATGCAAGTTCAATAGTACAATCGAAACGGCCATGACTGAGCAGTTTCTCGGCACACAAATTCCTCTTCTCTCTCACAAGATGATGCTATGATGAGCCCGTCAAGGTTTTGTGAAGAAAACTACCCAGTTTGTGCCTGGATGCTCACATGGTTAATCTGGCCACTTTGACTCGGTTGTTCAACCGACAATCGAAAACAATGTGATTCTTTAATCCAATCCAAGGGAATGTCTACTCACTTTACATAATACGGGATTCCGGCTCCCGTTTCTTGTCTCTCCCACTCGTCCATCTCGTTCTCTTGTGCCTGACGCAAGACAAAAGCAACGAGTCGCAACGAGTCAAATCGACGCACAAACCGATCCGGCACGGCGCCAAGGGCCAGTTATATGGCAAAACGAGTACTACCTAAGGACTATGGCGCGACACTTTCAAAGCGGAATCACCGATTCCCGGACAGCTCACAAAAAAGTCTCAACAAGCCAAGCATGTCTTCAGCGTACTTACACGCATCGGGCCCACGTAAGCACGTCAATCAAAATACGCGCGCAGCGCTTTCTCGGTCACTTCGGTCACGCTGGTCCACGCAAAGGGAGTGGACACACCGGCGCTCCGCACGTCAGCGCAGAGACGAAGGTGACATCAAGAACACGCGAGCCGCGGGGAGCCCGAACACGATACACACACTACGTCGCCGGCCGTGACACCCAAAGCCGCTGCGCGGCAGGAACCGTTCGCGACCGCGCGCGCGCAGGCCGCGTTCGCTTCCGCGAACGTGCGATTCGACGCTTTCGCAGTGTTTGCTTGGGCGGGACCGCCTACACGCTGTCCTGCAGGCAAGCGCGCGCCGCGCGCTCAATGCCCAACATACGGGAGCGCAATGAGCCAGCGCGAACGCTGACCGCGACAAACCCTCAAGGGGTGTGAAATAAAAAAGAAAACGCGCAACTAAGCCAGCTGAGGTCAAAGCCGGACGGCGAAACAACTTTCCAACTCCTTTAATATCGCCTCCGACAACGCTTTATCTTCCAGTTTCGTCCGGCGAGAAGTGGACACGCTACGCGAGCGAGGTGGCCAGCCGCCGTAAGCGCGCGCGACCCCAGCCCAACTCGTTCGAGTGCCTCGCTCTGGCCGCAGCTACTAAAAGTGGGACGGGAGGGCGCGGGCAAGAAAAACAAACCGCCTCGCGGACTCCGGTCACGTTGTCACTCCATTCAGGCCGTGCGCGCGCCACTCACCGTGGACGCGGTCGCTCGTTGTGGTTACCGATTCATGATTGGCGATGTGGTTATCATCGGCGAAAGGAGTACGAAATTAAAACGCAACACTTATCGCACGCGCAAACACCTTCAAGAGGCCATTTTCAAATCGTAGCATTGTTGCTTGGCCTTGGCTTGCTGACTGCGATTTCGCCGCTGCGATAAATGCGAGAAGACAGCGGCGATAAACGATAACACCTAAGCTCAATTTTGTTGAGTGACAATAAAAGTTTACGCTGTTAAAACAAAGTGTGATAATTTCCCTACCAACATAAATTAACTTTTAAACTTAATGACACGTTGCAGTCAAGGCAAGACATCCTCCTAGAGGGCGCAGTGGTAGAAAAGATTTCTGCTTCAAAGGAAAACTGGAACTGCAGTGGTAGTTTATGGAAATCGTTAAAACACGGCGTGAAACGGTGCGCGTGGCAAGGTTGGTGTATCATTTACGTCCGGGCAGTTTCTTTTAAAATCGAAGCCTGCGCTCCTGCAATTTTTCACATACTGAGTGATTCGCCTTCAAGTTTCGGTTGTCGAAGTGCAGAGCCCGCCGATTTCGCCAGTCGTGTCACGGGAATTTGCAGTGCGCTTTTCCACACCACAAAGCAAGGATGGGTTTCGCGTGGAGCCAGCCAACTGAAAACAATGTTAAAGAACAGTTGGACATGCAAAACCTTCAAGTAAGTGCTAGATCTTGAACCGGGAATGGTTTTTGAAGCTGCACAGGTCTTCAGTTTCGGCTCTTTCGCGGCGCAGTTGGAGAGGCAGATCTACATGAGGCACCTGATGCATCAGAGGATGCTGGCCCTCAAGATCGCCAAGGCCCGGGAGCTGTTCTTCTGGCTCACAGCATTCTATGTCGTCTCCAGCGCAGGTCTCTTCGTGGGGTGTGTACACCCTTAATTGCGCCGGTCTGACTGTACGTTTGTGTAGAAATTACTATGCGTTCGCGTCGTAAATGTACTGTGAAATCTCTGGTGGGTTTCTGATAGATACTCTTGTGCAGATTTATAAAGGTTGAGTTGATTTCGATTAGCTAGCTCGAAGCCTGGAAATTTTTCCACTAACAGTAATTATTGATGGACTGTGGTACTGGAAAGGTGTAGAATTTCTCAAAGATCTCGCTTCGATCAGAGAGCATAAAGAAAGTTTGCTGAACAAGCCGAGCTGTAATGAAGCAGCTTATCCTTTGATTGACTCGTTATGATAATACAGTTCAACCAACTAAGGCCATATATTGCAACTCTTGAAAAGGATTTTGTATTTACTTTATACTAAGCACCTGGTACCATATTTTTCTTTGGTAGTCTCTATGAACTCACAGATCTGCTTTGGTTCCCATTCTGTTTCTGCAGGTGCTAAAATGATTTGTCATAATGATTCGGACTCGTATGTTGCAGAGAGGATCTTTGTATAATGCGTCAGGATATCATATCAAGCTGTTATGGTAGTCTTGAAACAAGTTGCAATCTGAATTTATTTGTAAGTGCAATTATTTATATACATAGATTTTTAAAATTTAATTGAGAAAAGAATGCTAGCCAAAAAATGCAGTATTTTTTGCAATCTACTCGATTCCTTCATCAGATGTGACTGCAGTGCAGCTTGGCTTTTTAAGCCCTTGTATAGTCAGCCGGCGGGTCACTGAATGTAAGCCGTGGGTGTAAGAGGGGGGAAACGTTCCATTCCGAGGGAGCAGTTAAGCCCTCGTGTAGACAGTTGGCAGGTCTCTGAATGTATACCGTGGTGTAGGAGAGGAGAAACGGCTAACCGCCCCTTTGGAATGCTTTCCCTCTCTTACACCCATGGTTTACCTACAGTGACCTGCCGGCTGACCATAAAAGAGCTTAAGAAGTCAAGCTGCTACTCACCCGCAGTCACACCTGATGAAGGAACAGAGTATAGGTTCCGAAACGTTGTGTCATCTTATTTTTGGTTGGCGTTCTTTTCTTTCTTAAATTAAATTTGCCTTCCCAAGCAGGCAGACCTCTGTCGAATGTTTTCTTTTGCACAGATTTTATTTTGTCCAGGCTCTTTCAATTTGGTGATGTATACAAGAGGGACCTGAAACATTTGCTCAGCAGATATATTTTGTAACGTTTTATCTGAGCGGTTTCAGTGCCTATTTAGCCGTTTACTATGCAGACTACAAGAGCTTGCCAGATCATGCTCTGTATGTGTTGCTCCGTCAAGAGTAACAAATACACTTGATAGAGAATGCAGGGCATTGTGTACTGATCTGCTGATACAGTGGTAAAGTTAAGCTTTCTACAAACTTTGGCAGGTACCGAAGGACCAAGAAACCGTCTGTGCTTGCCCCTGTTTTACCCATGACGTTCATACTGGCTTACCAAGGTGACCTGGCCTATGGCAGCAAGCTTGTGCGGATCCAAGGTGCCTGATCTTTCATTGTGATGATGATTCATTTTAAAGTATCTTGAATGCATTGCATAACGTCAGATATCCGATTGCCATGAATAACGGTCAGAGATCCCGCAGTAAGAACTGTTAGGGTGAGTGCTTAATAAGAATTAACCAGCAATTTAATGCTAACATATTTATCTGGCAGAGCTGTGACAAAATCTTACCACCCAGCAGTATTAACTTTAAAATACGAGATACTTTTTAATACCTTTAAATTTAAAATCAACATGCATTGTCATGTAAACTAAGCAAACATGGTCAAGCCCACACGGAAGAAATGACACGAAATGCCAGTACATCATGAAAAGCTGTTCATGCGATGGCTGACAGAGTGGCAATGTTCTTTTCTCAAAAATCTTTTCTGTTTTGTGAGAAAATCAAGATTTCAAAAGTTTATTTGAAAGGTTACATACTAATGTTTTACAGGTCTTTGCCTGCAACATACTGCTATAACCAGAATTTTCGTTAGTGCCCATTAACCTTTTGACACGCTGTGTACACAATGGTGTACAAACACAATTTGCAGGTTTTTCTGGCAGTGTGCTGCACCTAGCATTGATGTCTTTGTTTCGGGTGAATTGTGCCTCTTTCATGTCTAAAATAAGGATGTTTATTGTGCGAAAAAGAGAATGGAGTTAATAACATTTCACGCAACAGTGAGAAAAGGTAGCACGTCGCCCGCCATTTTTATGCAGACACAATTTGCCCTCAGTAAAAGAATCTGTTTTTCTAGCACATTTTCAAAAGTAATGTACATTTTTGAAATAGAAATTGATTTCAAGCTGTTTCGGGTGTTTTCCAGATAGGCCATGAAATTTGGATGTCGAGATTTCGGTTAATTATGACACTTTCCACAAAATATTGCACGTCCCTATAAAAAATTAACTGCTGGTATTTGGCACTGCAAAACCAACCAGTTGTCTTTCTTACGACCTGTCAATGCTATTCACTTGGAAAAATATTTTTCGATGGAAACAGAACGGCGTCTGAAAGGTTTAATGTCACCTCGCAGTGGAAACTGATGTAATCTGCAGGTTGACCCAGATGCCCACCTTCCTAGTCACCATGTCAGTTCCCACCACTGTGGGCTCAGAAAGTGTCACCATTCTGTATTTCATTCCTTTCAAACTCAAGATGTGTCTTTACAGGTGAGGCAGAGAACATAATGTCGTTCGAGAAAGATCTGCTGGAACTTCCACACGGCGTTCCAACTGTGGGCGGCATCGACGAAGCCCGAGAGAAAGCCAGGGACGAAGAGAGCTTCACCAGGGCGCACGACATCTTCCTGTGAGCACCTTGCTACAAGGCCCACACACAGGAAGGCGACTATCTCCCACCAATGCGACTGCTCTTCCACCATTGCTGTCAGTCGTACTTGATCTGGTGCTAACGACAAGACTGTTTTGCTGTAGAATGGATTCTGTGAATATGCGTCTCCCGGTAGCACATAGAATTGAGTGTAGGCAATTCTTAGTTTTATCATACTGAATGTGTAGTAGCTTCGTTTTGTCACTTGGAAGCATGAACAGGGTGGAACAGTGAAGAGATGAAACATCTAATAACTTTCATCTGAAGAGCCACGCTCCGTTGTGAACTTGACACTGTCCAAGTAAGGCAGCGACTTGTTAAACCTTCGGATGAGAGCTTAGGACCTGTCCCGCATCTTTCCTTTGGTATCCCACACTGTTTACTGCGTTTCCAGTGCACACTAAGCCTCACGAAGCCATCCGCAACTTTACAGCGTTGCCGTTTTATCTGTTTAATTGAAAGGAGGCAGATGTGTGAACCTTAGAGCTTCCTGTTGTGTAGGGTTGTGTGACAATGTAGAGTGCAGAGCGCAAAACACTGTTACAATCCCTATTTATTCAGTGTTCCTTGAAGTACAGGGTGAATTCGTTATTCTTGATACACTCTAAGGTCTGTGAAGAATCCTTGATATTCTTTGCAGGCTACAAGGAATGCAACCATACTACCACCAATACGTACCCTGTCGTCGTATTCCTTTGCATTTTGTTTTAGTAGTGGTCAAAGACACTCTAGTCACGAAATGCTGGGGAGCAAAGGAGGAATTTAAACTTCTCCCATGCAGTGTACTTGTTATCAGATCTTTTTATGCTTGTTGCATGCATGTTCAGAGTCCTGCCTTTGTGAACAATAAGGCTGCTGTCTTCATGGGGCCTTAATAGGCATCATACCCTGATACGCAGCTACTATAGCACTGGTTAACTATGTCACATTTATTTTACTTTGCCTAGTCACTGTGTAACCTTCAGTCTTTTGATGTTATAGACTCCCGTGGGAAGTCTGATAGCTTGCAAGTAGGCGAGCTATTGTGTCCATGCGTCTTTCAACACAACTTGTGGTTGTGCTTTGCTGTTCATTGCAATGCAAGATCAATCTTCAGAATTGCAGGAAGCTTTTACTGATATGCTTTCTCCTGCATTATGTACAAGTTGTGCTTTAAGTTCATTGCCTAGAACTTAGATTCTCAAGTGACATGTTCAGTTTCATAGTCGCATAGTATACATTCAAGGCAGTGGACCACGGCAGCGCTCTCGCGTTATTAACACTGCAGAGGGTGTTCAACTGCCAAGATTCATTTCTGCTTCTTGCTTCTAGTCATCATTTAATGGGCAAGTACTTACGGACAAATACTTTTGGACAACTCTTCATTAACCCTGATTTTAAGAAACCAGAGCTTACAAATAACTAGCATTCTGCTGTTGATAGCAGGAGCCAGATTCATTCTTGATTTAACAAAATTAACTTTGACAAAGTTATTTTCAACTCTATTGGACTTTTAAGGCAAGGTCTGGCAGCGTGAAGGCTTTCCTCTTCAGCCTAGTCCAAAAAATTCGTTGATGCATTTTTCATCATTACAGTCAACTACAGTTAAAAAGCGTTACGCTTGCAGCTGGTACTTTATCACATTTTTCTCCATATCACTTGGCAATGTACACAAGGCCCGAGACCACATAGAGTGGGTTTCAAAGGCTTAGCATGTTGCTGACCTTGCTAAATTTGCATTCGGCACTGTGACACTCGAGCTTTGAACGCGCAGTGTTTCCAAAGGTTACTGACTCCTAGCTTGAAAGCTACTCCACATTGGGAAATTCTCCAGTGCAGACTGCAATAATAATATCGCCCTTGTAAAGAGCTCTTTGCCAGCTCAGCCTTTTTCTGGAAACTGCTATAATCACCAACAACTTTTTCTGGCAATGGAGTGGATGCTGCAGAGCTGAAACCCACCCTCTCTTCCTATGCAGTGGTCCCCACTTGCAGTTATTTATTTTCTTAAAACATGGTGTATTGTCAATATTTGTTAGTTTAAGGCCTATTTGTATCACAACTGCCAACTTCGAATGTTGAAAGTGAAGGAAAAAAAAAAGTTTTCTTGATTACAGCAAATTTGCTAGGCACCTTTAGTTACAAGAAGCTTCAATAGATGGCGCGAACTGCTCCAGCAGCTGGACATTGTACGATGCCCACCTGGTACAAAGGGTGTGGCCGTAAAATCTAATCCAACAAAATAAAGTTACTGCGGGGCGAGCAACACACCAAGAGGCCAGGTGCACCGTTGTGCAGCCAAACTGTTTAGCTGAATGGCACAGGTGCAGATGCTCCACACCTGTAGCCTTCCCTCCATTGCCAAAAAAAGGTGGTGCTGAGTATACCCATTCTGATCAGCTTAAGATATAGGACGAATGGTCCCAGATTCAATCTTCAGATTAGGGCGAATGTTGATTTGAAATTTATTGCCCTGTTCAAGGTGTCTTTTTATGTGGTGCTCGGCAATGTCGTTTCTGCTGCTCCAAAATGAAGAAACTACTGCCTTCATCTGGGAAGCCACTGCTGTTTGGCAAATGGGTCGACGAAACTGAACATGCGCAGGCTGCCACATTTTTTTTATTTACACAAAATGTTATATCAATAGCGTGGTGTAGGATGCAGGCAACATTTATGTGTCTCCTGCATAGAAGAGGTACAGTACCGCTGGTCGAGTGTGCCTCGTCTGAAAAGCCTTCTCACAGGACTGCACACGTGTAGGAAACTGCAACAAGATATCAGCCATAATGTGGCAAATGGCCATTTACACAGACAATTTATACGAGCTCGCATTCCTGCACTAGTTCATGCCAATGCTCCCCAAGCAATTCCGGAGAGCACAGAAGCTCACGAATCAATAACATTGCCTGGTGATGACCCTCAGAGATGGCGCTAGAGACAGGAGCTGTTGCCTGAGAAGTCGCCAAGAATGTTTGATCAAAAACAAGTGAGTCCTTCGCACCTGAAAAGTGATCCTCTTACACTGTCAGCATATCCTAGTCCTAGCAAGTTGTGTATTGTTTGTATGACATGTGCAGTGAACAACTCATAACAAGGTAACCGTCACTGGAAGAGGTTCTGTTACAAGCACTCTTCCAGAGAAACATATAGGAGACTACAAAGTGTACAGAGGTAAGGCAACAAAATGACGAACAACCAAACACCCTTTGCAGTCAATTTCCTGATGCCAGAAAAGCTCAGTACGTTTTTTTTTTTTTTTTGCTGCGCACTTGGAGGCTGTAAAAATACCAGAGCTGTTAAATCTCTGTTCAGTGCAATCACAGACACAAGTGAGGGCAGCGCCAATTGTTCCCTGCTTTCAGCCAGGTTGTACCTGACGACTTCAAGCTAATTTCACTAACTAATGCACCAGAGCGGCATGGGAGATAACTGGACAACGTGCTGACATTTTCGTTGTCAAGCATTCAAACTGACTTGCCACGTGCAGCTTGAAATATCGCTCAACAACGCATGCTTATAGTTCATTCATTGTTGGCAAGTCCTTGTCTGTGCATTTGTAACTTTACTTTTTTACTGAGCTACATGTGTCTGTGTTGCCGTACATGATTGCTTAGCTCATTTCAGGTTGAACTCTCTAACAAGCTGCAGATTGTTCCAACCGATATCAGCGCAGTAACGCAGCAGCTTCACATAAAGGTGTGCGGTTTCTGTTTTGTTCACATTAGGCTTCTATTTCCACCAAGAATCAAAATCCTTTTCAGCCATTCTCACAATATTTCATCAATTATTGGTAGATACACTAATACATTCAGCATAGAAATGTGCACTTATTGATGCACTCTGAAGTCCAGTGCAATGTGTTTCAGTTCTTAATGTTTGTAAGGATCTGAATACCAAAAAAAAGTAAAAGAAAACATCCAGTTACATTAGCAGCCGTTTTGTTACAAGGGGCCTGCACTGTACTGATATATAAATACACAATATTATGCATAACATTGCATTGCTAGCAATGTCTGAATGTGCATATCTGAAACACGCAATAAACTTTGTTGAGTTTCCTTGGTCTCTGCTCACAACTGGCTATGCGGCAGTGTCGAGTTGAGCATTATCGTTCGCTGCCGTGTTGCATTCTTTGCTGGAGCATACATCCAAAGCTGGGAGAAACAAACTAGCCAACACAAAAACTGTTTGTGTGAAATGCAATCGGCATGCCTGCGCCAGTTGCTACCGGCTTGCTAAGGGCCAACCCTGATGATGCGAGTTTCAGTGTGATTGAAAGCCTAGATGTGGCTTGCAAACTGTTGCCTGAACAGTAATGCTGGAATGATCTTGACTCTCCTTAACTGCAGCTACTCACAAAACAGAACAAGCAACTTTCCTTGTCTTGAAGGTCACTACAGTGGAACTACAGCTTTACAGGTACGTAACACTGCCCCTTTGTCAACATCACCATGTCATGGTGGTGCCTGGTGTGCAAATGCAGTAATGCGTCACCACAGTAGTGTTACGTCTCGGTGTAGTTGTCACGAAACTTCCTTGAAGAACCAGGCTTGTAAACGAGAATAGGTAGGCACCAATAAAAACGGCCCATTAATGACACTACCGCCAAAAATCTGCAGCCTGCAAATTTGCATGATCCAAAGTGCAAGTGTACATCGAAGTTAGGTGGAACAAACCCATTTAGCCCTTAGAAGTACCATCCTGTGTTGCAAAAACATACATCCCTCTTGTTTGTTTTGTTCTTGCATGAAGTTAATGCATTTTTTTGATTAGACTGGCTAGTTTTGCTTCATAGAACGTGGGTGTCAGGAGGGCTTAGCCTTGGTGGCGGTGTGGTAAGGTGGCGCCACTGCTCCAGTGGCAGCAGCAGGCGCCCTCTGGCGAGTGACTACAGCAGCCCCAGATGGCAGCACTGGAGTGGCTGCAGTGGTCAGTGTATGTGGTGCTCTCTGCACCACAGGGTCTGCCTGAGGTTGAAGGAAGCGGGGGTCGATCATTGCGTCACTGCTGGAAGAAAAGCAGAATTTCAGTTGAGCATTTTTAAACGTGTATGAGGTACCCACAGTGTGACATACAGTCAGGAGCAAAAGTTTATGGGATTCATGCAGTTGGAAACAAATTTACCGTAGCGCTGCTCCGTGACCTAGTTACCCAGCACTAATACCAATGGAGGAAGCACGCATGTCCCTTTATACCTGCGGGCTGCCGCGGTGGCTGAGTGGTTATGGTGCTCGGCTGCTGGCCCGAAAGACGCGGGTTCGATCCCGGCCGCAGCGGTCGAATTTCGATGGAGGCGAAATTCTAGAGGCCCATGTACTGTGCGATGTCAGTGCACGTTAAAGAACCCCAGGTGGTCGAAATTTCCGGAGCCCTTCACTACGGCGTCCCTCATAGCCTGAGTCGCTTTGGGATTGTAAACCCTTATAAACCAAACCTTTATACCTGCAATAATTTCAGGCAACCGGCTTGCATGAATTCACCAAATTAATTTTTTTTTTCTGCATGCCCACATCCCATAAACTTTTCCTGCCGACTGTTTATGCGTATATACAAACGGGATACCACAATCAGTAACTGGAAAGGAACCACCTGTTAGTACTAAATAAAAGCAAATGGTATCCATACCGCCAAGAACTCGATGCAGCAAATGAAAGGCTAGACTAAGGGACAATAAGCAACAAATAATTTCTATTTATTGGTACCTCTCAACAAAGTGCCTAATACAGTAGTGCATGCAGTAAAGAATGGAGAAGAGAATAACGATCTTTATAAGAAGCAAACACACGGATAATAGTAAATAATTAGGAAACAAAATGCTCGGAAGGCAAATGAGCTTTGCAATTTTTTCTTGAAAGTGGCAAACGGCAGATTTATTGCCCTTTGTTCCATCTGGCCTCTAGATTTTATTTATTTTTATTTATTTCAATACCCTAAAGGCCCAATGCGGGCATTACATAGGGGGGATTCATCAAGGAAAACTTAAATATACAACACAAAGCATAAACGGCTGAACACAGAAATAAACAAGTTAAGAAGTAGGGTACAAGATAATAGGAAAAAGTGGCTATGAACAGATGCTTGGAAAAATGCACATGTAACAAATCCCACAAATCAAAATAACAAAAATTACACCTTCAGAAGTTAAAAAGGATGGCATCTAACATTTCGAGGAACGTTTGGGCCGACACGCACACACTGAAGCAAACAAAACGCACAAAACTAGAAACGCACATCATTCTACATTGGAATTTTCTAAGTATGACCAAAGAGCTTTTTGGAATGACGATGTTCCAGTGATATTCGCAATGCTAGACGGAAGCGAATTCCACTCTTCAATAGCCAGGACCAAAGGTGAGTACTTGTATCGTTCTGTCCGAGCGAAAATGGGTTTAGTCTTCTTGATATGGTCTACACGAGCCGATGTGTGCGGTGCCGGGAGAAGATGTGAACTTGCAAATGGTGTGTTGCTGTGGTAAAGACTGTGGAAAAAAGATAAGCGGCTGAATTTTCTGCGCATGACCAGAGGCGGGAGATGGAGCGATGTTTTCAGTGCTGTTACACTTTGGTATCTGGAGTAACGGGAAAGGATGAATCGAGCAGCCTTATTTTGTATGGATTCCAACATGTTAATAAGATAGGTATGATGAGGGTTCCAGATCACTGACGCGTATTCGATCGCAGGCCTGATTAGCATGTTGAATGCATTCATTTTTGTTTCCTGGTTGCCTAGGTGTAGTCGGCGTTTAAGAAGACCAAGTTTTTTTAAGGCTTTGGCAGTGATCAGTTCAATATGAGTGTTCCAGGATAAATTAGAGTTAAAATTTACACCGAGGTATTTTACCGACGCTGCACTTTCAATGATAGTATTATTAACTGTGTAGGCATTAGGACTCGGGCTAGCAGTGGAAGTAAACTTAATATGTTTAGTTTTATCTGCGTTAATTACCATTTGCCACCTGTCGCACCAATGAGTTAGCTCGTCAAGATCAGTCTGGAGAGCAACGATGTCGCAAGGGCTCGATATTGCTCGGTAAATCACACAGTCGTCTGCAAATAATCGTATTGTGGATGTTATGTTCGACGTGATGTCATTAATATATATTAAGAAAAGCAGTGGACCCAGCACCGTACCCTGGGGAACTCCTGAATCAACACCTGTACGTCTTGATGAGAAGCTCCCTAACTTAACTGACTGAAAGCGATTTGTTAGAAATGCGTTAATCCACTGCGTGGTATGTTGGTCCAGCTGCAGGTTTCGTATTTTTATCATCAGGCGGTTATGAGGCACGCGATCAAAGGCTTTAGAGAAGTCAATGAAGATGGAGTCAATGTAGAGGGAAGAGTCGATTGCTTGATGAAGGTCCGTTATTAACTCAAATAACTGCGTCTGACACGATAAATGTTTGCGGAAGCCATGCTGGTTGTTATGAAGCAAGTTGTTCTGGTTAAGATGAGTCATAATGTTAGTGTATATTATGTGTTCGAGTACCTTGCAACATATCGAGGTTAGTGAAATCGGCCTGTAATTATTAGGAACGGACCTGTCTCCAGATTTAAATACCGGGATTACATAAGCGGACCTCCAGTCTTCTGGCACACATGTCGTATCGAGTGACTGCTGGAAAATGAGAGATAGCAGGAAAGCTGTGTGCTGGCAGGTTATCTTTAACAGTTTCGCGTTGATACCATCGGGTCCTGGGCTAGTGTGGTGAGGTAGGCGTTCAATTGCACGAGCCACGCCAAGCGCAGATATGTGAATGGGTGAAAAGGGAATCTGGATATGGGCCTCAGGAAGCAGGAGAGGATTGTAAATGGGCAATTCGTCCGTAAAAACTTGTGAAAAGTGGCTATTGAATTGCTCTGCACATTGTTCTATAGGTAGGGGGCTGCCGTTTACATCCAAAAGAACAGGAACCATACTAGCGCTTTTAGGGTTAATAGTGTTCCAAAATTTCTTGGGGTCAGTTCTGATCAAACTAGGAAGTGTAAAATTAAAGAATTTGTCTTTGGCTTCAGAAATTTGTTTCTCAGCTATTTTGGAAATGTTTTTGTAGCTTTCCCAGTCTGTAGCTTCCTTTGATCGAACCGCTTTTCTAAATGCTCTTTTCTTCCTATTTAGTGCCCTATTGACATCTGCGGTGAACCAAGGATCGTTAGTACGTGTGCTTATCATTCGTTTTGGCACGCATGAATCTTCAATTTCTCTGAGTTTCTCACGAAACAACTTCCAATTTTCATTAGTCGTGCGGTTATGAAAATTGGCCTGAAAACTGCTTGTGAAAGTTTCCAGCAACAGGTTCATTTTTTCAACATCCGCACGTGCGTAGTTGTAGATAAGCTTCTTGGTTTTTGTTTTGTCGGTCCGTGGAATTAGAAGAGAACAATGCACAACTTTATGGTCACTTATTTCTTCTAAGACGTGGATGTCTGAGAGTTCAGGATGGGTTGTTAGGATAAGGTCCAGGATATGGTTACCGCGAGTGGGCTCGTGGACAATTTGGGTGAGCTGGTGATATTGAAGTAAATGAAGGAAGTTAATGTTCTCTTGTCGGTTACTTACGGACTCAACAGTTAGCGTCGTCCAGTTAATCGCAGGAAAGTTAAAGTCACCAGCTAGAAATAGGAGGCAATTCGGGTGCTTGGCAAGGATCTGCTCGATAGCGTCGTTTAACAGTTCAATAAACTCAGGATGGCTACTTGGTGGTCTATAACAGGCGCCTATAATGCAAAGCATATGACCAAGTTGAGCAGAAACCCAGACTATTTCTAAGGGAGAGTCGATAGGAATAAGAGATGTATTAAAGTCTTTGTTAATCGCAATTAGCACTCCTCCTCCTCGTCGAGAATCAACCCTATCTTTCCTAAATAACACAAACGATGATGGAAGCGCGATGTCGTGACATGCAACGTCTTCGGTCAGCCACGTTTCCGTGCCCACGATGATATCAGCTGAGCAGGAATGTGCAATGGCTTTAAGTGCGTCTACTTTGTTATGTATGCTGCGGAAGTTTGCCAAGACCAAGGAGATTGGTTTGATTTTGTTACGGTTGGCTTTCTTTGCGGAACACTGTCAATTGTCGGGGGGCGTATGCCTGGAAGGAAGTTTTTTCACGCTGTCTGTTGCCGAATCATACCGGTAAACACCATTTTTCATGTGAAGCTTGTCAAATCTCACGGAATAGCGCTCGTTTTCTCTGATATTCGCTTTAGCGAAGTCGCGCAGCTTTTTCCGAGCATGTAGAACCTTCGGGGAGAAGTCTTCGTCTAGCCAAACTTTTGGTTCCGTAAGATCTTTTAGTTTATGTGCATTCTGAAATGCTTCGAGTTTAGATTTAAAGTTCAGAAATTTAACTATAATTGGTCGAGCTTGATCAGAACGTGGCCGGCCAAGGCGATGGGCACGTTCGATGTCACCGCACTGTATATTAAGATGATCGCTAAAGAAGTCCTTAACTATTTTTTCTGTTTCTGCATACCCTTCATGTTCTTCTTCAGCGAGCCCTTTAATAATCAAGTTGTTCCTTCTCATTCTGTTGTTCATGTCTTCGACTACACCTGTAAGTTCATCGTTTGTTTTGCGTATATTAGTCTTGACGTCTTCTACAGAAGAAGACACGGTGTCGAAGTTTTTCTTCATATCAAGTACAGCGGAAATACTTTTCTCTATTACAGAAACACGGTCCTGGATGTTGTTTAAGTCCTGTTTGATTTCTTTTAGTGTTTCTGACGTTTCAGCATGGCATTCTTTTAACAGTACGAGCACGTCATCAATCTTTGGTCCGGGGTTTGCTTCCACATCGCCCGCACAAAGCAAAAGTAGGGTCAGGCATGCGGAAAGCAGGAATGAAGTTGGTCTCGGGCAAAGTTCACGGACTAGTCCAGCCCCTGGTTTAAATCGATAGTTCTGTTCACATACATGTACGCGACAGGAAGCAAATGAGCCGATGCGAGCGCGATACGTGCACAAATCCACACCCATTGAAACACTGCAAATTGGGATCAGCGGCCACAGGAATATGCTAAAAATTGATCAATAAGTAAAAAGGCCTACCTAGAAAGCAAAGTGCACAAGTCACTGATATGCTCTTGTGGCCGCGAATCCCAGAAGTGCGAAGCCGGAGGATGGCTTTATAGGCGTCCCTGGTGATGAGTCTGCTCTAGGTGGCGCTCTCTCCGTCTGTGACGTCACAGGTTCATAGTTTATGAGCTACTCAATCAAAACAAACTACTGAATGTTGACTACAGAATTTGTATAGTAGATTCGTGGCTAATCAGCTGTGGACTGCTTCAGTTTTCACTCCTGGTTTAAAGAAGAAGATTGCCGTCCAACAGCAACCCAAATTTTTCGCCACTGCCTTTTCTGGGCATGGTAAAAATTAATGCCCGCAAATGTGCCTTTGCACGAAGCTCACAAACACCGTTTTCAAATTTCACTACCATGCCCACTCACTGTTTGGACTCATGCAAACATCATGCATTAACAGATGCACTCGCCTGATGGGCTTGGGAAGCACAGTGGGTTCGTGTCTTCCGCTAGGCGTCATGTTGGTGAAGGCTGCCTGCAATGCAAAGGCCAAAAACTGCTGATTTCACACAAGCTGCTGGGAAGATGACTGGTCTAACCGAACAAGAAAACAGTTTAAAAGTCTGTCCTTCATTTTTTCCTTTCCTGAACAATGCTCCAGACTACCGTATTTGCTCCCATAATGAAAGTGTCCCCCCCCCAACCCCCCAAAAAACGAGATTTCAGGGTTATGTTCATTATGCAGCTAAAATATTCATTAAAAAATTTCTGCAGTAATAATGGGACAGGAAATAGGCTGCAAGCTTTCTGTGCTCGAGAGCGACGACAACATTCGTCTTAAACCAGCGCGTATAACCTGCACAGCGGCCCGTAATGCTTTGTAAACGGAGCACAACTAGTGGTCTCTTTAGCAAAACCCACAGCATTCAGTCCAAAGAAAACTGCAATAAGTTGTTACTGCTACGATCCTTGTGGAATGCGGAAAACCTGGGCACAACACTGACCACATTCATGTGTCAGTGAATCTTGGCGTCCATACCTGTCCTTGCAAAGGTGCAGCAGCACCACCAGTTCCAGGAAACGCAAAGTTTCGTGCTGTTGGGTACGTCGGACTTGAGCCAATTGGACTCGTTAACTGGGATGGAAAGACAGAAACAAGAAGGGGTGACATTATTTTAGATGTTTCCATAAAAGAGAGAAAAAAAAATACCTTGTAGTCGTCCATACGCATCTAGCAACGAAAGCTTGCTTACCTGCTTGCTGGAGGATAGGCCAACGGGACTATTTCGTTTGTCCTGTTGCAATTGATATGTGTTGAGCTGCTTGTTCAGCCACTGGATCACTGCCGATCGGAAGGATTGGGGAACAAGTGTAGGAGCAAGTATGAGAATGAAGTAATCTATTGGAAATATATGTGAACAAGCTTGAATTTAGCATGAAGCAAAAAATTCTCAGATGAGAAAATAATGCAAGCAAACCACCCAATACTTCCTCTTGCACTCATAAGCGCTCATAAACACGACTCAGTGCTGATTACAGCTTACGGAATCTTTACAAGGAACAGAGCAACATCTTTACTTATAATTGAACTTCACCTGCTACCTAACAGAAGGCTACTTAAAAGACACTCCTAGCCATTATGAGATGGGGCACGTTCTGGGTTTCCCTTATTGGAGATTTGATACATTTGCACTGCTGCCTTCACAGCAAGCAAAAACCAAAACAGTGTTAATTAGATAAGATAATTGGTTTTGGGGGAAAGGAAATGGCGCAGTGTCTGTCTCATATATCGTTGGACACCTGAACCGCGCCGTAAGGGAAGGGATGAAGGAGGGAGTGAAAGAAGAAAGAGAAATAGGTGCCATAGTGGAGGGCTCCGGCATAATTTCAACCACCTGGGGATCTTTAACGTGCACTGACATCGCACAGCACACGGGCGCCTTAGCGTTTTTCCTCCATAAAAACGCAGCCGCTGCGGTCGGGTTCGAACCCGGGAACTCCGGATCAGTAGTCGAGCGCCCTAACCACTGAGCCACCGCGGCGGGTAACAGTGTTAATTTCCAACATATATTCATTACTTCTCTCTGCCTAAGTGATTTAAGTTTTCCTTCAATGTGAAGCTTAAAGGAACAGTCTACTGCCAAAGACGGCCATAAAAATATTGGCATATTCTTGAGGATCTTTCCCTATGACGACAATAGCAAGGGGAAAACTTGCGGTTTTTACCTTAACTTATATTCTGAATAGCCAAAGAAAGTCAGGCCAGAGCCAATGGTTGTGCCATGCAACATTAAAACTCCGCCGCTCTCCAGTAGTCGGGCTACGCTGCCTGGAGTTGATATACATTTTTATGAATACGACTGAGCACAATACCATATAGCATAATTTTTGCTGGAAGCAACTATAGACACAATTTTTTCCTTCTTGCAACTAATCACCGTTTCTCGCATAGTTAAACCCTTTCTCTTTTTTTAAAATGGTTTGAAAAAATAGGCTGTCACTACCCTGCCAGTGGCGCTGCCTGAAAAGTGGTTCCTGGCATCTCTAATAGTTATCACCAGTCTTATTTTATTTATAGTATTTTAGAAACCACCTCAGTGCTCTCAACTATAGTTTTGATAAAACCTATTCGTCGTGGTTAATGCCATATTTGTTACTGTCACTGAACGCCACCTAGGCGAAGCAGCAGTCGTAATATCCCTTATGTCGTGTTTGCAGATGCTGACTACCATGAGAAAGTGAGATTCCCATATGAAATGTTCTGCCTAGTTTCTCAGCACCGCAGCCGGGTATTCATTTATTTGGGAGAGGAGCTTTCGATTACTGCAATAAAAAAAATAACCATAGTTGATAAAAGTCAGCAGACTACGCCTTTATATGAATTCCTATTACGTCACGAAGGCACATCTGGAAAGTAAGTTCTGATTGACAGGCAAATAAAATAATAACATCACAGAAAACAAACCTTATGAACACTAGCACCACCACTAAAGGGCTAACTCTGCTTGGACATTTGCCATGAAGCAGCCCTACATTTTTCTAGGCGCAAATAGGCAATGAAACTCCTTAGGGCCGTTCACATGGTCCTTACGAGGTGCTAAATATTCTGTGCAAGCCATGGCAAGGTTACACACGTGCCATCTTACCGTTTTCGCTTGTCTTGACTTGCTTCTGACACTCGGCTAACTTCTGCTCAACTTCTTCCATCCGTTGTCGTGTTCGAGCCAGCTGGAACCAACATCCTGCCATTACTATAAACAAGAGCATTGAGATTCCGCTTTACTAACCCTCACCAAATGGTACCTGCACAACAAAGGTCTTCCCTATGACAGAAAAACAGTGCACTACATGTGGAACCACTCCCTAGCCAAAAATGCTACCCAGGCTTAGTTTATAGACTCCCCGCCTTCAGCGATCTTAGTGAGAATGAATGACAAGAATTTGCACTTCATGGAGCAGGGCTGGCCACAAAAACAAGCTGCAACGAAAGCTCAGCAAAAAAATACATACATTCTCGCGGTTATAGTCAAATTTTACCAAACAGTACAAAATGATCACTTTTCCACTAATAATAATAATAACCACATTTTTCTTGCCACAGTTTCACTACAAGGAGGAGGTCAGTATGGACTAGCACAACAAAGACCCAGCAGAAGATGGTGTGAAGATGACTTGAAGATGACCTCAAGACAACAGATGATATTAGTAAGATGACACTTGTAACTTCCCCTAGGAAGAGGGCATAGAAGTTTGCAATATTTTCAATCAGTCACAGAGGCTATCTTTCAGAGAGGGTTATTAACCCTGAAAGGAAACAAAAGGTTGCAATAACGTCTCTCAGAAATTGCAGAATTCCACAAATTCTGCAAAGAACCAGTACTACGTCCCGTACTATGCACCACTTAATCGATAGTGTGCCCTGCTCAGGAATATTGCACCGCAGCAGCAAACAAAATTAAGATGCCCAACGCAAGCAGTCTACCTCAGTCTCCTTGTTCTTACTGGCCAGCTCAAGGTCGTCAACCTTGCGCACGAGACTCTGAACTTGTTGCTCTTTCTCAGTCAGCACATCTTCCTGCTTGGTGATGACTTCCGACCTGCAAGTCAAAGTATTTATTAAGGCAATGATCGTGGTTGCCTAGGAGGCAGATAACAAGGCAAAATATGAGACTTGTACTTCGCGACGTTTCCTGGCAATGGAGCTGTGGAATATAGTCCACTTACAGTTATTAGTTTTTCCTTAAAACATAGTATATTGCCGATATTTGTTGCCAACTTTCAATGTTGAAAGCAAGGAAAAAAAATTTTGCGGACGCTAAGTCACCTTAAGAAAGGATGCGACAGCATCAGAAGAAACATTACCACAAAGCAGCCCTAAATTTTGCTAGATGCAAATAGGTAGTGAACCTCCTCAGGGCAATTTTTCTCTCCACAGAGAGAAAAAAAAAGGAAGAAGCCATCACGATCGCCGATCTGCAGAAGAATGGCTGCGCACGTCTCGTTCAGCTCAGCAGGTGCGTACCTCAGGCGAAGCTTGGCATGATAGGTCCTGAGCTCCCCCTGCAGCCGCTTGATGATCTCATTGCCTTTGACAATGTCGTCCGAGAGTGTCTTGACAGCGGCTTCTCGTCGACCCAGCTGTGCTTGCCGCTGCTCCAGGAGTGCTTCAGCCTGCCGCTGCGTGGGTTCAACAAGAACAGCAACAACCCTCAGCGATGGCTTTGGCAAGCAGCCATATGTTTACTATTGTAATGCCTTTAGTAACATGCGTTATATTTAAATACCACAGCTGAAACCAAGATGATGGAATGGACGTGAGCAGAGTTCGTAAAGCGAAGAGATAACCAGCACTAGTTTAGGGTAACAGAGTGAATACAAAGGGAAGGAAAGCATAGCAGGGTGTGGCAGAGAGCCAGGTCAACAAATGAGATTAGGACGTTTGCAACGATAAGGAATCCACAGCCGGCACAGGAAAAAGTTAAGTAGCAGTCAATAGGAGAGGCCCTTGTGCAGCAGTGGATGCAATTAGGTTGATGACGATTATGATTAAAGGACTAAAACCAACATAAAGCCAAGAAGTGGAGACGAGGCCACTGCTGCAGTGGTACTTATTCTCATTCTTCTGCAGCACGAGCTTGCGCAAAAGGTGCACTATGACTAGGCGGTGATCCACCGTGTCATATTCGCAGTGCTCACTTTTTTCTGCTCGCAGCTCTCGAGCAGTCCCTTGGTTTCGGCCAAGAGCTGAGACTTCTCCAGCAGCTCAGCCTCCAGTTTGTCGAGGCGGGACCTGAGGGTACTGGCATCCTTTTCATTAAGCTGCTTGTCAGCTTCGACACAGTCTTTTTGCCTGCGAAGACAAAAGAACAAAAATCCTTTTCTTTTTCTTGCCCGTAAAAGCGACCACCATGGCATAAAAAAATCACTAGACAGAAGTAACAACTAGCATACCGTCTGTCAAGAGAGAGCTTACTTAGAAACATTATTGGGCACCGAAGAAAAAAGCCAGCCTGTATAGGTACATTGCCGCATTCTAACGACAAAGATGCTATTTTATTTGAAAACTGATCATTTGTAAGCCGGAAAAAGTAAAAAATATGAAATACAGATGTTGCCGTCACCAGCTCATTTTGAAATTTGAGCCAGAAAGCTGAGCTGGTCGGTGCTTAGATGGAGAGGATGTAATAGCAGCGCTAAATAACTAGCATTTGTGTTTTCTCTTCCTTCGTCCGTGTTATTTAGCGCTACTACGTCCTCTCTACCACTTTGAAAGCAAACAGCGGTGTGTCAGCATAGTTTTTTCGGTGCAGTTTCCGCAGCCTAGGCTGCACTGCCATTAACTTCAAAACAGTGATCACACAGTTCTTTTCAACGCAGACGTCGTGAGTTTGAACAGAGTAGCAAGAAAATTTTTAAACGCAAATTTCCCAGCAACAAATGCGTGTTCTTCTGCCTGACAAACATCAACATAGCCAGCAGAAAGAGCCACAGAATCGTTTCTTGCTGAGAACAAGAAGCCCGTTCAAGTGTCAAAACACACCAGCATGTGATTAAGGCACGAGACTGACAAAGCGCAACTTTAAAACAACCAAGCAATCACGCTACGCTAGGTACTGTAGGAAAAGCACGCACGCAAAGCACAATGGGATGCAATTTCTTAGTTGCAATCAAAAAAAGCGGAGAAATGAACTGTGTTTCTAAAAGAAGAGGCCAGTACTCTGTCTGTACTGAGAGCTCAGAGCCATGCCAAGAATCACGGTGAAGGGAGGAGAAAAGGAAGGTTAAATACAGTAGCAAACAGATTTCTTGTCTCTGACTCTGATAATTTGGACCTGTGCGACATATTTCGGACTTTGATGTAGAACCATCGTGCACCCCAAAGGAAAGTGCACATATTTACGACTGATGTTTTGGGCTCTGTCAAACCGACTCTTCGCCACCGAGAAATGCTCCATTCTGGATTCAATGTCCTGATGGATTCGCCTGGATAGGCATGGTAGTTTCTGTTCCTCAGTGTTGCCACTTGAGGCAACGGTACACATTAACTTTTTTGATGACCCATATAGCACTGACAGCGCAAGAAACAGACTATGAAGATAAGTGTGCGATTGCGCTGAAAATGCGACAGTGAGAGCATCCTTCGTGGCACAGACGCCACCGCCATCTGTAGAATGGGGAGCGAGGAAGTTGGGGGTGGGGGGGGGGGGGTGTTCTGAGCCATTTGCTTCCAGCATGCTCCCACTCCTGGTCCAACAGGCATCGTTGCACTGGAAATGAATTCTTATCTTTGACTTGCACAGTCAGCATTAGACGAATCTTGCACGGAACATGTTAGTGCAGAGTGGCAGCAAGGGATGTGCACTGCGGGGCAGTAGAGCAAAAGTGCTAGTCGCTTCATGAAATGCAATCTATAGTCTGACAAAAACTCACCTGGTTGGGTAGAAGATTCATGTATAAAGAAAGGAACGCCGACCAAAGGTTGTTGTGAGTGATCAAGGCTTCCGTATGGAAGCCGAAACGTCTTCGTTTTAACAAGCTTTGGTCGGCGTTCCTTTCTTTATACACGATTCATGAAATGCGGGTCGCACAAACGGTGTCGGTATTATCGGTTGGATGTGGTGTGTCACAAACAGCTTAGCCTCAGACATGCTCGCAGCATAACTCTAACTGAAATGCAAGCTAATCGCTTTTTGGTAGAACATAGCACAAGGCAAAAATCAGCAATATTTTTCAAACCGATTTTCCCTCAGTAAAGTTCTTTTTTGAAGTTCATGCATTTTTTGTATTGTTGGATTATTTGGACCACCTTTATCGTTTTGCCGAGTATGAAAAATCAGTCACTGACTGCACTCGTTAATTCGTACTTCAATGGACTGAAAAGAAATGTTCAAACTATACGAAAGATCGAATTATAGAATGACCCCCAAAGAAACTAACAAGAATTGCTTGCATCACGGTAAATTTATTTGGTGAAAGACTTGGCAATGGTTGCTTGCTTTTGAGACAATGGCAAGGCAACTATTTTTTGGAGGTGGAGCTCCACCGCTACTGTATTCCACACCGCATGAGCGGGAGAGCTGAGTGTGAAGAGCCTTCACCACCGTAACTGTGAACATGTGAGCAACGGCAGTTTTGGCACGCTGGAAGAACGGAAGACCCGCGCGGATGGAAACGCTCAGTGGCGCCGAAGCAGAAATAAAAAAAATGTGGATAGGGAAGAGTAGCAAGGCATGCCAACCAGTGCCCGTAAATGGCGCACAGCTGGTGTTGCAATTGGGTTGCAAGCCCCAAGGGTAGCGTTGGCCTGGCGGCCTGGGGCAAAGCTGGAAACATCCGAAGGTCCCGGCAAAGGATGAGTCGACTGGCAACAGAACAACTTGTTTATTCTGGCATCGCAAAAGAGCAGCCGGTCAGGGCGACCACGTTACTCGCATGAAGAAATCGAAGTCTCTCGTTGGCGTCCGGGGCAGCTCCCTTTATATACCCTCGGAGTCGAGGGCAAGAAGGAGCGGCTTGGGAAGAGTCATCCGATACGGCGACGCTTGAACATGTTCAGGCGTGACGTGCGCGTCCGCCTGGCCGGCGCCGGTCAGACCTCCTCGCCTCCCAGTTGCGGAGCTTCTCTCCCCGGCTGCCGCGCTTTGACAAGCGTGGGCACCAGCATGCACACACACACACACGCACGCACGACGACACGAGGCACTGAAACCTGCCTGGACGCGCTTGGCGGGAGGCGTTGCGACCGCGATGAACGAAGCCGCGGCGTCCGTTGCATCCGCGCCGGCTATACCGCGCGTTGTAGGCGAGACGTAACAGACCGCCCCGCCGGGAGAAGGAGATCCCGATGGTCAGGGGACTGCATCCGCTGTCCAGAGGGATGTCGCTCGATGATGCTTGTAAACGAAACCGGTCGTCCCTCGACGTTGCTTGAGCGCAGCGCACAGAGAAGGCCTCGTTCTCAGGTTCAGGATCACACAGGGCACTGCAAAGTCACTTCAGGAGAGTTGCCATTTTTGTGCTCGTTCCCAGCAAGCGTTAGAACTACGCCGAAACGCAACCGCTCAGTCAGCAAGCACGAGACAACCCTCACTAAGCTCTGCCAGGCTCTTTCCCCTTTTATACTACTGCCTAGTTCCATACAGTAGTCAAGCAGCACTCAGAACGCGTCCACAAATTGGAAAATTGCACAAGAAAGCACATAATCACTTTGAAACACTAAACAAAAGCAATATGTTAAAAATCCTGCCTCAGGAAGAAAACATCAGTAACCAACAACTTTGAGGCGGATTCCTACGTTAGGGGCTTCGACTTAAGCCATCGGCGTTACCGTTGAGACTCCCCTTTTTGTAACGCACCTCAAAGGAATATTGTTGCAAAGCGAGGCTCCAGCGCAGGAGGCGGCCATTTTTGGGAGAGATGTTCTGCAGCCATTGGAGAGGGCAGTGATCCGTCTCAATGATAAACCTCGAGCCGGCTAGGTAGCATGACAATTTCTGAACGGCCCACACGAGACACGCACACTCTTTCTCGGTGGCGCTGTACGCCTGCTCACGACAGGTCAGCTTACGACTAGCATACAGGACGGGGTGTTCCACTTCTCCATTGTCCCTTTGGCACAGTACAACGCCCATGCCTCGCTCACTAGCATCGCACTGAACAACGAACCCTTTTGTGTAGTCTGGCGATCGTAGCACAGGCTGGCTTGTTAGGGCGCTCTTTAGGGCGCTAAAAGCTCTTTCCTTTGTCTCGCTCCAGACGACTGTTTGGGGCTCTGTTTTTCTTAGAGCATCCGTCAGGGGAGCCGCGATATCGGAGTACCTGGGGATGTACCTCTGATAGTAGCCGGCGACACCTAAGAACGACCGAATATCGGTCTTCGTGCGCGGTTGCGGGAAGTCTCGCACAGCGGCCACCTTTATTTCAGAGGGGCGGCGACGACCCTGTCCAATCACGTGACCGAGGTAGACAACCTCGGCCTGTGCTAATTGGCACTTGGGAGCCTTGACTGTCAAGCCCGCTTCGCGCAGGCGGGTTAGCACTGCCCGCAAGTGTGCCATATGCTCAGACCAGGATGCGGAGAATATCGCTACGTCGTCTAAATACGGTAATGCGAATTCTTCCTGTCCTCGCAACACTTTGTCCATGAGGCTTGAAAAGCAGTATGGCGCGTTCTTCAAACCAAAACTCAAAACTTTAGGACGGAATGTTCCCATTGGTGAAATGAACGCCGCATACCTACTAGCCTCTTCTGTAAGTGGAACCTGCCAATAACCCCTGACAAGATCTAGGGTGGAAATAAACTGAGCGCTACTAACTTTCTCAAGGCGCTCCTCGATGTTAGGGATCGGATAAATTTGATCCTTAGTGATGGAATTGAGCCTGCGGTAGTCGACGCAAGGACGAGGTTCCTTGCCAGGTACCTCAACTAAAATCAAGGGGGAGGTATAATCACTCTCACCCGCCTCAATAACACCGAGCTGTAGCATTTTCTTTACCTCAGCCTCCATAATATCGCGCTGGCGGGGTGACACCCGGTACGCCTTGGATCGTACTGGCTCTGGGGAGGTAAGTTCTATATCATGAGTAAGGACAGAAGTCCTACCAGGCCTCTCAGAGAACTGACCTTGAAACTCTTGTAAAAGTTGGTGAAGTTCGGTTTTCTGCTCAGGCGACAGCGGTGCTTTACTGAGTAAGTCACTAATGACCTGATCAGTGTCTTCCCTGTTCGTCACTGAGCCTAGTCCCGGAAGCTCGACCGGAAGCTCTTTTAACTTTCCCGTGTTGGGCATTTCCTCTCCAGTACCTGGTGCCTTCAAAGCTACAGGCTCAATTTTATCCAGTTCTGACGTGCTCGGAATATCAGCTTGCTGCGCCTCCGACCCTTTCTCATTGTTCGACAACGTCGGCCCCGCAACTACCGCCTTTGCAGCGAGCTCCCGAACTCTCGGTCTGGTTAAGGCCTGAACGCTAGCCTCACCAAAAAAAAGCCCCTTCTCGCGCAGGAGGTGATCGGACCTGTTCGAAAAAAGGTACGGGTACTGGGGGGGCAGCCTAGATGACACTACGGCCTCCGTCTCAAGTGCTCCGAAAGGTCCTTCAATAAGCACTTTTGCTACGGGCAGACACACGCTATGAGCTTCCACTGCTTGCTTGATCCATGCGCACTCGCCCGTGAACATATCGGGTTCTACGTAAGAGGGGTGAACTACATCCATTGTAGCTGCGGAATCACGAAGCACTCGGCACTCTTTCCCGTTCACGAGGAAGTCTCGCATGTAAGGCTCGAGAAGCTTCATGTTCTCGTCAGTGCTACATAATGACAAACACACGACTTCTCTTTTTGTTTCTGGACACTGCGCCGAAAAGTGACCCGGCTTCTGGCACGTATAACACACGCGCGCTTGCCTCCTCTCGAACCGCTTTCTGCGTTCGGCTTCGGCTGCCGCCGTCTCCTTACGTTCGGTCGGACTGCTTTCACTCGCATCCGCACTACGCGTGTCCCCCCTTGCTCTCATGGGTGTGAACTTCGGCCTCTCAGAGTTGGAGCCAAATTCACCCTTTTGACCGTCCTTAGCTCCGCGAGCCCGACGCGTCACAAACTCCTCGGCTAGCTCGGCGGCTTTAGCCACTGTACTAACGTCTGGCCTATCCAAGACCCAGTACCGCACGTTCTCAGGTAACCGACTATAAAACTGTTCCAGCCCGAAACACTGCAGAATTTTCTCGTGGTCACCAAACGCTTTCTCTTCTTTGAGCCACTCCTGCATGTTTGACATAAGCCTGTAGGCAAACTCTGTATATGACTCATTTCTGCCTTTTTCATTTTCCCGAAACTTCCGACGGAACGCCTCCGCTGACAGCCTGTACTTTTTTAGCAGACTCGATTTCACTTGGTCGAAATCCTCTGCCTCCTCTCTCTTCAAGCGAGCGACTACGTCGGCCGCCTCGCCGGGTAACAAAGTGAGCAAGCGCTGTGGCCACGTTTCCCGAGAGAACCCCTGCTTCTCGCACGTTCGCTCAAAGTTAACCAGGAACAAACCAATGTCCTCTCCAAGCTTAAACGGCCGCATCAGGTCAGTCATTTTGAACGATACCCGTTCTCCTGCACCGTGTGCCTGACTTCCATTACGAGCGCGTTCCATCTCTACCTCGAGACGCTTCATTTCCAAAGCGTGTTGACGGTCGCGCTCTTCTTTCTCTTTTTGTTCTTTACGTTCGCGCTCGTCTTTCTCTTTTTGCTCCCTCTCCTCAATGGTCTCAAGGCATTCCGACAGCTCGTCATCCTCAGCCTCCAACTCAAGAATAGCCCTTAGCAGTTCTGGTTTTCTGAGTTTGTCTGAGACATTCAGACCCAACTCTCTTGCAAGCTCCAGCAATTTCGGTTTGCGCAACGACTTCAAATCCATGGCTGCTCCGAATGCTGCTTTCTCTACTGCCTACTATTGTCTTGCCGCAAACTAACCCGGCAGCAACGACAACACAATTACCAGCTCTGTTTCTGACACTAACAAAAGCCTGGCAAAACTCAGAAGAAGAAAGTCCCGCACTCACCAAACCTCGCAGCCAAGAATTCAGCGCAGTCGTTCCGCTGCAGGCAACCAGTCATCACACAGGGCTCGTTGCACTGCTCCCGGATGGTCGTTGTGCTGCTCAGCATACAGTTGACCGCATATCTTCGCTGCTGGCCTCCGTTGTCGCGATCCCACCGCTGGCAACCAGTTGTTGCAATTGGGTTGCAAGCCCCAAGGGTAGCGTTGGCCTGGCGGCCTGGGGCAAAGCTGGAAACATCCGAAGGTCCCGGCAAAGGATGAGTCGACTGGCAACAGAACAACTTGTTTATTCTGGCATCGCAAAAGAGCAGCCGGTCAGGGCGACCACGTTACTCGCATGAAGAAATCGAAGTCTCTCGTTGGCGTCCGGGGCAGCTCCCTTTATATACCCTCGGAGTCGAGGGCAAGAAGGAGCGGCTTGGGAAGAGTCATCCGATACGGCGACGCTTGAACATGTTCAGGCGTGACGTGCGCGTCCGCCTGGCCGGCGCCGGTCAGACCTCCTCGCCTCCCAGTTGCGGAGCTTCTCTCCCCGGCTGCCGCGCTTTGACAAGCGTGGGCACCAGCATGCACACACACACACACGCACGCACGACGACACGAGGCACTGAAACCTGCCTGGACGCGCTTGGCGGGAGGCGTTGCGACCGCGATGAACGAAGCCGCGGCGTCCGTTGCATCCGCGCCGGCTATACCGCGCGTTGTAGGCGAGACGTAACACTGGGCTTGGTTCGCTGGCTGATGCGGGTTGGCACAAATTTCAGAAAAACGAAATCAAAACTATGTGGTGTGATGCTCTTGCAAAAGGGGCCATCTGGTGGTGCTGGAGAGGCTTGTTTTTCTTATTCATTGTTATGCCTCAATCTATGCTATATATGTGTCGTGACGCCTGCCAATTGAGTGCAACTCAGAGGTGCGCGAGTGATTCTGCAGCATGGCATTCGGCTTTGAGTAGGACTACTTGGACGATTGCTTGCCACGCCGGATACACTTGTACGTACATGACCTCCCTTTGGGAGCCCGGTCGAATTAACCAGTGCGAGACACGCAGCATCCGAATTAGAGAGCGTGGAGCGTTATAGACTTGCGCAGTGTTGGCCATGACCGTGCTCGCCAGGACAACACTGGCAGTGCGAATTATCCGAATTTTCCAATTAACGGGGTTCGAATTAGAGCTTTTACTGTATTAGCATGTGGGTCTGAGGATTGTTACTTCTCCCTACTGGTAAGCAACCATCATAAAAAATGCCGAGTACCTAGAAAGAACTTCGGCCGTTCGCTGGCACTGCCCCACAGTTGCTTCCAGTGTTGTCACCTTCAGTGAGAGGTCTCGGCATGTTTGTTCAGCTTTGGCCAGCTTCTCCTGAAGGTCCTGCAAAGTTGAAATGGCAGTAAAGTTCACTTAAGTATTCATCATCATCATCATTACCATTGATATCACTATAATCAGCCTAGCTATATTCACAGCAGGACAAAGGCCTCTCCCATTGTATGAAAAATACAACCATACTTCCAGTTCCAACCAGGCAGACTGTTTTCCTGAGCTATTCACTAAATTTTTACTTTCACTTGCAGTGCAAAATTGTTTTTGTATATTGTGGCTGGAATGCTCCCAGTCTGTGGGGACCACACAAAGCACCCCACTTCAAAGATAAGCTATCAGATCTACAGGGCGGAAAGGTGTGCATACCATGCACTGTGGCTGGGAAACAGCATTAAGATAGCTGTGATAAGTTAAATCTACATTATTAGTCAAACCCTCTTGCTTATGAGAAACCGTTCCCATGTGCAAACATCTTACTGGAGGTAGAGGCAAAATGTTCAATACTTAAATCAGGTTATGGTGACAGTCACACACACAAAAAAAAAGTCACGATAAAAACTTCAGCTATTATGTATTTATACATGCCAAATGCAAACATTTAGGTCACTTTCATGTGAGGCAGCATCTTGCATTTTGTCACACATTTGATGACAGACGTTAACAAAAATGATTTTAAAGATATTTTTTGATTACCACTTGCTGAAATGCTTTTCAATGATCTTTGTAGAAATAAAGGACCACAATAACGGTAAAATCATTGTTCTGCCCTTTCGCAAACTAAAGTATTGATCCTTCAAGATTTATGCATGGAACATGAGGCAATGAACGATTTACCGTCTCCCTTTAGTCCCATTTGTTAAGCACAGTTCCACAATTTACAAGTATTCTTTCTTCGTCAAATTTTTAAGGCACAAGAAGGCTACACTGCAGCTCTCACTAGCAACAATAAAGAGGTGAGGCTGCACCCAAGTGGACACTGACTGTAATTGTTCCCCATTGTCCTTTTTAAGTTTAGGGGTGCTATATGTCAGCTTTACTGCACTTGCCAAATATCTCGTTACAAAAAAGAGAAGAAAAAATCAAGACCTAGCTGAAACAATAAAAACTGAGAGGAAAGAATGAAAGCTGAAGAAAGCTTGTCACAAGATTGCCAAGAGATGAAGCAAGCTCCGTCTTACCTTGTTCAGCGCATCCTTGATGGAGACCTCAGCTTCCAGCACTTGAATCTGTTTCTTCAGTCGCTGCTCAGTCTCCTTGTGCTCCAGGTCTGACCGGAACTGCTGCTCCGAGCAGGCCTAGGCAGTCACACAGGTCATGCAGTCTTAGCTAGGGTTATCACATACAGGGAAGAGAAGACACGAATAAGCCTATCAACTAGTCAAGTCAAATCTGGCAAGTCTCTCAGTGGCAGCTTCTTTCGCTCCTCTGCCATCTGTATTGCACGGGATGGAATAATAAAAATTTCACATGATTTAACTTAAATTACAGACAGCAACATGTGCGGACTATTTCTTCACTATCAGGAGTTATGACCACATAATACTCTGGCAAAATAAAGAAAACTCAACTGCTGGATCACTTGATTCATGGAATTGCGCTATGAAGTAGACAACAGATTATGTGTACTGCATATGCTTGCCAGCAGTTAAAAAATTTATAGATTGTGTTGGAACTATACTTCGTTTCATACATCAGGCACAGCACTGTGAAATGTACAAAGTAGTCTGCATGAAAAAAATGCCTGAGTAAAGGCATGTTACTTAGCACTTGTTCTGCAAAGAATTGGTTTTTGAGGAAAGGAAAGGTGCAGTTTCTCTCTCACTTCATTATGGACACCTCAACCACAACATGAGGAAGGAAGGGAAGGTGGGAGTGAAAGAGGAAAGAGAGAAAAAGGTGCCCTAGTGGAGGGCTCCGTAGTGGAGGGCTCCGGAATAATTTCTACCACCTGGGGATCTTTAACGTGCACTGATATAGTGCTTTGCATTTTGCGTCCATCGAAACATGGCTGCCGCGGCAGGGTTTGAACTTTGTGGCATGCGAAAGCGAGAGTGTGTCGTCAGCGATAACAGAGAATTTAATCAGCACATTACAAATGTACTATAATAAGACTGTAGGCAAAGTATTTATTATTCTTCACTCACAACAAAGATCGCCGGTGTAGGCAGCTCAAACAAGAGCGCTAGCATAGACAACATTGCACCTGATGTATGAAATGCAGTACACTAATAAGGGCATCTGAGAAAACTGAGAAATACCTTAGTCATTGCTTGTTCATTTATGGACTCTCATACTTAAATTTTTGTTATCATCACTGGAACGTTTTGCAATTATAATATCATCAAACACTGCAGTCCACAATGTTTTTTGAAGCTGTCAGCTCGGGCAACATTCCAATTTTCCCATCAGTGTTTTTTATAGTACATTATAATGCGCATTGTGCGATACTAGAATACCATCATACAGTCTGCACTTTATCGGGCTCATAATGTGTTACTTCAGGGGAGGTGGTGAGAGAGAAATTTGGCTAAATATATATATCATCATTAGTTAATACAGTCGAGCCCACATACAACGGCCCCACTTAAGACGAACTTCCGCATATAACGAACAAGACCTGCGTGACTCTCAAAATCTACATTGTTTCAATGGCACAAAATCACACGTATAACGAACGTCATTAAGCCCTGCTGATCGGTTACAGCACACGGACGGCGTAAACCCGGCGCCGCGATGAGAGATAACCGGCCTCTGAGCTGCCCTTTCCTCGCCAGCGCGCCTTCCAATATCACCCTCCCGCCCCTCCTCGCAACTCCGCTTCCCTCTCCTCACTCTCTTGCAAATCCGCGTGTTGCCTCCGCGATGAACCGCAACGCCACCTGCGCCGATCACGGAGGCCACGCTCCGTGAAGCAGGCCAACTGTGGGAGCCAAGATGTGGCTGCACTGGCACTAACAAACTCCCCTCATTGGTCTCTCCACTGGTGCTGTGCGTCAGTATCTTTAGCTTGATTGGCTTGATTGCCGCCTGTGTACGCTGTACATGTACCCCATCGCGCGCTTTGGTCACTCTTGTTGTGGTGCGGGCGTTTTGTCGGCTCCGTTCAAATCTCGGGCCCTGGTAGTTATTCGGGATGGCGGATGGGAACACCGTGCCCATTTCCATTGTATTCAGCGGTAGAGATGATGAAAGCAGCCTGGGCGGAGGTGACGGCCACTGGCGAGCGGAACTGCTTCCGCAAGGCCGGCTTCGTCGAGTGTCTGATGCCGAGCCTGATGCTTCGGAAGATGACCAGCCCGGTGGTGATTTGTGGCAGCGCATTGTCAACTCCGACATGGGGAGCCATGACATTGGTTGGAATGATTTTCTTTCTGTCGCTGACGATGCCGGCACCGCGGAACCGTGCACGAACGAGGATGTTGTTTCTGAAGAGCGGGACGAGAGTGACGTGGAGGAATCAGATGAGGATGAAACTTCGGAGCCAGCCCCCTTAAGCACGCCCGTAGCAATGGCCTACATAGAGGGCCTCAGACAACTTGTCTATGCCAAGGGCCTCGGCGAAGAGCACGCTTCTGTTTTAAATAAACCGGAAACTTCCCTCATCGCATATGCGCTGCAAAGAAAGACGTCCATCACGGACTTTTTTGCAAATAAAAAATTTTGTTTTTTGACAAGCAACTCTCTTTAAATCTATGCCACTGACTACAAACTTTGGGATATAAGGAACGGACGCCACGTGACGCTCAAGTTCGTTATAAGCAGGCTCGACTGTAGAATGAACTTCAGCTAGTCGTCAGCACCTACCTTTGTCTTTTTTTTTATGCCTTGCTTTTGCACCTGCCTGTTTTGACGCTCCTAATTTTAATGACTGGCCCCCCTTTTGTTCGTTTGCTAACCTTGCGTGCACTCTCCTTCTCGGCTGCCAGTTCGCGCTTGTGGTGCTCCCTCTCGGCCGTGACCTCCCGTTTGTGCTGCTCCCTCTCGATCGTCAGCTCCCGCTCATGCTGCTCCTTCTCGGCTGTAAGCTCCCGCTCATACTGCTCCCGCAGCGAAGCCAGCTGGGAGGCATGGAGGGAGCGGATGTGCTCCAGCTCCCGTGACCGCTCCGTCGCCACCTCTTGGTACTGGTGCAGGCGTGCGTGGAAGTCCGTCTCAGAGCTCCTCAGTGCCGCCTCGAGCCTTCTGTTTTCGTCCTGCAACGAGGGAGGATTGCAAGGATAGAAGACCAGCCAGCGTCCACAGTTAAAAAAATAAGCTTCCAGAGGGATGCTGGTACTATTGTGGTTTGTTCAGTGGAATAGAGTACATTTATTGCTAGAAAATGTGGAGTTAAAAAATTGGCAGGGTCTTAAGTTAGTTTTGCCGAGTAGATGTGCGAAAACATGAGTTCATTTTTCGCCTCTTCCTTCTGTCATCTGCCTGTGAGCACAACAGCGCTTCTCGCATGCTCTTCATCGCCACATCCTCTCTCCACTCGGCTGCAGCTGACGCTAGGCCCTCCTCCCATTGGCTACAGCTGGCGCGACACTCCTCTGAACTTACCTGAGCTTCCTCCCAGTGTCTGCAGCTTGCGCGACGCTCCTCTAATCTAACCCAATTACCCAAGTTATTCTGAGGCTTCACACAAGGTTCTTCATTGGCTTTTACCCCGTTAAGTACTGCTTTTGCACAGAAATGCAATATTTTTTTCTCATAATTCAATTCAAGCTTCAGACATTGCTGACGACTTTGAGGGCATTGGAGTGGTTGTCAATGGCATGTGCTTGGTGCAGTGGTTTAGCCACAGATGTCCAGAAAGAAAAATTCCACCACAGTACACTGGTATCGAAGGACTCAAACCATGTAATAATGCGATGAGTTCTGTTTCCCTTTCTTTCAAGTGGTAATTTGTTTACTGCCATACGCATGCAACACAGTCATTTTCTGTTCATCACATGGGGTCCACTATTTTGCGCAGGCTCACTAGACGTCCTTAGATCGTTTCAGAACAGTTCTCAAGCGCGACCACTCCTGCAATGTCTGGAACTGCCTTGGGCACTGTAACTGTACTATTTAGCATGTTCCAAGTTGTGTTTAAATACAGTGCAGTCAACAGTGTCATGGCCATTCTCATTCCGATAACAGCCAGGCATGCAAATTATTGTCACTACTATCTCTGCCATCGTGCGTTGTTTCGTTTAAGGCACATATTTGCCCAATAAAGATGAGTTTGGTCAGGAGGAAAGGGGCAAACTAGAGAAAAATGAGCAGGAATATGTTAACTAAGGATGGGCGCGATGCAGAAGCCCATGCATGCACCTATGGCTTTACCGACAAGTCCAAAAGGCGCCTGGCTCTCAAGCTCATACCTTGAGCAGGCGCATGGCTGTCGTCAAATGCTTGCGGATGACCACGTCTGGTGCAGGAGACAGCTTGAGTGAGAGGTGGACGAGGTGCTTGAATGGGTTGGCCTCAACAATGTCCAAGATGGCCGGGTCCGAGCCAGTCCGACCGTGCACCACCAGCGATAGCACGAACCGGGGACTCTCCTTGCACAAAGAAAAAGCATATGCAAAAGCAGTTTGATGTTTGAATGTCTAATTATTTTATGTACCCTCAAGTGCTGTGGAATTGTACAAAGAAAAAAAAATGAAAAGGTACCAAAAAGTGCCAAAACTGCTTTGTAAAAGGCTTCAGCCAGAGAGCAAAATGAAAAAAAAAGGGGGGGGGGGGGGGGGGGATCAGAAACTAGATTCAAAAACAAAAGCAAAATATAAGAAGGAAATAGTACACAAAAAATAAGCAAGTGAAATGCAAAATAAAACGTACTAAATCAATGTAAGCAATGCAGGAAAAGAAAAAAGAAACTGCGGGGAATTGGGAAGGAAATGATACAACTTTATAACTTTATTGTAAAAGAGAACACCCTCATTCAACAAGAACGCCTTTTGAAAGAAAGCACTAACACTGCCAAGCTGTATGCCAGCAGAAGCCAGCGATGCAATTCATTTTCTTATTTAAGAACATTACTAGCTCTGGCAGGACTCGGATCTTTACAAAAGCGAAAAAATACAAGCTCATAAAAACGCACTACACGAAAGATTACCAACATCGCTGACACAGCGTTAGAAATGCATTTTAAGGCATAAATAATATTACAAGCATAGCTAAGGAGCGAAAAAAGAAGGCTGTGCTTAACGTACATCCCAATAGGCTGCTCGTTAAGACTGATTCCAAGGAACAAAAACTAGCGACGTGCATCTGAAGACTTTATATCCATGGTGCGACATGACACACTTTTCATTTTTTTGTCAGGCTTATTCCAGCTGTGTTTTCCACTTCCTTCTAAAATGTCCCCGAGGCAAAGAACATACCTAAGTGATTTAATGAACCAGTAAATAAGCAAACAAACAAGAAGATGTGATGACTTAACCCACAGGAGCAGTATTAGTGATGTATACGGCTTTGGAGACACTAGTAGTCTTTATACGAACTAGTTAAGAAAAAGTATAAAAGACAAGCAAAATGAAAGAACCATGGAACGCAAACCTTTTGATCATCTTTGGAACACAGCTCAAGGAGGTCAACAAACTTCTGTGGAAATGACAGGAAGTCCACGAGAAGGCCCTGCTGTGCCTTGAGGCTGCAAGACGAGATGTGAATGTAGCGGCGTAAATGAAAGCCAGAAAAACAAATATTCTGGCAAGGTTTCCCAAGTGCTTCTATTTAAGGGGTTCTAAAACATTCTTCAACAACTTTTATAATGCACAGTTCTCCCCTACAAAAGGCAAACGTTTCTTTCCCAAAATATTTCGGAAAAGAAAAATTACTTAATGAAATTTCTTTTAATTTATTTTAGACTTAGCAATTTCTTGTACAGCTTTCGGCTGGCTTTGGTAGTGACACAAGCGAGTAGTCATATTTGAAATAATACGTTTGGCACAAAAGTTGAAATTGTGCATAAAAATATTTCCTTGCTGCCACCGTGCATCCAATGCCGTTCATATACTTCTATGTGAGCTGCCTCTAGATACAGGAAGTGTCATCATAAGAACACTGTTCAAGAAAATGAAGGGTGCTTTCACTGCCATGTGGGTGAGCCATTTTAGGTGGAACAGGAAATTCAGAACATAGAGTCGCATGTGTAAAGCGGTAAAACTGTGCTGGCCCTCAAGTGTTTTCACACGTGATGTCACCAGCTCTTCATTTCTTCATCCTCACTTTCTTTTGAACTACATTCCACTTCGAAAATTGCTGCGAAAATTGTGAAACGCACTGCTTTGGAACAGGAGTTTGAGTGTCAAGAAACCTCACAGCATCTGCACCTGCTTTTGCTGCACATGTAATGACTACACGCTGCCATGTTCAAAAGCCAATGAAGGCTACTCTTTCGCTTCCTGCACCAGTTTTATCAGTTGAAACCTTTTCCTTCCATTTTCATGGTGCGCCAACCATCATCTGATGTCGCATGATGTGAACATGTTGGTGTTGCTCGCATATCTGAAGAGGACAGGGATGCCACCTAGCTCTATAATGGACGCCGTTATCTTATCACGAAGGAAAACCAGGCACTTTAAAGAAAAGGTTCCAGGCTTTTCAGACCACTTCAAACACTGAATAAGACCACAGAGAGTGACGCTGGAATGTAGAGATAATTTTCTAGGTCACTTTACTGCATTGAATTGTCTTAGTAAGTGGGGGTAGTTCTCACTTAACATTTAGCAGAGGTGTTGCCACTCTGCAGCAATTGCTGGCAGCAACAACAACGCTAGTCCTGCCAGCAGCTGGCATAACAATTGCACACATGAGACAACTGTTGCTCCACCGAACTAATCAGGAACAGACCAAGATGCCAGGTATGAAGTAGAACTTCTGCACCTAACGCTTTAACCAGTGAGGGCTGCTTATGGCAAGCAAGGGGTTTTCTGCCATTTCGAGGCCTCTGATGCCTTCCATCTCCTCTAAGCGCAGCAAGCAAGTTTGAAGATTCACAAGCAGCAGGTGCACTGATCAATTCCAGCCCAGCATGAAGTATCAAGTTGCACGTGTCTACCCTCTTTGTAGCGACACTGCAACATTGTTTGTAACACTAAGTTCTAGGTAATATTTTTTCTGTACTGGAATGTAATACTGTTTTCATTTTCTGTACGTGACCCGTGACAGGCATTAGTCATGTACATATAGTTGATAAAATAGTTTATGTGCACCTGCAATAAGTTGTAAATTAAAAGAAAGCATATTTGACAAAAAATACCTACCTATGTATCTATAGTATATATCTATAAGCAAATAGCTTGACAGACCCTCTAACGAGGGTCAAGGGTCTGCCAAGCTCTAAGTAGGTTCTCCCTCTCGACTCTTTTTCATTCTTGTTGGAAGAATAAAGCTTTTTTCCCCTCTACTTAATTGGCAATACAGCTACACATCTGCTCTTCTAGGGTGCAAGAAATATAGCCAATGGTTTGTTTCAGTGACTTTTCAGTTTCAGACACTCTGATGCCACAGAAGCAAGGATGGAAAGGAACGGAGGGGCTGGCAAGAGAAAGCTCAAGAGAATTCATAAACTTGGGATAAATGGTACATTGCTTGTGTTTAGCACAACAGCATGAACCAAAAAATAAGACTAAAAAGAGAAGTGAAGAAAGCCTTTAACAAACAATGGCACAAAAAGTAAATAAAAAGTACACAAAGACTTGCCTCTGGAAGTCTTCTTCAGTGAGAGTGAGAGTGTAGACAAAAAATGGGTCTGCGTCATCTGTAAGCTGGATCTGGAGCTCCTGAAACATGCAAAGGCCATAGATTAAAATAAAAAAGAGAATGAAAACGACCTATGGTTTAAAAGAACTTGCAGATGGGCTAGATGGTTTTCAGATTCAGATGGCATTATTAGTGCTTACAAAACACATACACGAAAGAAAAGGAAGGACACAGGAAGTGCCAGTCCCGTGTCCTTCTTTTTCTTTTGTGTACGTGTTTTGTTAGCACTAATAATGCTGTCTGGATAATAACAAGTAAAGCCTCAAAATTCCTTTGGCTGACACATTCTGCAGCAGAGATTACAGGCAAAGTAAAAAATTCACTTGAGGTTATCCACCGCAAAATCACTTATCACCTCTGCACTGGTTTTGGACATCATAATGTCATTTTGGGATTATATGCAGTCAAGCTACACAATGCAGAGGTCTGTCATACGGTGATACCCACATCATAAACGTCTCCCAGAGCATACATTGAGTTGCATCCTTTAACCATTGCACACTGTAAATAAAGTCATTAAAGGGACAAGATTAAGGTTTGGGCTTTGTCCAGTGAGAATGTTCCATCCGTAGTAATATGAGCTGGTTTGACCTCAACGTGCCAAAGAGTATCTCTTCAAGGGAGTATTGCTGTCCTTTCGTTGAACCACAGCGGGGCAAAAATATGAGCCTTTGCCAGTTATGTCCCTTCTCACGAGGTGAGTCAACAGAAGAATGCATAAGACATTTACATTTGCAGAAACATAGAAAACTCCAGCGGCATATAAGAGCAAACGAGCTGGAAACCTCCTGTGATGCAACCTGCTCAAATTGCTCTTTACAAATATTAAAACACGCACATATCGCCTCTACATTTTTAGTAAGAGACATTTTATGCCCTACCTTTCTTTGCCCTTTCTATAAGAATCCAACAAGGACAAATAAGGAGCAACACTAACCTTTCGACCAACAGTCGATGATTTGCTCTTGCGTATAGTGAGGCACACGGACGAAACACTGAAAGAAAGAAAAAAAACATAACGTGAGTACCTGTTCGATTGCAACACCTGTCCCCGGTCATGCCCGCTGATGGTTTTTCTCAGGTTCACACCTCGCGCGATCGATTCGCTGTTACTAGGAGCAGATGCACATCCAACCAATGGTATTCCCTAAACCTAACCCACTGACAAACAGGAAGATGTGAAAACTGCACCGACACGCCCTTAAGGCGAAACCAACCGTTGGCGTGAAGTGAACATGCTTTAATGCGAGCTTTCAATGCTCTTTGAGCCCCCCAAGCCGATATATATATGTTATATATATGTTATGTTAGAATATATATGTTATCAGCTATGCTGTCACTTCAGAAATGATTCGGGGTACCGAAAATTTCAAAAATCCTCCCTTGTGGAGAGGCGAAACCACAGCCCGGAGCTGCCCCGATCTCCCGGAACTCACCGCCGTGCCGTTGCGCAAAAATCATCCTTGAGTTGGACACTGAGTGTTCGGCAGTACAGGCTCTCATCCTGGCCCGATTCGCTGGTGCTTACGCCATCTGCCCTCCTGTACTGCGAGTCGAGGATCATCTCGGTCTGGAGACGAACAAGCAACCATAAGAGAGCGCCAGAAGGCGACGCCAACACACAACTGAAACACGCCACCGAACAGCGCAGAGTGGATAAAAAAGGTAACACCATTTGTCAAAACACATCGAAATCATCTTTTGTACTTCCTTGCAGCGATAGGGGGGCGTTATTATGTTTGTTTTGGGCTTTAAGAGAGCTGGAAAGAGCAGGAAGCGCACAAACCTTGTCAACAACTCCATCGAGAACATTGAAAAACGACACGCTTTAATCTCATTGGTTGATAAGTTGGATTGGCTATTTTACTCTACTTGACTGCGTTTCGGCCGCTCTGATGGCTTTCTTCGAGAAAGCATCGTGATATATATTGAAAGCTAAAATTTTCACAAAAATAAATTCCTCTTTATACCTAACAACACAATTTTGGGCATTATAAATTTATTGTAAAAAGGTTTTATTAAAAAAAAAACACGTTGGTAACGCGACGCCGTGACCGCAGTGGCGCTGTGGCGCTACCTCCGCCCAGGGATTAGGCGCCAAGTTCGGTTGTCAGAAGATACCTCGTTTGTGTTTGCTGTCCTGCGAAGTAAAGTCGAAAGATGCCTATTGCGTAGCACAGGCAGTTTTGGCTGTTTGCCGGCATATAAATTAAAAGAACAAAAGAAATGCGAAGCGAAGCCGGAATCCGCGGCTCTCAATCATGCTCTAAATCGTGCATGGCCGTGAGGGCTTGGCCTGATTTTCTATTTCCAGTGCTAGGAACACACGGAGGCTGCGCTAATTCCCAGATACCCCCACTGATAGAGCAGCATAGCACTTGTACGTCATGAGCGCTACCTCTAGGTCACTTGCACCTTGCCTCTTTTCGAGGAACTGTCCTTCTGTCTTCGGATTGTGATCAAGGTCCATGGAGCTTGTACACTTACTAGAAGATGAGCAATGCCTTATTTGTTCAGTTCTTGAATCGATTATTTTGTACACAGAACGCATTTATGTTCTCTGAACCAGCAGCCAATACGTTTGATAATTTTTGTTCTAGTGGCACGACTTCAGCAGCGTGACTTTCAAGATAACGCCTGATCTAGTTTGCAGAAATAACAAGCACGTTACCGGTACACCATTGACAGAAGGGTACCAAGTCAATATGATGGAAGGGTCGGAAGAAAAGTCAACTTGAAGTGACCAAAGCGATGACAATTGCCGTCTCGAAATTAAGTGTATGCTGCTTCTAGGAAATCAGCCCAAGCAAAACTTTCCACCTCTGCAGTCGTGTTTAGCTGTAGGTAGGCAGTCGTCACCGCAGATGATTTGGCGCGGGGCACAACACGAACTCAGTGCACGAAAACACAGCGCGTTCCACGCGACAGCTGGGCGCACGTAAACACAGGCCACGGACGTGTCAACACCACACACTCCTGGGCATCGGTTGTCGCCGCCGCCGAGCCGACGAGAGTATGTTGCACATCCCGCCACACATACACTGCACACCGCGATTACCCAGGCCGATGTGAGCGGTCCAAACAGGGAACTGCGGCACAGGACTTCTCCTCACATGTGGTGGCCGAATGGCAACCAACATAGCCGGGAAGCCGCCGTCGGGGCTCCCCATCGTGGACCCGCACATATGTCTCCTGCAGCGCGATAACCTCCGGCGTGCTTTCGGTGATGCGCACGCGAAGCTCGGAGTACCGCGCTGCAAGAGATCGAACGTTCCACTGCAGGATTGTGTAGGTCCGTGGTGGATCCCCTGCTTCATTTCGAGCCCCGAATCATTGGAAACCACGGGAATGGTGCGTCTTGAGAACGTAGCCAGATTTGACCCCGCGCCTGGGATACGAATGTTCTTCTCATAAATCGTCACGAGGTGCAGGGATTTTCTGTTTAGAACTATGTGGATGATATACCGCTAGACGACAATAATGAATTTTCAGATTCTCATACGGAAGGCGAGAGAATATGACCCTGGAACTTGCGTATAAAATTATTTTTTTTTGTTTACCAAGGAGACGAAATGGATCACAACTACCGCTGGATAGATGCATGGAATGTAGGTCGACCCATATTTTCGAAACGGAGTGATGGCAGTTTCCACCGTACTCAGCTTTTTTCCCTTTATTTTCGTTTAACTCTAATGTAAGTTGTTAAATTAAAGCTCTCCATTTATATATACGTTTTCCTACACCTATAACCTTATGTCACCTCCCTGCTTTTGAGCCATAAACCTCCCCATCACTTCTGGCTAATTTCCACCGCAGATTCATTTACATGACCATTGTTCTCTAAAGCCCAGCGCCTCAGGAAGGTGACAGCGCCTGAATCGACAGCGGGATGCATACCATATCACAAATGAGTATGAGGCGTTCTATTGTTTCTACAGATTTACCACACACATGTGCCACCTTCTTCGTTGAATTTATTTTTGAGGAAAAACGCTAAGGCGCTCGTGTGCTGTGCGAAATCAGTGCACGTTAAAGATCCCCAGGTGGTCGAAATTATTTCGAAGCCCTCCACTACCTGACCTATTTCTTCCTTTCTCCTTTCACATCCCTCCTTTATAGCTTCCCTTACGGCGCGGTTCAGGTGTCCAACGATATATGACACAGATACTGCGCCATTTCCTTTTCCCCCAAACCAATTATTATTATTAGCTGTGCGTTGTAAGACACCCAGACCTAGCTTTAAAGGGTAGGGCACTGCCTCTTGAGTTATTATAAAACTCTTTCTTCCTGACCTGGCTGTCGCAGTATAGATATATGTTTCTAGACTATGGTTATTTTAAAATTATATTTATCCAATTTTCCATTCAGACATGCACAGCCATGGCACCGTTCCGCCGTGGCACCATTCCGCACAAGATCGCACTATCACCATCGAAGGTATGTGAAACGAAGAAAATAGCATCACTGACATCGCTCAACAATAATGCATGCGGGCGGTCTGGTAACGAAGTTACCCAATGTGAGGTGGATATGCTCCAGCTGCCAGAAGGCCATCGCTTCGGTCTTCTAAAGCATAAAAAAGCACTGTTCTCATGCCTGACTAGAAAAAAAAAAGGGCCAGGAGTGGGTTTTGAGAAACCTCTCAAATGTGGACCATGGTTAGACGGCGGAACGAATCACTGACCCATCAACCGTGTGTTTTGTCCACAGCCCTTTTTCCAAGCTTTCGCCAATTCATTCGTATCCGAGCACCAGGAACGGAGAAACCTTGTACCCATTAGAAAACCGGTGGGTTCCCGGCGGCACTGGGGATCGAACCCAGCACCTCCCGAATGCGAGGCGGATGCTCTACCACAAGGCCACCGATTCGGTAGGCGACATCCTTGAAGAGTATCCACATAGTCGTCAGAAAACAATAAAAAAAAAAAGATTCGGCAGTGAGAGCGAGCAGAATCCGCCACCGCGGCAGAGATTCCGCGGAAAAACCAAGATGAAAGCCTGATGGGTTCAGGCCAAACTTCTGGCGCCGCTTCTAGGAAGTTGCATTCCCGCGACGACAAACATGGCAGCACCCTTCGATGCAGGACGCCTCTCTTCGGACAGGATTCGACATTGTTACGGTCTGGTTACGGTCCATTTCAGCGCGTTATTTGTTAGAATTGGGGCACCGGTCTGTCGCTTCGTCTCGTCTTGCCTATAAAAAAACGTATGAGTGATGAATCTGCTCTATTTCTTTTTTCTTAGAGGGATGATTCTGACGTCGATTTTTGTTGACAACAGTGGTTCCCCTCTTGACGATCAGATGGCGCCACTAGGCGAAACTTATCGATGCTTTAGTAAAACACTCTCCGGGGCATGTTGGTTCATAGCTAACAACGCACGTGCTTTCAACTGTGTTCCCCCCTATCTGTCTTTACCCCCCCCCCCCCCCCCTTTGTGGTTGATATATACGCGGCGGTTTATGAAGACAGTAAAGTGTTGCAAGTTAGCGCCTGTCCTGTCGGTTTCCTCCTTCTTTGTGTCGTGTTGTTGCGCTTTTATTCTTGTTAGTTATTGATGCTTCTTGAACATATCGGAGCCGTGCTAGCTGACATAAAGACCGCTTATACCGCGCAGTTTTTCCGTTTGAGACCAGATGGTGCCACCGGCTTGATCGGAACTAGTCTTCCTGTATATGCTCCCGCAGGGAGCAGATTTTGCGCGACTGTTTTCCTCGCGCCGCTCTTGACGCCATTCGCCGAGCGGCCGTCACGTGATTCTGCTGACGACGTTTGTTTCAGTTTGAAGTGGAGGAGCCGACTTTCCAGGCGCTACGCCGGTTCCTCGCCGGCCCCAGTACCCTCTCGGCTGCCATCGTGATCGGACGCGTCCGGTGCGGTCGGCTGCGGTGTGTTCCCGCCTTTTCCATGCGCTCCAGTTGTATATATTTTGATAGTGTGCAGTGGCGGCAGCCTCCAACTATGACGGGGTGCAGTGCGCCAAACTGCAAGAACCCTACCGAAAGCGGCAAAGCTTTTTACGCAGTGAACAAGCTTTGCCTAGGCTATTTAACAATTTTATTTGTTAAGAATGCCCTTAAGGTTCCACTGACAAGGATGTTAACAGTGCAGGAGAGGGGAACAAGAATAGAATGAAATATTTGAAAGCAAAATTGGATATTCAGATAAGTTTTTTTCCTTGAGTAAAAGCATGGAGCAGTCCAAAACAAAGATACAGTGTTGTGCGTTTTTATCGTGAACACTTTAAAAAATTTCCCCGCCTCAACCGCTGGCTCATTTGCCGTGAAGCTGCACACAGAGCATGCGTATTATGGTAACTTTTGTATCGTAGCAAGTTTCACAACGGTGCTTACTTAGTTGAGCCATGCATGATGCGAAAACGTAATCGTCTACGTAGAGATCAGCAACCAAAACCCGCAGGCGACACTTTTTCGCTGAAGGGCGGCAGTGGCGCCATCTCTTTTGGGCAGTGGAAACCATTACGACAAGGCCGCCGAGGCGAGCATTGCAAGCAATATTCTTTAAAAAGTAAAGCCTCGTTAAATCATTTGTTCTGTTATTTTTCCGCTTAATTAGTCGAAAATGTTGTAAGCGCTTCAGTAGAAGCAGACGAAACGACAGGAACGGCATATTCAAATGGCCCGCGCTCCTTGCAACGCTCTCCTCGACGTCCTTGTCTTGACGCTTTGCGCTACCGCAAACAGATGGCGCCACTGCCGCCCTTCAGCGAAAAAGCGTCGACTGCGGGTTTTGGTTGCCGATCTCTACGTAGACGATTATGTTTTCGCACCATGCACGGCTCAACTAAGTAAGTACCGTTGTCAAACTTCCTACGATACAAAAGTTACCATAATACGCAAGCTCTGTGTGCAGTTTCATCGCAAATGAGCCAGCGGTTGAGGCGGAGAAACTTTTGAAAGTCTTCACGATAAAAACGCACAATACTGTATTTAATAATGCAGAGAATGTACATATAATTCAAGTAGGTCAAGAGAAAACGCAATAGGGCTTAGGGAAAAACGAGCAAATAACAGCACCAGAAAGAGATACACATCACTTTTCGAGATCCTTGGAAACCCGTATACCACAATTCAGCTGCAGTGACTTGAGGCAGATTTCTCTAACTTTCGGATGTTAAAGAAGTACGGCACGTGAGGTGTTTGGCTTGAAAAGATGACCATGGCATAGGAAAAATGCAGTGGAGGGCTAGAAGTCAGAGGAACAAATGGTATGTATATTTTGTGAAAGATAAGTGCGCGAGTTTGCGATTATCTGCGCCCCAACGTGAAAGAGTCCAATATCGGTGATATACCGCTAAACGACAACAATGAATGTTCAGATTCTCATCCAGAAGGCGAGAGAATACCACCCTGGTACACCATTATCAAATTAGTTGGTTTGGTTATCAAATTAAGAAGACGAAATGGATCACACCTAGCGCAGACATGCAGCAGCGTTCCGCCGCTCACTCGCAGCGACTGCAAGATCGTCATTAGACCGAGAGGTTGGCCTTGTTATTAGACGAGCACTGCGCCATCGGGCTCCTATCTCAAGAACCTCAATAAAGTTACTCGTAGCAGCCATCCTGACTAGACTGCCGTCAATCGCGTGCTGTCTACATCAGGCGATCATTCGAATGAAGACCGCAGAAAAGGCCGCAGCTATCAGCATTAGGGATATACATATATATGGTGCTGCTCTCTGCTACCTGCAAACGATTACTTATCGAAGGTGAAACGAAGAAAATAGGATCACTGACATCGCCCAACAATAACGCAGGCGGGCGGTCTGGGAAAGAAATTCCCCAATGTGAGGTGGATAAGCTCTAGCTGCCAGAAGGCCATCGATTCGGTCTGCTAGAGCATAAAAAAGCACTGTGTAAGTGTTCGATTGGCGATCGAAAGCATTGCTGCCACAAGGCCTTCTCTTTGGAGTGCTAGAGCATAAAAAAAAAGAAACCCTCATGCCTGACGACAAAAAAAGGGCCAAGAGTGGGTTTTGAAACCTGTCAATTGTGGACCATGGTTAGACGGCGGTACGAATCACTGGCCCGTCAACCAGGGGTTTTGTCCACAGCCCTTTTTCCAAGATTTCGCCAATTTCTGGGGTACCCGAGCATCAGAACAGGAGAAACTTGTACCCATTAGAAAACCGGTGGGTTCTCGGCGGCACTGGGGATCGAACCCAGCACCTCCCGAATGCGAGGCGGATGCTCTACCACAAGGCCACCGATTCGGTAGGCGACACCCTTGAAGAGTATCCATATAGTTGTCAGAAAACAATAAAAAAAGGATTCGGCAGTGAGAGCGAGCAGAATCCGCCACCGCGGCAGAGATTCCGCGGAAAAGCAAAGTTGAAAGCCTGATCGGTTCAAGCCAAACTTCTGGCGCCGCTTCTAGGAAGTTGCATTCCCGCGACGCTAAACATGGGGGCACCCTTCAATGCAGGACGCCTCTCTTCGGACACGATTCGACATTGTTGCGGTCCATTTCAGCGCGTTATTTGTTAGAATTGGGGCACCGGTCTGTCACTTCGTCTCGTCTTGCCTATAAAAAAAACGTATGATTGATGAATTTGCTCTATTTCTTTTTTTCCATGGTGATGATTTTGTCCATTTCAGGCTTATGAGAAGCGTCGGTTCTTGTTGACCAAGAGTGGTTCCCCTCTTAACGATTAGATGGCGCCACTAGGCCGAACTCATCGATGCTTCTGCAGCATATCGGCGCCGGGCTAGCTGACACGTAAAGACTGTTTCAACGCGCAATTCTTCCGTTTGAAACCAGATGGCGCCACCGGCTCGCTCAGAAGACGGCGCCATAATGGGCTGCACCCTACAGTGGAAAGCAGCGGGGCTGACTTACCCAAGGCATTGGGGTTTAGGGTAGTGAAGGGAAAGTGGATTTTAAGAGGTTAGAAGTAACCAAACGAAGGTTATCTGATTGGTGGCTAAAAGCAAGACAGGAGCAAAATTTCACAAGACATGGCTAGGTGGCTGGCATGTGCGCGTCGACGCAGCAGTGAAAATATCGCGTATTTCTTCAGAATGTGTTCTCTCTACGGAGATGTAGAAAGGTAGAGGAAATACGTGCTGTATTGTGGATGGCATGAATTCCGACACAGATTTAAAGGTGCGGGATGCGATCGTTTGCGGGCTTCACGGAACCGAACCGCACATGGTCGTGCTGCACCTGTTTGCGCCCTTTCGCCATGCATTCTTTCGGTACGGGCGAAAGCAACAAAGACATTCGCCAGCGTCAGATAGCCAATATAGAAAGACAGGTTTTGATCATGGAAAATCTGCGAGGGTTAAGTGCACAGTACAGCCCCGCGAACAAGTTATTCCGCCACTGAAGCTGTCACTACGTGCTTTTACTTGCTCTGCTGTTGCGTCTGCCTGAGTGGCGAGACCCCATTGCTCGTGAGTTGAGGTGTTCCGAAAAATAGTAACAGAAGCGCCAGAGGACGAATTAGGAACGGAAAAGAAGGACGTCTATAGTGTTCCCACATACCGCAACTGTAGATTGTGCAGTGCGCAGCCATGCGAAGGAAAAACGTTTAGCGTCAGTCCGTGTATTACATGCCGCCTAGGTGCGGCATACTGTTGAACTTCGCTCCAAGTAGCGCAGTTTTCGTGGACCATATTCGGAATAAATCCTTTGCGTTACTGCTGCTGTGCTGAGTGGTTGTCACTTCCTCGCTATCCATGCGAGACAGTCACTAAAAGTGACTCCGCAGGCCAGCGCTAGGAGTGAAGCTGTTACCACCAACGAGACTTCGGGCTTTTTCATGTCCGAATATCGAGCGACATGTGAGACTGCAGTAATTGTGAAGTGCGTGTGAACGCCATCTCGGGAAGGCTGCCTGATGCATGGTACTGCTACTATGATGGTTAACATTTGTATGTATATTTATTTTTGTCTCTTTTCTGTCTTTAACAAAGCTCTAAAAAGCTTTTAGGTTTCCTAAGCACCATCAACAACAGGTTGTAAACAAATGCGCACAATGTGCATGTGAGCGTTTTGGAGCGGTGTCTACATGAATGTACACACTACAACAAGGATATGCGATGCCGCATTAATAACAACAAAAAGCATTCAGAAAAGCCTTCAGCGATTGTAAAGACAAGCATTCAGGCGATCTATTCGCTGGCTCGAAGTGGCTCGAGATGCTGAGCGGCTCTCCGCGACATGAAGCCCGATCATGTTTTCACGCCTCAGCAGATCCAATGAGCATTCCCGCATGTCATTCGAAGGTCATGCCAAACCACAGTGCCGTGTTCCCACAGCTTTACAACCACATCAGCCGAAACACTTCCTGTCGGAAGCGAACCATCAGACGTAGCAGCTGTCGCAACGAGCAGTTAGGATGTGTGTAATGGCGGCGTGATCACGTGATCGAAGATGGCAGCCCACATGACACGACGCTGTAAAGAATATTTTACGGAAGTCTTGTGAATGCACAGGTTTCCTACAGAAAACCACGGCCGTAGTAAAACCGGTGTACGTCTGACCTAGTAAGTCTCCGGTATGCTAAATTTCTAAAATAGGCGTAACGTCTGGCAAAATTGCTGGATTTAGCCTAACCGGGCAGCGGTAGACAGCGTCGATTAATCTCTTTTTCTTGCCATATCTGTGCACGCCATGAGCAGACGAGGACCAAAGATGGGGTGGCCATCACGTCTGAACGAGGCAGCATTTCTGCGGCCGCGGAATGCTCTTGCTGTCGCCGCCGAATGCTCAAGTGTGAACGCGCCTTTAGGGTTGTTTGACGGCGAAACGAATCACTGGTCCGTCAACCCGACTCTTTGATCCACGACCCTTTTGCCAAGCATTTTGCTTCAGATGTTCGAGCCGAGCACCATGCAAGGAGTAACCTTGTACCCATTAGAAAACCAATGTATACCCGGCAGTACTGGGGATCGAACCCAGCGCTTCCCAAATGCGAGGCGGATGCCCCGCTAGAAGGTCATCACTTCAGTGTGTATACGAACCCGTACGGAAGTGAATGCTCAACGATGCGTTCAGTGGGATTTTGAACTGCGAATTCCACCGCTTTGAAAGTCCTTTGTTACCCACATTCGAGGGGAATTTCGCGCACGCTGCCTTCTCGGTCAGGAACGCGCGGGCAGTCCGACAGCGTCGCGCGCGTCGTCACGGAGTGGCTGTACGCCTTCTTTGCCACCTATTAGGCGCAAAACTAAACAGACCCATTGCTCTATTATGGGCTGCAACCGCACCTTCAGAATATTCTCGAATACGGACATCTTACGGGTTTCTAAGGCCACATTATTAGAATACAAACGCGAGTGCTCGATTCTAAGCGTTCGTCCCCAGATGCAATTTTGCGTCCTATTTTTTTTTTAGCCAGGTAGTATCGCGCAGTGACCGAACGCTCCGGGTGCGCTACCTTGAACGATTAACAGCTGGGGGCCCCACCCCAGCTATTGTGTTCAAAGTGTTGGGCGCGTGTGTTTTTCTTTTCTTCATTGACTGTTCACGCGGGCAACTTGGACATATGTATTATGTAAATAGTGTATTTACGACCTCTCCTTCTATCTCATCTCACGTTCGGTTCTTAATGTAAACAAGCTTATCAGCATTGCTTTTTTTTATCTCAAAAATGTATTGGACCGTTTGTCAGTCGTTGCCTCTGCCATGGCCAATCCCCTCCACCCCCCCCCCCCCCCTTAGTCGGTGCGCGTCATTAACTATACTTGAGGACAACAGCAACAACAACAATATTAGGCGCGTCCATCATAGTTCGATATACAATGGCTAGGAAATGAAGGGGAGCCAAACCGGCGACATCTGGCAACGGCAAAAGGAGCGGGTCATAGTAAATCTTGAGAGGACGCCTGCTGGATAAGGACCAGGTTATTGTGTGCGGAATATCGACGGCAATCCCGCCGTCTAGGATGAGATCCAGAGCCAGACTACTCATTCTGTACAGGAAAAGTTTAGCGTCAGGTTTGTCGTACGTGTCGATGCTTTCGGCAGCCTCGGGATTCTGAGGTAAAAGAACGGGACAGCTGACGACATTTTTCGCATGCTTTGCCACTTCTGGTTGGGTAGGGTCCGTATTGCAGGGTGGCCAGCTCACTCCAATACAATAGGAACAAAGACGAAAATCTATCGTCTGACTGCGTGGCAGTATGCGTACGCGTATGTCACGAAAGGTAACATAGGATTGTAGCTTACCTTGGAACGATGAACGATGCGACATCCGACGAGGAGTGTTGCAACGATGTTGAAAAAGATAGACACGTCCAGTGTCCCTAAGCGACTCGCTGGGCGCGCCGTGTCGATGCACAAAACGATGCAGCGAGCAGACACACAGCGCCTGTGTGTGTGTCTTCCTTTCTTGGTCCCGTCTGCTGCGCTGTTTCCACGCAGAGCAGATAGCAACTTCGCGGGAAGTACCAACGGAAAAGCGCAGTGGCTTCGGCATACCAGATGAGATGGCCGACGATCATCAAGTGGCTCCTGGGGACCGGGCATTTCAGTGGTCCGTAGAGGCTAACGCCAACAAGACCGAATGGGCGTGTAGGGTATGGAAGTTTCTGCAAGGGGTCGGTCAGACGTCGCGCGGCGGAGGACTTGCGGAGTTGACAGGCGAGGCAGGATGCGACGTGCTTGCGAATAAACCCGTACATTTCGCGCCAGCAAAAACGCAGAGAAACCCCTTTGTATGTTTGGAGAACTCTAGCATGTGCACACTGAGGATCGGCATGGAATGAAGAACAAATGTCAAACTCCAAATGGCGAGGAATCCCTAGGAGCCACCGACGAACATCAGGCATGTAGGTGGACCTTGGAGATGGCCGTCCCGGAGTGCGAAATTTGGAACTTCGCGGCGCTGTGCGCGATAATGTTCAATCGCTGGTGATGTGGAGACAACGCTGACGACGGACCCATGCCATCGTTGTTTCCGCTGCTCCTTAGGCGTACCCGCGACGGTAAGGGGTTCGAGAACGAGACTTGTGGCGAGCTTGCAGCATCGCTGTGAAGCGGAGCGCGAGACAGAGCACCGGCACCCCTGTGATTGCGACCAGGTTGGTAGGTTGCACGGATGTCACTCGAATGCAGAGAGCCCGGCGGGCGAGGCGTCCGGACGGATCTTTAAAAGACGACTGCCAGCAAAGCGCGCGATGACCCATGACGACATCAAACTGGCGGCCGTATATATGTATGCATGGCCGAACTATCATTAGCACCCAAACGACAGCTAAACATTCCTCTGTAACGGAGTGGTTACATTCAGCTTTGGTTAGCGCCCGACTGGCGTACGAAACGACATATTCTTGAGATCCACGCCTAAGCTGAGCCAACGCTACTCCGGAGGCCGAAGCCGTTCGCGTCAATTTTTACTTCGCTAAGTGGAGCTGGGTCGTAGTACCGGAGTACTGACGGTGAAGTCAGCCAACGCTTCCTCGCGTTCGGCGGACCAAGCAGACAGGTCACGTGGTCTGCCAAGAAGCTTCGTCACGGGCGCAGTGATAGACGCAGAATTGGCGTACGAAGCGCTGAATATGGGAACACGGAGCTGATAAGTTGCTCGATCGAAGCCGTTTTTGGAAACTACGCAACAGCGCGGAGCTTGGCCGGGCCATTGAAACAGCCACGCTTAGAGACGATGTGGCCAAAGATAATCAACTGCCTGGCTCCGCAGTGGCACTTCTCAGATTTAGCTGCAGGTCGGCGTCAGTTAGGCACGCCGAAAATTGCTGTAGGAGCGCGAGCTGGAAGCGGAAATCATTGGAAAAAACAAGGGTGCTGTCTATTGGTAGCAGAGGAACGCGAGCCACTTGAGGTTGCGTAAGATGTGTTCCATCATCCATTTTAAAGTGCCTAACGCTTTACACAGGCCGAGTGACATTACAGTAAACCCGCAAAGACCGGCAGATGTAAAGAATGTCTTCTCGGTCAGAGGCGGCCATCTTCACATTAGCCGCCGCGGTGGCTCAGTGCCTATAACGCTCGGCTGCTGACCCGAAAAACGCGGGTTCGATTTTGGCCGCGGCGGTCGAATTTCGATGGAGGCGGAATTCTAGAGGCCCGTGTACTGTGCACGACGTCAGTGCACGTTAAAAAACCCCACGTGGCCGCAATTTCCGGAGCCCTTCACTACGGCGTCCCTCATAGCCGGAGTCGCTTTGGGACGTTAAACCCCCATAAACCAAGACAAACCATAAACCATTGGCACATGCCAGTAGCCAGCGCTTAAGTCAATAAGGATACGCAGAGTATTCTGTGCATTGAAGGCAGTCAAGATAAATTGGGTAGAGTTTATGATCTATGGGGGTTTAGCGTCCCAAAGCGACTCAGGCTATGAGAGACGCCGTAGTGAAGGGCTCCGGAAATTGGGAAGAGTGTAATTGTAACTATGCCTAATTAACATAGTTGAGGTGGCGCTAATCGACACGTAATATGATAAAGCTCTAGTTCTTCTTACCATGTGCCAGCGGAGAATATATGGTTGCTGTCGAAAAGGCAGGTGAGAACCGACCGGTCTTAGCGCGACGAGGGGCAGTTGACGTCTGGCCTAAAGGCATCCGGGCAGCTGCTCACGGTGGGTCGATGGAAGTTTGTCAGGCAACGTATCAGACACGGAATCCGAATGCAGAGGGTTCACTGTGGGATTGTAGGCAGTCTCGCGAACTTCGAGGTTGGAGAGCAAGTGGGCTGTTTGAATAGAGTCCAGCGACCCACCACGCCGAACGGTAAGTGGACAAGGGGACGGATTGCAAACCACCATCTTCGCAAGACTTCTTGTGGACATCAAGAACCGCATACAACAGCGGCAGGTTCTTGTGGAGCGCAAAGAAAGCAGACGACATCCATAAAACGGTGACTGCAGACGTGGCAGGACACGAGGGAGTAAAAAGCGTTCAAGATTCCGGTGCAACTTCGGCTTCCTCAGCGACGGTGAGCTTCTGCATCCAGGTGGAATGGGTCTCAGCTGTAAGTTCGTCACGCAGCGCAGAAAATTCCACCTCAGCGCAGGCGCTATCACTCATGGATTACGTCACGTTGCGAGGAGAATTTCCATCGGAGAAGCAGGTCACGAGAACAGAACGACAGGACCGAGAACTGGACTGTGTATAAAATATCGTCAAATGACGGCCCGCGCTGCGCGTTCAGTCAGAGGTGCAGTTCGTTCTTGACTGGCAGTGCGGAGCGACAGACCGCGAAATGACGCTGTTGCTGCGCGCAGTGAGCGGCATAGCCTTTCTCATAAGTCATGGAAACCACGGAAGCCGTGCCGGCAAGCGCTTATATCGGCTGTCCCTCGACCGTGAATTGTATGACGCTGTGGGGGGAAAGGTGACGCCTTGAGCTCATCGAAGCTTAGGCAATTCGTGCCTACGAAATGGCAGAACTTAGTTTTCCTCGTCAACGAAGGCAGGGAAACGGCGCATGCGTGAGAGCGAACAGTGACGAGGGAGAGGGGAACGACCAGTCGCATACGGACGCTGGGTGGTTGCATACACAATCTGAGGCGAGGACGAACGGTGGACCGTCCGTAATCAGGGTGAGAAAGTCATTTCTTGCTGTGACAAAGGACGGTCTACTGCCAAAGACGGTTGGATGAATAAAACAAGATAATCGCACAAGTTGTGACCATCTCCTTCTGTGTGTTTTTCCTGGCCCATTAGGCAACGCAGACAGCCTCGGTCTTATATACCTCACGTCCCCCTCACCATTTGGAGAGGTGGAAGTGATGTGGGAAGGATGGCGGGATGGCCGCTAAAGAGGATTAACCGGTTGGCTTGCCAAGCTTACATTAAGACATGCGCCAGCTAAGCAGAAAGGAATCGGGGGGGGGGGGGGGGGGGGGTCGCAAACGTGGGTTAGAAAGGCTATGTGTATTTTTCTGAGAGGGCAGCTCCGGAGGTTGCTGGAGTTAAATATATTCTAATGACACATCTACTAAGGCTTTTCTCGCATTCCTAATTACATCACCTAAGTTTAGCAGATATTCAACATTTCATTCTCGGGCAAATAAATTTCAAAAATAGACGTTTTCCTGGCCTGAACTCAGATGATTTGTACGGGAAACACTGCACGTAATCCGCACGATCATCCCGCTCCCCGCCTCACTAACAAAATTTTGAGGTGTATATTAAATATTGTTGTTTGTTAGTGTCCATTTATTAATAAAATAACAGTGGACGGCAAACATGTTGGTAGCCGCGGCATCTGCCATCCAAAGCTGAAGCACCTGAGCTGCGATTAGCGGGAATAAAAGGTCAGAGTCGGGTGAGCGATAGTAAGAGCATAGGAGTGGTGGGAAATACGCACTGTGTACCAATACCGTATAGGAAATAAATGCTGCCTCCATGGCATTTTATGGAAACACGTCATTTACAGTCACTGCTTCAGCCATTCAACTCGCGTACTAGTATTTTCCTAGAAACTTTCGCGACCTCATTACTGCGTCATGCGAAGCATCGTCACCGGCCACCGACTGCGTTTCGGCTTCGGTTTCCTCTCTCTGCTGCTCTAAAATGGTTTGTTGGAGGGGGGAGGGGGGGGGGGGGGGGTCCTAGGGAATTTGATGCCAGTGTCAACACAAAATGTCCGAAGAGCCCCCCTAGTTGCCGTTTATCTGTAGGTTAATCTTGAGAGCGTTCGTCAGCGCTGTGCCCTACAAGAGTGGCGGACATGTGGCGTCCTCTATTATCGCAAGTGTCACGTGGAACTTGATCGAGGGTAGGCAGCGTCAAGTGCGCGAGAACCCTGGCATGCTATCTTTGGCATCAGGACCACCAGAACCGAGTCCCTCGCTATACGATGAGCACATCGAATAAGTGAATTGAGCGGTGCGCTATTATTTGTTGCAAAAGAACACAATTATGTGCTTGTGCATGTGTTCATCTCTTTCGTCCTGTCTTCTAGCGCTGTTCAGTGGGCTTCCATCAAAATGCACCAGCCCTACTCAGTCCTCTCCTTGGATTGAAAAAAAAAACACCCAGATTTGCGAAATTGATACGGTTTTACCCTTCCCTTACGGCGCGGTTCAGGTGTCCAACGATATATGAGACAGATACTGCGCCATTTCCTTTCCCCCAAAACAAATTATTATTATTAATTGATACGGCAACCTCGTCACTACGGCGTCTCTAATTTCCCTGGAGCTTCTTTGCGACGTTAAACCCCACAAAACAATACAGCCGGGCAGACTGCAGCCTTTTAATGCGGGAGCGGGTAAAAAACAACACTAGTAAACAAACACTGATTACGTTCAAGCATAAAGTCGAGAAAAGAACACTCTTGAATCAAAGCAGTCACACTTAAAAACAGCGCATGAAACACATTCGCATTAAGAAGAAGCACTCACACACACGGACGAACGCTGCACTCGCGTCTGGTTTACTGCAGCAAGACAGGCCCTGCGTCGTGAAGGCGTGCACAAATATCTGCTGCGGGTCCTTGGACCCAAGATATTACATTATTTTTGGAATATGGCGGTGTGCTTGGCCCGGTATTGCACTGCCTCCGGGATCGGCGAGGGGCATATTACCGCGCACCTTTTCTTTCTATCTTTGCTCTCCTATCTTTAAATAAAGTCCCCTTCTTTCACCACGCGGCAGTGAGCGTGGCTCGGCTTGAGCCAGTAGGCAGGCCCGTGCACTTTCCTTTTCTTTCTTCCTATCAGACACAGCAATGGGCGCACAGAATGCACTGAGAAAGACACGTGCAAAATAATAATAATAATAATTGGTTTTTGGGGGAAAGGAAATGGCGCAGTATCTGTCTCATATATCGTTGGACACCTGAACCGCGCCGTAAGGGAAGGGTAAAGGAGGGAGTGAAAGGAGAAAGGAAGAGAGAGGTGCCGTAGTGGAGGGCTCCGGAATAATTTCGACCACCTGGGGATCTTTAACGTGCACTGACATCGCACAGCACACGGGCGCCTTAACGTTTTTACACGTGCAAAAGGAAAACCTAGAGTCGAGATGGACGCTGAGAGACACCTTCTGACAGGGAAAAGGTCGAATTCCAGTGTGTACAAGAAAATGGCAGCATCGCTTACTCCGTTATTGCCCCATAATAAATATTGCAGTAATTGCGTAAGCGATGCTTTATTTTCTTGTACAGATCGGAATTCAAGCTTTTCTATGCCACAAGATATCTCTTAGGGTGCATGTCGGCTCTTGGTCCGCCTTTGGCACGTGTCTCTATCAGTGCATTCTGTGCGCGCATTCACGACGACGGGTTTATATGCAGCATGTCCTGTTGCCATTACAAACATTTTTAGACAATCTATAGACTGTGTATAGGCTTCTGCATATAAATTCTATAGAATCTCTATAATTTGGACCACCTGGGGATCTTTAACGTGCACTGACGCACACGGGCGCCTTAGCGTTTTTCCTCCATAAAAACGCAACGCCGCGGTTGGGTTCGAACCTGGGAACTCCAGATCGAATTATTCCGGAGCCCTCCACTACGGCACCCTTCTTCCTTTCTTCTTTCACTCCCTCCTTTATCCCTTCCCTTACGGCGCGGTTCAGGTGTCCAACGATACATGAGACAGATACTGCGCCATTTCCTTTCCCCCAAAACCAATTATTATAGAATCTCTATAGACTGCATATAAATTCTATAGAATCTCTATAGACAAACCCCACAGAACAGTCTATAGGCAAAACAAATCCTTTAGACAGTATATATCAACCCGCCGCCGTCGCTCAGTGGCTAGGACGCTCGGCTACTGATCCAGGGTTCCCGGGTTCGAACCCGACCGTGGCGGCTGCGTTTCGATGGAGGCGAAACGCTAAGGCGCCTGTGTGCTGTGCGACGTCAGTGCACGTTAAAGATCCCCAGGTGGTCGAAATTATTCCGGAGCCCTCCACTACGGCACCTCTTTCCTTCTTTCTTCTTTCACTCCCTCCTTAATCCGTTCCTTTACGGCCCGGTTCAGGAGATTCCCGATATGTGAGACAGATACTGCGCCATTTCCTTTACCCAAAAACAAATTTTCATTTTCTTAGGCAGACATACAGTCTATAGATTTATGGCCACACACTTTTAGTAGACGTGTGTCTATGGACAGTCTATAGATTACGAATAGCCAAAAGGAATATCGATATGAAGGCAATGAGTATAACAAGTCCATAGACTGTCTATAGGCGATTTTCATGAGGAATGTAGTGAACCAGCCGTGAGTGCAGCACTCATCCGTGTGTGTGAGTGTTTCTTCCTAACGTGAATATATATGTTGCATGTGTGGCTGTTATGTGCGATTGCTTTGTTTTCAGGTAGAGTTTAATAATTTTATACTTGAACATCATCAGTGTTTGTTTACTATGTTGTCTTTTAGCCATGTACACCAGCATTAAAAGGTTGACCTGCCAGGCTGCATCGTTTTGTGGGCTTATCTCCCCAAATTAAGTGATTTGTGCTCAAGCACGACACACGTATGCCACTCTCGTTGGATACTTCAACAGCGCTGTTTGCGAAGGTTTTAGGGGGGGGGGGGTGTTAACGTCCAAAGCGACTCAGGCTATGAGGGACGCGTAATGAAGGGCTCCAGAAATTTAGACCACCTGAGATTGTTTAACGTGCACTTACATCGCAGAGTACACGGGTCTCTAGAATTTCGCCTCCATCGAATTTCGACCGCCGCGGCAATGATCAGCCGAATTTCGATGGAGGCGAAATTCTTGAGGCCCGTCATTAGAGATGCATTGAAAGAATGGGAAGGGGAGCGCAGTTTAGAGATGTGGAACAGTAGCGAACGCCTGGAGATCTGTACTCGTACAAAGGTGTGTCAGCTACATTCGGCCTGGAACATAATCTGAAGAATATATGCTGCAAATTTCATATTTGGATGTACGGTTAACCACCGCATCAATCGGTCGTTGTAGGAAGTTGACTAGCACCAAATTACTCAATCGGGGTCTCAAAATGCGCGTCAAAAGTATCCGGACTGTGTACTGGCAATGGAACCGATCGGGTCTTGTTGCGACTCTGGCATTTTTCGATATTGAGCGCCCTATACTGCACTAGCTGCTTTGCTTGTTTTGTGGCGCTACTTGCGTGTTTATATGAAAACCATTTATTTCTGACCTATTAGCCATTGCACTCCGCTGACTGAGTCAGCTTTTTATGTCAAATATAGATGAAAAGGTGTTAAGGCATTAATATAACTGTTTGAATTTCACATGACGTGGTTCGGGTGTCCACCGAGATGTGGGATGATTACTGCATCAGTTTCTTTCCACAAAAATTAGCTGCGATTTAACTACTGCTGAACCTGGGGATCTTTAACGTGCACTGACATCGCAACAGCACACGGGCGCCTTAGCGTTTTTCCTCCCCAAAAACGCTAAGGCGCCCGTGTGCTGTTCGAACCCGACCGCGGCGGCTGCGTTTTTGAGGAGGAAAAACGCTAAGGCGCCCGTGTGCTGTTGCGATGTCAGTGCACGTTAAAGATCCCCAGGTGGTCGAAATTATTCCGGAGCGCTCCACTACGGTACCTCTTCCTTCCTTTGTGCTTTCACTCCCTCCTTTATCCTTTCCCTCACGGCGCGGTTCAGGTGTCCAACGATATATGAGACAGATACTGCGCCATTTCCTTTCTCCCAAAACCAATTATTATTATTATTATTATTATTATTATTATTATGAACCTGGTTAGAGCGCGAAAGCTGTGGTACATCGGCCAAGTAGATGCGGCTTGGCGTCTGTAACGTTGAGAAAATTGATTTTGAGGAAAGGAAACGACGCAATGACCCTCTCGCATATAGGCGTAAAATTGAACCGCGCCGTAAGGGAAGGAATAAAGGAGTGACTGAGAGAAGAAAGGAAGAAGCAAGTGCCGTAGTGCAGGTCTCCGGGATAATTTCGACCACCTGGGGATCTTTAACGCGCACTGACATCACACAGCGCACGGGCGCCTTTTGCGTTTCGCGTCAATCGAAACGCGGCTGCCGGGGTCGGGTTCGAACCCGGGCACTCTGGGTCAGTAGCCGAGCGCTCTAACCATTGAGCCACAGCGACGGGCAATGTATTTATGCGTTACAGCGTTCTAGACTACGATGATTTTGAGAAAAGGAAGAGCGCAAAACTTGCTCCATTGGTCAGCCCTCCACTACAGTGCCTAGAATACTGCCGGTATATTTTAGGCACTGTACCTACACTAAGGAACCTCTTCGTGTCTTCTTTCGATCCCTCCTTTATCCAATCCCTCATGGCGCGAATCAGATCTCCGTCAAGATGTGACACAAGTACTGTGCCATTTTCTTAAAAAAAAAAAGTTTGTTTTTTCAGCTTGAAGCGGCGCAGCGTCTCTCCAATTGTTGCCGTTTCTGGTTTTCCCGACGGGGTCTAGGCGTCCGTCTCCACCTCAGACCGCCGTATAGACGTCGCGGAGAGGAGAAAGGACGCGGGAAAGGCGATCACTTGTGACATTTGTAAAAATAGATAATGTGATTAGGAATACTATGTATGTTATGAGTTTATGGCATTCCTGATCGTTTATTTTTTTCAAATGTCACTAGTGGTCGCCTTTCCTGCATCTTTTCTTCTGTCCGCGACGTCTATGCGGCGGACTGAGGCGGAGACGGTCGCCTATACCATAAACTCGGAACATGCGCAGCAATGTCATTGATCCGTGTACACAGTGCAGCAACACAAGCGGCAGAAGCTAATGTGCGCGGCACTTTTTATTGATACCAAAGTTGCATACGATAACGTGACGCATGAGGCCATACTTGATACGCTAGAGGCTGTTGGAATCGGTGGACGGGTGTATAGGTGGATCTAAATCTATTTGACCAAAAGGGCATGTTTATTATGTGTGAAGAAGACTCCACTCTCCCGCATTACACCTACCGGGTCGTGCCCCAGGGCGAAGTGCTCAGTCCTACTTTGTTTAATCTAGCACTTATAAGACTCCAGGAGTACCTACCTCCTAATACCGTCCTTATCTCTATGCATGCCGATGACATCTGCACCTGGGCCTCCTGCGTAACGCGTCTCCAGGTGCGAGCAAGACTACAGAGGGAAGCAACCATAACTTCCTCCTATCTTCGAGAGCAACGTCTGAGCGTGTTAGCCGAGAAGTGCGCTATAGTGGCATTTATGCGCAAAAGAATGACTCATTATCCGCTAACTATTGACGGCTATGTCGTTGCCTATCGTGCATCTCATCGTTTTTTAGGAATTGCTATAGATCGCAATTTATCATGGAGCCTGCATTGCAGCATTGTAAAGAAAAAGCTAATCTCTATCACTCACCTGCTCAGATTTAATTGCGGCAGATCATGGGGCTTGTTGATTCTATAAATGCTGCAGCTGTACAGAGCACTCTTTTTCGGAATTTTGGGGTATAGTGCACAAGTGCCTTCAAGCACATGCAAGACAAATTTGCGTGCCCTCAAACTATACAAGCTGAGACATTTCACACATGAAGCTGAGGCATTTCACACATGCCTGCGTCTCCCTCGCAGAGTATCAACAGTTGCCATCATTGAAATCGCCCAGGACTACCCACTCTCGACGTATATAACCCTTGACAACCTGCCGATCCACATACGGTGTCTAAAAAGAATTCCCCAGCACCACCTTGTGCCAGTGGTGGATGAAAGACCACACGCAGCGCTTTCAAAGGTTATACCAGCCCGCCAGTCTTCCTATCACAGTTCACCCCGACAGCACAGCCTTCCTCTGCGCTCTGGTCTGCGGGAGGCATGCGTACGCCTTACAATTGCGGGCATAACGAAAAAATCGAAGTTATTGACACCGGCCATTAAACAGCTGACACTCTACCTACTCCCCACCGCATATAGTGACCGCACTCATGTGTATACAGATAGTTCGGTCCCAGGTAAAGTTCAACCTATGCCGTGGTCATTCCTGCGAGACAGACCTGTATTACCCAGCAAACTTCACGTCGGACAACCTCCACCGAGTCACAATTGGCCGCTCTTCTTGTAGCTGTGCCGTACATCGGTGAACAAGCACCCCACAAATAGGCTGTGTTCTGCAACTGAAAAGCAGCCCTACAGTGTCTTATTTCTGCTCTACGCCATGGCAATCGCGATCAACTCCTAGCTGAATTAAGACATCTCCAACGCCAGGCGCAGGAAGAGGGTCACGACATCGTTTGCCAGTGGATACCGGGACACTTTGGCATTGTCGGAAACGACGCAGCTGACGCTCTAGCTCGAGCGGCTCACGGCGGTGCCAACATTGTCCAGACACCATTGACAAGAGCCGGCGCAGCAAGACACTGCGAATGCTTGGCCGAAGAGAGCTTTTAGCGTCATGGTCTTCTCATGCATTCTGTACCGCCTAGACCCCTTACTTACACTAAATCCTCCGTAAGGCCTCTCGCGCTGCGATGCTACGCTGTTGTGTCGCCTGTGGCTGGGAGTGGCGTTCACAAATGCCTACTCCCACTTAATCGCAATGGCAGACTCTCGTGCGTGTGAGATCTGTGGGTGCGACGAAACTATAGAACACCTTTGTAACTACCCACAGTTTCAGCGTGAGCGTGCACTCCTGGCTGAAACACTCTGCCGTTTAAATCCTCGGCTCCTTACTGAAGCCATGATTCTGGGTCCTTGGAGTAAGCTTTCATCGCAGAGGACAGCTTTGACGGCACTTTTCAAGTTCTTGAAGGACTCAGGACTGAGTGCAAGGTTGTGAACTATCAGTGTGTGACCTGTGCACCCTGCAAGTAATGGCCCACGGACACGTGGAAAAGTGATCATCTCCCTTTGTTGTCTCCCCTTTCCATCTCTCCCTCCATTCCCATTCCCACGTGTAGGGTAGCATACCGGGCGCTGCATAGGGTAGTTAATCTCCCTGCTATTCCGTTTGTCTGTCTTTCTCATAACATACACAGATTCATAACTCAATAAACAGATTCATGCTCTGGAACAACCCGAAATACTCTAATAACAATAAAAAAATGCCTGCTGTGAAACCGTGATGGGTGTATGTATGGGCAGCACATGTCATTTAGCTCAACAACATCACGGTAGAATGACAACAGATTGTCTTGAACCAGTATCTGTTTATTGTAGAAAAACAGCCCATGGGCTTAAACAAAAATATATCGAGAAATAAAACGCGAAACAAATAAAGCATCGCTCAAGAAGGCCCCAAGCCTTCTCCCACCTTCCTCACACCAGCCAACGTCGGCAAACCCTGAACGCCAGCAGCTTAGAGGTAAAAGAGGGTGGAGGAGAGACGCGGGTTGTGCTCCGCGTGCAGTGACTGGCCCGCGAGGAAGGCCAGGTTGTGGGCGTACTGGCACGGGGCCGGCACGCGGATGGTGCCCGGCCAGTTGAAGTACAAGTGGGTCAGCTTGTAGGCCAGGCGCTGCATGTGGTCCGGCTTGAGGCCCGTCGTGTCATAGATGACGTTGTAGTGCGTCGGGGCCACGGTCCCCTGGCGCACGCTCTGCGACACCAGGAAGAAGTCGTAGCGCTCGGGGCGCGTCACCTCGCTGTCGACCACGGTGCCCGGTGGTGGGTTGGTCACGTGGTCACGACCCGACACGAAGAAGCGCGTCGAGATGCGCTTGGTCACCACCACGAAGGCCAGCTTGTGCTCCACGCCCGGGAAGAGCGCTTGCAGCGAGGCCAGGATCTGATCGATCTCCCACACCTTCACCTGCGCCGCGCACAACAGAGACACGCTTCAGTCGCGTCCGCTGCCGCCACCAGCATCACCTGCCAGTGTATTTCTGCTGAAAGCAGAGGGCATTGAAGTTACCAAAGAGTGGTTGGACGATTGGTGGCTCAAAGGCAGAGAGTTGACATAAGATTAAAGGTGAAGGACTGAAATACGGAGAATTGTGAGACCAATTTATATCATAGTAAAAAAAATTGTGAGATTACTGTGGCACCCGCATTGAAGGAATGCGTAAGCATTGATGCCTCCTCGCCCCTCTTTGCTTAAATTAAGTACCATCATTGCCCATTTTGAGTTAATAACTTGGCGCCATGCTTCGTTTTAAAATGTGGCACCAGGCTTTGCTCTGTCTTCACTTCTGGTTTTTCAGATTTGTCGGCACGCTTTAGCTCCGCCTACTTGCGGTGTTTTCAAATTTTGCGCCACTTTTGCTCCAGCCCTGCCCACTTTCGGGACATTTTTGGCTCTAATAAATTACCCCACATGCACCTCATGATTTCCCCTGCGAGATTTTTTGATGCTCAATCTAACGCAAACATTGTTTTACTTATAACTCAATTCGTTCGAACGTTGTCGTGATAGCATATAGTGACCAGGAGCTTCACCAGGAGCTTTCACCCAAGCCCCAGTGGCAGCCGTGTTGGTGTATATTGATGGAACATGGTGGAAGCCCGCGCGCAAGTCTAATCTGCTTGTCGCCACTTGCTCGGGCTTCCAACATCGAATTTTAGTGTTGCACATCATCACACAGCCCCCGTCACCTCATGTGGAAACCACCAAAAAACAGTATGCTTAAACTTTCGATTACCGCACTGTATTGCCGCGAGTTTGGTCCAGAGCAAGACGTGCATGCCTGTCACATACTTTCTAGCCATGATGACATCCTCATGGAAAATCGACCACTCACGCAGGTGCCATCTGCAATGCTTCCAATATCCGCACATTTCCTCATGCTATTCGGAACTCCCGGGAATCGAATCAGTGCGTACATACATGCCAGATGCTCAGAGCTCCAGTCTCTTGATTGCTAATCCTATTCTATTACTCCGAAATTCAGCCTGCCTTGCGATAAAAAGTTACCGTTCTCGGAAGAAAATCTAAGTTTACTGTGGAATAAAATCTTTCTGTAATCACTACAATGCCTCGGCAAGAAGTTAAGCGTGGTCCACTACTGCAGTTTCCTGCAGGATCAAACTTCCAACATGGAGGCCGCATCATCTCTAGCGGAAATGAAATGTAAAAATACCCGTGTAGTCTGCAATGTAAATGGAAGTTAAAGAACAGCTTGTAAAAATTAATGAGCCTCCGGTGGTCTAAATTATCAACCTGCCCACCACTACACCATATCTCGCAGCCTTCATCCAGCTTTGATACCCTCAGTGCCAAACGTTTTTAGGCGATTGAATATACATCTCGTTCGGTCGAAAAGCCGTCGTCGTATTCGGCCCCTCGTGTCGGAAATAATAGGGGTTGCGTAAAACAAATCTTACCATGCCAAGCGTTTTCCGCAGAATGTTCCGGATTGTCTCATGATTCAGCGTTTCGCGCAGTATAAGCTTACTAAGTTCGAGTCTAGCTCACGGCAGGAATTCGAACCGGCGTTTTATAATGGGGCTGCGTAAAAAATCCTCTCATGCTAATCTGCGGTTCTAGTGATTGAGGATTCATTGGTGTGGGATGGGCAATGACGAGGTAAGGAAATAATTGAATTTAATTGAAAAATTGACATATTACAGAAAAGAAAAAATGAAAAGATGGTGTTTGAAGATGTCAGAATTCTCAGAATGATATGTCAATGCTTGACGATGCTATTTAAGACAATTTAGGGGGTAATCGAGAAATTATTTAGCTGAAACAATTGAGAAAAATATAAAAATACGTTCAAAGGTGTCAAACTGCTAAGAATGGAAAACCTAACCCACTCCGCTATCGCATTATACCGTTAATGCGAAGTTTAAGCGTCCTGTTCAATTTTTTTGATGTGATAGCATTAAATGGACCATGAAGGCGAAAACTCGCCAGCAACGTCTACGCGAAGCACCCGCCTTAAAGGGACTTCCCTCTCTTCACCCTCCACCTGTCAACTGTCCTCTTGCAGGGGAGAGAAGCAAGACGTGGGTCGATGAATGAGGATGAGGCCCATGCTCAGAATATATAGCCTCCCAGGGAACGATGTGTGCGAAATTGAAGCTTCCTGGATCCATTCCTTCTCGCACAGCTCGGGAAGAACAACATGGTTTTCAGAGGCCCACCGGTGGCTCTGTTTGAAATGGACACCTTCCTGTGCAGAGGTATCCCTTACAAGAATTTCTTTAGACAGTCAATACAGTGTCTATGGACAAATGCTAGAGAGAAGTCTGTAGGCAATACTAATCCTATAGGCAGTCTATACACATTCTATAAATTTATGGCCATACACTTTCAGTTGACTTTTGTCTGTAGACATTCTATAGACTATGATTAGACAAAGAAATATCTATAGGAAGGCAATAGAGTCTATAACAAGTTTATAGACTATCTATAGACCATTTATGTAAGGAATATCGCATAACCACTACCGCACTGCTCTGGTAGTGGTATGATGAATTGCCACAATCTCAGATTTTGAATAGAAAACAACTGGAGTAGACTGGGTAGTGGAAGACCATGGACTCAGAATTGGAATAGAAATATAATAAGAATAAAATGAAAACTGCAATACAATGGCGAGGCGAAGAAGAATGCTGTAATATTTCCTCTGCATCAATCCAACTGATCCCTCTAAAATGTTTTTTTCTTCCCAGCTACGAAACACGCTATAGCAAACACTTATCAATACCTTGCAGTATGACAGGGCAAAAATGACGAAGTCTGTCTCGCCAGGACGTTTTAGCACCCACAAAATGCTTGCAAAGATGTAATCAATCCTCGCGGCCATGTATTTATTTCCAGTGATGACGAACGCCAAAAAACAGGCACACCACGTTATTATCTAGAAAGATGCTCAGACAAATTCTTTCTGCGACCTTCAATGGTCCATCCAGTTGGGAGAGATAAGATGACGCGACGCCTGCATCATCCAAGCCACGCAGTTTTCGAGGCCATACGGTGCCATATACCAGGCCATAATCACGTCTTCAAAATTCCTTTTTTCCAAAAGCTGCAAAGAGAAAGGTGGGCATGTCTCTCGACCAGTAAATGTTGAAAACTCTTGAGAACTGGTATCCTCTGCCAAGAACAGTAATAGACTCTCGATGTATTTCTACTGAAAGTCGACAGAAACTCCATTGGAACTTTTTGAGGGATGGCATTAGCATCGGCCAGCTACATATCTCTCATTCAGACTATCTTAATAACCACAATAGTTATGTAGCAAGAGATTACGATTTAGCTAAGCAGCTTACCTGTAAACCTGATTCGCTTGTATTTGGATGTTTATGGTTTATGGGTTATATGGGTTTAACGTCACAAAGGGACTTTGGCTATGAGGGACACCGTAATGAAGGCCTCCGGAAATTTCGTATGTTCGCCACCACTACAGTAACAGCACAAAATGCCTGCACTACAAACCTGCATTACAATCCACATGCACCTACATTATTTGATTTTATTTAAATAATACTGCAGAGTTCGAATGGTCCAGGAAGGTTGGTCAAAAACTAGAAAAAATGAGCATTCGTAAAGCCAAGAAATAACAATACAGTTCAATGGTCACAGTACAAATTTTGAGAACATTTAGGCTCTGCCTTAACGATATGACGCGACAGCATAAAATGTTGATTCCCATATGTGCAGAAGGTCATTCTGTACATTAATAGAACCATGGGACTCCTCATACCCCTCCTAGTGCAGTGGTACAGAAGTTAAGCAATGAGAAACGTGCCTTCGCCCTTGTGTGCCCCGCGTTTCTCTTTTCGAGCGACCAATCATTAACTGCCATCTGCGATGGTGGGGAGCTTGCTCCCTATCCGTTAGGCAGGTTGCGACGCCACTGCAAGGCCACGTGACCTAGATGGCCCACCTGCCTCCTGGTTTGCTCTGTGGGCACCACCTGCCACAGTTATGCTCGTGACTTTACTTAAGTTTGTCAAGGAAGCGTCCGTCTGCAATGAAGGTCAAATTGACCAAAACAGTTACCACGTGACCTCGCTGCATTACAGCAACAGTGGGTATATAGCGCCTGAATAGATACCTATACTTACGACTCGTTATATACATGCTAGTATATTGGTGCCATTTTCATAAATTCTGGGGGCCACCAGCGTGATGCAGAATAACCAAAATGGTGCCAAATGATTTGACATATTCCAGAGGATAAAACTGCTAATTGAGATGAAGCCGAAAATATGTGCGAGATTCGCACCAACGACCTTCCCAACCCAAACCTAAATTCCGATGGTGTTCAGGCGGCCATTGCGGCCGAACCGCCCGTAGGAGGGGGTTCCGGTTGGTGTCAAACGATTAGTCCTGTTGTGCTGCACACGTTTATAACATTCATTTCCTGACATAACGAGAAAATATACCGGATATAGCCAACCTGTCATTAAATTGCAATAGTAGTTCAAAATCCATGATGTAGATGGTGCTGCTTGTGTCTTAGAAGGGCTGTTTCTGGAAAGGAAACGTCCTCGAACATTCGTATTTACTCTTGCTCATGTTTGCTGAGCACACCGTTGCAAATACGAAGCTCCCGTAGCTGGCACTCTGAAGTCGAACACTGGGGCAGCGTTGGCGGAGAATTTTTTCGCTCACAACGCCAACGCCGGGTGTTCTGGGTAACGAGGCCCCTGACACTATCGCGTTAAAACTGCAGGTAAACAGAGTACCACCAGAAATGCTTACCTGGAGGATCTGTCCGTCGGACACCCCGTCGCGGAAGAAGATGATGCGATCGGGCGAGGCGCCGTCATTGCACTGCGAGTACTGGCGCAGTGCGTCGCGCAGCAGCGAGGCGAGCGATTTGCCCAGCCCCTCGTGGGTGTCGTAGAAGGAGACGCGCTGGTACCAGGAGACGCGCTGGTACCAGCGCGTCAGGCTCTTGTTCATGCTTGCCATGAAGGCGCCCGCAGAGCGATTGGGCGTGCTCGAGTCCGGGTAGGTGTCATAGCCGATAACCATGGTGCTGGCCAGCGGGATCTCCAGGCACCAGGCCTCGCCGGCCAGCTTGCAGTTCAGCTGCACCGCCACCTTGGTGGCCACAGAGCGGATGGTCTTGCGGTTGCCGATGGTGCGGGCGTGGATCGCCTGGAAAGTGTACCGAAAACAGTGAGGGTCATCGTCACCATTATGCACTATACTGTGTTAGCCGTGACTTTGCTTTCCTCAGTCTACTTGCCTCACCTGACCCTACAGCTCCTTGCTACGTTAACACTTACATACACGTCGACCAACTTTCACACCTAGACAGCCCTAGCATCGCTCTTGGCGTAAGTGTTTACAGTGCTGGGAAATGATTCAACAGCTAATCTTGACAGCAATATACATTACAGTACGACCAAGTAGACAGTGATGCTCCTGGCCAGAGAATTGCTCGGTGCTCACCATGTCAAATGAAGTGATTATTCTCTTTGCGCACAGCATTCTCGCCAGTTATGAACAACTGGAGCCTCCAATTATACAAACGAAACCAACTGAACAACAACTGAAATGAGGTAATTCTAAATTATTTGAGTCCTGGAAAGCACACAACATCACAGCACACCATACATTTTTCCTATTTTGCAGACATAGGGCAAAGGGAACACTCATTCCATCTGATTCCAATTGTGTTTCAAGGAAACTGGACTCGCCGCTCTCTAATAATAATTATAATAATGCTTGTTTGCATCAAATGCAACATACATGATGCTGTTGGTCTGCAGAAAAAGCTGTAATGAGCAGCTTGACGAAGCCGCAGGCCCCTTGTACAATGGTCATCTTATAAGCATCGCAAGAACAGAGTCAGGAGAAGACTTGAAAAGTAAATCCAGACTTTTTACTAGATCTCGCTACCCGCTTCGGGCGGCAACGAACAATAGCCTCGGCCTACCTGTGTGTGGAGGCCGAGGTCGACGCAGGCCTCCTTCTTGATGAGGTCGTAGCGGTCCTTCCGGTTGTTGGGAAGCACGATCAAAGCCAGCTGAATATTGCCCCCTCTTGCAAGCTGGTTCAGGCCTTGTACGAAGCCTGAGGGCCGGTCATCGTCCAGCAGCACCAGGCGCAGTTGCGCGATCTTGACGCCCATGGGCGGGCACACAGACATCAGGGTGCGCATGAACTCCGTCACGTTGGCCTCCTCGCGCCGGTGGCAGAGGACGATCCAAGACTCGAGGGCGACGGCCACGTGCAGCGGCCGGTCGCGCGTCTCGCGCAAGAAGTCGGCTGTGGCTGCGCTGTAGCGGTACGCGTTGCTGCCCTGTATCACCTTCTCGGGCGGCAGCACACGGGCGTCGATTGTGACGAGCGAGTCGTCGAACCGGAGACCCCAGTTGTCCATATCATTGCGGATGGCCTCGTTGTTGTTGATGCGGTTCATGAACTCGAGCAGGTTGCGCACCCGTTTGGAAGGCTCCACGCGGGTGTGCTGAGCCAGGTCCCGCATCACGGACACGTTGGCCCGCATCTGCGAGAGTATCAAGGGCCCGTCAGACATCGACTGTGGTTTGTGGTCTATGGCTGTCCCAAATAACTCACGCTATGAGGGACGCCGTAGTGGAGGGTCTTCGGATACTTTCGACCACCTGGAGTTCTTTACCGTGCACTGACAATGCACGGCACGCGAGTCTCCACAAATTCGCCTCCATCGAAATGCGACCGCCGCGGCCAGGATCGAACCCGCGTCTTTCAGGACAGCAGGCGAGCAGCATGACCACTCGGCCACCGCGGTGGCGGACAGTGGCACTTATAACGCGTACCGATCACGTAAAGGGCTGAAGGAGTATCTCATAGTACACCCACGAGTACACCGCGCATCGCAAGGAAGCAAGCTTCACGGGTAATACGTCGATACGGATACTGCGTAGCACGCTTCAAGCTGCTGACATGCTCTGAGAACGATCACTTTAGAGCAAGACGGTGGTAAGCAATCGGAGCGAAGCATTTGATTCGCTCCGAATGCTTCCGAATGCTCTTGAACGGTAGGAAGCATTCGGAGCGAAGTTCCGAATGCTTCCCACCGTCGAAGATAACGCCTGAGAAGTGCTCGTCTCCGTTTACAGCAGAAAGGAACTCTATAAACTGTCACCTTTTCAAGCTTAGACACAGATAGTGGATTTTAGGCGGCGCTATAGCGCGGTCCGATAGCGACACTGTTGCCTTTGTCACTGTGGAAACGCCATCGAGGAAGCTTAAGACGGGCTTCTCCTGTTCAAGCAAAATGGCCGGGGCCTAGCAGAGAAATAAGCGGGCGTCTAGTGGGGAAATTTAGTGCCGATTGAAACGCCCTGGAAGCTGCGCTAGTATAGCCTCGAGGCCTATAATAGAATAACAAATTTATGTGGTCATGCGCGAATAAAAATGGCAGTTAATTTTCGCCTAAATTTTATAAACGTGGGAAAGGAGAACTGCATAAAGCCTAGCCACTCAAATGCAACCGCATGAAAAGACACGGCACGGCATGAGCGATTGCTCATGTGACTCCGACCATAATGGCTGTCGCGCGCTGTGAGCGGACAGGCGGAGTGCGCTGGCGACGCGCTACGGGTGAGGGCATTGGCCAAGCGGTGCGCGCTAGGATTGTAAACGATGGCGGCACCGTCGGCAGTGATGGCACAAAGCCACAAACAGCGCAAGATCTTTCTCCAGGATAACCCATTTTAGTAGTGTTTTCCGACTAAAACGGTACAGTACGGTATATGGGGTTCAATGTCCCACAGCAACACAAGCCATGAGCGACGCCATAATACAGGGCACGGAATAATTTAGATCACCTGGGGTTCTAATAGCGTCCGCGTGTTCTGTCCTTGATGGAGTGACTATTATTGATGCAGTACTAAGTGCAATATGACGATAATAGGACGTAGCATAGAAAAATACTTGAGGTGTCGCCATGCAGTCGTCACGCTCGCCTTTCGGTCTCGAACCAATCGGCGCGGCGGACTGAAGCGGACCTGCCCGTTCCATGGACACCTTCGGAATACGGCCTCAAGCGTCCATGACACGATGTAAAATGTAAATTCTAAACTGAGGGAGTTTAAGCTCCGCATTTATGTCGACCACCTGAGATTCTTTAACGTCCGCTCACATCGCACAGTACCTGGGCTCCTTTCGTGCTTCGCTTCCATCGAAGCACGCAGACATGAGCCCAGGTCTTAGGGCTCAGTAGCCATTCGCTCTAACCACAAGGCCACCGCGGAGAGTGGAGTAGCATTGCATTCACAGCAGATGTACTCTACTCCAAACAGGACGTCTGGTACTTCAGCAGAGTAAACCAGCGAAATTCGATAGACGACGTCGCGAATGACGCAGTGGCAGATAGTAATGCACTGCGACAGCCATGTTCCCGTTGTCCCGAGCGCTGTCCTGCCTTTATCCTGTAAGCAACAGGTGGCACTTATTCTATATTCTATATTATATATTCTATATTATATACACTGCACTGTTGTGCCGCTCACTGCACTGTCATGAGAATCGGTCGACGCCGTTGGCTGGAAGGAGGTCCTTTGACGGGGAAAAGCCGCTTCGTTCTTGAGGTGTATCCAACTGCAGCCGCGGTCATAAGAATGAGTGAGATTTGATCTAGCGACCTATCACCTCCCACCTTCTCTACCATCCCTCTCGTATTTTCCCTCCCCCTCTCCGCTTATACCCCTGTCACACGGGACGTTGAATGTCATTCGCAGCGAATGACATTACGTTTGAATGGCGTTTTTTTCGCTGCTACACGGGCACAGTCAATGACATTCACAGCTAACGACATTCGCCCATTGAATGAGTTTCCCGAACTCATGCACGCGCGACCTGTGTAATCTCGACGACAGCGGCTTGGCGAAAAATTACAAAACTGATTAGTGAGAACAAGACGTATTCAAAGAAAACTTTATTTTAATTGCTGCAATGAGTTTTGAATCATCTTTTGATGTAAAATAAGGTATTTGAAGCGATTTGCGCAACTACACTCTTGTTCCCAGTCGCCGCCAGTTACTGTATAGACGGCCGCGTTTGTTTACAAACCGTTCTCCATCTTGCCTGAGTAGCGTGGTCGTCACTCCATTTGCCTTCAGTGCTCGCAATGGAAAACAACTCTGCAGCTTCGCCAGCCCAGCAGAAGGCGTGTGAACAAGCAATGTTCGCTTGCACTGTTGCTCATCAGCGACTGTCAAGAATTCGGCACCAATTTCACAGCCCTCCATAGTGCCGACAGCGGGAGGAAGGGCGGGCGGTATGTACGGGAGGGATCGTGAGCGGCTTTGAGCCTGTCTTCCTTTGTATATTTCAGTGGATTGCTTGATGACTATTGCTGCCGCAAGGCGTTGCAAAAAAGTTTTAAACAGTCTATTAATGTGTAACAGTGTGATACTAGCAATAAACATAAAATATGTGTATGAAAAACATGATTTGTAACGTTCTGCTGTCATAGCAGTTAGCCGATGGACATCGCCATCATTTGCAAATGCCGTTTTGTGTACCCGTGTAGAACGGGAACGCCAGCAGGCAATGACATTCGTTGTGAATGTCATTCGCTTATACGGAAAGCTGGATTTCACTCTTTCGACTCTGTAACCTGCCAACCGTGGCAAGCAGATAACAAGCGAATTGAATTAAATTATGCTCTTAAGTCTGACGCTGTAGTAGATGACAAGGTACAATTCCGGGATTTATGAAAAAACTACAACTATATCAGCTGACGCTGACAAAAGAGACGCAAGGCGAAGAGGCGTATAGGAATTGTTGGTCTAGAGTTCCTGGCACTATGGCTGGCAGATTAGAAGTGCCATGAGGTTTGTAAAATGACAAATGGACAAACATTTAGGTTTGCGGTGCCTTACACGAGAACACAGCTGCAACTATTGCGCTGTTCAACTAAACACAATGTCCCTTTTCCGCACCGCGCCGTCACTGCAGAGCCCTTTTGTGTCTTGCCGCTGCACCTCATCCTCTCCCAACGCACTGCATTGTATTTTCAAGTATTCACGCTCGTTTAGCGGCGCGTCAGAGGCCTGATCCCTTCAGGCCTCCTCTTTAAACCTCCTGGCTACAACCTCTCTGCAATTTTTAAATAAATGCTTTCACCACCACCACCTCCCACCACACTGCGTTGTACTTTCAAGTATTCACGCTCAACGAGTGGTGGATCAATGACCCCATTCCTCCGCGCCTCCTCCTCAAACCCCCTGGACGCGCGGACGTCTACGGCCAAGTCGCGAACACAGCAGTTATGCCCATTAACCGCGGCCGCCGTAGAAAAGGAGAAACAGCACTTCATTCGAACTGACTGCCCACCTCGTCAGTGAGTCCCGTCAGGAAACACAGCTCCGGCACCTGGTAGATGTTCTGCGTGCGGCCGGCGCGCAAATCCTTGTCCGTGGGACGGACCACCAGCAGCGGCTGGCGCATGTCGCGGATGCGCTTCTCGTACTGGTTCTGCACATGGCATCGCCCAAAGACAGACGGGGTCGGTCATACCTGCAGCTATACTGCTAAGCACACGATCTCTCACATACGCTGGAGTTTGCAACACATGGATAACTGTTTGTGAGGCAACGAAATGATCTGAATGTCAGATAGCTGTGGTTTGGCACAGAAAAACGACATCAAAGAAAAAAAAACGCGATTCAGTCAAAGGCGGCTGAGCCAGATAGAGAGACAAACTTGGAAAAATTCGGGGACCTCTTCGGAATGGACCCTCCTGGCATAGTATATTGGAAGAACTATCTGATGTGACGGTGACGATGCCACCAGTTAATTCACAACTTTGCGCAGAACCTATAACATGCGACGTACCCGGTAGAAGTCGGCGTACGTCTTGGGCCCATCCTTGGTATCAAAGGTGCAGGCCGGGTTCTGGTCCCAGTCGATGTCGTCCACCCGGTAGGTCTTGTTGTTGTACGGCGTCATGACAATGCAGCCCGCGACCCGTTTCACGCACTCGTGCTTGTAGTTCGGGACGTGCTCGATCTGAGACATGAGGTCATAGATGCTGTCCCGACGCAGCACCTTGTGCAGCGTGTCCGTCACCAACATGACGCCCGACTCGTGCTGACCAATGGCCGTGACGAGCCCCTGCCACAGCTCGAGCCCGTGCTGAGGAATGCTCGACACGGCGCGCCTGTCGAAGAAGTGCCAGTTGATCTGCACGAAGTCCAGGCGCTCCAGGTTGCGGCGCATCTGCGTGTTGAACAGGCGCAGCAGCTCCGGGTGTGTCGGGGCCAGTTCCTGGACCCACTTGAAGCGGACGCAGATGATCATGCCGTCGGTGCGCCGCTGCTGGAACACCTCGGTGATGTCCTGCTGCAGCCGCGTGGGCGACTTCAAGTCAGACATGCCGTCGAACACGAGGCACTTGTTGAACATGTGCATGTGGTCCACGAGCAGGGCGCGCCGCATGCGACTAGACTCCACCGTCGGTGTGAACTCCACGTGGTACTGGTGGATGCAGAACTGGGGCATGGAGATGAGCCGGAAGTAGTTGGCCACAACATTGATGGGGCTGCCCGAAGTGCCCCTCTTGTTGTCGATGTGCGCAGGCCGCATCTCGACGACGGCGAACTCGTCGCGGTGACGCCGGCCCACTGGGCCCTCACCTCATGTAAAGCCCTCACCAAGGGCCCTTGAGGTATATATATTAAAAAAATAAATAAATAGATTGACTCCGCGATTTAAAGTAGCGGGTTCCTGCGTTCCACATTCTACAATAAAACTACCACAGCTGAAAATCTAGCCATGCTCCCCTTCACCAAATGTCTCCTCACCCTCCCCCACCCACTCACCCTCACCCTCCACGGCTACTGGGCTGTGCAAGCCTCCCTCCTGAATCCGCTCTTGTCTCCACCTACATACACCGAAACCAGCGCTGTGAGCAGATGTATATCCCTGCAATTCTCGTCCCATGTCTAGTGGCATGATTACTACAACCCTTCTCCAAAATATAAACCGCTATGATTTCTTAACTTTTAAAATCCCCTCACCCGATACACATACACAAAAAACACCGACTCTTCCATCCCCTGTTCACGTTCAATGCAGAGCTGGTTTCCAAATGAGAATCCCTGCAGGGGATTTCAGTGTTTCCAACGTCACTGCCTTCCGCCAGGGAAAGCTACACTTTTTACACCACCAAATTGCATTACACAATCCTCATCACATCGACCACACCAACAGGCGAAGCCACCCGGAGACCCACACTAACAACCGCCTTGTCAGTGATCACTATATGCCTCTCTCTCTCGACACCCACAAGCGGAGTCGTAAAAGAACTATCAAATTAACTCATTGGCATACTTTTTGCTGACTGCTTTTTTCGCCCAGTCCAGCACCCGAACAATTGCGACGCATGGCTCTCCACCATTAGCTACGCTCGACAACAAGGCACAGAGCAGCAGACGATTACCACCCTGTTCGAGATCTACACCCCAACCGCCCCTTGAAACGCCGTAAGTGATTACTAAGGCGCATTCTAGAACCAACCAAGTAATCGAAAGCTTCCTGATAAACTCGCCTACTTCAGTACAACCATCGCCACCCGCTGCGCCAGACTCGATACATCCCACTGGAACCTTGTGCGTGACCAGATTAATGGCTCCCTCGACCAGAAGAAGGTCACCTGTTACCTGCTATGCTCTCTCCTAGGTCCATAACCGCCCCCATTTTTATCCATAAGTAGATTTCTCTCTCACCACGATCTTATTTCTTTCAAACCCTACAGGTCATCTGTCTCACATATCTCGGTGGATGCCCAAACCGGGCTGTAAGGGAGGAAAAATGAAATGAACAATTGCTCTCAAGGAAAGGAAATGACGCCTGTCTCACATTTCTCGCTGGACACCCGGATCGTGCCGTAAGAAAGAAAAATCGATCGTCAATCAATCAATCAATCAATCGATCGATCGATGAACCGGTCACTCAACTTATCAATTAATTATTCACTCAATCCGCCAATCCATCAATCAATCTTTAACGCTGCCATGTTAAAATCCCTTCGCTTACAGCGGGGTTCAGGTGACCACCGAGATGCGCCATTTTTCGCTCACGACCAAAGACGCCGACGACACCGGCTTTTCTGCGAAACGATCTCCTTACCGCTGTCGCGTTAATATAAAAACGGTGTTTTATTCTTCTTGCCCCTCGATCTGAACGTGTGAAAATTAAATTGGTTTTCAGGAAAGAAAATGACGCAGTAACTGCTCACATATCTCGGTGGACACCCGAACTGCGCTGTAAAGAAAGAGATAAAGGAGAGAGTGAAATAAGAAAGAGGTGCAGTAGTGCAGGTCCTCCGGAAATTTTTCGCGAACTGGGGATCTTTAATGTGCACTGACATCCCATAGCACACGGGCGCCGTTTGCGTTTCGCCGCTATCAAAACACGGCCCCTGCGGTCGGTTTCGAACACGGGAACTCCGGCTAAGTAGACGAGCGCCTTAACTACTGAGCCACCGCGGCGGGTTGCCGTGAACATATTTTGAATGTGAACGACTGTGCGCCACAGCCTCAGAGATCTGCGACTATAAAAAGTACCGAGTATCCTCATTTTGCCACAGACGGCAAAGGCGACACCTGCGCTCCACGTCTCCATCTTAGCGTAGAAAAGCTTCGTTTCTAGTTGAAGCAGCTTCCCGCCGTTAGATTAATGCGCTAAGCTGTTTCATGTATACGGACGAACTTCGGCAAGTTGTCTTCCGTGTCACCACTGTGAAATGCCAGATTCAGGGGCTGCTGCGGGGTTACCTTCATTTTTATATATATATATATATATATATATATATATATATATATATATATATATATATATATATATATATATATATATATATATATATATATATATATATATATATATATATATACACCACTGTGAAATGCCAGATTCAGGGGCTGCTGCGGGGTTACCTTCGTTTATATATATATATATATATATATATATATATATATATATATATATATATATATAGAGAGAGAGAGAGAGAGAGAGAGATGAAGAACTTGATAGCGGCATGCATACGCGTATAGTTACAGAGCAGCGTCACTTTGAAGTTCTTCACTAGTAGTGTACGACGCGAAACCCAGGTAACGGGAATTTAACAGGTGTCGTTATAGAATGAAACGCCTCCGATTGCATATCCCTTCGCTCTCTCCATACCCTGCACATTCCACGCTCTTCGGACGCTCTTCGGACGGTTTCCATGGCAACCATCTTTCCATTGCGCATTACTGCTACTACGACGCAAAACCCAGGGGTGCCCCGCGGTGGCTTAATTGATTATGGCGCGCTGCTGACACGAAAGACGTGAGTTTGATCCCGGCCGCGGCGGTAGAAATTCCATGGAGGAGAAATTCTAGAGGCCCGTGTACTGTGCGATGTCAGTGCACGTTAAAGAACCTGAGGTGGTCAAACTTTTCGGAGCCCTTCACTACGCTGATAGCCTCAGTCGCTTTGGGACATTAAACCCCAGAGACCAAGGCCTAAAACACAGGCAACAGCCCTTTAACAGCTGTCGCAGTAAACAAGAGATAACTGACCTGCGGTACCACAGCTGAAGGGGCCATCGCCGCCACCTGCTGGAGGTGCGCCCCTTGTCCGATGGCCATCCTGTCGATGGAGGACGACAGGCCCGCCACACTGTCGAGGGCGGGCATCGACGGCAAGGACACCATCGCAGGCCTCAAAACACCAGGCTCCCTTGGCAAAGCCGCTAGCGGCGCCATGGCAGCAGGAAATTGAGGCACCGTTGGTGCCGCCTGTGCTCCGGCCAATACGACCACGGTCCGTGCCCTGCCGCGCGAACGGCCGCGAGCGCGACCAACGGGCGGAGGTGCTTTATCGCCACTGTTTTGTTTTCGTCCATCTGGCTCTGCAAAAAAAAAGCCCGGCTGAGTTACAGCGATGCCCACCGGTACAGTGGTGTTGTATACAAAACAGCTCAAGGGCGAGACCGCTTAGGTATATGTCCTCACCTCGTCGACTCCCAGAGCATGAAAGTGGGCAGCAGAAGCAATGCGGCGACGAACAAAGACACAATCGTCACTTTTAAAATACAAGGAGGACAAAGGGATCATATATGGGGAGGTGACTGCATAGCACCCTGACATGAGCGCTGACATTCAGCACACGCGCGCGCTTTCATGTCTTTCGGGGGATAACACAACTTGCATTTACTTCATCTCTATAACAGAGATGGCTCTACGTTAAAGCAGCTGACGGCAGTTAATTGAAATGCATTATCAGACCGCGATTTTTATGGGGTCCCGTTTCAAAATTTGCACACTCATAATTACTCATGTGCGCATCAGTACAAAAGGACACTTCACGAAGTCAGAGATCACAACGCATTCACAAAATCCGCCTTCTAATCAGTTCGAACCGACGAGCCTTTGTAGTGCGTACTCACATCGCAATCTGAGAGACCTTGATTCCATTCCCAGAGTCTACGCGATTTTTTAAGGCGAAAGCCTTTATATGCTCATGATTCGCCAGCGGGGATGTTCGCAGAAACGTGTCACACTCAAACTCATGGCATCAGGAAAATAAAACAATAAAAGGTCAAGAAACATTAAAAATGAATGAAAAATAAAAACAATAAATAAAAGGAAATTGACAAGAAATAAATAAAAATAAACAGAAATTGAAATGAGAAATCGCAAAAAATAACAAGAAATAAACACAGAACACCTACTGCCGCCGTGGAAAAACTCTCGTTGTACAAAGTTCCATGCGTTCGCATTATCTCCGCGTAAACAGACTTAAGTGCCCTAAAAAAATTTATTTGGAGACTGTCGTGTTTCGTGTAACAACGGCAACGGTCCACAACGCCGACTTTCCTGCGAAACGAGCTCTTTAAGGGCCGTTGTACGATCGTTTCGGAGCGCCTTCCGCCACGTCCGCTTCGCGAGCGGTCCGCCAGTTTTCGGCCGCCAGGCGGACGTGAGGCGGAAAGGTGTTGTACGATCACTTTGGCGCTTGCGAGCGAGGCGGATGGTCCCAGCATGCCGATTGGCACGCCCGGCAGTGCCTGCCGTCTAATCGCGTGCGGCGGTACAGGCATGCATGCCTGTAGCAAAACACGCAGATATCTTGCAGTAGGAATAGCCCGTATTAACTGCGGCGTACTCGAGACATCCGTTCCGTCAACGCTCTTTTTTTTTTTTGCCGCAGGATTTTCGTCGAAGGTACAATCGTGGTCGGCTGTGATATATGTGGGAAACGACATGTGGACCATTTATATCCAAGAGACCGAAAAATATCGCGAACTCCTCCTCGTTCGTCGCGATGTTTTCACAACGGTCGACGATTTGCCAAAATAGCAGAAGGCTGCCCCCTCTGAAAGTTAGGCTACCCTCAGGATTTCAGAACAACGACGCTCTAGTGCTGTTTGTTTAAGTTCATAACAAGCTCTGGGATAGATGAATGTCCAAAAAAGTATCCTTACTGAGAAAGTATCCTTTCGAGCCGTATTCAGCAGAGGACTTTTTTCGTGATTCATTCGCTAGCTTCTTTTCCATTTACCAGATCCGCCTCCAGTACAGGAACTGTCCAGTGATGTTGGTTGTTTAGCTGTCAGTTGTGACGTCACAAGTCGCCACTGTAGCAATGGTAGAAGAGCCAAAAGAATCGTTACAGATTACTACCCTTGAAAGGCCCAGTTAACAAGAGCTGACCGATGACACACTAACTAGAAATACCGGTAACCAACTATTTAATACGTTAACCATTTAGTTCGGTACTTACCGGGCCTTTTGCGCATATTAGAGCGTTTCGACATACAGTTCTTGCCTACCGTCGCTTCATCAAGCTTGTCTTCCCACTATCAGCATTCGAGCCTGTTTTTCACGCCTGAAGTTTCTTTACCTACTTTCGAGTGGAGCCCTGAAATTAGGCGTAGTTCAATGCCTATCCCACTCATTAACAAGAAACATGCGCACAAGACATTCTAAAAATTTAACGGAATTTAGATTCGATTGCGACACATTTAGGTATTTTTATTTCTGGCAAGCAGTCAGAGAATGGAACTCACTAAGAAATGATACATTCAGGAGCCCGTCACTAAATGAATTTCTACTGAATCTAAGTACATCTCTTCTTGATCGTTGTCCTGTATTATTTCTTATTGCACTATAATTAATGTAATTTCTATTGTTTGAATATTTTCCAGAAACATTTCCTTTATTTCTCGATTTGCCTCGTGCAATTGTGGCATTGTACCCTTTTATTTCGAACATCAATGCTCCTTTCAATATACTATTGGCTTGGCACTCAAAACAGTCTTGTTTTGTGGTGGCAATGACTTTTCTTTATTTTTCTAAATTCCTGCGCCTGCATTTGTATATTCCTGTACTTTTTGCTTGTCAATTTCGCCCTTTCCTGTAACAACCTTTGGCGAGGCTAACAGTATGATCTAAATAAAATAAAAATTCACCATGAGCGAATGAATGCTTCTCACAATCGTCTGCTTTTTTTTTCTGTACAGATCGGTGTTACGCAGTTGTGCGTAGCCGACATATAAACTTCACTACAAGAAAACGAGGAAAACAGGCATTACGCGAAAGAGAAGAACCAGGGTAGGATGTCTATTTTTATTGCAACAGTGTGATTGCTGGCACAAAGTATTATTTACGAATAATACTTTCTCGGAGGTAGCCCATGAAGGCAGCCCTCGAAGGAAGCCCAGTAACATCCAGTAACAGTATTTATTTGTTTTTGCAAAAGCGGTCCTCTTTTGCAGCCGGTCACCTCTGGCAACAGGTCACCTTAAGTTCATACGTGCCGCACTGCGCAACTGTCACCGTAGCTGTATAGCAAGCCCTCAACGTTTCGCTGATCGCTGGAAACACTTAGTTGTTGCCCGCGGACCTAAAAGATACACGAATTCTTAGCTGCATTGTGATGCACAGCACTGCTGACAATGTCATGCAAAAAAAAAGCAAAGTGCTGTTGTAACTCAGAAAGCCCTTTTTTTTTCAAATTGCTGTTAGTCTTGAGTGAAACATCCTGCAGGAATTCTGAAAAGCGCCATCGAATTGCCTCTGCCACTACTGACCTATGATACGCTAACCAGATGCTTTGCAGAGCTTTTTCAGGATATACTTTTTCAAGAGCTTTTTCAGGTCACGATATACTTTTGGCTTGGGACTCACTGTGCTTTCTGCGTATATTAGCGCGCCTTGGCGTAAAGTTCTTGCCCAGAGTCTCTGTAAACTTAGCGGTGCAGCGAATTCGATGAGGTAGCAAGCAAAACTTGCACTTGAGGCGGTTGTGGAGATGCCATTGTGCGTGCGTCTTGCAAATGGCACAGGATTCTTGAAAGAACTGCTTTCTGAGACTGCATGCCGGAAATCACATCGGTAAGAATGTTGTGCGCGTGTTCAAACGGGACTTACTGGAACAATGCAATATTAATCTCTCTCACGTGGCTCACACAGCTGGGCCTAAGAGACTCGTACTCGTTATAGAAGGCTATCGCCAGCCGAGTGGCAGCAGTGAACAACGCTGGCTGGAGCTTTCGCTGGGCTATGATTGTGCCTCTGACATTTATATTGCTCACAAACTACCCTTGCGATGTATATATATTGTAATGACGCAGACTTCAAGGTGGTCGATCACGAAGGCATGAAAATAGGTCCACGCCAATACTCGGAGTGCCTCCTTCCAGTGCAATTTGCGGCAACGTTCTTGAGTTGTATCTGAGTACAGTAGCTATTGGTAAACTTGGACCGCAACACTTTCTACGAAAACTCAGAAATAATTGCTCTGAAATTGTGAAAATATTTTTAGTAAACCATAGCCTTGCAACGAAAGCAAATTACAAAATTGTTTTGAAATCCACATGCCAGGTCATTTGAAATGGAAGAAGCTCACACTTTCGGTTACATTTTACGTGCCTGCCAGCCAGTGGCCTAGGACCTTTTGTTCTGAATAAACTCACTCATATATGTGGCATTATTTCATGCACCAGAATATCGCAAAATTCTCGTAACCTAAGAAGAAATTCATTAAGTTCTCTGACATTGCGGCGTCATCCACTTTAAGCCCCCCATCCGATCATAGTTTACACAATTATGAATTTAGTTTTCTTAAAGAATCTGAAATGCTTTAAGGCAAGCATTTTCAGAAATATTAAAACTTGGCATTACGTATGTATCTGTTCACAGGATAAATTTGAGCATAAAGTGTAATTTTGCTTCTGACAAACGCCTGCTTTTCTTCGTCTGAATGGGTGCCTCATAATTTCTTATGGTGTTTTGTAAACAGCCAAACATGAAAAACAAACAAAAAAACGCCAAGCAGGAAAACCATGCAGGCATCTATTTTTGCAGAAACATGTAACAGTGCACGAGGATATATCTCGCGTCTTCAACATCACTGTCGCGCTTTCTTGTTTCTTCTGTGAGTCAGCCTCACTAAAGAGTACACCGTCGCGTCCGGTTCATTGTAGAATTTGCCGAGCAGTTCAATACGGTGCTGAAGGCTGGCATACTAGACATTAGCACATTGACTCAAGAGCAAAAATGAACAATACACTTCTTTCAGAACATTTCAGGCGTAATTGCATTGCGTGCTATCCACTGATGCCGTTTATGTTTTCAGATTCTTTCTTAATAAACATTAATTCATTGGTCTCTCATCTGTCTGATCTCAGGCTGACTCACTTTACTTACGTGTTTGCATTGAATGCCCAAACTTTTTGCACACATTAATATACCTTACGCAATCCGAGTAATTTAGAAAATGCTATAGACCATCACAATTAGGAGCCTATCACTCATTGAACATCCACCTTGAGTCCTCGCAATCACTTTTTCAGATAGCTTTTTTTTTTTTGTGCTCTAAAGAAGTTTGGAAATCCCGCTCTGGGCCTACTCGTGCTTTGCCTATGAAGGGTTTTTTTAGATTCTGCGATTTGTACCTGCCATCTTTTGATTGTGCGTTTATTTGTCGTTTCGTATTAGTTGAACCTCGTTATAACGAACTAATGGATATAATGAAGGAATGACGATTTCCCTCTCAAGCTCAGTCAACGCAGGCTATAACGAAGCTACTGCTATAGCAAAGTAATCACCGGACCCCTTCAAATTCGTTGCAATAAGATTCGACTGAATCTCAGATTCCGCGAATTGTTTTGATTTGTTTCCACATTTTTTATCTCCTTCCCCCATAGCTTAATTCGAGGCTGTATGTGAAAAGAAACAAACAAGCCAACAAAAATCTGTGCAGCTATGCCATCGAACGGTGCCCTCACATTGCTACCATTTTGACTATCCACCAGAGCTGGTTCAGCCCTTCATAAAAGATTAAGCGATAGAAAGGATGGTCTGGAAGCAAGGAGAGAATGGGGGCATTTAGAATAGGAGCATAGAAAGCATTATTGAGCATCTTCGTCAAGACCGAAAACGGTTTGAACAGCGTCTCAAGCATAGAAAATTATTTGGGCGTGTAAGCGGAATGGCGCTAAAGCCTTCACACGGATCGTGATTTCAGAAGATGCTGCGTTTACAGGAAAAATAACCGCAGGGAAAAAAGATATCTTTTTTTGGTCCCTCTTGTTGTGGTGCAGGCGTTTGTTGGCTTCTTTCAAATCTCGAGCCCTGGTTGTTATTCGGGATGGCGGACGGGAACACCGTGTGCATTTCCATTGTATTCAGCGGCAGAGATGACGAAAGCGGCCTGGACGGGGGTGATGCCCACTGGCGAGCGGAACTGTTTCTGCAAGGCCGGCTTCGTCGAGTGTCTGATGCCGAGCCTGATGCTTCAGAAGATAACCAGCCTGGCGGCGATTTGTGGCAGCGCATTGTCGACTCCAAAATGGGGAGTCATGACATCGGTTGGAATGATTTTATTTCTGTCGCTGACGACGCCGGCACCGCGAAACCGTGCACGGACGAGGACATTGTTTCTGAAGTGCGGGACGAGAGTGACGCGGAGGAATCGGATGAGGATGAAACTTCGGAGGCAACACCCATAAGCGCCCCCGTAGCAATGGGCTATATGGAGGGCCTCAGATAACTTGTCTATGCCAAGGGCCTCGGCGAAGAGCACCCTTCTCCTTTAAATAAACTGGAAACCTCCCTCATCGCATCTGCGCTGCAAAAACAGACGTCCTTCACGGACTTTTTTGCAAATAAAAAATTTTGTTTTTTGACAAGAAACTCTCCTTAAAGCTGTGCCACTTACTACAAACTTCAGGATATAACGAACGGATGCCGCGTGATGCTCATTTTCGTTATAAGCGGGCTTGACTGTAGAATAAACTTCAGCTAGTCGTCAGCGCCTACCTTTGTCTTTTTTTTTACGCTTAGCTTCTGCGCCTGCCTGAATTTACACTGCTAATTTTAATGACTGGCCCCCCTTTTGTTGGTTTGCTAACCTTGCGTGCACTCTCCTTCTCGGCTGCCAATTCGTGCTTGTGGTGCTCCCTCTCGGCCGGGAGCTCCCATTTGTGCTGTTCTTTCTCGATCATGAGCTCCCGCTCGTGGTGCTCCCGTAGTGAAGCCAGCTGGGAGGCATGGAGGGAGTGGATATGCTCCAGCTCCCGTGACCGTTCCGTCACCATCTCTTGGTACTGGTGCAGGCGTGCGTAGAAGTCCGTCTCAATCTCCTCAGTGCCGCTTCGAGCCTTCTGTTTTCGTCCTTGAATGGGGGAGGATCGCAAGGGTAAAATACCAGCCAGCGTCCACAGCTCAAACGAAAAACTTTAAAAGAGATGCAGGTTTTGTTACAGTTTGTTCAGTGGAAAATAATATATTTATTCCCAGAAAATGTGGAGTTAAAAAATTGGTAGGGATTTAACTTAGTTAAATTGAGTAGACGTGTGAAAACATGAGTTCATTCTTCGCCTCTTTGTTCCGGCATCTGCCTGTGCGTGAAACCACGCTTCTCGCTCTTCATCGTCACACCATCTCTCCACTCGGCGGCAGCTGGCGCTACGCCCTCGTCCCATTGGCTACAGCTGGCGCAACGCTCCTCTCAACTTACCTGAGCTTCCTCCCTTTGTCTGCAGCTTGCACAACGCTCCTCTAATCTAACCCAATTACCCAAGTTATTATGAGGCTTCACACAAGATTCTTCATTGGGTTTCACCCTGTTAAGTAGTGCTTTTGCACAAAAATGCAATATTTTTTCCATAATTCGATTCAAGCTCCGGACATTGATGATGACTTTGGCGGCATTGGAGTGGTTGTCAATGGAATGTGCTTGGTGCAGTGGTTTAGCCCCAGATGTCCAGAAAGAAAAATTCCACCACAGTACGCTGGTTTCGAAGGGCGCAAACTGTGTAATAATGCGATGAGTTCTGTTTCACTTTCTTTCAAGTGGTATTTTGTTTACTGCCATACGCATGCAACACAGTCATTTTCTGTTCATCACGTGGGGTCCACTATTTTGCGCAGGCTCACTAGACGTGCTTAGATCGTTTCAGAACAGTTGTCAAGCCTGACCACTCCTGCAATGTCTGGAACTGCCTTGGGCAATGTAACTGTACTATTTAGCATGTTCCAAGTTGTGTTTAAATACAGTGCAGTAAACAGTGTCATGGCCATTCTCATTCCGATAACAGCCAGGCATGCAAATTATTGTCATTACAATCTCTGCCATCGCGTGTTGTTTCTTTTAAGGCACCTATTTGCCCAATAAAGAAGAGTTTGCCCAGGAGGCAAGAGGCAAACTAGAGACAAATGAGTAAGAATATGTTAACTAGGAATGGGTGCGATGCAGGAGCCCATGCACGCAACTATGGCTTTGCGGACAAATCCAAAACGTGCATGGCTTCCAAGCCCATACCTTGAGCAGGCGCATGGCTGTCGTCAGATGTTTGCGGATGACCGCGTCTGGTGCAGGAGACAGCTTGAGTGAGAGGTGGACGAGGTGCTTGAATGGGTTGGCCTCAACAATGTCCAAGATGGCCGGGTCCGAGCCGGTCCGACCGTGCACCACCAGCGATAGCACGAACCGGGGACGCTCCTGGCAGAAAGAAAAGTATGTGGACAAGCAGTTTGATGTGAGTGGTGCTCCTTAGATATTTATTTATTCTACCTACCCTCAAGTGCTAAGGATTTGTAGAAAGAAAAAAAGAAAACAAAAAGCAGGAAAAAGCGCCAAAACTGCTCTGTAAAATGCATAGTGGCTTCAGCCAGAGAGAAAAATGAAAAATAAAAGGGCGGGGAAGGGGGATCAGAAACTAGATTCAAAAACAAAAGCAAAATATACGAAGGAAATAGTACACAAAATATAAGCAAGTGAAATGCAAAATAAAACATACTAAATGTATGTATGCAATGCAAGAAAAGAAAAAAGAAACTGCGGGCAATGGGGCAGGAAATGATACATTTTTATAACTTTATTGTAAAAGAGAACACCCTCATTCATCAAGAACGCCTTTGAAAGAAAGCACTAACACTGCCAAGCTGTATGCCAGCAGAAGCCAGCAATGCAATTCATTTTCTTATTTAAGGACATTACTAGCTCTGGCAGGACTGGGATCTTTACAAAAGCGAGAAAATACAAGCTCATAAAACCGGACTAAACGAAAGATTACCAACATTGCTGACACAGTGTTAGAAATGCATTTCAATGCGTAAATAATATTACAACCACAGCTAAGCAGCGAAAAAAGAAGGCTGTGCTCAACGTACATCCCAATAGGCTGCCCGTTAAGACTGATTCCAAGGAACAAAAACTAGCGACGTGCATCAGAAGATTTGATGTCCATGGTGCGACATGACACACTTTTATTTTTTTCTCAGGCTTATTCCAGCTGTGTTTTCCACTTCCTTCTAAAATATCCCCGAGGCAAAGAACATACGTAAAGTGAATTAATGAACCAGTAAATTAAGCAAACAAACAAGAAGATGTGATGACTTAACCCACAGGAGCAGTATTTGTGATGTATACGGCTTTGGAGACACTATGTAGTAGTCTTTATACGAACTAGTAAAAAAAAAGCATAAAAGAAAAGCCAAATGAAAGAACCATGGAACGCAAACCTTTTGATCATCTTTGGAACACAGCTCAAGGAGGTCAACAAACTTCTGTGGAAATGACAGGAAGTCCACGAGAAGGCCCTGCTGTGCCTTGAGGCTACGAGACGAGGTGTGAATGTAGCGGCGTAAATGAAAGCCAGAAAAACAAATATTCTGGCAAGGTTTCCTAAGTGCTTCTATTTAAGGGGTTCTAAAACATTTTTCAACAACTTTTATTATGCACAGTTCTCTCCTCCAAAAGGCAAACGTTTCTTTTGCAAATTATTTTGGAAAAGAAAAATTACTGAGATTTTAAATTTAAATTTAGACTTTGCAGTCTCTTGCACAGCTTTCGGCTGGCTTTGGTAGTCACAAGCGAGTAGTCATTTTGAAAATAATACGTTTGGCACAAAAGTTGAAATTGTGCATAAAAATGTTTCCTTGCTGCCACCGTGCATGCAATGTCGTTCACATACTTCTATGTGAGCTGCCTCTAGATACAGGAAGCGTCATCACAAGAACACTGTCCAAGAAAATGCAGGGTGCTTTCACTGCCATGTGGGTGAGTCATTTTAGGTGGAACAGGAAATTCAGAACATGGTGTCGCATGTGTAAAGCGGTAAAACTGTGCTGGCCCTCAAGTGTTTTCACACGTGATGACACCAGCTCTTCATTTTTTATCCTCACTCTCTTTTGAACTACATTCCACTTCGAAAATTGCTGCGAAAATTGTGAAAGGCACTGGTTTGGAACAGGAGTTTGAGTGTCAAGAAACCTCACAGCATCTGCACCTGCTTTTGCTGCACATGTAATGACTACACGCTGCCATGTTCAAAAGCCAATGGAAGCTACTCTTTTGCCACCTGCACCAGTTTTATCAGTTGAAACCTTTTCCTTCCATTTTCATGGTGCGCCAACCATCATCTGATGTCGCATGATGTGAACATGTTCGCGTTGCTCGCATCTCTTCAGTGAAGAGGACAGGGATGCCACCACTCTCTGATAAACGCTGTTGCTTTATCACGAAGGAAAACCAGGCACTTTAAAGAAAAGGTTCCAGGCTTTTCAGACCACTTCAAACACTGAATTAGACCACAGAGAGTGACGCTGGAATGTAGAGATAATTTTCTAAGTCACTTTACTGAATTGAATTGTCTTAGTAAGTGGGGGTAGTTCTCACTTAACATTTACCCGAGGTGTTGCCACTCTGCAGCAATTGCTGGCAGCAATAACAAGGCAACTTCTTTCAGCAGCTGGCATAACAATTGCACACATGAGACAACTGTTGCTCCACCGAACTAATCAGGAACAGACCAAGATGCCAGGTATGAAGTGGAACTTCTGCACCTAACGCTTTAAACCAGTGGGGCCTGCTTATGGCAAGCAAAGGGTTTGCTGCCGTTTCGAGGCCTCTGATGCCTTCCATCTCCTCTAAGCGCAGCAAGCAAGTTTGGAGATTCACAAGCAGCACGTGCACTGATCAAGCCCAGCCCAGCATGAAGTATCAAGTTGCACGTGTCTACCCTCTTTGTAGAGACACTGTAACATTGTTTGTAACACTGTAAGTTCTAGATAATATTTTTTCTGTACTGGAATGTAATACTGTTTTCATTTTCTGTACTTGAGCCATGACAAGCATTAGTCATGTACATATAGTTGATAAAATAGATTACGTGCACCTGTAATAAGTTGTACATTAAAAGAAACCATATTTGACAAAAAATACCTAACTATGTATCTATAGTATATATCTAAAAGCAAATAGCTTGACAGACCCTCTAACGAGGGTCAAGGGTCTACCAAGCTCTAAGTAGGTTCTCCCTCTCGACTCTTTTTCCTTCTTATTGGAAGAATAAAGCTTTTTCCCCCTCCACTTAATTGGCAATACAGCTACACATCTGCTCTTCTAGGGTGCAAGAAATATAGCCAATGGTATCAGTTTCAGTGACTTTTCAGTTTCAGACACTCTGATGCCACAGAAGCAAGGATGGAAAGGAAAGGAGGGGCTGGCAAGAGAAAGCTCAAGAGAATTCATAAACTTGGGATAAATGGTACATTGCTTGTGTTTAGCACAACAGCATGAACCAAAAAATAAGACTAAAAAGAGAAGTGAAGAAAGCCTTTAACAAACAATGGCACAAAAAAGTAAATAAAAAAGTACACAAAGACTTGCCTCTGGAAGTCTTCTTCAGTGAGAGTGAGAGTGTAGACAAAAAATGGGTCTGCATCATCTGTAAGCTGGATCTGGAGCTCCTGAAACGTGCAAAGGCCATGGATTAAAATAAAAAAGAGAATGAAAATGACCTATGGTTTAAAAGAACTTGCAGATGGGCTAGATTGTTTTCAGATTCAGATGGCATTATTAGTGCTTACAAAACACGTACACGAAAGAAAAGGAAGGACACAGGAAGCGCCAGTCCCGCGTCCTTCTTTTTTGTTCGTGTACGTGTTTTGTTAGCACTAATAATGCCGTCTGGATAATAACAAGTAAAGCCTCAAACTTCCTTTGGCTGACACATTCTGCAGCAGAGATTACAGGAAAGTAAAAAATTCACTTGAGGTTACCCACTGCAAAATCCCTTATCGCCTCTGCACTAGTTTTGGACATCATAATGTCATTTTGGGATTATATGCAGTCAAGTTACACAATGCAGAGGTCTGTCATACGGTGATACCCACATCATAAACGTTTCCCAGGGTATACATTGAGTTGCATCATTTAACCATTGCACACTGTAAATAAAGTCATTAAAGGGACAAGATTAAGGTTTGGGCTTTGTCCAGTGAGAATGTGCCATCCGTAGTAATATGAGCTGCTTTGACGTCAACGTGCCAAGTAGTATCTCTTCAAGAATGTATTGCTGTCCTTTCATTGAACCACAAAGGGGCAAAAATATGAGCCTTTGCCAGTTATGTCCCTTCTCACGAGGTGTGTCAACAGAAGAATGCATAAAACATTTACATTTGCAGAAACATAGAAAACTCCAGCGGCATATATGAGCAAACGAGCTGGAAACCTCCTGTGATGCAACCTGCTCAAATTGCTCTCAACAAATATTAAAACACGCACATATCGCCTCTACATTTTTAGTAAGAGCCATTTTATGCCCTACCTTTCTTTGCCCTTTCTATAAGAATCCAACAAGGACAAATAAGGAGCAACACTCACCTTTCGACCAACAGTCGATGATTTGCTCTTGCGTATAGTGAGGCACACGGACGAAACACTGAAAGAAAGAAAGAAAAACATAACGTGAGTATCTGTTCGATTGCAACACCTGTCCCCGGTCATGCCCGTTGATGGTTTTTCTCCTGTTCACTCCTCGCATGATCGATTCGCTGTTACTAGGAGCAAATGCACATCCAACCAATGTTATTCCCTAAACCTAACCCACTGACAAATAGGAAGGTGTGAAAACTGCACCGACACGCCCTTAAGGTGAAACCAACCGTTGGCGTGAAGTGAACATGCTTTAATGCCAGCTTTCAATGCTCTTTGAGCCCCCCAAGCCGATTTTCTTCAATACGTGGCAAAAAAAATATATATATAGATATATTTTATCAGCTATGCTCTCACTTCTGAAATGATTCGGGGTACCGAAAATTTCAAAAAGCCTCCTTTATGGAGAGGCGAAACCACAGCCCGGAGCTGCCCCGATCTCCCGGAACTCACCGCCGTGCCGTTGCGCAAAAATCATCCTTGAGTTGGACACTGAGTGTTCGGCAGTACAGGCTCTCATCCTGGCCCGATTCGCTGGTGCTTACGCCATCTGCCCTCCTGTACTGCGAGTCGAGGATCATCTCGGTCTGGAGACGAACAAGAAACCATAAGAGAGCGCCAGAAGGCGACGCAAACACACATCTGAAACACGCCACCGAACAGCGCAGAGTGGATAAAAAAGGTAACACCATTTGTCGAAACACATCGAAATCATCTTTTGTACTTCCTTGCAGCGATAGGGGGCGTTATAATGTTTGTTTGGGGCTTTAAGAGGGCTGGGAAGAGTAGGAAGCGCACGAACCTTGTCAACAACTCCATCGAGAACATTGAAAAACGACACGCTTTAATCTCATTGGTTGATAAGTTGGATTGGCTATTATACTCTACTTGACTGCGTTTCGGCCGCTCTGACGGCTTTCATCGAGAAAGCGTCGTGATATATAAAGAAAGCTAAAATTTTCACAAAAATAAATTCCTCTTTATACTTAACAACACAATTATAGGCCTTATATATTAATTGTAAAAATGTTTTATTTAAAAAAAAAAAACATCTTGGCAACGCATCTTGGTGACCGCAGTGGCGCTGTGGCGCCACCTCCGCCCAGGGATTAGGCGCCAAGTTCGGTTGTCAGAAGATGCCTCAAGTTTGTGTTTGCTGTCCTGCGAAGTAAAGTCGAAAGATGCCTATTGCGTAGCACAGGCAGTTCTGGCTGTTTGCCGGCATAGAAATTAAAAATACAAAAGAAATGCGATGCGAAGCCGGAATCCGCGGCTCTCAACCATGCTCTAAATCGTGCATCGCCGTGAAGGCTTGGTCTGATTTTACTTCTATTTCCAGCGCTAGGCACACACGGAGGCTGCACTAATTCCCAGATACCCCTACTGAGAGAGCAGCATAGCACTTGTACGCCATGAGCGCTACCTCTAGGGTCACTTTCTTGGCGAATATATATATACTTGTACGTCATGAGCGCTACCTCTAGGGTCACTTTCTTGGTGAATATATATATATATATACGTCATGAGCGCTACCTCTAGGGTCACTTTCTTGGTGAATATATATATATATAAGTATATATATATATATATATATATATATATATATATATATATATATATATATATATATATATATATATATATATATATATATATATATATATATATATATATAAGAAAGTGACCCTAGAGGTAGCGCTCATGACGTACAAGTGCTATGCTGCTCTCTCAGTAGGGGTATCTGGGAATTAGGGCAGCCTCCGTGTGTGCCTAGCGCTGGAAATATATATATATATATATATATATATATATATATATATATATATATATATATATATATACATGCTTGTTCTACAGGGCAAACAAAACGCCCTTGCACCATTGGCCAGCACAGGTATGCTTTTTTACATGCTGGGCGAAGTTGTACTAGTGATATGCTTTTCCAAGATCAATTGTTGCACCTTGCCTCTTGACGAGGAACTGTCTTTCTGTCTTCGGATTGTGATCAAGGTCCATGGAGCTTGTGCACTTACTGGAAGATGAGCAATGCCTTATTTGTTCAGTTCTTGAATCGATTATATTGTACACAGAACGCATTTATGTTCTCTGAACCAGCAGCCAATACGTTTGATAATATTTGTTCCAGTGGCACGACTTCAGCAGCGTGACTTTCAAGATAACGCCTGATCTAGTTTGCAGAAATAACAAGTACGTTACCGGTACACCATTGACAGAAGGGTACCAAGTCAATATTATGGAAGGGTCGGAAGAAAAGTCAACTTGAAGTGACCAAAGCGATGACAATTGCAGTCTCGAAAGTCTATGCTGCTTCTCGGAAATCAGCCCCAGCAAAACTTTCCACCTCTGCAGTCGTGTTTAGCTGTAGGTAGCCAGTCGTCGCCGCAGATGATTTGGCGCGGGGTACAACACGAACTCACTGCACGAAAACACAGCGCGTTCCACGCGACAGCTGGGCGCACGAAAACACAGGCCACGGACGTGTCAACACCACACACTCCTGGGCATCGGTTGTCGCCGCCGCCGAGCCGACGAGAGTATGTTGCACATCCCGCCGCACATACACTGCACACCACGATTACCCAGGCCGATGTGAGCGGTCCACACAGGGCACTGCAGCACAGGACTTCTCCTCACATCTGGTGGCCGAATGGCAACCAACATAGCCGGGTAGCCGCCTTTGGGGCTCCCCATCGTGGACCCGCACATATGTCTCCTGCAGCGCGATAACCTCCGGCGTGCTTTCGGTGATGCGCACGCGAAGATCGGAGTACCGCGCTGCAAGAGATCGAACGTTCCACTGCAGGATTGTGGGGGTCCGTGGTGGATCCCCTGCCTCATTTCGAGCCCCGAATCATGGAAACCACGGGAATGGTGCGACTTGAGAACATAGCCAGATTTGCCCCTGCGCCTGGGATACGAAGGTTCTTCTCATAAATCCTCACGAGGTGCAGAGATTTTGTGTTTAGAACGACTCGAAACTATTCCTTGCTCCGTCATACATGTTCTTGCTGTGGAGAGAAAGCTTTCCAAATGCGACGCAACCCGGGGTTAAGCACGGATCATATGCGCACTTCTCAAAGCCGACAGCTGGTTCCAGCTCGCAGAAATATCACTTTGCAGCAAGCATCTGTGAGGACATGCGAGGATGCACTCCAACTGTCAAACCGCAATATCCCGTCGAACACCGCGCAGCCATTCAAAGGTCTCCTCCGATGCGCAATCGACAATCTGGAACGATCTGTCACGAATTTATATCAAATTCGACGAAAAATTTCATTTTTGCTGCTCGAAGCACTGTCGGACCCAGCGCGTTACTCGTACCAAGCATAGGCGGCACACGGATGACTGACCCCAACGTGCTAGTCCAATGTGGATGATATACCGATAGACGACAATAATGAACGTTCAGATTCTCATACGGAAGGCGAGAGAATATGACCCTGGAACTTGCGTATAAAATGGTTTTTTGGTTACCAAGGAGACGAAATGGATCACAACTACCGCTGGATAGATGGATGGAATGTAGGTCGACCCATATGAAACGGGGTGATGGCAGTTTCCACCGTACTCAGCTTTTTTTCCCTTTATATTCGTTTAACGCTAATGTAAGTTGTTATTAAAGCTCGCCATTTTTATTTACGTTTTTCTACACCTCTAACCTTAAGTCACCTCTCTGCTTTTGAGCCACAAACCTCCCCATTACTTTTGGCTAATTTCCACCGCAGATTCATTTACATGACCATTGTTGTCTCTAAAGCCCTTCAGGAAGAGTGACTGCGCTTGCATCGACAGCGGGATGGATCCCATATCACAAATGAGTATGAGACGTTCTATTGTTACTACAGATTTACCACACACAGCACATGTGTCACCTTCTTCGTTAAATTTATTTTTGTAGCTGTGCGTTGTGTTAGACACCCTGACCTAGCTTTAAAGGGTAGGGCACTGCCTCTTGAGTCATCATAAAACTCTTTTTTCCTGACCTGCCTGCCGCAGTATAGATATGTTTCTAGACTATGGTTATTTTAAAATTATATATATATCCGATTTTCCATTCAGACATGCACAGCCATGGCACCGTTCCGCCGTGGCACCGTTCCGCACAAGATCGCACTATCAGCATCGAAGGTGAAACGAAGAAAATAGCATCACTGACATCGCTCAACAATAATGCAGGCGGGCGGTGTGGGAACGAAATTTCCCAATGTTTAAGTTTGAAGTTTATTTTCATTTCAAAAAGAAATGAGGGACCCGAGGCAAAAACTGAAGGTTAATTCACTTGACGACGCTCGGGCCGCATTACATGGCAAAACAGAGAGGTGTCGGTAGTAACATTTGGTGCACTTACAATTTAGGCAGTACATCCCAGTACATTTAGAGACATTTTAGCTCTTACTACGCGAAGTTCAGTCTTTTTGTTGTTAAAGGTAGAGGCACAATATGAATGAGAAGCATTATCAGCGAATAATAGCAATTGTACACAGCAACAAACCCGCAAAAAATCCAAAAAATACAGGAGAAACACACCTCACGAAAACCAGAAAAATTACATTTGCGAGAGAAAGAATGAATGTATTGTTTTCTTATTTACATTTTCAATATTAACTTTATTTTCGCGAGAATTGTTTAAAAGAGTGGGAAGAGTATGTGCAAGCATTTGCTGGCCAAACGTAGTTCTTATTTATTTATTTATTTATTTATTTATTTATTTATTTATTTATTTATTTATTTATTTATTTATTTATTCACGTTGCCTCACAGGCTCCAAGCATGGAGTATTGTGTGAGGGGGGGGGATTACATAAATAGGGGTAATAACAGGAGCATGAATGACACGATTATATAATGCTGATTGACTGTTAGTACTCATTAAACAGTAAGAACATAATTATACAATAGTTATTGACGCGTCATTAATGAAAAAAAATGGCTGTTATTTCGGTCCTAAAAGAAGCTGGATCACGAATATTGACGATGTGTTCCGGAAGACCATTCCAGTGAACAATAATAGCCTGCGGCAAAGCGGATGAATTGAATGCAACGGTTTTACCTGAAAGGCGTTTGAAGCTGAGATGGTTGTTTAAACGGCGCGAGGTGCGGTGAGGTTGGGCAAGAAGGTACCGCCCAGTTATGAGCAGAACGCGAAGGATATGTTCCTATAATTAAGTGTTAGATTGGCGATCGAAAGCACTGCTGCCAAAAGCTGCCACAAGGCCTTCGCTTCGATGTGCTAGAGCATAAAAAAAGCACTGTTCTCATGCCTGACGAGAAAAAAAAAAGGGCCAGGAGTGGGTTTTGAAACCTCTCAAGTGTAGACCATGGTTAGACGGCGGTACGAATCACTGACCCGTCAACCACGGGTTTTGTCCACAGCCCTTTTTCCAAGATTTCGCCAATAGACTGAGTCTGAGGCAACCCGAGCACCAGGTACGGAGAAACCTTGTACCCATTAGAAAACCGGTGGGTTCCCGGCGGCACTGGGGATCGAACCCAGCACCTCCCGAATGCGAGGCGGATGCTCTACCACAAGGCAACCGATTGGGTAGGCGACACCCTTGAAGAGTATCCACATAGTCGACATAAAACAATAAAAAAAAAAGATTCGGCACTGAGAGCGAGCAGAATCCGCCACCGCGGCAGAGATTCCGCGGAAAAACCAAGTTGAAAGCCTGATGGGTTCAGGCCAAACTTCTGGCGCCGCTTCTAGGAAGTTGCATTCCCGCGACGACAAACATGGCGGCACCCTTCGATGCAGGGCGCCTCTCTTCGGACACGGTTCGACATTGTTACTGTCCATTTCAGCGCGTTATTTGGTAAGAATTGGGGCACCGCTCTGTCGCTCAGTCTCGTCTTGCCTATAAAAAACGTACGAGTGATAAATTTGCTATATTTCTTTTTTTCTTACAGTGATGATTCTGCCCCATCCAGGTTTAAGAGAAGCGTCGGTTTTTGTTCACAACAGTGGTTCCCCTCTTAACGATTAGATGGCGCCACAAGGCCGAACATCTCGATGCTTCTTCAGCATATCGGAGCTGTGCTAGCGGACACGTAAAGACTTTACAACGCGCAGTTCTTCTGTTTGAGACCAGATGGCGCCACCGGCTTGATTGGACCAAGGCGCCATTAAGGGCACAGGGTAAGCCCTATACTTCCCATGCATTTTAGGCCATGTTGAGGTACATGTTTCTCACTAACTAATAACAGTAGCCTAATAATACATATATCATTGTTTGCCAAATTTTGTGCTCTTTTTACTGAACTAGAATATTTGAAATGTGTTGAAAATTCGATTTTTAATAAAATTTTTTCCGGTAGTACACAAATCTGGCCTTTCTTTGCGCATTTCAAAATTCATAACAGAATAACTGCTCAGTGAAATTGCTTAATTCTAGTTCAGTAGTTGGCAACACTTATGTAGGTGATTGCAAAAAAAAATCAGCCACCTGTCTTGAAAGGTATTGGAAATAATGGTACCTTTGTAAGAAAAAACACTGTTTTGAGATAATAGAGCGTAAAGAGAAAAAAGATGTGAAAAACCATTTTTTATTCGCAGAAACGCCTCCATAGTAATTGTTTTAATAGCCCCCTGCTTCATAGTCACTGTCGCCGTCATTTTTTCGCTTTTCGGCTTGTCGTTTTGACTGTTGGGCCTCTTTTGTAAGCTGTCGTGTTGCTCGGTCCGCAAAGTACATGCGCTTATGGTCAGCTTCCCTCAGCCACTTGATGGTGTTGCTCCCTGGGTTCAATCCACACGCCTTCAAAACGTTGGCCCGTGCGATGCTACCGTCATTAAATGAAAGAACAGCATCCAGTGTTGCCATCCGTAGGGTCCGAAGCCTAACAAACACATTCTTTGGCGCGCGTTCCCAAACAACATGGTTGAACGACTCATTTGCATTTTGAGTTCGCCCATGCAGGCACTTCTCTAGGAGCTCAGCCTTCGATAGCTCCCTATAAATGGGTTTGATAGCCTCCAAGACAGATGCAGGCAAACTCTCCTTGTGGAAAAATGGCTTGCCCTCTGACTGACTTCTGTTGAAGGCACACCACGTATCAGGTCCCTTTGGGCAAAGTCCATGGCATGGGTCATCGTCTGTGGCCGATAAGTGGAAGAAGGTTGCCCAAACGGCCTTTCGCATTTCATCCAGGTTTCCTACATTTCTTCTGATGGCCAAACCATAGTGCGTCTGGAGCTTGTCTATTACTGCATCAGTCAGTCGGCCTCGGCCCGAGAGGCTCTTTCCATCAGAGAGTTTTCCTGCTTTGTTTCCTTTTTTTAGCCTTCGTAACCTTGTGCCCATCCTTTTTTGCACGTGCCCTATGCACTCAACCTTGGATATTTCAACAGAATCACCATATGGCATTTGTGCCTTCACAGCCATAAAAGCCTTGCTGTCACCATCCCCAAGGTATTTGACGTATCGAACGCCGTGAAGCTCCTCACTCCTGCCGAAAATTTTCAGTGCTCCTGCGACTTCCATTCCACCGCTGGTGCCTTGGTAGTTGCTTTGGCACACCTCTCTATGAAGGGGGTCACTGTTTGTACCCTTGATGCTGCACTTTGGACAACGTTTAGACAAAACCTCCACATCCAGCACTTTCCGAGAGTCTACACTGGTCGCAGAGACTATGCCGTTATTGGAAGTATGGCCTCGCTTCTGCCAGCTTCCATCAAGAGCAACTGCGATGTCTTCATCCCCCTCATTCAGCTGCACAGCTTCGTCAGCTGCCCTTTTCATCGACTCCTGAGCAGCAGCTTCGATGTGACCTAGAAGCTCTTGATTGTATTTCGCAAACTTTTTCGGCGGCTTAGGAAGGTTTAGCATAGCACAGAGTATATTTCCTGCAGCCATTCCCTTACCAATGGACCTCAAGGCATACACTAACCTGAGGTTGGCTTCATAGAGGCCAGAAGTAGTTTTCTTCGACGTCTCAAATTGTTGTGCGGCACTACACACTTCACAGTTCAAACTGTAAACGCTTGCAACACCTACCCGTTTTGTCACAATTTCGATGAGCTCAACACTTCCACCGCACTCTCTGCACACACAAATCTGTGTAATTGCGGCACAAATGCCGTCCATGTCCATTAAGACATATTGGCTGCTGCTCTGTAGCACATCCTCTTCCTGGAAGCACAGAGAAACTCTTGAAAGCTTCGATGTCGAGGAGCTGGCGCGTTCGGCATTCGGGATCTCATTCGGTCGTGGACATCCTTTTGCTTTTTCACGATGAGCGTAGCGGTTGCCGTGACATTCACGCCTGACGAAGGCCTTCTTTGCCCTGGGCATCTCAACTTATCAGCAGCAACCAACACCGGCACAATTTACAATACTGATTGAAAGGGATAGCACTCGGACGCAGCTGCATGAAGGTTGCAGAAACGTGGAAAAAACGTGCAAAGCGTCTCAGGATTGTCTTGGCTAAAAAAGAGGAGCTGTACAATAGTTTCCAGACAATTTTTTATATGTAGCTGATTTTAGACAAGTTTTGAAATCAGGTGGTGGACTTTTTGGTTGAAAAAATTGACGTTAATCCTGAAAGGGGGCGTGGCCGCTCACTACTTGGTTTCGGAAAAAGCGTTTTTCAGCCGTAAATATGACTTTCTGAGGAAAGTGCGATCATGGAACATGTGTAGAATGAATTGAACTTCTAAAATTCCAAAAGAAAAAAAAACGATTTTTTTTCTAATTTTACCTTACCCTGTGCCCTTAAGGACGTAGTAAGTCGCTGGCGTGTACGTGTCGACGCAGCAGTGAAAATATCGAGCATTTGTTCAGAATGCGCTCCCTCTACGAAGATGTAGAAATTTATTTATTTATTTACAGAAGACTGCTGGCTTTATTGCAAAGCCTTAAGCAGGAGTGGGTGTAAAATACACTTTGACAAAAAGAAAACCTCCCTGAGGTACACGCAACCCAGCACACAATACCGAAAAAATGAACGACGAAAAGAGACAACATTATACAATATTAGACGACGCAGAGGAAATACGGGTTGTGTTGTGGATTGCAGGAATTCCGACGCAGAGTTAAAGGTGCAGGATGAGATCGTTTGCGAGCTTCAAGGAACCGAACTGCACAAGGCCGTACTGCACCTGTTCGCGCTCGTTCGCCATGCACATCTTACGGAAAGGGCGAAAGCAACAAACACATTCTCCAGCCTCAGACAGCCAATATTGAAAGACCAATATAAAGAGCCAATAGAGATATAGACAGTCACTAAAAGTGACTCCGCAGGCCGGCGCTCAGAGGGAAGATGATTACTTAACACGAACGAGGCCTATCATTTTCGTGTCCGGGTATCGTGCGACAATCAACTGACATAATTGAGAACTTCGTATAGCATGAACGCGTTGCCATGCACGCGTTATAACAATTATGACGCGGAATCTTTCGAACCGATTGCACGCCAGTTCGTGTAGGCGGCTTGATGCATGGTAGAGCTACCACGACAGTTGGCACTTGCGTGTCTATTTTTCTCGCCTTTCAGGGTTTAAGAAACCAGTAGAAAATATTCTAGGTTTCCTAAGCACCGTTAACACGTTGTAAACAAACGCGTACGATGTGCACGTGAGCGTTTTGGAGCGGTGTCTGCATGAATGTACACACTAGGACGACACGCGCTGCCGCAAGAACATTAATAATAACAACAAAAAACATTCAACAAAATGTTCAGCGGATGGAAACACAAGCATTCAGGCGATCTATCGTTGGCTGGATGAGGCTCGAGAGCTGAGCGGCTTTCCGGGACATGAAGCGCCCGATCATGTTTTCGCGCCTCAATGGCTCAAATTAGGATTCTCACATGTGCTTCGAAGCTTTAGCCAAATGAAAGTGCCGTCTTCCCACTCTTTTACAACCATATCAGCCAAAACACTTCCTGTCGGAGCAGAACCATCAGGCGCAGCAGCCGTCGCGGCGTGCAGATAGGAGGTATAAGGCGGCATGATCACGTGATCAAAGATGGCAGTCCACATGATTCGACGCTGTAAAGAGCATTTTACGTCAGCTTGTCGAGAATGTGCAGGTTTCCTACATAAAACCATGACCGTGGTGAAACCGGTGTATGTCTCACATAGGAAGACTGGTATGCTAAATTTCTAGAAATGGCGTATCGTCCGGCAAAACTGCAGCATTTACCTTCACCGGGCAGCGGTAGGGTAGCGTCGATTAGCATCTTTTCTTGCCATATATATGTATGCCATGAGCAGACGACTAGTGGCGACGTGGTGCCTGTCACGTGATAACGAGGCCGACTTCCGGCGGCCGCGGATTTCGCTCGCTCTCGCTGACGAATGCCCAAGTGTCAACGCGCCATTAGGGTTGCTTGACGGCGGAACGATTCCATGGCGCGCTGACCCAACTCTTTGTTCCACGACCTTTTCCCAAGAACATCATCATCAGCAGCATCTCTGCACCCCCTACAGGGCAAAGGCGTCTCCCATGTCTCCCCGATTAACCATGTCCTTTGCCAGCTGCGCACACCCTATGCCTGCAAGCTTCTTAATCTCATCCGCCCAAATAATCTTCTTACGCCCCCTGCTACGCCTGTATTCTCTTGGAATCCACTCCGTTACCCCTAACAACCATAGGTTATCTTACCTTCGCATTACATGCCCTGCCCAAGCCCATTTCTTCCTCTTGATTTTTACGAGGATCTCATGTTTGTTCCCGCAACCACTCTCCCCCTTTGGGTCCCTTAACGTTAAGCCTGTCATTCTTCTTTCCACAGCTCCCCAGGTGAAAATTTCCTGCTGGGAATCTGCTGGTTTGTACTGGTCCCAGCAGCAACTTTGCTGGTTTCGGTCTGGGCCTGCTGGTCCCAGCAGCCCACTTGCTGGTTTTGGTCTGAACCTGCTGGTCCCAGCAGCACTACTTGCTGGTTTTGTGTTGGGAACTGGTCCCAGCAGCAACCTTGCTGGTTTTGATGTCTGAGCCTGCTGGTCCCAGCAGCACCACTTGCTGGTTTTGTGTTGGCGGATTGGTCCCAGCAGCAACCTTGCTGGTTTTGTACTCGATCAACTGGTCCCAGCAGTAAACCTGCTGGTTTTGTACTCAGTCAACTGAAACATATTGTTGCTTTTAAAATCAAGTAGCCGGTCGTCAGAAGGGTTCTACTGGTCTCAGTAGAGAAGAAACCGGCTTTATATTGAGATTATTATTTACTTGCCTGGAGAAAAACTGATCAGCTGGGAATTCAACCTGGCGTGTATTGGACCAGATGACCTAGCTAGTTGGAAACCAACTAGACATGACTAGCTTCATTCAGAAGGTGTGTATTAACAGCCATTTGGCAACTGCTTCAGCGCTTGAAACTTGAGTATTTATTGGGAGACAGGTGTAACTAAATAAAGAAACACAGTGACAAGCTTCTGCGACAAGCTTCATGCACGGCTAGCAGTAAAAGTGGAACTTCGCCTTGTGAATTCCAACTCCAACGCTTTTCTTAAAACGATACTTAGTCAATGGAAGATCATGCCTATCAAGAATATATAATATCAGTCTTTGAAGCGCTTTGATTGCCTTCCAAGACAATCCACACTCAATGGCAAAATTCACAGTCAGTGCAAGGAAGTCCTCAACAGTTAAATTACTGCATTGCGTCTGATCTGACGTCTCAGGGTGCTCGGAAAAGTCAGGCAGTTGCGTGTGATTGCTCGACGATGTAGGAGTTTCCGTAGGACCTGACCAATTATAGCTGCTGCCATAATCATCCCCATCATGATGCGTGGCCTGTGGTGATGTCTGCGCTGGTGAAGATGACCGCATAGGTCCTTGCTCTGGCGAAGCTTAGCGTGTAGATCCTTGCGCTGGCGATGGTGGCGGCCGCGGAGATCCTTGCGCTGTTGACGTCGGGTGCGTATCCCCTTGCACTGGTGACGATTACCGCGTAGGCCCTTCAGCTAGAGACGGTGGGTGCGCAGACATCCGAAGATAACTTCTGGTGGGAGTCGGAAGACCAGCATCGCAGCCTGGGTCAAGACAACGCCGGTACCGCTTATTCCTGCGGCCCATTCTTTCAGCTCACTGTGACAATAATACCACGGCCACCATCCGAATAGCACTTGAACGTCGACCGAAGAGAAGCACTAGGCGGGGATTGCTGTTGCTGCTGCAGGATTTGGATATGGGGCTTTCTCTTTGTATCGGGCGGCCCTTACAAAAAAAAAAAAACTCGTGTCCTAGCCTATTTTGCAGGAGGCCCTACAGTTACAGAAAATATACTAGTTCACTGCACTACAGTCGTCGAGTTGAACGAAGCCGACGAAGCGTCTAGTTGGATTTGGATTGGATTTAGACAACCTGGACTGGTGAAAATGCCGATGTGGCTATCCTTCAAGAGCTCATTGAACTGATTTACGAGTAAATTAGCACATTTAATTACATGAACATGCCACTAAAACTTAATAAGTAACTGTGTATCAATTGTTTTGTTTTAAACCAGTTTTGAAAAAACTTGCTTACTGACTACTTTTTTTCTTGTCCGAAGTTTGTCGCATCGATTTTTGGAGATAGCAACATTGGGTACCTGTTTACTTTTTTTTTCCCCTTTTTCCCTGTCTTCTCGGAGTGCACGGACGAGTATCGATCCCCGTCTCTCTGTTCTATCATACTGTGGCGGCTTTTAGCTTTTTAAATTACTTCGCTAATCCGAACTTATTCAGTTAATTAATCTGCGGCTGATCTGCGCTTGCAGAGTTATTAGTGATCCTTGGTGTGCATCACGCTCCACAGACACGTGCGATGTTTGCCGTTGTCAGGTTCGCGCACGATATAGATAAGTTGTACGTGATTCCTGCAAAGGATATTACGAATTTCAACCCGAAAAACAACACAGACTTCAATACGCGGTCTGTGTATACCGCGTTTTGGAGAGATCCGCTGGACGGAAAGGACAGCAGTCACTACAGCACCCAAGTCCTGATGCTAGGAGGTAATGGCTCAGTTTTGTGCACCTTAATTGCATGAGATTTTGCCACGCGAACTGGGTTACTATAATATATGTGTGTGTATGTCTGAATTTCTCACTGCAGAGTTGGAGAAAGAAATCCAGGAAAGGATGAAAAAAAAAAAGACTTGCGATGCCAAAAATTCTAGATCCGCATGATTCTTCAAGTGAGACATGTGAAGAGGAAACAGCAGCCCAAAAGAAGAAGGTGTGCTTGCATTGTGCAGTGTTATATCTTGTTTCATTGTGCAATCTCGTGAAATTTAACCTGCGATGTGTTGTAGTGTATGCTTGTTGCAGCACATCCTGTGTTTTTAGTTTTTTCGTTCTTTAGAAGCAAAAGCGAACTCTGCTGGCATCCAAAAAAGCAGAGTATGATGAGACCATGCTAAAAAAAAACATGGACGATGCCAGAAGCAAAACACTGGCAGCTCAAAGCCGCGACAGCCGCCAAGTGGTAAGTAGTACGCCTGCTTAGCTATAAGCTGCCTTATAATTATCAGACACCTTTAAACGTCAGATTAAATCTGAAACCGTGAATGATAATTCTTTATAGGCCAAGAAGCGAGTTGGCTAAAGTTCTTTAGTTATTATAGCAAGTTGGGAGTTATGCGCACTATGCCCCTGCAATCACCTGCTGGATCATGCGCACTATGCCCCTGCAATCACCTGCTGGATCCTACTGTGTCACACCCCTCCTTTCTTTCATATGGCAGCTATCTCTGCAGCACCTTATTAACTGTTGTAAATACTTTTTTGCAGCCACGGTCAAGCACTGGGGTCTACAAAAGGGCGTGGACGTGGACCCCGTCGTAAAAAAACATCAACAGGATCCTCAGCGAGAAGATTCAAGATGTCGTAAAATCCAAGAGGAAGGATATGCAGTGAACTGTCCATTCACATGAGAATAAACATGCTAAACTGCACAAGACAAGTAGAGCTTCTTGCCTTCTCCTGCTGTTGAGAACATGCAATGCATTAGTATGCGTCAAAGCAGCAAGTGGGAACCTGTGTCCAATGAGCTGTGTTTGCTCGGCAGTCTCGGATGAGCAGAACTGGCATGTTAGTTTAGCTTAGGTTTCTCAAATTCTGCGTGAAGGAACTAGAACAATAGAAGTGATACAAATACCAGACAGCACTGTATTTGTGGTATTTGCCTCGTTTCTACTGATGTTATTCTTTCACGAATTTCGAGAGGTCAAAAGCTAATTTCAGTGCCTGCTGGTCCCACTAACACCTGCTGGTCCCAGCAGCGCCTGCTGGTCCCAGCAACAACTGCTGGTCCCAGCAACGCCTGCTGGTCCCAGCAACGCCTGCTGGTCCCAGCAGCTCCTGCTGGTCCCAGCAGCTGCTGGGAATCTGCCAAAATCCCAGCAGTGTTGGGACCAGCAGATTCCCAGCAGGAAATTTTCACCTGGGTCAGTGCGTTCCTCTTAACTTAAGCTCAACCCTTTTCGTTACCCTCCACTTCTCTGCCCCTTATGTGAGTACCAGAAAGATACAGCTGTTGTACGCTTTTCTCTTGAGGAATATTGATAAATTGCCATTCATATTCTGACATATGCGCTCCAGCCCATTCTTATCCTTCAAGTTGTTTTCCTCTCCCGATCCGGATCAGCTGTCACTACCTGCCTTTATAGCAGGTGTATTTCTTTACCGCTTCCAGCACCTCGCTGCCAACTGTGAACCCAGCACCTCCCGAATGCGCGGCGGATGCTCTACCACAAGGCCATCGATTCGGTGGCCGACACTGTTAAAGAGAATCCACATACTCGTTATAAAACAATAAAAAAAAAAGATTCGGCACTGAGAGCGAGCACAATCCGCCACCGCGGCAGAGATTCCGCGGAAAAACCAAGATGAAAGCCTGATGGGTTCAGGCCAAACTTCTGGCGCCGCTTCTAGGAAGTTGCATTCCCGCGACGACAAACATGGCGGCACCCTTCGATGCAGGACGCCTCTCTTCGGACACGATTCGACATTGTTACGGTCCATTTCAGCGCGTTATTTGTTAGAATTGGGGCACCGGTCTGTCGCTTCGTCTCGTCTTGCCTATAAAAAAAAAACGTATGACTGATGAATTTGCTCTATTTCTTTTTTCTTAGAGTGATGATTCTGACGTCGGTTTTTGTTGACAACAGTGGTTCCCCTCTTGACGATCAGATGGCGCCACTAGGCGAAACTTATCAATGCTTCTTGAACATATCGGAGCCGTGCTAGCTGTTCTTCCGTTTCAGAACAGATGGCGCCACCGGCTTGATCGGAACTAGTCTTCCTGTATATGCTAACGCAGGGAGCAGAGTTGCGCGACTGTTTTCCTCGCGCCGCTCTTGACGCCATTCGCCGAGCGGCCATCACGTGATTCTGCTGACGACGTTTGTTTCAGTTTGAAGTGGAGGAGCCGACTTTGCTGGCGCTACGCCGGTTCCTCGCCGGCCCCAGTACCCTCTCGGCTGCCATCGTGATCGGACGCGTCAGGTGCGGTCGGCTGCGGTGTGTTCCCGCCTTTTCCATGCGCTCCAGTTGTATATATTTTGATAGTGTGCAGGGACGGCAGCCTCCAACTATGACGGGGTGCAGTGCGCGAAACTGCAAGAACCGTACCGAAAGCAGCAAAGCTTTTTACGCAGTGAACAAGCTTTGCCTAGGCTATTTAACAATTTTATTTGTTAAGAATGCCCTTAAGGTTCCACTGACAAGGATGTTAACAGTGGAGGAGAGGGGAACAAAAATAGAATGAAATATTTGAAAGCAAAATTGGATATTCATACGCAAGCTCTGTGTGCAGTTTCATCGCAAATGAGCCAGCGGTTGAGGCGGAGAAACTTTTGAAAGTCTTCACGATAAAAACGCACAATGCTGTATTTAAGAATGCAGAGAAGGTACATATAATTCAAGTAGGTCAAGAGAAAACGCAATAGGGCTTAGGGAAAAACGAGCAAATAACAGCACCAGAAAGAGATACACATCACTTTTTGAGATCCTTGGAAACCCGTATACCACAATTCAGCTGCAGTGACTTGAGGCAGGGTTCTCTAACTTTCGGATGTTAAAGAAGTACGGCACGTGAGGTGTTTGGCTTGAAAAGATGACCATGGCATAGGAAAAATGCAGTGGAGGGTAGAAGTCAGAGGAACAAATGGTATGTATATTTTGTGAAAGATAAGTGCGCGAGTTTGCGATTATCTGCGCCCCAACGTGAAAGAGTCCAATATCGGTGATATACCGCTAAACGACAACAATGAATGTTCAGATTCTCATCCGGAAGGCGAGAGAATACCTCCCTGGCACACCATTATCAAATTAGTTGGTTTGGTTATCAAATTAAGAAGACGAAATGGATCACACCTAGCGCAGACATGCAGCAGCGTTCCGCCGCTCACTCGCAGCGACTGCAAGGTCATCATTACACCGAGGTGTTGGCCTTGTTATTAGACGAGCACTGCGCCATCGGGATCCTATCTCAAGAACCTCAATAAAGTTACTCGTAGCAGCCATCCTGACTAGACTGCCGTCAATCGCGTGCTGTCTACATCAGGCGATCATTCGAATGAAGACCGAAGAAAAGGCCGCAGCTATCAGCATTAGGGATATACATATATATGGTGCTGCTCTCTGCTACCTGGAAACGATTACTTATCGAAGGTGAAACGAAGAAAATAGGATCACTGACATCGCCCAAAAATAACGCAGGCGGGCAGTGTGGGAACGAAATTCCCCAATGTGAGGTCGATAAGCTCTAGCTGCCAGAAGGCCATCGCTTCGGTGTGCTAGAGCATAAAAAAGCACTGTTCTCATGCCTGCCGACAAAAAAAGGGCCCGGGAGTGGGTTTTGAAACCTCTCAATTGTGGACCATGGTTAGACGGCGGTACGAATCACTGGCCCGTCAACCACGGGTTTTGTCCACAGCCCTTTTTCCAAGATTTCGCCAATTTCTGTGTACCCGAGCACCAGGACAGGAGAAACTTGTACCCATTAGAAAACCGGTGGGTTCCCGGCGGCACTGGGGATCGAGCCCAGCACCTCCCGAATGCGAGGCGGATGCTCTACCACAAGGCCACCGATTCGGTAGGCGACAACCTTGAAGAGTATCCACATAGTCGTCAGAAAACAATAAAAAAAAGATTCGGCAGTGAGAGCGAGCAGAATCCGCCACCGCGGCAGAGATTCCACGGAAAAACAAAGTTGAAATTCTGATGGGTTCAGGCCAAACATCTGGCACCGCTTCTAGGAAGTTGCATTCCCGCGACGACAAACATGGCGGCACCCTTCGATGCAGGACGCCTCTCTTCGGACACGATTCGGCATTGTTACGGTCCATTTCAGCGCATTATTTGGTGAGAATTGGGGTACCGGTCTGTCGCTCCGTCTCGTCTTGCCTATAAAAAAAAAACGTACGAATGATGAATTTGCTCTATTTCTTTTTTTTTATGGTGATGATTCTGTCCATTTCAGGCTTAAGAGAAGCGTCGGTTTTTGTTGACAAGAGTGGTTCCCCTCTTAACGATTAGATGGCGCCACTAGGCCGAACTAATCGATGCTTCTTCAGCATATCGGAGCCGGGCTAGCAGACACGTAAAAACTGTTTACAACGCGCAATTCTTCCGTTTGAAACCAGATGGCGCCACCGGCTCGCTCAGAAGACGGCGCCATTATGGGCTGCACCCTACAGTGGAAAGCAGCGGGCCGACTTACGCAAGGCATTGGGGTTTAGGGTAGTGAAGGGAATGTGGATTTTAAGAGGTTAGAAGTAACCAAGCGAAGGTTATCTGATTGGCGGCTAAAAGCAAGACAGGAGTAAAATTTCACAGGACATGGCTAGGTGGCTTGAGCCACCGCCCGATGTAAAGGGTTCAGCCGTATCCATGCATCCAAGTCGCTGGCATGTACGCGACGACGCAGCAGTGAAAATATCGCGTATTTCTTCAGAATGTGTTCTCTCTACGGAGATGTAGAAAGGTAGAGGAAATACGTGCTGTATTGTGGATTGCATAAATTCCGACACAGATTTAAAGGTGCGGGATGCGATCGTTTGCGGGCTTCACAGAACCGAACCGCACAAGGTCGTGCTGCACCTGTTTGCGCCCGTTCGCCATGCATTCTTTCGGTACGGGCGAAAGCAACAAAGACATTCACCAGCGTCAGATAGCAAATATAGAAAGGCAGGTTTTGATCATGGAAAATCTGCGAGGGTTAAGTGCACAGTACAGCCCCGCGAACAAGTTGTTCCGCCACTGCAGCCGTCACTACGTGCTTTTACTTTATCTGCAGTTGCGTCTGCCTGAGTAGCGAGACCCCATTGCTCGTGAGTTGAGGAGTTCCGAAAATAGTAACAGAAGCGCCCGGGGACGAATTAGGAACGGAAAAGAAGGACGTCTGGTGTTCCTGCATACCGCAACTGTAGATTGTACAGTGCGCAGCCACGCGAACGAAAAACGTTTAGCGTCAGTCCGTGTATTACATGCCGCCTTGGTGCGTGTTGCAAAAGGGTTGCAAGCCCCAAGGGTAGCGTTGGCCTGGCGGCCTGGGGCAAATCTGGAAACATCCGAAGGTCCCGGCAAAGGATGAGTCGACTGGCAACAGAACAACTTGTTTATTCTGGCATCGCCAAAAGAGCAGCCGGTCAGGGCGACCACGTTACTCGAAGGAAGGAATCGAAGTCTCTCGTTGGCGTCCGGGGCAGCTCCCTTTATATACCCTCGGAGTCGAGGGCAAGAAGGAGCGGCTTGGGATGAGTCGCACAAGACGGCGACGCACGGACATGAACAGACGTGACGGGCGCGTCCGCCGGGCCGGCGCCGGTCAGACCTCCTCGCCTCCCAGTTGGGGAGCTCCTCTCCCCGGCTGCCGCACTTTGACAAGCGTGGGCACCAGCATGCACACACACACACACACGCACGCACGACGACACGTGGCACTGAAACCTGCCTGGACGCGCTTGGCGGGAGGCGTTGCGGCAGCGATGAACGAAGCCGCGGCATCCGTTGCATCCGCGCCGGCTATACCGCGCGTCGTAGGCGAGACGTAACAGACCGCCCCGCCGGGAGAAGGAGATCCCGATGGTCAGGGGACTGCATCCGCTGTCCAGAGGGATGTCGCTCGATGATGCTCATAATCGAAACCGGTCGTCCCTCGACGTTGCTTGAGCGCAGCGCACAGAGAAGGCCTCGTTCTCATGTTCAGGATCACACAGGACACTGCAAAGTCACTTCGGGAGAGTTGCCATTTTTGTGCTCGTTCCCAGCAAGCGTTAGAACTACGCCGAAACGCAACCGCTCAGTCAGCAAGCACGAGACAACCCTCACTAAGCTCTGCCAGGCTCTTTCCCCTTTTATACTACTGCCTAGTTCCTTACAGTAGTCAAGCAGCACTCAGAACGCGTCCACAAATTGGAAAATTGCACTAGAAAGCACATAATCACTTTGAAACACTAAACAAAAGCAATATGTTAAAAATCCTGCCTCAGGAAGAAAACATCAGTAACAAACAACTTTGAGGCGGATTCCCACGTTAGGGGCTTCGACTTAAGCCATCGGCGTTACCGTTGAGACTCCCCTTTTTGTAACGCACCTCAAAAGAATATTGCTGCAAAGCGAGGCTCCAGCGCAGGAGGCGGCCATTTTTGGGAGAGATGGTCTGCAGCCATTGGAGAGGGCAGTGATCCGTCTCAATGATAAACCTCGAGCCGGCTAGGTAGCATGACAATTTCTGAACGGCCCACACGAGACACGCACACTCTTTCTCGGTGGCGCTGTACGCCTGCTCACGACAGGTCAGCTTACGACTAGCATACAGGACGGGGTGTTCCACTTCTCCATTGTCCCTTTGGCACAGTACAACGCCCATGCCTCGCTCACTAGCATCGCACTGAACAACGAACCCTTTTGTGTAGTCTGGCGATCGTAGCACAGGCTGGCTTGTTAGGGCGCTCTTTAGGGCGCTGAAAGCTCTTTCCTTGGTCTCGCTCCAGACGACTGTTTGGGGCTCTGTTTTTCTTAGAGCATCCGTCAGGGGAGTCGCGATATCGGAGTACCTGGGGATGTACCTCTGATAGTAGCCGGCGACACCTAAGAACGACCGAATATCGGTCTTCGTGCGCGGTTGCGGGAAGTCTCGCACAGCGGCCACCTTTATTTCAGAGGGCCGGCGACGACCCTGTCCAATCACGTGACCGAGGTAGACAACCTCGGCCTGTGCTAATTGGCACTTGGGAGCCTTGACTGTCAAGCCCGCTTCGCGCAGCCGGGTTAGCACTGCCCGCAAGTGTGCCATATGCTCAGACCAGGATGCGGAGAATATCGCTACGTCGTCTAAATACGGTAAAGCGAATTCTTCCTGTCCCCGCAACACTTTGTCCATGAGGCTTGAAAAGCAGTATGGCGCGTTCTTCAAACCAAAACTCAAAACTTTAGGACGGAATGTTCCCATTGGTGAAATGAACGCCGCATACCTACTAGCCTCTTCTGTAAGTGGAACCTGCCAATAACCCCTGACAAGATCTAGGGTGGAAATAAACTGAGCGCTACTAACTTTCTCAAGGCGCTCCTCGATGTTAGGGATCGGATAAATTTGATCCTTAGTGATGGAATTAAGCCTGCGGTAGTCGACGCAAGGACGAGGTTCCTTGCCCGGTACCTCAACTAAAATCAAAGGGGAGGTATAATCACTCTCACCCGCCTCAATAACACCGAGCTGTAGCATTTTCTTTACCTCAGCCTCCATAATATCGCGCTGGCGGGGTGACACCCGGTACGCCTTGGATCGTACTGGCTCTGGGGAGGTAAGTTCTATATCATGAGTAAGGACAGAAGTCCTACCAGGCCTCTTAGAGAACTGACCTTGAAACTCTTGTAAGAGTTGGTGTAGTTCGGTTTTCTGCTCAGGCGACAGCGGTGCTTTAATGATTAAGTCACTAATAACCTGATCAGTGTCTTCCCTGTTCGTCACTGAGCTTAGTCCCGGAAGCTCGACCGGAAGCTCTTCTAACTTGCCCGTGTCGGGCATTTCCTCTCCAGTACCTGGTGCCTTCAACGCTACAGGCCCAATTTTATTCAGTTCGGACGTGCTCTGAATATCAGCTTGCTGCGCCTCCGACCCTTTCTCATTGTTCGACAACGTCGGCCCCGCAACTACCGCCTTTGCAGCGAGCTCCCGAACTCTCGATCTGGTTAAGGCCTGAACGCTAGCCTCACCAAACAAAAGCCCCTTCTCGCGCAGGAGGTGATCGGACCTGTTTGAAAATAGGTACGGGTACTGGGGGGGCAGCATAGATGACACTACGGCCTCCGTCTCAAGTGCTCCGAAAGGTCCTTCAATAAGCACTTTTGCTACGGGCAGACACACGCTATGAGCTTCCACGGCTTGCTTGATCCATGCGCACTCGCCCGTGAACATATCGGGTTCTACGTAAGAGGGGTGAACTACATCCATTGTAGCTGCGGAATCACGAAGCACTCGGCACTCTTTCCCGTTCACGAGGAAGTCTCGCATGTAAGGCTCGAGAAGCTTCATGTTCTCGTCAGTGCTACATAATGACAAACACACGACTTCTCTTTTTGTTTCTGGACACTGCGCCGAAAAGTGACCCGGCTTCTGGCACGTATAACACACGCGCGCTTGCCTCCTCTCGAACCGCTTTCTGCGTTCGGCTTCGGCTGCCGCCGTCTCCTTACGTTCGGTCGGACTGCTTTCACTCGCATCCGCACTACTTGTGTCCCCCCTTGCTCTCATGGGTGTGAACTTCGGCCTCTCAGACTTGGAGCCAAATTCACCCTTTTGACCGTCCTTAGCTCCGCGAGCCCGACGCGTCACAAACTCCTCGGCTAGCTCGGCGGCTTTAGCCACTGTACTAACGTCTGGCCTATCCAAGACCCAGTACCGCACGTTCTCAGGTAACCGACTATAAAACTGTTCCAGCCCGAAACACTGCAGAATTTTCTCGTGGTCACCAAACGCTTTCTCTTCTTTGAGCCACTCCTGCATGTTTGACATAAGCCTGTAGGCAAACTCTGTATATGACTCACTTCTGCCTTTTTCATTTTCCCGAAACTTCCGACGGAACGCCTCCGCTGACAGCCTGTACTTTTTTAGCAGACTCGATTTCACTTGGTCGAAATCCTCTGCCTCCTCTCTCTTCAAGCGAGCGACTACGTCGGCCGCCTCGCCGGGTAACAAAGTGAGCAAGCGCTGTGGCCACGTTTCCCGAGAGAACCCCTGCTTCTCGCACGTTCGCTCAAAGTTAACCAGGAACAAACCAATGTCCTCTCCAAGCTTAAACGGCCGCATCAGGTCAGTCATTTTGAACGATACTCGTTCTCCTGCACCGTGTGCCTGACTTCCATTACGAGCGCGTTCCATCTCTACCTCGAGACGCTTCATTTCCAAAGCGTGTTGACGGTCGCGCTCTTCTTTCTCTTTTTGCTCTTTACGTTCGCGCTCCTCTTTCTCTTTTTGTTCTTTACGTTCGCGCTCCTCTTTCTCTTTTTGTTCTTTACGTTCGCGCTCGTCTTTCTCTTTTTGCTCTTTACGTTCGCGCTCGTTTTTCTCTTTTTCTTTTTGTTCCCTCTCCTCAATGGTCTCAAGGCATTCCGACAGCTCGTCATCCTCAGCCTCCAACTCAAGAATAGCCCTTAGCAGTTCTGGTTTTCTGAGTTTGTCTGAGACATCCAGACCCAACTCTCTTGCAAGCTCCAGCAATTTCGGTTTGCGCAACGACTTCAAATCCATGGCTGCTCCGAATGCTGCTTTCTCTACTGCCTACTATTGTCTTGCCGCAAACTAACCCGGCAGCAACGACAACACAATTACCAGCTCTGTTTCTGACACTAACAAAAGCCTGGCAAAACTCAGAAGAAGAAAGTCCCGCACTCACCAAACCTCGCAGCCAAGAATTCAGCGCAGTCGTTCCGCTGCAGGCAACCAGTCATCACACAGGGCTCGTTGCACTGCTCCCGGATGGTCGTTGTGCTGCTCAGCATACAGTTGAACGCATATCTTCGGTGCTGGCCTCCGTTGTCGGGATCTCACCGCTGGCAACCAGTTGTTGCAAAATGGTTGCAAGCCCCAAGGGTAGCGTTGGCCTGGCGGCCTGGGGCAAAGCTGGAAACATCCGAAGGTCCCGGCAAAGGATGAGTCGACTGGCAACAGAACAACTTGTTTATTCTGGCATCGCCAAAAGAGCAGCCGGTCAGGGCGACCACGTTACTCGAAGGAAGGAATCGAAGTCTCTCGTTGGCGTCCGGGGCAGCTCCCTTTATATACCCTCGGAGTCGAGGGCAAGAAGGAGCGGCTTGGGATGAGTCGCACAAGACGGCGACGCACGGACATGAACAGACGTGACGGGCGCGTCCGCCGGGCCGGCGCCGGTCAGACCTCCTCGCCTCCCAGTTGGGGAGCTCCTCTCCCCGGCTGCCGCACTTTGACAAGCGTGGGCACCAGCATGCACACACACACACACGCACGCACGACGACACGTGGCACTGAAACCTGCCTGGACGCGCTTGGCGGGAGGCGTTGCGGCAGCGATGAACGAAGCCGCGGCATCCGTTGCATCCGCGCCGGCTATACCGCGCGTCGTAGGCGAGACGTAACATGCGGCATACTGTTGAACTTCGCTCCAAGTAGCGCTGTTTCCGTGGACCATATTCGGAATAAATCCTTTGCGTTACTGCTGCTGTGCTGAGTGGTCGTCACTTCCTCGCTATCCATGCGAGACAGTCACTAAAAGTGACTCCGCAGGCCAGCGCTAGGAGTGAAGCTGTTACTTACCACCAACGAGACTTCGAGCTTTTTCATGTCCGAATATCGAGCGACATGTGAGACTGCAGTAATTGTGAAGTTCGTGTGAACGACATCTTGTGAAGGCTGCCTGATGCATGGTACTGCTACTATGATGGTTAACATTTGTATGTATATTTATTTTTGTCGCTTTTCTGTCTTTAACGAAGCACTAAAAAGCTTTTAGGTTTCCTAAGCACCATTAACAACAGGTTGTAAACAAATGCGCACGATGTGCATGTGAGCGTTTTGGAGCGGTGTCTGCATGAATGTACACACTACGACAAAGATATGCGATGCTGCAGGAATAACAACAAAAAGCATTCAGAAAAGCCTTCAGCGATTGTAAAGACAAGCAGTCAGGTGATCTATTCGCTGGGTCGAAGAGGCTCGAGATGCTGAGCGGCTCACCGCGACATGAAGCCCGATCATGATTTCACGCCTCAACAGATCCAATTGGGGTTCCCGCATGTCATTCGAAGGTTTTGCCAAACCACAGTGCCGTCTTCCCACAGCTTTACAACCACATCAGCCGAAACACTTCCTGTCGGAAGCGAACCATCAGACGTAGTAGCTGTCGCAACGAGCAGTTAGGATGTGTTTAATGGCGGCGTGATCACGTGATCGAAGATGGCAGCCCACATGACACGACGCTGTAAAGAATATTTTACGTAAACCTGTTGTGAATGCACAGGTTCCCTACATAAAACTACGGCCGTGGTAAAACCGGTGTACGTCTGACCTAGTAATACTCCGGTATGCTAAATTTCTAAAATTGGCGTAGCGTCTGGAAAAAATTGCTGGATGGAGCTTAACCGGGCAGCGGTAGACAGCGTCGATTAATCTCTTTTTCTTGCCATATCTGTGCACGCCATGAGCAGACGAGGACCGAAGATGGGGTGGCCATCACGTCTGAACGAGGCAGCATTTCTGCGGGCAGCGCGCTTCATAACGTCGCAGTATTCGTCCCGACACAGCGTTACCAACCTAAAATCGTCTCTCGGCCTTGAACCATTAGCATTCCGCAGAAAAGTATCAATTCTTTGTCTTTTCCACAAACTATACTTTAACTTCCCCGCACTACGCCAGACTTTGTTATCCACTCCCTTACGCTCATCTCGCCGATTATTCAACTCCCTCAGCATTCAGCGGTTGCATGGTTCATCCAACGCTTTCAACAAATCTTTCCTTCCCATCGCCATAGAGGAATGGAACAATCTTCCTGAAACCGTTGTCATCGAAACTAATCCCACCAAATTTAGGCAGCTAATAACAGACCACTTGATCCAACTATAGCTACTTCCCTCGCGATGCTCTGCGTGCAATTTGAACTGCTTGTGTTATTGTGACACCCCCCCCCCCCCACAAGTGTTTTCCCACTTATTTAATTTCCGTACTTTTTAATGTGTAATTTATATACTACTGCTTTGCCATGTATATTCTGTTCTATTTGAATCACCTGACGCTAATTTCACGTCAAACTTGTTATTCTTGTTTTTTTTTATGCTTTTTTATGCTTACATGCCTTTGTGTGACCGTTTCACATCACTGTCTTCCCCCCCCCCCCCCTTATGTAATGTCCCTGACGGGATCTTTAAGGGTTCAATAAATGATGATGATGATGATGATGATGATGATGACCGCAGATTTCGCTCGCTGCTGCCACCGAATGCTCAAGTGTGAACGCGCCTTTAGGGTTGCTTGACGGCGAAACGAATCACTGGTCCGTCAACCCGACTCTTTGATCCACGACCCTTTTGCCAAGCATTTTGCTTCAGATGTTCGAGCCGAGCACCCTGCAAGGAGTAGCCTTGTAACCATTAGAAAACCAGTGTATACCCGGCAGCACTGGGGATCGAACCCAGCGCTTCCCAAATGAGAGGCGGATGCCCTGCTAGAAGGCCATCACTTCAGTGCGTATTCGAACCCGTACGGAAGTGAATGCTCAACGATGCGTTCAGTGCGATTTTGGACTGAGAATTCCACCGCTTTGAAAGTCGTTTGTTGCCCACATTCGAGGGGAATTTCGCGCACGCTGCCTTCTCCGTCAGGAACGCGCGGGCAGTCCGACAGCATCGCGCGCGTCGTCACGGAGTGGCTGTCTTCGCCACCTATTAGGCGCAGAACTAAATAAGACCCATTGCTCTATTATGGGCTGCAACCGGACCTCCAGAAATTCTCGAATACGGACATCTTACGGGTTTATAACCCCACATTATTAGAATACAAACGCGAGTGCTCGATTCTACGCGTTCGTCTCCAGAAGCAATTTTGCGTGCTATTTTTTTTTAGCCAGGTAATATCGCGCAGTGACCGAACGCTCCGGGTGCGCTACCTTGGACGATTAACAGCTGGGGGCCCCACCCCAGCTATTGTGTTCAAAGTGTGCGCGCGTTTTTTTCTTCATTGACTGTTCACGCGGGCAACTTGGACAAATGTATTATATAAATAGTGTATTTACGACCTCTCCTTCTATCCCATCTCACGTTCGGTTCTTAATGTAAACAGGCTCGTCAGCATTGCTTTTTTTTATCTCAAAAATGTTTTGGACCGTTTGTCAGTCGTTGCCTGTGCCATGGCCAATCCCCCCCCCCCCCCCCCTTAGTCGGTGCGCGTCATTAACTATACTTGAGGACAACAGCAACAACAACAATATTAGGCGCGTCCATCATAGTTCTATATACAATGGCTAGAGAACGAAGGGGAGCTAAACCGGCGACATCTGGCGACGGCAAAAGGAGCGGGTCATAGTAAACCTTGAGGGGACACCTGCTGGATAAGGACCACGTTATTGTGCGCGGTATAATTCGACGGAAGTCCAGCCGTCTAGGATGAGATCCAGAGCCCGACTAGTCATTATGTACATGAAAAGGTTAGCGTCAGGTTTGTCGTGTCGATGCTTTCGATCGGCAACCTCGAGATTCTGAGGTAAAAGAACGGGACAGCTGACGACATTTTTTGCATGCTTTGCCACTTCTGTTTTGATAGGGTCAGTATTGCAGGGTGGCCAGCTCACTCCAATACAATAGGAAGAAAGACGAAGATCTATCGCTTGACTGCGTGGCAGTGCCGTACGCGTACGTCACGAAAGGTAACATAGGATTGTAGCTTAACTTGGTACGATGAACGATGCGACATCCGACGAGGAGTGTTTCAACGATGTTGAAAATAAAGACGTCCACTGTCCCTAAGCGACTCGCTGGGCGCGCCGTGTCGGTGCACAAAACGATGCAGCGAGCAGACACACAGCGCCCGTGTGTGTGTCTTCCTTTCTTGGTCCCGTCTGCTACGTTGTTTCCATGCAGAGCAGATAGCAACTTCGCGGGAAGTACCAACGGGAAAGCGCAGTGGCTTCGGCATACCAGATGAGATGGCCGACGATCATCAAGCGGCTCCTAGAGACCGTGCAGGTCAGTGGCCCGTACAGGTGAACGCCAACAAGAGACCGAATGGGCGTGCAGGGTATGGAAGTTCCTCCAAGGTGTCGGTCAGACTTTGCGCGGCGGAGGACTTACGGAGTTGACAGGCGAGGCAGGATGGGACGTACTTGCGTATATTCCCGTACATTCCTTGCCAATAGTAACGCCGCGAAATCCCTCTGTATGTTTTCAGAACTCTAGCATGTGCACACTGAGGATCGACATAGAATGAAGCACAAATGCCAAACTCCAAATGGCGAGGAATCCCTAGGAGCCACCGACGAACATCAGGCTTGTAGGTGGACCTTGGAGATGGCCGTCCCGGAGTGCGGAATTTGGAACTTCGCGGCGCTGTGCGCGAGAATGTTAAACCGCTGGTGATGTGGATACAACGTTGACGACGGACCCATGCCGTCGGTCTTTCCGCTGCTGCTTAGGCGTACCAGCGACGGTAAGGTGTTCGAGAACGAGATTTGCGGCCGAGGAGCTTGCAGCATCGCTGTGAAGCGGAGCGCGAGACAGAGCACCGGCGCCCCTGTGATTGCGACCAGGTTGGTAGGTTGCACGGATGTCACTCGAATGCAGAGAGCCCGGCGGGCGAGGCGTCCGGACGGCTCTTTAAGAGACGACAGCCAGCAAAGCGTGCGATGACCCATGACGACATCAAACTGCCGGCCGTATATATGTATGCATGGCCGAACTATCATTAGCGCCCAAACGACAGCTAAACATTCTTCCGTAACGGAATAGTTACATTCAGCTTTGGTTAGCGCCCGACTGGCGTACGAAACGACGTATTCTTGAGGTCCACGTTTAAGCTGAGCCAAGGCAACTCCGGAGGCCGAAGCCATTCGCGTCAATTTTTACTTCGCTGAGTGGAGCCGGGTCGTAGTGCCGGACCAAGCAGACAGGTCACGTGGTCTGCCAAGAAGCTTCGTCAGGGGCGCAGTGATAGACGCAGAATTGGCGTACGAAGCGCTGAAAATGGGAACACGGAGCAGATTTAGCTGCAGGTCGGCGTTGGTTAGGCACGCCGAAAATTGCTGTAGGCGCGCGAGTTGGAAGCGGAAATCGTTGGAAAAGACAATGGTGTTGTGTGGGTAGCAGAGGAACGCGGGCCACTTGAGCTTGCGTATGATGTTTTCGATCATCCATTAGAAAGTGTTTATCGCTTTACACAGGCCGAGTGACATTAGAGCAAACCCGCAAAGACCGTAAGCCGTAAGATTGTTGGATACTTTACAGCGCTGTTTGCGAAGGTTTTAGGGGGGAGGGTGGGGTGTTAACGTCCAAAGCGACTCAGGCTATGAGGGGCGCGTAATGAAGGGCTCCAGAAATTTAGACCACCTGAGATTGTTTAACGTGCACTTACATAGCAGAGTACACGGGCCTCTAGAATTTCGCCTCCATCGAATTTCGACCGCCGCGGCAATGATCAGCCGAATTTCGATGGAGGCGAAATTCTGGATGGAGGCGAGATGCATTGAAAGAATGGGAAGGGGAGCGCAGTTTAGAGATGTGGAACAGTAGCGAACGCCTGGAGATCTGTACTCGTACAAAGGTGTGTCAGCTACATTCGGCCTGGAACATAATCTGAAGAATATATGCTGCAAATTTCATATTTGGATGTACGGTTAACCACCGCATCAATCGGTCGTTGCCGGAAGTTGGCTAGCAGCATATTACTCTATCGGGGCCTCATAATGCGCGTCAAAAGTGTCCGGACTCCGTACTGGCAATGGAACCGATCGGGTCTTGTTGCGACTCTGGCATTTTTCGATATTGAGCGCCCTACACTGCACTAGCTGCTTTGCTTGTTTTGTGGCGCTACTTGCGTGTTTATATGAAAACCATTTATTTCTGACCTATTAGCCCTTGCACTCCGCTGACTGAGTCAGCTTTTTATGTCAAATATAGATGAAAAGGTGTTAAGGCATTAATATAACTGTTTGAATTTCATATGACGTGGTTCGGGTGTCCACCGAGATGTGGGACGATTACTGCACCAGTTCCTTCCCACAAAAATTAGCTGCGATTTAACTACTGCTGAACCTGGTTAGAGCGCGAAAGCTGTGGTACATCGGGCAAGTAGATGCGGCTTGGCGTCTGTAACGTTGAGAAAATTGAAAATTGATTTTGAGGAAAGGAAACGACGCAGTGACTCTCGCATAACGGCGTACAATATTGAACCGCGCCGTAAGGGAAGGCATAAAGGAGGGGGTGAAAGAAGAAAGGAAAAGAGAGGTGCCGTAGTGGAGGCCTCCGGCATAATTTCGACCACCTGGGGATCTTTAACGTGCACTGACATCGCACAGCGCACTGGCTCCTTTCGCGTCGAGAGCCGGTGCGCCGAGAGCCGTGTTTAACGCTCCTTTCCGTTTTCTATCGCTGTGCAAATTCGTTCTTTTCTACTCCTTTACTATTTACACCTCCCCGTTTTGCTCTGCGTTTTTCTGTGCTTTATTCAGCCACTGCCCCTGTGAGAGCTGCTGCGCGGTACATTATACGGCCATTTGCCCTCAGTCTCAAGTTTGCTTTGAGGGCGGAGTTTATACGTCCTCGCCCGTTTTCTGTCATTATATTGACAATGTTTCATTGTAAGCCTGCCCTGACGAAGGGAATACCATTCCCGAAACTGTTGCACAATAAACCTTTAAAACGAACAGTCGCGTTTGTCGTAATACTGCACTTACACACACACACACACACACACACACACACACACACACACACACACACACACACACACACACACACACACACACACACACACACACACACACACACACACACACACACACACACACACACACACACACACACACACACACACACACACACACACACACACACACACACACACACACACACACACACACACACACACACACACACACACACACACACACACACACACACACACACACACACACACACACATATATATATATATATATATATATATACATGCTTATTTTAATGGGCTAACAAAATTCCCTTGCACCATTGGCCAGCACAGGTATGCTTTTTGACATGCTGGGCGAAGTTTTACTAGTGATATGCTTTTCCAAGATCAATGGTTGCACCTTGCCTCTTGTCGAGGAACTGTCTTTCAGTCTTCGGATTGTGATCAAGGTCCATGGAGCTTGTACACTTACTGGAAGATGAGCAATGCCTTATTTGTTCAGTTCTTGAATCGATTATTTTGTACACAGAACGCATTTATGTTCTCTGAACCAGCAGCCAATACGTTTGATAATGTTTGTTCTAGTGACACGACTTCAGCAGCGTGACTTTTAAGATAACGCCTGATCTAGTTTGCAGAAATAACAAGTTACCGGTACACCAATGACAGAAGGGTACCAAGTCAATATGATGGAAGGGTCGGAAGAAAAGTCAACTTGAAGTGACCAAAGCGATGACAATTGCAGTCTCGTAAGTGTGTGCTGCTTCTAGGAAGTCAGCCCTTGCAAAACTTTCCACCTCTGCAGTCGTCTTTAGCTGTAGATAGGCAGTCGTCGCCGCAGATGATTTGGCGCGGGGCACAACACGAACTCACCGCACGAAAACACAGCGCGTTCCACGCGACAGCTGGGCGCACGTAAACACAGGCCACGGACGTGTCAACAGCACACACTCCTGGGCATCGGTTGTCGCCGCCGCCGAGCCGACGAGAGTATGTTGCACATCCCGCCGCACATACACAGCACACCGCGATTACCCAGGCCGATGTGAGCGGTCCAAACAGGGAACTGCGGCACAGGACTTCTCCTCACATGTGGTGGCCGAATGGTAACCAACATAGCCGGGAAGCCGCCGTCGGGGCTCCCCATCGTGGACCCGCACATACGTCTCCTGCAGCGCGATAACCTCCGGCGTGCTTTCGGTGATGCGCACGCGAAGCTCGGAGTACCGCGCTGCAAGAGATCGAACGTTCCACTGCAGGATTGTGGGGGTCCGTGGTGGATCCCCTGCTTCATTTCGAGCCCCGAATCATTGGAAACCACGAGAATGGTGCGTCTTGAGAACATAGCCAGATTTGACTCCGCGCCTGGGATAAGAATGTTCTTCTCATAAATCGTCACGAGGTGCAGGGATTTTGTGTTTAGAACTATGTGGATGATATACCGCTAGACGACAATAATGAACGTTCAGATTCTCATACGGAAGGCGAGAGAATATGACCCTGGAACTTGCGTATAAAATTGTTTTTTTTTTTGGTTACCAAGGAGACGAAATGGATCACAACTACCACTGGATAGATGCATGGAATGTAGGTCGACCCATATTTTCGAAACGGAGTGATGACAGTTTCCACCGTGCTCAGATTTTTTCCCTTTATTTTCGTTTAACTCTAATGTAAGTTGTTATTAAAGCTCGCCATTTTTATATACGTTTTCCTACACCTATAACCTAATGTCACCTCCCTGCTTTTGAGCCATAATCCTCCCCATCACTTCTGGCTAATTTCCACCGCAGATTCATTTGCATGACCATTGTTGTCTCTAAAGCCCAGCGCCTCAGGAAGGTGACAGCGCCTGAATCGACAGCGGGATGCATACCATATCACAAATGAGTATGAGGCGTTCTATTGTTTCTACAGATTTACCACACACAGCACATGTGCCACCTTCTTCGTTAAATTTATTTTTGAGGAAAAACGCTAAGGTGCCCGTGTGCTGTGCGATGTCAGTGCACGTTAAAGATCCACAGGTGGTCGAAGCCCTCCACTACCTGACCTCTTTCTTCCTTTCTCCTTTCACTCCCTCCTTTATAGCTTCCCTTACGGCGCGGTTCACGTGTCCAACGATATATGAGACTGATACTGCGCCATTTCCTTTCCCCCAAAACCAATTATTAATTTTTAGCTGTGCGTTGTAAGACACCCTGACCTAGCTTTAAAGGGTAGGGCACTGCCTCTTGAGTCATCATAAAACGCGTTCTTCCTGATCTGCCTGTCGCAGTATAGATTTATGTTTCTAGACTATGGTTATTTTAAAATTATATTTATCCAATTTTACATTCAGACATGCACAGCCATGGCACCGTTCCGCCGTGGCACCGTTCCGCACAAGATCGCACTATCAGCATCGAAGGTGAAACGAAGAAAATAGCATCACTGACATCGCCCAACAATAACGCAGGCGGGCTGTGTGGGAAGGAAATTTCCCAATGTTTAAGTTTGAAGTTTATTTTCATTTCAAAAAGAAATGAGGGACCCGAGGCAAAAACTGAAGGTTAATTCACTTGACGGCGCTCGGGCCCCATTACATGGCAAAACAGCAATTAAGGTGCGGGTAGTAACATTTGGTGCACATAGAATTTAGGCAGTACATCCCAGTACATTTACAGACATTTTAGCTCTCACTACGCGAAGTTCAGTCTTTTTGTTGTTAAAGGTAGAGGCACAATATGAATGAGAAACATTATCAGCGAATAATAGCAATTGTACACAGCAACAAACCCGCAAAAAATCCAAAAAACACAGGAGAAACACACCTCACGAAAAGCAGAAAAATTACATTTGCGAGAGAAAGAATGAATGTATTCTTTTCTTATTTACATTTTCAATATTAACTTTATTTTCGCGAGAATCGTTTAAAAGAGTGGGCAGAGTATGTGCAAGCATTTGCTGGTCAAACGTCGTTCTTACGAAAGGTACCGCCCAGTTATGAGCAGAACGCGAAGAATATGTTCGTGTAATTAAGTGCTAGATTGGCGATCGAAAGCATTGCTGCCACAAGCTGCCACAAGGCCTTCGCTTCGGTGTGCTAGAGCATAAAAAAAAAAGAACTTCTCATGCCTGACGAGAAAAAAAGGGCCAGGAGTGGGTTTTGAAACCCCTCAATTGTGGACCACGGTTAGACGGCGGTACGAATCACTGGCCCGTTAACCACGGGTTTTGTCCACAGCCCTTTTTCCAAGATTTCGCCAATTTCTTTGGTACCCGAGCACCAGGACAGGAGAAACTTGTACCCATTAGAAAACCGGTGGGTTCCCGGCGGCACTGGGGATCGAACCCAGCACCCCCCGAATGCGAGGCGGATGCTCTACCACAAGGCCACCGAATCGGTAGGCGACACCCTTGAAGACTATGCACATAGTCGTTAGAAAACAATAAAAAAAAAGATTCGGCAGTGAGAACGAGCAGAATCCGCCACCGCGGCAGAGATTCCGCGGAAAAAACCAAGTTGAAAGCCTGATGGGTTCAGGCCAAACTTCTGGCGCCGCTTCTAGGAAGTTGCATTCCCGCGACGACAAACATGGCGGCACCCTTCGATGCAGGACGCCTCTCTTCGGACACGATTCGACATTGTTGCGGTCCATTTCAGCGCGTTATTTGTTAGAATTGGGGCACCGGTCTGTCGCTTCGTCTCGTCTTGCCTATTAAAAAAAAAAACGTACGAGTGATGAATTTATCCTATTTCTTTTTTCTTACAGTGATGCTTCTGCCCATTTCAGGCTTAAGAGCAGCGTCGATTTTTGTTTACAACAGTGGTTCCCGTCTTGACGATTAGATGGCGCCACTAGAGCGAACTCATCGACGTGTCTTCAGAATATCGGAGACCAATAGCTGAAATAATAATAATAATAATAATTGGTTTTGGGGGAAAGGAAATGACGCAGTATCTGTCTCATATATCGTTGGACACCTGAACCGCGCCGTTAGGGAAGGGATAAAGGAGGGAGTGAATGAAGAAAGGAAGAAGAGGTGCCGTAGTGGAGGGCTCCGGAATAATTTCGACCACCTGGGGATCTTTAACGTGCTCTGACATCGCACAGCACACGGGCTCCTTAGCGTTTTTCCTCCATAAAAACGCAGCCGCTTAATATAGCGGAAACGTAAAAACTGTTTACAAAGCGCAGTTCTTCCGTTCGAGGCCAGATGGCGCCACTTGCTTGCTCGGAACGTGGCGCCATTGAGGGCGGAGTACGTCGCTGGCGTGTACGCGTCGACGCAGCAGTGGAATATGTTCGAATGTGTTTTCTCTGCGCATATGTAGAAATGCAGAGGAAATACGTGCTAGGGTTGTGGATTGCAGGAATTCGGACACGGAGTTAAAGGTGCGAGATGCGATCGTTTGCGAGCTGCCCGGAACCGAACTGCACAAGGACGCACTGGCCCTGTTCGCGGCCGTTCGCCATGCACCTTTTCGGTATAGGCTAAAGCAACAAACACATTCGCCAGCGTCATATAGCCAATATTGGAAGAAATGTTTTTGATCTAGGAAAATGTTCTATGATTAAGTGCACAATATAACCGCATAAACAAGTTCCGCCACTGAAACCGTCACCTCGTGCTTTCGCTTGCGTTGCGGTTGACTCTGCAGCGAGACCCCATTGCTCGTCAGTTAAGGCGTGCGGCCATTGGTAACAGGGGCACCCGAGGGCGAATTCGGAACGGAAAAGAAGGACGTCTGGTGCTCCTGCATACCGCTACTGTATTTTGTGCAATGCACAGCCGTGCGGACGGAAAACGCTTACCTATACCTTCAGTCCGTGTATGACATGCCGCCTAGGTGCTTGTGTTGAACTTAGCTCCAAGTAGCGCAGTTTTCTTCGACCATATTCGAAATAAAGCCTTTGCGTTACTGCTGCTGTGCCGGGAGCTTGCCACCTCCTCGCGTCCCATGGGAGACAGTCACTAAAAGTGACTCCGCAGGCCAGCGCTCAGAGTGAAGCTGTTACCACCAACGAGACCTGGAGCATTTTCGTGTCCGGGTATCAAGCGACATGTGTGACTGGCATAACTGTGTGAACTTCGTATATAGTATGAATGCGTTGCCGTGGGCGCGTTATAAAAATTATGTTGCGGCGGAATCCTTCAAAACGATCGCACGCCATTTCGTGAAGGCTGCTTGATGCCTGGTACTGCTACCATGATGGTTAACATTTGTATGTATTTATTTTTGTCGCTTTCCTGCCTTTAACAAAGCCCTAAAAAGCTTTTAGGTTTCCTAAGCACCATTAACAACAGGTTGTAAACAAATGCGCACGATGTGCATGTGAGCGTTTTGGAGCGGTGTCTGCATGAATGTACACACTACGACAACGACATGTGATGCCGCAGGAATAACAACAAAAAGCATTCAGAAAAGCTTTCAGCGATTGTAACGACAAGCAGTCAGGCGATCTATTCGCTGGCTCGAAGAGGCCCGAGAGCTGAGCGCGCTTTCCGCGACATGAAGCCCGATCATGTTTTCACGGCTCAAAAGATCCAATTAGCATTCCCGCATGTCATTCGAAGGTTTTGCCAAACCACAGTGCCGTGTTCTCACAGCTTTACAACCACATCAGCCGAAACACTTCCTGTCGGAAGCGAACCATCAGACGTAGCTGCTGTCGCAACGTACAGTTGGATGTGTGTAATGGCGGCGTGATCACGTGATCGAAAATGGCAGCCCACATGATACGACGCGGTAAAGAATATTTTACGTAAGTTTGTTGTGAATGTACAGGTTACCTACATAAAACCACGGCCGTGGTAAACCGCACGTCTGACCCAGTAAGTCTTCGGTATGCTAAATATCTAAAATTGGCGTAACGTCTGGCAAAATTGCTGCCTTTAGCCTAACCGGGCAGCGGTAGACAGCGTCGATTAATCTCTTTTTCTTGCCATATCTGTGCACGCCATGAGCAGACGAGGACCGAAGATGGGGTGGCTATCACGTCTGAACGAGGCAGCATTTCTGCGGCCGCGGAATGCGCTAGCTGTCGCCACCGAATGCTCAAGTGTGAACGCGCCTTTAGGGTTGTTTGACGGCGAAACGAATCACTGGTGCGTCAACCCGACTCTTTGATCCACGACCCTCTTGCCAAGCTTTTTGCTTCAAATGTTCGAGCCGAGCCCCATGCATGGAGTAACCTTGTACCCATTAGAAAACCAGTGTATACCCGGCAGCACTGGGGATCAAACCCAGCGCTTCCCAAATGCGAGGCGGATGCTCTGCTAGAAGGCCATCACTTCAGTGCGTATTCGAACCCGTACGGAAGTGAATGCTCAACGATGCGTTCAGTGGGTTTTTTGAGTGCGAATTCCACCGCTTTGAAGTCGTTTGTTGCCCACATTCGAGGGGATCTTCGCGCACGCTGCTGCGCGAGGAGCTAAACCGGCGACCTCTGGCGGCCGCAAAAGGAGCGGGTCATAGTAAACCTTGAGGGGACGCCTGCTGGATAAGGACCAGGTTATTGTGTGCGGAATTTAATTCGACGGCAATCCCGCCGTCTAGAATGAGATCCTGAGCCAGACTAGTTATTCTGTACAGGAAAAGGTTAGCGTCAGGTTTGTCGTGTCGATGCTTTCGATCGGCAGCCTCGAGATTCTGAGGTAAAAGAACGGGACAGCTGACGACATTTTTTGCATGCTTTGCCACTTCTGTTTTGATAGGGTCAGTATTGCAGGGTGGCCAGCTCACTCCAATACAATAGGAAGAAAGACGAAAATCTATCGTCTGACTTCGTGGCAGTGCCGTACGCGTACGTCACGAAAGGTAACATAGGATTGTAGCTTACCTTGGTACGATGAACTATGCGACATCCGACGAGGAGTGTCTCAACGATGTTGAAAAGAAAGACACGTCCACTGTCCCTAAGCGACTCGCTGGGCTTGACGTGTCGATGCACAAAACGATGCAGCGAGCAGACACACATCCCCCGTGTGTGTCTTCCTTTCTTGGTCCCGTCTGCTGCGCTGTTTCCATTCAGAGCAGATAGCAACTTCCCGGGAAGTACCAACGGGAAAGCGCAGTGGCTTCGGCATACCAGATGAGATGGCCGACGATCATCAAGCGGCTCCTAGAGACCGTGCAGGTCAGTGGCCCGTACAGGTGAACGCCAACAAGAGACCGAATGTGTGTGCATGGTATGGAAGTTGCTGCAAAGGGTCGGTCAGACTTCGCGCGGCGGAGTACTTACGGAGTTGACAGGCGAGGCAGGATGGGACGTACTTGCGTATATTCCCGTACATTCCGTGCCAATAGTAACGCCGCGAAATCCGTTTGTATGTTTTCAGAACTCTAGTATGTGCACACTGAGGATCGGCATAGAATGAAGCACAAATGGCGAGGAATCCCTAGGAGCCACCGACGAACATCAGGCTTGTAAGTGGACCTTGGAGATGGCCGTCCCGGATTACGGAATTTGGAACTTCGCCGCGCTGTGCGCGAGAATGTTAAACCGCTGGTGATGTGGAGACAACGTTGACGACGGACCCATGCCGTCGGTCTTTCCGCTGCTGCTTAGGCGTACCAGCGACGGTAAGGGGTTCGAGAACGAGACTTGCGGCGAGCTTGCAGCATCGCTGTGAAGCGGAGCGCGAGACAGAGCACCGGCGCCCCTGTGATTGCGACCAGGTTGGTAGGTTGCACGGATGTCACTCGAATGCAGAGAGCCCGGCGGGCGAGGCGTCAGGACGGCTCTTTAAATGACGACAGCCAGCAAAGCGTGCGATGACCCATGACGACATCAAACTGCCGGCCGTATAGACATAGGGCCGAACTATCATTAGCGCCCAAAAGACAGCTAAACATTCTTCCGTAACGGAGTAGTTACATTCAGCTTTGGTTAGCGCCCGACTGGCGTACGAAACGACGTATTCTTGAGGTCCACGTTTAAGCTGAGCCAAGGCAACTCCGGAGGCCGAAGCCATTCGCGTCAATTTTTACTTCGCTGAGTGGAGCTGGGTCGTAGTGCCGGAGTACTGACGGTGAAGTCAGCCAACGCTTCCTCGCGTTCGCCGGATCAAGCAGACAGGTCACGTGGTCTGCCAAGAAGCTTCGTCAGGGGCGCAGTGATAGACGCAGAATTGGCGTACGAAGCGCTGAAAATGGGAACACGGAGCTGATAAGTTTCGAAGTTGCTTGATCGAAGTCGGTCTTGGAAACTACGCCGCAGCACCGAGCTTGGCCGGTCAATGGAAATGGTCTTGGTTGGAGACGATGTGGCCAAAGGTTATCAACTGCCTGGCTCCACCCCGCCACTTCTCAGATTTAGCTGCAGGTCGGCGCCGGTTAGGCACGCCGAAAATTGCTGTAGGCGCGCGAGTTGGAAGCGGAAATCGTTGGAAAAGACAATGGTGTTGTGTAGGTAGCAGAGGAACGCGGGCCACTTGAGCTTGCGTATGATGTTTTCGATCATCCATTAGAAAGTGTTTATCGCTTTACACAGGCCGAGTGACATTAGAGCAAACCCGCAAAGACCGTAAGCCGTAAGACTGTTGGATACTTCAACAGCGCTGTTTGCGAAGGTTTTAGGGGGGAGGGTGGGGTGTTAACGACCAAAGCGACTCAGGCTATGAGGGGCGCGTAATGAAGGGCTCCAGAAATTTAGACCACCTGAGATTGTTTAACGTGCACTTACATAGCAGAGTACACGGGCCTCTATAATTTCGCCTCCATCGAATTTCGACCGCCGCGGCAATGATCAGCCGAATTTCGATGGAGGCGAAATTCTTGAGGGCCGTCATTAGAGATGCATTGAAAGAATGGGAAGGGGAGCGCAGTTTAGAGATGTGGATCAGTAGCGAACGCCTGGAGATCTGTACTCGTACAAAGGTGTGTCAACTACATTCGGCCTGGAACATAATCTGAAGAATATATGCTGCAAATTTCATATTTGGATGTACGGTTAACCACCGCATCAATCGGTCGTTGTCGGAAGTTGGCTAGCACCAAAATACTCTATCGGGGCCTCAAACGGCGCGTCAACCTTTCCGGACTACGCACTGGCAATGGAACCGATCGAGTCTTGTTGCGACTCTGGCATTTTTCGATATTGAGCGCCCTATACTGCACTAGCTGCTTTGCTTGTTTTGTGCCGCTACTTGCGTGTTGATATGAAAACCGTTTATTCCTGACCTATTAGCCCTTGCACTCCGCTGACTGAGTCAGCTTCTTATGTCAAATATGGATGAAAAGGTGTTAAGGCATTAATATAACTGTTTGAATTTCATATGACATGGTACGGGTGTCCACCGAGATGTGGGACGATTACTGCACCAGTTCCTTCCCACAAAAATTAGCTGCGATTTAACTAATTAATATTAATAATTGGTTTTGGGGGGAAAGGAAATGGCGCAGTATCTGTCTCATATATCGTTGGACACCTGAACCGCGCCGCAAGGGAAGGGATAAAGGAGGGAGTGAAAGAAGAAAGGAAGGAAGAGGTGCCGTAGTGGAGGGCTCCGGAATAATTTCGACCACCTGGGGATCTTTAACGTGCACTGACATCGCACAGCACACGGGCGCCTTAGCGTTTTTCCTCCATAAAAACGCAGCCGCCGCGGTCGGGTTCGAACCCGGGAACTCCGGATCAGTAGTCGAGCGCCCTAACCACTCAGCCACCGCGGCGGGGCGATTTAACTACTGCTGAACCTGGTTAGAGCGCGAAAGCTGTGGTACATCGGGCAAGTAGATGCGGCTTGGCGTCTGTAACGCTGAGAAAATTGATTTTGAGGAAAGGAAACGACGCAGTGACCCTCTCGCATATCGGCGGACACCTGAACCGCGCGCACCGTATGGGAAGGGATAAAGAAGTGACTGAGAGAAGAAAGGAAGAAACAAGGGCCGTAGTGCAGGTCTCCGGGATAATTTCGACCACCTGGGGATCTTTAACGCGCACTGACATCACACAGCGCACGGGCGCCTTTTGCGTTTCGCGTCGAGAGCCGGGGCACCGAGAGCCGTGTTTAACGCTCCTTTCCGTTTTCTATCGCTATGCAAATTCGTTGTCTTTTCTACTCCTTTACTATTTCCACCTCCCCGTTTTGCTCTGCGTTTTTCTGTGTTTTATTCAGCCACTGCCCCTGTGAGAGCTGCTGCGCGGTCCATTATACGGCCACTTGCCCTCACTCTTAAGTTTGCTTTGAGGGCGGAGTTTATACGTCCTCGCCCGTTTTGTGTCCTTATATTGACAAGACTGTTTCATTGTAAGCCTGCCCTGACGAAGGGAATACCATTCCCGAAACTGTTGGCACAATAAACCTTTAAAACGAACAGTCGCGTTTGTCGTAATACTGTACTTACACACACACACACACACACACACACACACACACACACACACACACACACACACGCACACACACACGCACACACACACACACACACGCACACACACACACACACACATATATATATATATATATATATATATATATATATATATATATATATATATACATACATGCTTATTTTACTGGCTAACAAAATTTCCTTGCACCATTGGCCAGCACAGGTATGCTTTTTGACATGCTGGGCAAAGTTGTACTAGTGATATGCTTTTCCAAGATCAATGGTTGCACCTTGCCTCTTGTCGAGGAACTGTCTTTCTGTCTTCGGATTGTGATCAAGGTCCATGGAGCTTGTACACTTACTGGAAGATGAGCAATGCCTTATTTGTTCAGTTCTTGAATCGATTATATTGTACACAGAACGCATTTATGTTCTCTGAACCAGCAGCCAATACGTTTGATAATGTTTGTTCTAGTGACGACTTCAGCAGCGTGACTGTCAAGATAACGCCTGATCTAGTTTGAAGAAATAACAAGTTACCGGTACACCATTGACAGAAGGGTACCAAGTCAATATGATGGAAGGGTCGGAAGAAAAATCAACTTGAAGTGACCAAAGCGATGACAATTGCAGTGTCGAAAGTGTATGCTGCTTCTCGGAAATCAGCCCCAGCAAAACTTTCCACCTCTGCAGTCGTCTTTAGCTGTAGATAGGCAGTCGTCACCGCAGATGATTTGGCGCGGGGTACAACACGAACTCACTGCACGAAAACACAGCGCGTTCCACGCGACAGCTGGGCGCACGTAAACACAGGCCACGGACGTGTCAACACCACACAATCCTGGGCATCGGTTGTCGCCGCCGCCGAGCCGACGAGAGTATGTTGCACATCCCGCCGCACATACACTGCACACCGCGATTACCCAGGCCGATGGGAGCGGTCCACACAGGGAACTGCGGCACAGGACTTCTCCTCACATGTGGTGGCCGAATGGTAACCAACATAGCCGGGTAGCCGCCGTCGGGGCTCCCCATCGTGGACCCGCACATACGTCTCCTGCAGCGCGATAACCTCCGGCGTGCTTTCGGTGATGCGCACGCGAAGCTCGGAGTACCGCGCTGCAAGAGATCGAACGTTCCACTGCAGGATTGTGGGGGTCCGTGGTGGATCCCCTGCTTCATTTCGAGCCCCGAATCATTGGAAACCACGAGAATGGTGCGTCTTGAGAACATAGCCAGATTTGACTCCGCGCCTGGGATAAGAATGTTCTTCTCATAAATCGTCACGAGGTGCAGGGATTTTGTGTTTAGAACTATGTGGATGATATACCGCTAGACGACAATAATGAATGTCCAGATTCTCATACGGAAGGCGAGAGAATATGACCCTGGAACTGGCATATAAAATAGTTTTTTTTTTGGTTACCAAGGAGACGAAATGGATCACAAGTACCGCTGGATAGATGGATGGAATGTAGGTCGACCCATATTTTCGAAACGGAGTGATGGCAGTTTCCACCGTGCTCAGCTTTTTTCCCTTCATTTTCGTTTAACTCTAATGTAAGTTGTTATTAAAGCTCGCCATTTTTATATACGTTTTCCTACACCTCTAACCTTATATCACCTCTCTGCTATTGAGCCACAAATCTCCCCATCACTCTTGGCTAATTTCCACCGCAGATTCATTTACATGACCATTGCTGTCTCTAAAGCCCAGCGCCTCAGGAAGGTGACAGCGCCTGCATCGACAGCGGGATGGATACCATATCACAAATGAGTATAAGGCGTTCTATTGTTTCTACAGATTTACCACACACAGCACATGTGTCACCTTCTTCGTTAAATTTATTTTTGTAGCTGTGCGTTGTAAGACACCCTGACCTAGCTTTAAAGGGTAGGGCACTGCCTCTTGAGTTATTATAAAACTCTTTCTTCCTGACCTGGCTGTCGCAGTATAGATATATGTTTCTAGACTATGGTTATTTTAAAATTATATTTATCCAATTTTCCATTCAGACATGCACAGCCATGGCACCGTTCCGCCGTGGCACCGTTCCGCACAAGATCGCACTATCACCATCGAAGGTGAAACGAAGAAAATAGCATCACTGACATCGATCGCTCAACAATAATGCAAGCGGGCAGTGTGGGAACGAAATTTCCCAATGTTTAATTTTGAAGTTTATTTTCATTTGAAAAAAAAATGAGGGACCCGAGGCAAAAACTGAAGGTTAATTCACTTGACGGCGCTCGGGCTCCAATGCATGGTAAAACAGCAATTAAGGTGTGGGTAGTAACATTTGGTGCACTAACAATTTAGGCAGTACATCCCTGTACATTTACAGACATTTTAGCTCTTACTACGCCAAATTCAGTCTTTTTGTTGTTAAAGGTAGAGGCACAATATGAATGAGAAACATTATCAGCGAATAATAGCAATTGTACACAGCAACAAACCCGCAAAAAATCCAAAAGACACAGGAGAAACACACCTCACGAAAGGCAGAAAAATTACATTTGCGAGAGAAAGAATGAATGTATTCTTTTCTTATTTACATTTTCAATATTAACTTTATTTTCGCGAGAATTGTTTAAAAGAGTGGGTAGAGTATGTGCAAGCATTTGCTGGCCAAACGTCGTTCTTACGAAATGTACCGCCCAGTCATGAGCAGAACGCGAAGAATATGTTCGTGTAATTGTTCGATTGGCGATCGAAAGCATTGCTGCCACAAGCTGCCGCAAGGCCTTCGCTTTGGTGTGCTAGAGCATAAAAAAAAAAGCACTCTTCTCATTCCTGACGAGAAAAAAAAAGGGCCAGGAGTGGGTTTTGACACCCCTCAAATGTGGACCATGGTTAGACGGCGGTACGAATCACTGGCCCGTCAACCACGGGTTTTGTCCACAGCCCTTTCTCCAAGATTTCGCCAATTTCTGGAGTACCCGAGCACCAGGACAGGAGAAACTTGTACCCATTAGAAAACCGGTGGGTTTCCGGCGGCACTGGGGATCGAACCCAGCACCTCCCGAATGCGTGGCGGATGCTCTACCACAAGGCCACCGATTCGGTAGGCGACAACCTTGAAGAGTCTCCACCATAGTCGTCAGAAAACAATAAAAAAAAGATTCGGCAGTGAGAGAGAGCAGAATCCGCCACCGCGGCAGAGATTCCGCGGGAAAAACCAAGATGAAAGCCTGATGGGTTCAGGCCAAACTTCTGGCGCCGCTTCTAGGACGTTGCATTCCCGCGACGACAAACATGGCGGCACCCTTCGATGCAGGACGCCTCTGTTTGGACACGATTCGACATTGTTACGGTCCATTTCAGCGAGGTATTTGTTAGAATTGGGGCACCGGTCTGTCGCCCCGTCTCGTCTTGCCTATTAAAAACGTACGAGTTATAAATTTGCTCCATTTCTTTTTTTTTACTGTGATGATTCTGCCCCATCAAGGTTTAAGAGAAGCGCCGGGTTTTGTTGACAACAGTGGTTCCCCTCTTAACGATTAGATGGCGCCACAAGGCCGAACACATTAAAGCCCCCACATCGATGCTTCTTCAGCACATCGGAGCCGTGCTAACGGACACGTAAAGCGTTTACAACGCGCAGTTTTTCTGTTTGAGACCAGATGGCGCCACCGGCTTGATTGGACCAAGGCGCCATTAAGGACGTAGTAAGTCGCTGGCGTGTACGTGTCGACGCAGCAGTGAAAATATCGAGCGTTTGTTCAGAATGCGCTCTCTCTACGAAGATGTAGAAATTGTAGAGGAAATACGGGTTGTGTTGTGGATTGCAGGAATTCCGACGCAGAGTTAAAGGTGCGGGATGAGATCGTTTGCGAGCTTCACGGAACCGAACCGCACAAGGCCGTACTGCACCTGTTCGCGCTCGTTCGCCATGCACATCTTACGGAAAGGGCGAAAGCAACAAACACATTCTCCAGCCTCAGACAGCCAATATTGAAAGACCAATATAAAGAGCCAATAGAGATATAGACAGTCACTAAGAATGACTCCGCAGGCCAGCGCTCAGAGGGAAGATGATTACATAACACGAACGAGACCTCGATCATATTCGTGTCCGGGTATCGTGCGACATGCGAGACTGACATAATTGCGAACTTCGTATAGCATGAACGCGTTGCCATGCACGCGTTATAACAATTATGACGCGGAATCTTTCGAAACGATTGCACGCCAGTTCGTGTAGGCGGCTTGATGCATGGTAGAGCTACCACGACAGTTAGCACTTGCGTGTCTATTTTTATCGCCCTTCTGGGTTTAAGAAACCAGTAGAAAATATTCCAGGTTTCCTAAGCACCGTTAACACATTGTAAACAAACGCGTACGATGTGCACGTGAGCGTTTTGGAGCGGTGTCTGCATGAATGTACACACTAGGACAACGACACGCGCTGCCGCAAGAACATTAATAGTAACAACAAAAAACATTCAGCAAAATGTTCAGCGGATGGAAACACAACCATTTAGGCGATCTATTCGTTGGCTGCAAGAGGCTCGAGAGCTGAGCGGCTCTCCGGGACATATGAATAATAATAATAATATTAATTGGTTTTTGGCGGGAAAGGAAATGGCGCAGTATCTGTCTCATATATCGTTGGACACCTGAACCGCGCCGCAAGGGAAGGGATAAAGGAGGGACTGAAAGAAGAAAGGAGAGAAGAGGTGCCGTAGTGGAGGGCTCCGGAGTAATTTCGACCACCTGGGGATCTTTAACGTGCACTGACATCGCACAGCACACGGGCGCCTTAGCGTTTTTCCTCCATAAATACAGGCCCCAACGTGCAAGAGTCCAATATCGGTGATATACCGCTAAACAACAACAATGAATGTTCAGATGAATGCGAGAGAATACCGCCTTGGCACACCTTTATCAAATTAGTTGGTTTGGTTATCAAGAAGACGAAATGGATCACACCTAGCGCAGACATGCAGCAGCGTTCCGCCGCTCACTCGCAGCGACTGCAAGATCGTCATTAGACCGAGAGGTTGGCCTTGTTATTAGACGAGCACTCCTCCATCGAGCTCATATCTCAAGAACCTCAATAAAGTTACTCGTAGCAGCCATCCTGACTAGACTGCCGTCAATCGCGCGCTGTCTACATCAGGCGATCATTCGATCAAGACCGAAGAAAAGGCCGCAGCTATCAGCATCAGGGATATAGATATATATGGTGCTGCTCTCTGCTACCTGGAAACGATTACTATCGAAGGTGAAACGAAGAAAATAGGATCACTGACATCGCCCAACAATAACGCAGGCGGGTGGTGTGGGACTGAAATTCCCCAATGTGAGGTGGATATGCTCTAGCTGCCGCAAGGCCTCTGCTTCGGTGTGCTAGAGGATAAAAAAAAAAGCACTGTTCTCTTGCCTGAAGAGAAAAAACCTCTCACATGTGGACTATGGTTAGACGGCGGAACGAATCACTGGCCCGTCAGCACACGGGTTTTGTCCACAGCCCTTTTTCCAAGCTTTCGCCAATTTCTGGAGAACCCGAGCACCAGGCACGGAGAAACCTTGTACCCATTAGAAAACCGGTGGGTTCCCGGCGGCACTGGGGATCGAACCCAGCACCTCCCGAATGCGAGGCGGATGCTCTACCACAAGGCCAGCGATTCGATGCGCAACTCCCTCAAAGCGTATCCACATGGTCGTTATGAGCCAATTAAAAATGATTGGGCAGTGAGAGCGAGTAGAACCCGCCACCGCTGCAGAGATTCCGCGGAAAAACCAAGATGAAAGCCTGATGGGTTCAGGCCAAACTTCTGGCGCCGCTTCTAGGAAGTTGCATTCCCGCGACGACAAACATGGCGGCACCCTTCGATGCAGGACGCCTCTCTTCAGACACGATTCGACATTGTTACGGTCCATTTCAGCGCGTTATTTGTTAGAATTGGGGCAGCGGTCCGTCGCTTCGTCTCGTCTTGCCTATATAAAAAAAACGTACGAGTGACGAATTTATCCTATTTCTTTTTCCTTACAGTGATGGTTCTGCCCATTTCAGGCTTAAGAGCAGCGTCGGTTTTTGTTGACAACAGTGGTTCCTGTCTTGACGATTAGATGGCGCCACTAGAGCGAACTCATCGACGTGTCTTCAGAATATCGGAGACCTATAGCGGAAATAATAATAATAATAATTGGTTTTGGGGGAAAGGAAAGGACGCAGTATCTGTCTCATATATCGTTGGACACCTGAACCGCGCCGTAAGGGAAGGGATAAAGGAGGGAGTGAATGAAGAAAGGAAGAAGAGGTGCCGTAGTTGAGGGCTCCGGAATAATTTCGACCACCTGGGGATCTTTAACGTGCACTGACATCGCACAGCACACGGGCTCCTTAGCGTTTTTCCTCCATAAAAACGCAGCCCCCGAATATAGCTGAAACGTAAAAACTGTTTACAAAGCGCAGTTCTTCCGTTCGAGACCAGATGGCGCCACTTGCTTGCTCGGAACGTGGCGCCATTGAGGGCGGAGTACGTCGCTGGCGTGTGCACGCGTCGTCGCAGCAGTGGAATATATTCCGAATGTGTTTTCTCTGCGAATATGTAGAAATGCAGAGGAAATACGTGCTAGGGTTGTGGATTGCAGGAATTCGGACACAGACTTAAAGGTGCTAGATGCGATCGTTTGCAAGCTTCCCGGAACCGAACCGCACAAGGACGCACTGGCCCTGTTCGCGGCCGTTCGCCATGCACCTTTTCGGTACAGGCTAAAGCAACAAACACATTCGCCAGCGTCATATAGCCAATATTGGAAGAAATGTTTTTGATCCAGGAAAATGTTCTAGGATTAAGTGCACAATATAGCCGCATAAACAAGTTGTTCCGCCACTGATACCGTCACCTCGTGCTTTCGCTTGCGTTGCGGTTGCCTCTGCAGCGAGTCCCCATTGCTCGTCAGTTAAGGCGTGCGGCCATTGGTAACAGGAGCACCCGAGGGCGAATTCGGAACGGAAAAGAAGGGCGTCTTGTGATCCTGCATACCGCCACTGTAGGTTGTGCAGTGCACAGCCGTGCGGACGGAAAACGCTTACCTACCTTCAGTCCGTGTATTACATGCCGCCTTGGTGCTATTGTTGAACTTAGCTCCAAGTAGCGCAGTTTTATTCGACCATATTCGAAATAAAGCCTTTGCGTTACTGCTGCTGTGCTGGGTGCTTGCCACCTACTCGCGTCCATTGGGAGACAGTCACTAAAAGTGACTCCGCAGGCCAGCGCTCAGAGTGAAGCTGTTACTTACCACCAACGAGACCTGGAGCATTTTCGTGTCCGGGTATCAATTAAGCGACATGTGTGACGGGCATAACTGTGTGAACTTCGTATATAGTATGAATGCGTTGCCATGGGCGCGTTATAAAAATTATGTTGCGGCGGAATCCTTCAAAACGATTGCACGCCATCTCGTGAAGGCTGCTTGGTGCCTACCATGATGGCTAACATTTGTATGTCTATTTATTTTTGTCACTTTTCTGTCTTTAACAAAGCCCTAAAAAGATTTTAGGTTTCCTAAGCACCATTAACAATAGGTTGTAAATAAATGCGTACGATGTGCATGGAAGCGTTTTGGAGCGGAGTCTGCATGAATGTACACACTACAACAACGACATGTGATGCCGCAGGAATAACAACAAAAAGCATTCAGAAAAGCCTTCAGCGATTGTAAAGACAAGCAGTCTGGCGATCTATTCGCTGGCTCGAAGAGGCTCGAGATGCTGAGCGGCTCTCCGCGACATGAAGCCCGTTCACGTTTTCACGGATCAGCAGATCCAATTAGGGTTCCCGCATGTCATTCGAAGGTTTTGATAAAACCACAGTGCCGTGTTCCCACACCTTTACAGCCACATCAGCCGAAACACTTCCTGTTGGAAGCGAACCATCAGACGTAGCAGCTGTCGCAACGAGCAGTTAGGAGGTGTGTAATGGCGGCGTGATCACGTGATCGAAGATGGCAGCCCACATGATACGACGCTGTAAAGAATATTTTACGTAAACCTGTTGTGAATGCACAGGTTCCCTACACAAAACCACGGCTGTGGTAAAATCGGTGTACGTCTGACCCAGTAAGTCTCCGGTATGCTAAATATCTAAAATTGGCGTAACGTCTGGCAAAATTGCTGCCTTTAGCCTAACCGGGCAGCGGTAGACAGCGTCGATTAATGTATTTTTCTTACCATATCTGTGCACGCCATGAGCAGACGAGGACCGAAGATGGGGTGGCCATCACGTCTGAACGAGGCAGCTCTTCTGCGGCCGCGGAATGCGCTTGCTGTCGCCGCCGAATGCTCAAGTGTGAACGCGCCTTTAGGGTTGTTTAACTGCGAAACGAATCACTGGTCCGTCAACCCGACTCTTTGATCCACGACCCTTTTGCCAAGCATTTTGCTTCAGACGTTCGAGCTGAGCACCATGCAAGGAGTAACCTTGTACCCATTAGAAAAGCAGTGTATACCCGGCAGCACTGGGGATCGAACCCAGCGCTTCCCAAATGCGAGGCGGATGCCCTGCTAGAAGGCCATCACTGCAGTGCGTATTCGAACCCGTACGGAAGTGAATGCTCAACGATGCGTTCAGTGGGATTTTGGACTGCGAATTCCACCACTTTGAAGTCGTTTGTTGCCCACATTCGAGGGGAATTTCGCGCACGCTGCCTTCTCCGTCAGGAACGCGCGGGCAGTCCGACAGCGTCGCGCGCGTCGTCACGGAGTGGCTGTAAGCCTTCTTCGCCACCTGTTGGGCGCAAAACTAAATAGACCCATTGCTCTATTATGGGCTGCAACCGCACCATCAGAATATTCTCGAATACGGACATCTTACGTGTTTCTAACGCCACATTATTAGAATACAAACGCGAGTGCTCGATTCTACGGGTTCGTCCCCAGAAGCATTACTATCATATTTTTTTTTTTAGCCAGGTAGTATCGCGCAGTGACCGAACGCTCCGGGTGCGCTACCTTGGACGATTAACAGCTGGGGGCCCCACCCCAGCTATTGTGTTCGAAGTGTTGTGCGCGTGTTTTTTTTTCTTCATTGACTGTTCACGCGGGCAACTTAAACAAATGTATATTGCTATGTAAATAGTGCATTTATGACCTCCCCTTCTATCCCATCTCACGTTCGGTTCTTAGTTTAAACAAGCTTATCAGCATTGCTTTTTTATCTGAAAAATGTTTTTGACCGTTTGTCAGTCGCTGCCTGTGCCATGGCATATACCCCGCAGTCGGTGCGCGTCATTAACTCTACTTGAGGACAACAGCAACAACAACAATATTAGGCGCGTCCATCATAGTTCTTAATACAATGGCTAGAAAATGAAGAGGAGCCAAACCGGCGACATCTGGCAACGGCAAAAGGAGCGTGTCATAGTAAATCTTGAGGGGACGCCTGCTGGGTAAGGACCAGGTTATTGTGTGCGGAATTTAATTCGACGGCAATCCCGCCGTCTAGGATGAGATCCAGAGCCAGACTAGTAATTCCGTACAGGAAAAGGTTAGCGTAAGGTTTGTCGTGTCGATGCTTTCGATCGGCAGCCTCGAGATTCTGAGGTAAAAGAACGGGACAGCTGACGACATTTTTTGCATGCTTTGCCACTTATGGTTTGATAGGGTCAGTATTGCAGGGTGGCCAGCTCACTCCAATACAATAGGAAGAAAGACGCAAATCTATCGTCTGACTGCGTGGCAGTGCCGTACGCGTACGTCACGAAAGGTAACATAGGATTGTAGCTTACCTTGGTACGATGAACGATGCGACATCCGACGAGGAGTGTTTCAACGATGTTGAAAAGAAAGACACGTCCACTGTCCCTAAGCGACTCGCTGGGCGCGCCGTGTCGATGCACAAAACGATGTAGCGAGCAGACACACAGCGCCCGTGCGTGTGTCTTCCTTTCTTGGTCCCGTCTGCTGCGCTGTTTCCATGCAGAGCAGATAGCAACTTCGCGGGAAGTACCAACGGGAAAGCGCAGTGGCTTCGGCATACCAGATGAGATGGCCGACGATCATCAAGCGGCTCCTAGAGATAAACGGGAAGAGTGTGATTGTCCCTATGCCTAATTAACATAGTTGAGGCGGCGCTAATCGACACGTAATATGATAAAACTCTCATTATTCTTACCAGTGCCAGCGGAGACAACCAAGGGCTTTGAGGGGGACGTGCGACACCACCGTGCAGAACGTTCTCAACTTGCTCACTAATCACGTGACGCTCGGCCACAGCGACAAGATATGGCCGCTGTCGAAAAGGCAGGTGAGAACCGACCGGTCTTAGCGCGACGAGGGGCACTTGACGTCTGGCCTAAAGGCATCCAGGCAGCTGCTCACGGTGGGTCGATGGAAGTTTGTCGTCAGGCAACGTATCAGACACGGAATCCGAATGCAGAGGATTCACTGCGGGATTGTAGGCAGTCTCGCGAACTTCGAGGTTGGAGAGCAAGTGGGCTGTTTGAATAGAGTCCAGCGACCCACCACGCCGAACGGTAAGTGGACACGAGGACGGATTGTAAGCCACCATCTTCGTAACACTTCTTGCGGACATCAAGGACCGCATACAACAGCGGCGGGTTCTTGCGGGGCGCAAAGGAAGCAGACGGCATAAATCAAACGGTGACTGCAGACGTGGCAGTACACGAGCTAGGAGTAAAAAGCGTTCAAGATTCCGGTGCAACTTCGGCTTCCTCAGCGACGGTGAGCTTCTGCATCCAGGTGGAATGGGTCTCAGCTGTAAGTTCGTCACGCAGCGCATAAAGTTCCACCTCAGCGCAGGCGCTATCACTCACGGATTACGTCACGTTGCGAGGAGAATTTCCATCGGAGAAGCCGGTCACGAGAACAGAACGACAGGACCGAGAACTGAACTGTGTATAAAATATCGTCAAATGACGGCCCGCGCTGCGCGTTCAGTCAGAGGTGCAGTTCGCTCTTGACTGGCAGTGTGGAGCGACAGACCGCGAAATGACGCTGTTGCTGCGCGCAGCGAGCGGCATAGCCTTTCATGAGTCATGGAAACCACGGAAGCCGTGCCGGCAAGCGCGCATATCGGCGGTCCCTCGACCGTGACTTGTATGACGCTGTGGGGGGAAAGGTGACGCCTTGAGCTCATCGAAGCTTAGGCAATTCGTGCCTACGGAATGGCAGAACTTAGCTTTCCTCGTCAACGAAGGCAAATAAACGGCGCATGGGTGAGAGCGAACAGCGACGAGGGTTGAGGGGAACGACAAGTCGCATACTGACGCTGGGTGGTTGCCTACACAATCTGAGGCGAGGACGAACGGTGGACCGCCCGTAATCAGGGTGAGAAAGTCATTGCTTGCTGTGATGATGAATGACGGTCTACTGTCAAAGACGGTTGGATGAATAAAACAAGATAAGCGCACAAGTTGTGACCACGTCATTCTGTAAGCTTTTTCTGGCCCATTTGGCAACGCAGATAGCCTCGGTCTTATTATACCTCCCGTCCCCTCCCCATTGGGAGAAGGTGAAGTAATTAATGTGGGAAGGATGTTGGGATGGCCGCTAAAGAGGATTAACCGGTTGGCTTGCCAAGCTTAGATAAAGACATGCGCCAGCTAAGCAGAAAGGAATCGGGGGGGGGGGGGGGGGGGTCGCAAACGTGGGTTAGAAAGGCTATGTGTATTTTTCTGAGAGGGCAGCTCCGGAGGTTGCTGGAGTTAAATATATTCTAATGACACATCTACTAAGGCTTTTCCCGCATTCCTAATTACATCCACTAAGTTTAGCAGATATTCAACATTTCGTTCTCACGCAAATAAATTTAAAAAATAGATGTTTTCCTGGCCAGAACTCAGATGATTTGTACGGGAAACACTGCACGTAATCCGCACGTTGATCCCGCTCCCCGCCTCACTAACAAAATTTTGAGGTGTATATTAAATGTTGTTGTTTGTTAGTGGCCATTTATTAATAAAATAACAGTGGACGGAAAACATGTTGGTAGCCGCGGCACCTGCCATCCAAAGCTGAAGCACCTGAGCTGCGATTAGCGGGAATAAAAGGACAGGGATAGGGAATTCGGAGAGCGGTTAGCGATAGTAAGAGCATAGGAGTGGTGGGAAATACGCACTATGTAAAAATACCGTATAGGAAATAAATGCGGCCTCCATGGCATTTTATGGAACCACGTCATTTACAGTCACTGCTTCAGCCATTCAACTCGCGTACTAGTGTTTTCCCAGTAAAGTTCGCGACCTCATTACTGCGTCATGCGAAGCATCGTCAGCGGCCACCGACTGCGTTTCGGCTTCGGTTTCCTCTTTCTGCTGCTCTAAAATGGTTTGTTGTGGGGGAGAGACGGGATACTAGGGAATTCGATGCCAATGTCAACACAAAATGTTCGAATAGCCCCCCTAGTTGCCGTTTATCTGTAGGTTAATCTTGAGAGCGTTCGTCAGCGCCGTGCCCTACAAGAGTGGCGGACATGTGGCGTCCTCTATTATCGCAAGTGTCACGTGGAACCTGATCGAGGGTAGGCAGCGTCAAGTGCGCGAGAACCCTGGCATGCTATCTTTGGCATCAGGACCACCGGAACCGAGTCCCTCGCTATGCGATGAGCACATCGAATAAGTGAATTGAGCGGTGCGCTATTATTTGTTGCAAAAGAACACAATTATGTGCTTGTGCATGTGTTTATCTCTTTCGTCCTGTCTATTAGCGCTGTTCAGTGGGCTTCCATCAAAATGCACCAGCCCTACTCAGTCCTCTCCTTGGATTGAAAAAAAACCCCAGATTTGCGAAATTGATGCGGCAACCTCGTCACTACGGCGTCTCTAATTTCCCTGGATCTGCTTTGTGACGTTAAACCCCACAAAACAATACAGCCGGGCAGACTGACCTTTTAATGCGGGAGCGGGTAAAAAACAACACAGTAAACAAACACTGATTACGTTCAAGCATAAAGTCGAGAAAGGAACACTCTTGAATCAAAGCAGTCACACTTAATAACAGCGTATGAAACACATCCGCATTAAGAAGAAGCACTCACACACACGGACGAACGCTGCACTCGCGTCTGGTTTACTGCAGCAAGACAGGCCCTGCGTCGTGAAGGCGTGCACAAATATCTGCTGCGGGTCCTTGGACTCAAGATATTACATTATTTTTGGAATATGGCGGTGTGCTTGGCCCGGTATTGCACTGCCTCCGGGATCGGCGTGGGGCATATTAACGCGCGCCTTTTCTTTCTATCTTTGCTCTCCTATATTTAAGTCTCCTACTTTCAGCACGCGGCAGCGAGCGTGGCTCGGCTTGAGCCAGTAGGCAGGCCCGTGCACTTTCCTTTTCTTTCTTCCTATCAGACACAGCAATGCGCGCACAGATTAATGCACTGAGAAAGACACGTGCAAAAGGAAAACCTAGAGTCCAGATGGACGCTAAGAGTCACCTTCTGACAGGGAAAAGGTCGAATTCCAGTGTGTACAAGAAAATGGCAGCATCGCTTACTCCGTTATTGCCCCATAATGAAGATTGCAGTAATTGCGTAAGCGATGCTTTATTTTCTTGTACAGATCGGAATTCAACCTTTTCTATGCCACAAGATATCTCTTAGGGTGCATGTCGGCTCTAGGTTCGCCTTTGGCACGTGTCTTTATCAGTGCATTCTGTGCGCGCATTCACGGCGACGGGTTTATATGCAGCATGTCCTGTTGCCATTACAAAATTTTTGGACAATCTTTAGACTGTCTATAGGCTTCTGCATATAAATTCTATAGAATCTCTATAGGCAAATCCCACAGAGAAATCTATAGGCAATATAAAACCTATAGACAGTCTATATGAACCCGCCGCCGTCGCTCAGTGGCTGGGACGCTCGGCTACTGATCCAGGGTTCCCGGGTTCGAACCCGACCTCGGCGGCTGCGTTTCGATGGAGGCGAAAGGCTAAGGCGTCCGTGTGCTGTCGTCAGTGCACGTTAAAGAGCCCAGGTGATCGAAATTATTCCGGAGCCCTCCACTACGGCACCTCTTTCCTCCTTTCTTCTTTCACTCCCTCCTTAATCCGATCCTTTACGGCGCGGTTCAGGTGTCCGTCGATATGCGAGACAGATACTGCCCCATTTCCTTTACCCAAAAACCAATTTTGATTTTCTTAGACAGACATAGACAGTCTATACATTTATGGCCACACACTTTTAGTAGACGTGTGTCTATAGACAGTCTGTAGATTACGAATAGAAAAAAAGATATCTATATGAAGGCAATGAGTATAACAAGTAGACAGACTGTCTATAGACCATTTTTATAAGGAATGCAGTGAACCAGCCGTGAGTGCAGCGTTCATCTGTGTGTGTGTTTTTTCTTATATGCATGTGTTTCAAGTGCGACAGTTATGTGTGATTGCTTTGTTTTCAGGTAGGGTTTCTTTAATAATTTTATACTTGAACATCATCAGTGTTTGTTTACTATGTTGTCTTTTAGCCATGCACACCCGCATTAAAAGGTTGACCTGCCAGGCTGCATCGTTTTGTGGGCTTAACTCCCCAAATTAAATCATTTGTGCTCAAGCACGCAACCGTTAAGGTAATGAAAACACGTAAGCCACTCTTGTTAGATACTTCAACAGCGCTGTTTGTGAAGGTTTTAGGGGGGAGGTGGGGTGTTAACTTCCAAAGCGACTCAGGATATGAGGGACGCTGTAGTGAAGGGCTCCAGAAATCTAGACCACCTGGGATTCTTTAACGTGCACTTACATCGCAGAGTACACGGGCCTCCAGAATTTCGCCTCCATCGAATTTCGACCGCCGCGGCAATCATCAGCCGAATATCGATGGAGGCGAAATTCTAGAGGCCCGTCAATGAGAGATGCATTGAAAGAATGGGAAGGGGAGCACACTGTAGAGATGTGGATCAGTAGCGAACGCCTGGAGATCTGTACTCGTACAAGGGTGTGTCAGCTACACTCGGCCTGGAACATGGTCTGAAGAATGGTGGTGGTGGGAGCGTTTTTTTTAAATTAAAATAATAGTAAAAAGGAAGAAAAAGATTTCTGATAGCCCCGGCATCTGCCATCGAAACTGAAGCACCTGAGCAGAGTCAGCGGAAATAAAGGATCGCAGGCAGAATGGAGAAACTAAATGAAGGAGGTGAGGGGACCCTGAACATTGCTGCAAATTTCATATTTAGATGTACGGTTAACCACCGTATCAATCGGTCGCTGTCGGAAGAGGGCGAGCACCAAATTACTCCATCGGAACCTCAAAATATGCGTGACAGACGTCCTAGATGAAACTGGTAATAAATCCGATCGGACCTCGTTGACACACTCATTTTTCGATATTGAGCGCCCTATACTGCACTAGCTGATTTGCTTGTTTTGTGGCGCTACGCTCATGTTTATATCAATGCCGCTTATTTCCGAGCTATTAGCCCTTGCACTCCGCTGACTGAGTCAGGTTTTTATGTCAAATATATTGAAAAGGTGTTAAGGCATTAATATAACTGTTTGAATTTCAAAATTACAGTCCCATCTACTATGGCTGCCGTGCACACACATGCTTGCACAGAAACCCTTAACATTTTGTGCAGCAGCAAGACTCCTGTGCCCAACAGTTTCAAGTGGCGGACAAAAGGGAAATGATGCACGTACAGTACTCACGGATTGAAATAGGACATTCGGAGCGCTAGCCTTGCAGTGCCACGCAGGCATGTGGTAAACCACAGGCCGGCTCATTGGCTACTGGAAGGAACAATTCTGCTTTGTAGATGTTCTCCCTCTCGCGCCATACCACAATGCACCACCTTGGTTCCATGAGCGTCTACGGGCGGCGCTCCATGAAGCGACGGCCACGCGCTCCGAATGTCCTATTTCAATCCGTGAGTACTGTACGTAACATTATACTATAAACCGGGCGCCGGTGATTCCATGGACGATTCCAACGACGGTGCACGCCGTCAGCATTACAAACTCACCGTCGACAAACACTACATGCAGAGAAAAATTGGACTTGGCTGATTTACTACTGCCCCACCAATTCTTGCCGATCCCTGAAGCTCGCATTCTTCGCCGAATGCAATATAATATCCTTCTTACACCAGCAAAATTTTTTTTGTATGGGAACGTTTTCGATGCACGCGAAACGAAAAGGCATCAGTGTGCTGCGCGATGTCAGTGCACGTAAAAGATTCTCAGGTGGTCAGAATTATTACGAAAGCACATCCCTTCTACGGCACCTCTTCTGATTTTCTTTCGCTCCCATCTTCCTTTTCCTTACAGCGCGGTTCGGGTGTCCACCGATATATGGGACGGTTACTGCACCAGTTCCTTCCTACAAAAATTAGCTGCGATTTAACTACTGCTGAACCTGGCTAGAGCGCGAAAGCTGCGGTACATCGGGAAAGTAGATGCGGCTTGGCGTCTGGAACGTTGAGAAAATTGATTTTGAGGAAAGGAAACGACGCAGTAACTCTCTCACATATCGGCGGACACATGAACCACACCGTAAGGGAAGGGATAAAGAAGTGACTGAGAGTAGAAAGGAAGAAACAGGTGCCGTAGTGCAGGTCTCCGAGATAATTTCGACCACCTGGGGATCTTTAACGCGCACTGACATCACACAGCGCACGGGCGCCTTTTGCGTTTCGCCTAAATCGAAACGCGGCTGCCGGGGTAATAATAATAATAATAATTGGTTTTGGTGGAAAGGAAATGGCGCAGTATCTGTCTCATATATCGTTGGACACCTGAACCGCGCCGTAAGGGAGGGGATAAAGGAGGGAGTGAAAGAAGAAAGGAAGAAGAGGTGCCGTAGTGGAGGGCTCCGGAATAATTTCGACCACCTGGGGATCTTTAACGTGCACTGACATCGCACAGCACACGGGCGCCTTAGCGTTTTTCCTCCATAAAAACGCAGCCGCCGCGGTCGGGTTCGAACCCGGGAACTCCGGATCAGTAGTCGAGCGCCCTAACCACTGAGCCACCGCGGCGGGGTCGGGTTCGAACCCGGGTACTCTGGATCAGCAGCCGAGCGCCCTAACCATTGAGCCACAGCGACGGGCAATGTATTTATGCGTTACAGCGTTCTAGACTACGATGATTTTGAGAAAAGGAAGAGCGCAAAACTTGCTCCCTTGGTCAGCCCAGCACTACAGTGCCTAGAATACTGCCGGTATATTTTAGGCACTGTACCTCCACTAAGGCACCTCTTTCTTCTTGTCTTCTGTCGGTCCCTCCTTTATCTTTTTCCTCATGGCGCGATTCAGGTGTCTGTCAAGATGTGACACAAGTACTGCGCCATTTTCTTTCTCCAAAAAACTTTTTTTTTCAGCTTGAAGCGGCGCAGCGTCTCCACAAATGTTGCCGTTTCTGGTTTTCCCGACGGGGTCTAGGCGACCGTCTCCGCCTCAGACCGCCGTATAGACTTCGCGGAGAGGAGAAAAGACGCGGGAAAGGCGACCACGTGTGACATTTGAAAAAAAAAGATAATGTGATTGGGAATACTACGTTTGTTATGAGTTTATGGTATTACTGATCACGTTTATTTTTTCCAAATGTCGCAAGTGGTCGCCTTTCCCTCGTCTTTTCTCCTCTCGGCGACGTCTATACGAGAAACTGAGGCGGAGACGGTCCTCTAGATCATAAACTCATAACATGCACAGCAACGTCATTGATCAATGTCCACAGTACACCAACAGAAGCGGCACAAGCTAATGTGCACGGCAGTTTTTCTTGATATCAAAGGTGCATACGATAACGTGACACACGAGGCCATCCTTGATGCGCTAGTGGCTGTCGGAATCGGTGGCGATTCCGACATGGCGATGGCGATCACTATCTACTCGTAGCTGCATTAAGACATCTCCAACACCAGGCGCAGGACAGACAGACAGACAGAAAAACTTTATTCAGCAAGTGAGTTTTAGACCCAGCTGAGTCCCTGGGCCACTGCGCGGTCCCGCACTACATCAAGTAGGTCATGCCGGGACATCACGTCGGCAGCCCGAGGGACCGCAGCAAGCTGCGATGTCGGGTCTGCAGGCATAAGCAGGACCTCCCAGTCCTCCCAGCTCGAGATGGCGTGCTGTCCCAGCGGGGGAGGGTCAGCAGGGCAGCCGAAAAGGATATGGGCGAGTGTTCCGTGGGGGTCACCGCATAGGGAGCATGCAGGGGATGTGCCGCAATAGTGGGATAAAAGCTAAGGGGATGACAGAGAGCGGGTCTGGAGGCGTCTGGAGAGGATCTGTTGGGAGTGCGTTAGAGAGGGGTGGAGAGGAGGTAAGTCCGACGGTCCAAACAGGGTGTTTGCGTGAGCTCCGCAAAGCTGTGCGCCCGCTCCTTCGAGAATCCTGGATCGAGACTGTCCTGAGCCCGACAAATCAGACCTCGGGCCCATTTATCGGCAGCCTCGTTTCCAGGGTTCCCAGAGTGAGCCGGCACCCACTAAAGCTCTACCCTGCGCGGTAAATTTTGGGTAGGTGTGTTCAACAATTGCCAGGCAGGGGCGTGAATCCTGCCCCTGGCAAAGTTGGACAGAGCCGTTTTGGAGTCGCTGAAGATGTATTGGGCGTCCGAATGTGCAAGGGCAAGGGCGATGGCGGTCTCCTCTGCCTCCTCAGGCGTAGATCCCGAGGGAAGACGGTGAGTTGGGGGTTGAGGTAGGGTTGGATTGTAGGCAACTGCTACCGCTTCATGCGCTGTACATGCGGCATCTACCCAAACGGCGTCGTGGGCTTGCCCATAGTAAATATGGAGGGCATTAGCGCGAGCTACGCGGCGAGGGATGTGATATTGGGGATGGACGTTTAGAGGAAGGGGTTTCACAACGAGAGGTGTATGGATGTGTCGAGGGATGGGTATAAGGGTTGACTGGTTAGCGGGTATGTTGATGCGAAGGGAGGAGAGTATATGGCGGCCAGTGGCGCTCGTGGCAAGTCTAAGGTACTGTGTCTGAAGGTGCGCGTCAACTAGATCCTGAATGGTGTTATGCATGCCTAGTGCAAGAAGTTTGGCTGTGCTAGTGCTACGAGGTAGGTTTAGGGCTGCCTTAGTCGCAAGGCGGATCATTGCGTTCACGCGCTCGGTTTCTGTGCGGTTCAATTTGAGATATGGGGTTGCGTATAGAATGCTGCTAAGCGTAAATGCGTGCACTACTTTCATGTTGTCCGCTTCGTCTAAACCCTTGTTAAGGGAGGACACTCGGCGTAGAAGGTGCGACACGGATTGCGTGGAGGCCTTGAGCCTTTTAAGGGTATGTTCATTTCGTCCAGAATCCTGCAAGTGGAGGCCAAGGATGCGGAGGGCGAGTGTGATGGGGATAGGGGATCCTTTCAAATTGACTTGGATGGGCGAGTTAGCGCTAGATTTTGGCCTAATTAGGAAGAGCGCGGACTTAGATGGGGGACATTCGAGCCCGATGGATGACGCGTGAGAGGAGATGGTGTCTGCTGCTAACTGAAGAGTTTCCTCAATTTCCCCGTCAGAGCCATGAGTGGTCCATGTGGTAATATCATCAGCGTACAGGGTATTCTTTAGGTGTGGGATTAGAGCCAGTTTGTGAGCTAGGGGGATGAGAGCAACGTTAAAGAAAAGGGGAGAAAGGACCGCCCCTTGAGGGGTTCCGAGCTCTCCGAGTGTATAAGGGGATGTGGTAATCTGTTCTATGTGCAGGGAGGCAGTGCGGCCCGAGAGAAACGCACGAGCGTAATTGTAGGTTTTAGGGCCTACCTGTAGAGCCTGCAGTTCTCGTAAGATGGCATCGTGTCGAATTCTGTCAAATGCCTTGGTGAGGTCAACTGCCAGGATAGCTTTAGTGTGGTGGGGATGGTATCATCAAGCACGTCATGCGCAATTTGAAGTAGGGCGTCCTGCGCAGATAGATGCGCACGAAATCCGAGCATACTGTGGGGGAAAAGGTGGTTGTCTTCCATGTACGTTGTTAGCCGAGCAAGAATTACGTGCTCGAAGACCTTGCCTAGACAGGATGTAAGAGAAATGGGGCGGATGTTGTCTAGGGAGATAGGCTTGTGGGGTTTTGGAATAAAAATAATTTTTCCATGCTTCCACGAGGCAGGGAGAGTACCTGCCTCCCAACATTCGTTAAAGTAGTTGACTAAGTCAGCGATGGAAGCATCGTCAAGATTTCTGATAGCTGCATTGGTAATTTGATCATCTCCGGGAGCGGTATTCCGTAATTTCAATAGGGCGGCGCGAAATTCTGATTCTGTAATAAGGGCGTCAAGTTCGGGCTGGGGTGGGCCTCCATAATCAGGATACTTGCAAGGGAGACCGGGGGTTGTATAGGTGCATTTCACCTGGGCGAGGAAGGCGTCGGTGTCCTGTCGATGGTTGTGAGCGAGGCGGCGAATGCTAAGGCGCGTCTGAGATTTGGATTGCGTGGGGTCTAGCATGTGCCGTAATAGATGCCAAGCGCGGATTGTGGAGAGATTGCCGCGGAGACCGTCACAAACCTGAGCCCAGTTAGCTTTGCAAAGAGTGGCACTACATTGTATTATTTGGGATTGAATCTGGGCATGTTTGAGTTTTAGTCTCCTATTGTGCTTCTGAGTCTTCCACCTTTGCGTTATGTTGTCCTGTGCTTGGAGGAGGTGGGCGAGCTTGCTGTCAATAACAGGGGTGTCTGGCGTAGAGTCGAGCGTTTGAGTGTGTTGGCGAATGTCTTTTTGCAACTGAATAATCCAGGTGTCTAGTTCGAAGGGGGCCTGTGTTGGCTGCGCTTGTCTAAATTTGCGGAGCGCGTCCCAATTAGTGTGCTTAATGGTAAATTTAAGCGCTGAGATCGGCGATAGTTTAGCGTTATTCGAATTAGGTGATGATCGCTGCCTAGTGTGGAGAGCATTCTTTCCCACTGCAGGTGGTCCAAGTTTCTACAAAGCGTGAGGTCTGGGCTAGTATCGGCAGTAACACTGTTACCAATCCGCGTAGGTAAGCTGAAATCATTAAAGATGGTTAGGTGGAGCGCCAGCGTCTCATTGTACAAAACTGTGCCTCTGTGGTTGGTGCGCCGATAGCCCCAGTCCACGTGAGCGCAATTAAAATCTCCGGCAATAAGTAGGGGGTTTGATCCGGCCAACTGGGTTGCGGATTTGAGAAGTGAGGGGAGTAAGTTAATTGGCTGACGTGGGAGAAGGTAGCAGTAAGAACAGGCGTGATTTTGCAGGTGTGGGCGGTAAGACTTCAATAAGGCTGTTAGCGATAGGGGAGGTAATTACGTGCTCCACGTAATGCAAGGATTTACTGACATATGTGACCACCCGAGGAAGATCAGTGGGGTCTGAGGGGATAAAAGCGTATCCTGGCAGCTGCCTGCAAACATTGGCGTCCTGAATGGCGATAATGTCTGGTGGGGATGACGAACTTGCTATATTTTGCTGCAGAGGATCGCGCTTTCGCCGAAAGCCCCTGCCATTCCAATGAATAATCTGTAAAGAATTGAGGCCCGTCGGAGGAGCCATGCTGTTCGGTAGTGAGGGGAAGGAGGGGTGTGGAGAGTGGAACTGTGGGAGGATAGTCCGTTGAGAGTCCAGGAGTGAGGCGAGTTAAGCGCTCCTCTACCTTGGTCATGATGCTACATATGACACTATCCATTAGACGCGTAATGGTAGATTCAATCATAAGCTGGCACTGTGCAATGAGCTGCGCAGTAATGCGCTCTGTGAGCCTGGCTTCCAAGTTTTGGGCGAAGGCCTGAAATTTGGCGTCTAGGTCTATTGGTTCGACTGGGCTCTCATCAGGCCTTCTTTTTTCAGGGGGAGGTTGAGCGGGTTGGGCGGGTTGGGTGGTGAAGGGGAGGGGGTAGTGGATGGGGAGATACAGCAGAGGTGGCGGTAGAGAGGGCTGCCCTGTGCTGCTTTACCTCCTCTCGCAGAGCCCTCACGTCCGGGTCCTGGGAGGTCCTGGTGTTCGTCCCGGCAGCCTTGCAGGCCCATGTTGCAGTAGACGGGAGGGTCGTTTTCAGCGGAGGAAAGTAGTTCTTGTTAGTTTGCAGCGGAGGAAAGTCATCCTTGTTAGGGGGCATTGCCTTCTGGGGCGATGGGTTGCGTGGTTGGGCGGTGCGATTTCTAGCCATGCACGAGCCGGTGCCCGTGAGGTGCTGGCCTCCACAGAGAATGCAGGTCGGGATGCAGGAGGGCACATCTTGCGGTTCATGCTTGTCTCCGCACCGTGGGCAGAGACCAGTCTTGGGGTGCGGGCACATGTCATACCTATGGCCCGACCGACGACAGTTCGTGCACGCGTCTAGACTTCCCTTGTACGGCGTGCATCTGTACACTACACTCATGTAGCGTATGGTATGCTGGACTGGTCCGTGCGCAAAGGTGATCAGAACGGAATGAGTCCTACCCATTCTGCGGGCTGCAATGATATCAGCGTACGGGTTACGGGTCTGGAGGTCCCGTAGCATCTGCTCCGGCGTCTCCTCCCAGTAGGCTTGCGAGATGACTCCACGCACAGCAGCCGCCGGCGGGGCAATGTAGGCTGCGACAGGGTAAGCGGTCTCTTGGAGGACCACTTCCTTGAGCTGGACGAGGTGAAGAGCGGTTGTCTCGTGCGGGGTAGCGACCGTGAAGGTGTTATTCGTAGGGTGGATCCTCAGGTGAATATCCCCGAGATCACGGCCAGCAGCGCTGACTTGCAGGGCTTGCAGGAGTGACTGCGCCATGGTGCCTTTCAAAGCGAGGCCTCCTCTTGGTCGGTAAACGACCCGTATAGTGTCGGGAGGGAGTGAAGCAAGTTGTTTGCTTCGGTGTGCGACTGCGTGCGTCGCGCGCAGCTGTTCTTGTTGAGGCCTGTATGTAGGCTTGAAAGTCACAGAGGTAGCGGACGCGGACGCAGTAGGCGTAGATTGAACAGACGCTGCTTGATGGGATATGGCCAGCGTTTTCGCGCTTGAGATTTCACCCTTGTACGCGCGGAGTATCGGGGTCCACTCACTGGGACGAAGGTCTTCCCTCTGCGCTTGCACCTCCATGGTTGCTGGGGGTAGGTGTGCTGCCGGTGAGTGAGGAACGCAGCGCACCGGCGAGGCTCGCCTCGATGAGGCGAGGCTTAGCGGAGCGGCACAGCAGGCGGAGACGTTTTCACTTGCCAGTTCTTGTAAATAATCGGGCACATCCAAAAGATGATAACGGTTAGGGCCCGTGTACCTTCCTAGATCCGTTTGGCTCAAAGAGGCACGAGAGCTGAGCGGCTCTCCGGGACATGAAGCCCGGTCTTGTTTTCGCGCCTCAATGGCTCAAATTAGGATTCTCACATGTGCTTCGAAGCTGTAGCCAAACGAAAGTGCCGTCTTCCCAATCTTTTACAACCATATCAGCCAAAACACTTCCTGTTGGAGCAGAACCATCAGACGCAGCAGCCGTCGCGACGTGTAGTTAGGTGGTGTGTAATGGTGGCGTGATCACGTGATCAAAGATGGCAGCCCACATGATCCGGCGCTTTAAAGAGCATTTTACGTCATCTCTTTGTGAATGCGCAGGTTCCCTACATAAAACCACGGCCGTGGCAAAACCGGTGTACGTCTCACCTAGTAAGTCTCCAGTATGCTAAATATCTAGAAACGGCGTAACGTCGGGCAAAATTGCTGTATTTAGCGTAAACGGCCGGCGGCAGACAGCACGATTGACCTCTTGTCTTGCCATATCCGTGTACGCCATTAGCAGACGACGAGCGGCAACGTGCTCGCCGTCACGAGTGAACGAGGCAGCATTTCTGCGGCCGCGGATTTCGCTCGCTGCCGCCGCCAAATGCACAAGTGTGAACGCGCCTTTAGGATTGTTTGACGACGGAACGAATCACTGGCCCGTCAACCCGACTATTTGATCCACGACCCTTTTGCGAAGCATTTCGCCCCAGATGCTCGGGCCGAGCACCAAGCCAGGAGAAACTGCCCATCAGAAAACCGGTGGGTACCGGCGGCACTGGGGATCGAACTCAGCACTTCCGAATGCGACGCGGATGCTCTGCAAGAAGGCCATCATTTTAGTGAGCGTTCGAATAAATACGGAAGTGAATGCTTATCGATGCGTTCAGTGGGTTTTTGGAGTGCGAATTCCGCCGCTTTGGACTCGTTTGTTGCCCACATTCGACGGGAATAATGCGCACGCTGCCTTCTGCGTCAGGAACGCGGGGCAGTCCGAAAGCGTTGTGCGCGTCGACACGGAGTGGCTGTACGCCTTCTTCGCAGCCTACTGGGCGCAGAACTAGACCCATTGCTGTATTGTCGGGTGCAAGCGCACCTTCAGAAATTCTCTGGGGCGTAAACGTTACGAGTTACTAACTCGACATTGGTGGAATACACACGCGAGCGCTCGATTATATACGCGTTCGTGGCCAGAAGCAATTTTGCGTTCTATTTTATCCTCGGCACCACTGTGAGGGCATACATACGCTTGATATACTTCTGAAATTTTCAGTAAAGAGGCTTCTCGGGGGCGCGTCTTTGGCGCCATCGTTTATCAGCTGAGTGCTGCAGACGGCTCGCACGCTCGAATCTATGCCCACGGGAATCACTCGGACAGCACGAACCGTTTTCTAAATTCAAAAAGACACCCTTTCATGTATAAGGAAATGGATTTTGGCACTTCTAGCTTTCTTTTCCTTATTATCCCGACTGACATGCGTGGATATTAATATCCCTGCCGGAATGTGCCGAAAATACATTAGTTGAAGGCTTCAGCTCTGCAGATGTAATTTCCTCCTCCAAAACAGGCGCGGTCGCCACGGCCGTTGCACTTAAAAGCACGACACGAGCACAGCTTTATTTCGAGCCCCGAATCATTGGAAACCACGAGAATGGTGCGACTTGAAGGCGTAGCCAGATTTGCATCTGCGCCTGCGATACGACGGTTCTTGTCATAAATCCTCACGAGATGCAGGGATTTTTTGTGTAGAACGAGTCGAAACTAGCCCTTGCTCTGTCATACAAGTTCTTGCAGTGTAGAGAAAGCTTTCAAAAATGCCACGCAACCTGCGGGTAAGCACGAATCATCTACGCACTCCTCAAAGCCGACAGCTTGTTCCGGCTTGCAGAAATGTCAATGTGCAGCAAGCATTACCCGTAGAACACCGCAGACCTGCAAGGGTCTCCTTCGATGCGCAATCAATAATTCGGAACGATCTGCCGTGAATTTCTATCAAATTCGAAGAACGATTCCATTTTTACTGCTCGAAGCACGTACTGTCGGACCACACCGCTAATCTAGGCCTTACCCCCCTCCCCGCGCCGTACTCGTACCGAGCCTATGCCGCACACGCATGATTTACCCCAACATTGAAGAGTCCAATATGGATGATGTAGCGCTAACCGACAATAATGAATGTTCAGAATGTCACTACGGAAGGCGAGAGAATACGACCCCAGTACACGATTATCAAACTGGTTGGTTTGGTTATCAAGGAAACGAAATGGATCGCAACTACCGCTGGATGGGCGGATAAGAAGGTAGGAGTGTCCCCTTTGAAACCGGGTGGTGGCAGTTGGCACCATTCTCAACTTTTCCCCCCTTTATTTTTGTTTAACTGCGATGTAAGTTGTCATTAAAATTCGCCAATTTCTTTAAATACGGCTTCCTACAGCTTTAACCTTACGTCTCTTCTTTGGTTTTGAGCCTCCAAACTTCCAATCGCTTTTTGATAATTTCCACCGCAGATTTGCATGACTATTGCTATCGCTAAACTCAAGGGCCTCAGGAAGAGTGACTGTGCCCGCTTCGACATCGCAATGGAAACCATCGCATTTTAGTATGAGGTGTTCTAGATCTATTGTTTCTACAGATTTACCGCACACAGCACGTGTCACCTTCTTCGTTGAATTTATTTTTGTAGCTGGCGTTGTAAGACACCCTGACCTAGCTTTAAAGGTTAGGGCACTGCCTCTTGAGTTATCATAAAACGCTTTCTTCCTGATCTGCCTGTTGCAGTACAGATATGTTTCTAGACTATGGTTATTTTAAAATTACATTTATTCAATTTTCCATTCAGACATGCACAGCCACTTCACCGTTCCGCCGCAACACCGTTCCGCACAAGATCGCACTATCACCATCGAAGGTGAAACGAAGAAAATAACATCACTGACATCGCTAAACAATAATGCAGGCGGGCGGTGTGGGAACGAAATTCCCCAATGTGAGGTGGATATGCTCTAGCTGCCACAAGGCCATCTCTTTGGTGTGCTAGAGCAAAAAAAAAAAAAACGCTGTACGAGAAAAAAAGGGCCAGGAGTCGTCTTTGAAACCTCTCAATTGTGGACCATGGTTAGACGGCGGAACGAATCACTGGCCCGTCAACACCCGAATTTCGTCCACAGCCCTTTTTCCAAGATTTCGCCAATTATCTGGGCAACCCGAGCACCAGGCAAGGAGAAACCTTGTACCCATTAGAAAACCGGTGGGTTCCCGGCGGCACTGGGGATCGAACCCAGCACCTCCCGAAAGCGAGGCTGGTGCTCTACCACAAGGCCAGCGATTCGGTGGGCGCCACCTTTAAGGAGTATCCACATAGTCGTCATAAAACAATAAAAAAGATTCGGCAGTGGGAGCGAGCACAATCCACCACCGCGGCTGAGATTCCGCTGAAAAACCAAGATGAAAGCCTGATGGGTTCAGGCCAAACTTCTGGCGCCGCTTCTAGGAAGTAGCATTCCCGCGACGACAAACATGACGGCACCCTTCGATGCAGGACGCCTCTCTTCGGACACGGTTCGACATTGTTACTGTCCATTTCTGCGCGTTATTTGTTAGAATTGGGGCACCGGTCTGTCGCTTCGTCTCGTATTGCCTATAAAAAAACGTATGAGTGATGAATTTACTCTATTCCTTTTTTCTTAGAGTGATGATTCTGACATCGGTTTTTGTTGACAACAGTGGTTCCCCTCTTGACGATCAGATGTCGACACTAGGCCGAACTCATCGACGCATGTTCAGAATATGGGAGACCTACTAGCTCAAACGTAGACTGTTTACAAAGCGCAGTTCATCCGTTCGAGACCAGATGGCGCCACTGGCTTGCTCGGAATGCGGCGCCATTGACGGCGGAGTACGTCGCTGGCGTGTACGCGTCGACGCAGCAGTGGAATGTGTTCCGAATGTGTTTTCTCTGCGAATATGTAGAAAGGCAGAGGAAATACGTGCTAGGGTTGTGTATTGCAGGAATTCCGACACAATGTTAAAGGTGCGGGATGCGATCGTTTGCGAGCTTCCCGGAACCGAACCGCACAATGACGCACTGGCCCTGTTCGCGGCCGTTCGCCATGCACCTTTTCGGTACAGGCGAAAGCAACAAACACATTCGCCAGCGTCATGTAGCCAATATTGGAAGAAATGTTTTTGATCTAGGAAAATGTTCTAGGATTAAGTGCACAATACAACCGCATAAACAAGTTGTTCCGCCACTGAAACCGTCACCTCGTGCTTTCGCTTGAGTTGCGGTTGCCTCTGCCTGTGTAGCGAAACCCCATTGCTCGTCACTTAAGGCGTGCGGCCATTTGTAACAGGAGCACCCGAGGGCGAATTCGGAACGGAAAAGAAGGACGTCTTGTGATCCTGCATACCGCTACTGTAGATTGTGCAGTGCACAGCCGTGCGGACGGAAAACGGTTACCGTCAGTCCGTGTATTACATGCCGCCTAGGTGCTAGTGTTGAACTTAGCTCCATGTAGCGCCGTTTTCTTCGACCATATTCGAAATAAAGCCTTTGCGTTACTGCTGCTGTGCTGGGTGATTGCCACCTCCTCGCGGTCCTTGGGAGCTCAGTCACTAAGAGTGACTCGATTCGCAGGCCATCGCTCAGAGTGAAGCTGTTACCACCAACGAGACCTGGAGCATTTTCGTGTCCGGGTATCAATGCGACATGTGTGACTGGCATAACTGTGAACTTCGTATATAGTATGAATGCGTTGCCATGGGCGCGTTATAAAAATTATGTCGCGGAATCCTTCAAAACTTATCGCACGCCATCTCGTGAAGGCTGCTTGATGCATGGTACTGCTACCATGATGGTTAACATTTGAATGTCTATTTATTTTTTTCGCCTTTCCGTCTTTAACAAAGTCATAGAAAATCTTTTAGGTTTTCTAAGCACTATTAACAACACGTTGTAAACAAATGCGCACGATGTGCATGGAAGCGTTTTGGAGCGGAGTCTGCATGAATGTACACACTACAACGGCATGTGATGCCGCAGGAATAACAACAAAAAGCATTCAGAAAAGCCATCAGCTATTGTAAAGACAAGCATTCAGGCGATCGATTCGCTGGCTCGAAGAGGCCCGAGAGCTGAGCGGCTTTCCGCGACATGAAGCCCGATCATGTTTTCACACCTCAAAAGATCCGTTTAGGGTTCCCGCACGTCATTCGAAGGTTTTGCCAAACCAAAGTGCCATGTTCCCACACCTTTACACCCACATCAGCCGAAACACTTCCTGTCGGAAGCGAACCATCAGACGTAGTAGCTGTCGCAACGAGCAGTTCGGAGGTGTGTAATGGCGGCGTGATCACGTGATCGAAGATGGCAGCCCACATGACACGACGCTGTAAAGAATATTTTAAGGAAGTCTTGTGAATGCACAGGTTACCTACAGAAAACCACGGCCGTAGTAAAACCGGTGTACGTCTGACCTAGTATGTCTCCGGTATGCTAAATTTCTAAAATAGGCGTAACGTCTGGCAAAATTGCTGGATTTAGCCTAACCGGGCAGCGGTAGACAGCGTCGATTAATCTCTTTTTCTTGCCATATCTGTGCATGCCATGAGCAGGCGAGGACCGTAGATGGGGTGGCCATCAAGTCTGAACGAGGCAGCATTTCTGCGGCCGTGGAATGCGCTTGCTGTCGCCGCCGAATGCTCAACTGTGAAAGCGCCTTTAGGGTTGTTTGACGGCGAAACGAATCACTGGTCCGTCAACCCGACTCTTTGATCCCCGACCCTCTTGCCAAGCAATTTGCTTCAGATGTTCGAGCCGAGCACCATGCAAGGAGTTACCTTGTACCCATTAGAAAACCAGGTATACCCGGAAGCACTGGGGATCGAACCCAGCGCTTCCCATATGCGAGGCGGATGCCCTGCTAGGAGGTCATCACTTCAGTGCTGTATTCGAACCCGTACGGAAGTGAATGCTCAACGATAGGTTCAGTGGGATTTTGGACTGCGAATTCCACCACTTTGAAGTCGTTTGTTGCCCACATTCGAGGGGAATTTCGCGCACGCTGCCTTCTCCGTCAGGAACGCGCGGGCAGTCCGACAGCGTCGCGCGCGTCGTCACGGAGTGGCTGTAAGCCTTCTTCGCCACCTATTTGGCGCAAAACTAAATAGACCCATTGCTCCATTATGGGCTGCAACCGCGCCTCCAGAAATTCTCGAATACGGACATCTTACGGGTTTCTAACGCCACATTATAAGAATACAAACGCGAGTGCTCGATTCTAAGCGTTCGTCCCCAGAAGCAATTTTGCGTCCTATTTTTTTTTTTTTAGCCAGGTAGTATCGCGCAGTGAACGAACGCTCCGGGTGCGCTACCTTGGACGATTAACAGCTGGGGGCCCCACCCCAGCTATTGTGTTCAAAGTGTTGTGCGCGTGTTTATTTTTTTTCATTGACTGTTCACGAGGGCAACTTGGACAAATGTATATTGTTATGTAAATAGTGTATTTATGACCGCCCCTTCTATCCCATCTCACGTTCGGTTCTTAATTTAAATAAGCTTATCAGCATTGCTTTTGTTATCTGAAAAATGTTTTGGACCATTTGTCAGTCATTGCCTGTGCCATGGGCAATACCCCGCAGTCAGTGCGCGTCATTAGCTCTACTTGAGGACAACAGCAACAACAACAATATTAGGCGCATCCATCATATTTCGATATACAATGGCTAGATTGGATTGGATTGGAAAACATTCAATTCGTCAGAAAAGGCAGAATGCAGACGATCCGTGCTAGGTGGCTATCAGTCCACGGCTGACAGCGATCTGGGTAGCCCATTCAATGACCCGGGTTTGAACTCCCAAGTCTGAGCTGACCAACACGGCCTCCCACTGCTCGAGAGTAGGAACCTGTATTAGAGATTTCGGGGGCGGCTCCTCTTTACAATTCCACAATAGGTGATCATAAGTGGCTAAATCACCACATAATGTACATGCAGGGTCGTATTCACCAGGGTAGAATTTTGACAACAGGTAAGGCGTCATGAAGGATCGCGTCTGGAGTCGCCTCCAAGTGGTCTCCTGCTCCTTATTGAAGGCTTTGTCTGGAGGAGGGAATATCCTCCTTTCAAGTTTAAAATGATTAGTAATATCGTGAAAAGATGATAGGCCGTCCTTCGAAAAACTCTCAGCAACGACAGCGTCCCCTGCTCGGCTGACGAATCCTCGAGCTGTTATGTGTGCCGCTTCGTTACCAGGGTTCCCCGAGTGAGCCGGGACCCATATCAATTCAATAATTTTGTCTAAGTTTTTGGTTTGACCCAATATGCTCATTGCTGCCTGAGAAATTCTGCCCCTCGCATAATTGCGTATGGCAAATTTAGAGTCGCCGAGCGTGGTAGTAGCTTCTGTGTTAATGATAGCAAGGGCGATTGTCGCCTCTTCTGCCGTTTCCGAGGATTTCGTTATGGTAGTGCCGGAGACTATCAGTTTACCTTGCGTATCCACCGCCGTTAGAGCGAACGCTTGTTTCTGGGGATATTCTGCGGCATCTACATATACTGCATGTTCATCTTGGTTGTATATGTTGTGTAGAGCTTTTGCCCTAGCCGCAAAAGGAGCGGGTCATAGTAAACCTTGAGGGGACGCCTGCTGGATAAGGACCAGGTTATTGTGTGCGGAATTTAATTCGACGGCAATCCAGCCGTCTAGGATGAGATCCAGAGCCAGACTAGTAATTCTGTACAGGAAAAGTTTAGCGTCAGGTTTGTCGTGTGGATGCTTTTGGCAGCCTGGGGATTCTGAGGTAAAAGAACGGGACGGCTGACGACATTTTTTGCATGCTTTGCCACTTCGGGTTGGATAGGGTCCGTATTGCAGGGCGGCCAGCTCACTCCAATACAATAGGAAGAAAGATGAAAATCTACCGTTTGACTGCGTGGCAGTGCCGTACGCGCAGGTCACGAAAGGTTAACATAGGATTGTAGCTTACCTTGGTACGATGAACGATGCGACATCCGACGAGGAGTGTTTCAACGATGTTGAAAAGAAAGGCACGTCCACTGTCCCTAAGCGACTCGCTGGACGCACCGTGTGGATGCACAAAACGATGCAGCGAGCAGACACACAGCGCCCGTGTGTCTGTCTTCCTTTCTTGGTCCCGTCTGCTGCGCTGTTTCCATGCAGAGCAGATAGCAACTTCGCGGGAAGTACCAACGGGAAAGCGCAGTGGCTTCGGAATACCAGATGAGATGGCCGACGATCATCAAGTGGCTCCTGGGGACCGTGCAGGTCAGTGGCCCGTACAGGTGAACGCCAACAAGAGACCGAAAGGGCGTGCAGGATATGGAAGTTGCTGCAAGGGGTCGGTCAGACTTCGCGTGGCGGAGTACTTACGGAGTTGACAGGCGAGGCAGGATGGGACGTACTTGCGTATATTCCCGTACATTCCGTGCCAATAGTAACGCCGCGAAATCCGTTTGTATGTTTTCAGAACTCTAGCATGTGCACACTGAGGATCGACATAGAATGAAGCACAAATGTCAAACTCCAAATGGCGAGGAATCCCTAGGAGCCACCGACGAACATCAGGCTTGTAGGTGGACCTTGGAGATGGCCGTCCCGGAGTGCGGAATTTGGAACTTCGCGGCGCTGTGCGCGAGAATGTTAAACCGCTGGTGATGTGGAGACAACGTTGACGACGGACCCATGCCGTCGGTCTTTCCGCCGCTGCTTAGGCGTACCAGCGACGGTAAGGGGTTCGAGAACCAGACTTGCGGCGAGCTTGCAGCATCGCTGTGAAGCGGAGCGCGAGACAGAGCACCGGCGCCCCTGTGATTGCGACCAGGTTGGTAGGTTGCACGGATGTCACTCGAATGCAGAGAGCCCGGCGGGCGAGGCGTCCGGACGGCTCTTTAAAAGACGACAGCCAGCAAAGCGTGCGATGACCCATGACGACATCAAACTGGCGGCCGTATAGATATAGGGCCGAACTATCATTAGCGCCCAAACGACAGGTAAACATTCCTCCGTAACGGAGTAGTTACAATGAGCTTTGGTTAGCGCCCGACTGGCGTACGAAACGACGTATTCTTGAGGTCCACGTTTAAGCTGAGCCAAGGCAACTCCGGAGGCCGAAGCCATTCGCGTCAATTTTTACTTCGCTAAGAGGAGCTGGGGCGTAGTACCGGAGTAATGACGGTGAAGTCAGCCAACGCATCCTCGCCTTCGGCGGACCAAGCAGACAGGTCACGTGGTCTGCCAAGAAGCTTCGCGGCGTACGAAGCGCTGAAAATGGGAACACGGAACTGATAAGCTTCGAAGTTGCTTGATCGAAGTCGGTCTTGGAAACTACGCCACAGCACCGAGCTCGGCCGGTCCATGGAAATGGTCTTGGTTGGAGACGATGTGGCCAAAGATTATGAACTGCCTGGCTCCACCCCGCCACTTCTCAGATTTAGCTGCAGGTCGGCGTCGGTTAGGCACGCCGAAAATTGCTGTATTCGCGCGAGTTGGAAGCGGAAATCGTTGGAAAAGACAAGGGTGTTGTGTAGGTAGCAGAGGAACACGGGCCACTTGAGCTTGCGTAAGATGTTTTCCATCATCCATTTGAAAGTGCCTAACGCTTTACACAGGCCGAGTGACACTACAGTAAACCCGCAAAGACCGTCAGATGTAACGAATGTCTTCTAGGTCAGAGGCGGCCATCGGCACATTAGCCGCCGCGGTGGCTCAGTTCCTATAACGCTCGGCTGCTGGCCCGAAAAACGCGGCTTCGATCTTGGCCGCGGCGGTCAAATTTCGATGGAGGTGGAATTCTAGAGGCCCGTGTACTGTGCACGACGTCAGTGCACGTTAAAAACCCCAGGTGGCCGCAATTTCCGGAGCCCTTCACTACGGCGTCCCTCATAGCCGGAGTCGCTTTGGGACGTTAAACCCCCATGAACCAACACAAACCATAAACCATTAGCCCATGCCAGTAGCCCGCACTTAAGCCAAGATACGCAGAGTATTCTGTACATTTAAGGCTGTCAAGATAAACGGGGAAGAGTGTGATTGTCCCTATGCCTAACATAGTTGAGGTGGCGCTGCGATCGACACGTAATATGAATTCTTCTTACCTGTGCCAGCGGAGACTATCAAGGCCTTTGAGGGGGACGTGCGACACTACCGTGCAAACGTTCTCAACTTGCTCACTAATCACGTGACGCTCGGCCGCAGCGACAAGATATGGCCGTTGTCGAAAAGGCAGGTGAGAATCAACCGGTCTTTGCGCGACGAGGGGCAGTTGACGTCTGGCCTAAAGGCATCCGGGCAGCTGCTCACGGTGGGTCGATGGAAGTTTGTCGTCAGGCAACGCATCAGACACGGAATCTGAATGCAGAGAGTTCACTGTGAGATTGTAGGCAGTCTCGCGAACTTCGAATTGGGAGAGGAAGTAGGCAGTTTGAATAGAGTCCAGCTACCCACCACGCCGAAGGGTAAGTGGAGACGGGAACGGATTGTAAGCCACCATCTTCGTAAGACTTCTTGCGGACATCAAGGACCGCATACAACAGCGGCGGGTTCTTGCGGCGCGCAAAGGAAGCAGACGACGTAAATAAAACGGTGACTGCAGACGTGGCAGGACACGAGGGAGTAAAAAGCGTTCAAGATCTTGGCGACGGTGAGCTTCTGCATCCAGGCGGAATCGATTTCAGGTGTAAGTTCGTAACGCAGCGCAGAAAATACCACCTCAGCGCAGGCGCTATCACTCACGGATTACGTTACGTTGCGACGAGAATTTCCATCGCAGAAGCAGGTCACGAGAACAGAACGACAGGACCGAGAACTGGACTGTGTATAAAATATCGTCAAATGACGGCCCGCGTTGCGCGTTCAGTCAGAGGTGCAGTTCGCTCTTGACTGGCAGTGCGGAGCGACAGACCGCGAAATGACGCTGTTGCTGCGCGCAGTGAGCGGCATAGCCTTTCATGAGTCATGGAAACCACGGAAGCCGTGCCGGCAAGCGGGTATATCGGCTGTCCCTCGACCGTGACTTGTATGACGCTGTGGGGGGAAAGGTGACGCCTTGAGCTCATCGAAGCTTAGGCAATTCGTGCCTACGAAATGGCAGAACTTAGTTTTCCTCGTCAACGAAGGCGGGGAAACGGCGCATGCGTGAGAGCGAACAGTGACGAGGGAGAGGGGAACGACAAGTCGCATACGGACGCTGGGTGGTTGCCTACACAATCTGAGGCGACGACGAACGGTGGACCGTCCGTAATCAGGGTGAGAAAGTCATTTCTTGCTGTGACAAAGGACGGTCTACTGCCAAAGACGGTTGGATGAATAAAACAAGATAATCGCACAAGTTGTGACCATCTCATATTGCAAGTTTCTTCTGGCCCATTAAGCAATGTCTGTCTGTTGTTGCCAGGAAGAAAGAAAATAAAAATGTACAGGCCTGCTCACTGGCTCAAGCCGAGCCACAATCGCTACCACGTGCAGATAGTAGGAGAGTTGAAAGATGGGATAGAAAGACAGGATAGTAAAGACGCGCTAGAGAGAAGGCCGATCCCGGAGGCAGTGCAATACCGGGTCGACCGATGGTGGGAGTTAAGCATCCTTCAAACTTTCCGCCACATTTCCAAAAATAAGTCCAATTGGACCCGTAACAGATAGTGTACGGGGTCCGGGCAGAATCTATAAGCAATGCAGACAGCATCTGTCTTATATACCTCACGTCTCCCTCCCCATTGGGAGAGGAGGAAGTTATGTGGGAAGGATGGCGCTAAAGAGGATTAGCCTGTCGCCCTGTAATGATTTGATAAAGCGATACTCGAGCGCAGCACAAAGGAATGCGTGGAAGAGAAGGGTTGAAAGATAGGGCGGGCGGGCGTTGAAAATGTTCAGCTCCGGGGGTTGCTGGAGTTAATTTTTTTTTATGGAGGTTTAATTCCAAAAGCGACTCAGGCTATGAGGGACGCCGTAGGAGAGGGCTTCAAAAATTTAGACCACTTGGCGTTCTTTAACGTGCACTGATATCGCACCATACACGGGCCTCCAGAATTTCGCCTCCCTCCAATTTCGAACCCGTCGCGGTGGCTCTGTGGTTAGGGCGCTCGGCTACTTATCCGGAGTTCCCGCGTTCGAACGCAACCACAGCGGCAGGCTAAGGCGACCGCGTGCTGTGCGATGTCAGTGCACGTTAAAGATCCCAAGGTGGTTGAAATTATTCCGGAGCCCTCCACTACGGCACCTCTTTCTTCCTTTCTTGTTTCACTCGCTCTTTTATCTCTTCCCTTACGGCTCGGTTCAGGTGTCCAACGATACATGAGACAGATACTGCGCCATTTCCTTTCCCCAAAACCAATTATTAATAATATTAATAATAAATACTACTACTACTACTAATAATAATAAAATAATAATAATTATTACTATCGAATTTCGACCGCCGCTGCACGGATCGGTCGAATTTCGCCTCGATTCTAGAGGCCTTTGTATGAAAGATGCATTCAAAGAATGCGAAGGGGAGCACAATATAGAGATGTGTAGCGAACGCCTGGAGATCTTCAGTGCACGTTAAAGATAATAATAATAATAATAATAATTGGTTTTTTTGGGGAAAGGAAATGGCGCAGTATCTGTCTCATATATCGTTGGACACCTGAACCGCGCCGTAAGGGAAGGGATAAGGAAGGGAGTGAAAGAAGAAAGGAAGAAGGAGGTGCCGTAGTGGAGGGCTCCGGAATAATTTCGACCACCTGGGGATCTTTAACGTGCACTGACATCGCACAGCACACGGGCGCCTTAGCGTTTTTCCTCCATAAAAACGCAGCCGCCGCGGTCGGGTTCGAACCCGGGAACTCCGGATCAGTAGTCGAGCGCCCTAACCACTGAGCCACCGCGGCGGGGCTTAAAGATCCCCAGGTGGTCGAAATTATTCCGGAGCCTCCACTACGGCACCTAATTCTTCCTTTCTTCTTTCACTCCCTCTCTTATCCCTTCCCTTACGGCGCGGTTCAGGTGTCCAACGATATATGAGACAGATACTGCGCCATTTCCTTTCCCCCAAAAAAAACAATTATTATTATTATTATTTACTCGTACTGCAGTGGTGTTTACTTCTCCCCCTATCCTCTCTTCCTGTCCCCTCCCCATTGAGAGAGGAGGCAATGATGTGGGAAGGATGGTGCTTCAGTATCGATGGCAGATGCCGGGGCTAGCAAAAATCTTTTCCTTCCTTTTTACTATTATTTTTAATAAAACCACTACCACCACCACTGCAGTGGTGTGTCAGCTACATTCGGGCTGGAACATGCTCTGAAGAATGCTGCAAATTTCATATTTGGATATACGGGTAACCACCGCATGAATCAGTTGTTGCCGGAAAATCGCTCGCGCCAAATTGCTCTACCGGGGCCTCAAAATGTGCGTCAGCACAGTCGAGCGTACGCACTGCCAATGGAACCGACCGGTTCTCGTTGAGACATTTTCATTTTTCGATATCGAGCGCCCTATAGTACGCTAGCTGCTTTGATAGGTTTGTGGCGCTACTTGCGTCTTTGTATCAATGTTGCTTATTTCCGAGCTATTAGACTTTGCACTCCGTTGACTGAGAAAGCTTTTTATGTCAAATATAATGAAAAGCGCTTAAGTTATCAATATACCTGTTTGAATTTAAAAATTACAATCCAATCTACTATGGCTGCCACGCACACATGCTTGCACAATATGCTTGCACAGAGATAATAATAATTGGTTTTGGGGGGAAAGGAAATGGCGCAGTATCTGTCTCATATATTGTTGGACACCTGAACCGCGCCCTAAGGAAAGGGATAAAGGAGGGAGTGAAAGAAGAAAGGAAGAGAGGGGAGCCGTGGTGGAGGGCTCCGGAATAATTTCGACCACCTGGGGATCTTTAACGTGTACTGACATCGCACAGCACACGGGCGCCTTAGCGTTTTTCCTCCATAGAAACGCAGCCGCCGCGGTCGGGTTCGAACCCGGGAACTCCGGATCAGTAGTCGAGCGCCCTAACCACTGAGCCACCCCGGCGGGGCTTGCACAGAGACCCTTAACATTTTGTGCCGCAGCAAGAGTCATGTGCCGCAACAGTTTCAAGTGCTGGACAAAGGAAAGTGATGCACCTATGTAACATTATACTATAAACCGTGCGCCGGGGATTCCAAGGAAGACCCCACCGACGGTGCACGCCGTAAGGGTCTACAAACTCACTGTCGACGTACGCTACACGCAGAACAAAATTGGACTTTTGTGATTTACCACTGCCCCACCCATCCTTACCGATCCCTGAAGCTCGCATTCTTCGTCGAATACAATTTAATCTTATTGATACACCAGGCAAAATTTTTTCTATCGGATACACTTGTACACCTCACTTCTTGAACCGTTCACACGCATACGGAGATATTGAACACTGCCTTAGAGAGCGCCAATCAGCCTTCTTGTCTACCGCCTATCCTCCTCCTCCCCCCCCCCCCCCCCCATGGCCCATCTGGCTCGCCTCCCGGGACCTGAACCTACCACGCGCCTTCGTCACCTTGGTCCAGGACATGTGAAACGGCTAACATTAAGGCTGTTTCAATACACGCGTTACACCACCACCACCTCGTAACATGCATTTTTGCGAGCGGTTTTTCGACGCAGGCGAAGTGCAAAGGCATCCGTGTGCTGTGCGATGACAGTGCACGTAAAACATCCCCAAGTGGTCGAAATTATTCCAGAGCCCCCCCCCCCCCCCCCCCCACTACGGCACCTCTTTCTCTTTTGAAGCGAAAAGCTTCACTACGCCAGCTTTTCCAGTCGTCCGCGAGGCCGCAAGTTTGACCTTGAATGTAGACAGAGGTCACTGCGGCAGCTAGTTTTACCTTGAATGTAGGTGTAGGTCAAACAAGGAAACGACGCCTGTCTCATATATCTCGCTGGACAGCCGAACCGCGCCCGTAAGAGAAGGAAAATGAAATCAAATGAAAAAATGAAGGAAAATGAAATGAAGGATAAATATGCCAACTTGGTCAACCATGTTAATATGTGCAAGTGCGAACCTCGACTGGAAAAGGCGAGGATTCTTGGCAGGAGCAAGATTAAACAGGCGAGGCTTTTATTGGAAGCGTTTCACATAAAGAAAAAGGCGGCTTTGTGTGTGAGTGACACGTCAGTGAATCTGTATGCGGCGGAGTACAATTTTCTGCGCAAAAACTGATAATGCAGGGTGATAGGTTATGGCTGTGATAGACACATGGAGTGAAAAAAAGTGGGCGTATCCTGAGACTATTTATCTGTGTGGTTTTCTTGAGTAATAAACAGTTGGAAGTTGGCGCCTGTCCGTTGTCTCCTTGTTTTTCCTTTGTGTGTGTGGTTTTACTTGCGCCAAGGTGGATTCTTTCCAAGTTTCAAAGATGCTTAACCAACTTGCCCAGCAACATGTTTACGGAATAACAGATTAATCACAATGCTATGGCAACGGATCGACGCCTTTGACTGGAGGGCCTTCTTTATGGGGAAGGTGCCTTTTTGGTGTTGAGTTGCATTCGACTGTAGAGAAGGTGGGCCGCTTTCGCGACGTTCGACGTTGGATCTACTCTGATCGCATAGCGTCAGGGCGTATACCGTCTGTCACTCAGTCGCTCATTACCGTGCATGATAGAGAAGATGGGCTGCCCGATACAGCACTCGGGAGAGGTAGGAATGACGACTGCGAGAGTTGGTACCGGTTACTTCCCATCACGAAACAGTGGTAAAGCAAAGAGGACACAAGATGACGCAGTGCTGGTCGTATTTCTTGTCTCCTCGTTCCTTTCGTGCTGTTCCTCTAGGGTATAAGCTTGAAAGAACTTCGCGAACACCGCAGCGAACATCGCAGTGAACATCGCAGCGAACACAAGCGTCTGTGGGGACTTCGTCAAGATACAGAGTTGGACGCCTGTGTAGCCATGCGAAAGCACCATTGGGGGAGAGGATCCTGACGTGGCGACCCCATGATGGCGAGATGATGAGACTCCAGGATCCTCTATTTTCATCAAGAGGCCCAGTTCGTACGTTGCGCGGTGTCCGAACGATTCTAAGCATAGCTTATCATACCTATGACTTCTGTCTAATTGCTCCAAACGCTGTGGTTTTTTTCCAGCGTCCAGAAAACACGCGAGTTCTTGTTAAGCCAGACACGCAATTTCAGAGACATACGAGAAGCGTTGTCTACCGGGAAAGAGACTGATCAATGCATAAGCAGAGAATCTCTGGAAGAATGAAAGACATATATGATCTCAGACATGGCATGCCGATGGTACTTAGATTTATCTTTGTCTTGGTTTTTCGATCGCGTGTGGATGTGGCGATAAAAAAGAAGGCCCCTTTTGCGAAGCGGGCGCCAGTTACAACAGCGCTTGTCCTATGAACTTATCATGTGTCCCGTCTCTCTTAAAAACTCTAATAACAAAACATTCAATCTGGGAACTTTACATGGCTCAGCTTTCCGTTCCAAAGACATTAATATTTCGAAGAAGCATGTTATTTTATCTCGATATGCTATATATTTAAGCAGGGCTAGAAGCTCTCGGTGATATTTACCGCTGCGGGTCAGCGCTTTTGGTGTCCTGCTGCTGCGTCCAAGGTAGCGGGATAGAATCCCAGCCACCGCGGCCATATTTCGGTGGAGACGAAATGTAAATACGCCCGTGTGGTGCGCGAAGGCAGCGTGGCCCGTTAACGAACCCCATTTGGCCGAAAAACATCCGAGCCGTCGTGTACAGCTTTCTTCGTAAGCCGTGGTTGAACTCCAGGGTGTTAAATCTCGTAAACCAAACCAATTCTTGCTGGAATACGTGGTACATATATTAAAGTTTCCGATCCGTGACAATGCCATGAGAATTTAAAGGGATACTAAGGTTCAACTGAACTCTTCCTATGTTGACTGATCACCGGAATCTAACGAATAATACATTAATTTCACTGAGAACGTTGCCTTAATAACCTTGAAACGGAGAAAAAAAAATTAAGCCGTGTGTCGTTATCGCCGACCGATTTCGCTACTACGACAGACTCAGCTCGGATCCCAGAGGCTAGCCCTTCTCGACGTTCTTTTCAACACGGGGATCACGGAGTACTTTTTGGCGTAGACGTCACAAGTATACATCACGCTGCGGGGAAGATTGAAATGCAATTTTCTCAGCAACAAATGGCTGTTTCGCTGCCGGCCAAACATCAACGTAGCCAGAAAGAGGCACGGAATCAATTTTTACCAACAACGAAAATTCGATTGAATTGTCTTCAGTGTCTCTTTAATAATCCTTTATTCACATTTCTGATCATCATAGCAGACCATGCAGGTTTCTGGCGCCTAATGCATATTTGCCCGTCGCCTGTTCAAGTCGCTCTCGTCGTCGAGAGATGTAAGTATGGAATGGAATGAAAGGTGTAGCGCATTGAAGAAGGAGCTCATAGATGGCCGTTGCCGCACTCGTCTAAATTGGTTAGACCCTTTGGCTGTTGATTCGCTTGCTTGTGTTCTTCGATGGAGGCAGCGTTCAAAGACTCCCTTGGTGCTTTTAGGTTCGGCAGGGTTTCCAGACTAAGGCCACTTGATTATGCCAACAACAGGGCTGAAAGCGTTTGCTGTTTAAAATAATTTCTTGCTCTGCCTGGAAACGAACACCCAACAGTAACAAACTTCAGCGAACTATATAAACTTTGGCACCGTATTCGGCAGAAGACCTTTTTCGCGATTCATTCGCTCGCTTCGCCATTATGTGCCAGATCCGCATACAATACAGGAACTGTCCAGTGAGGTTGGTTGTTTAGCTGTCAGTCGTGACGTCACAAAGAACCGTTATAGATTACTATCCTTTAAAGGCCCAGTTAACAAGAGCTGACCGATGACACACTAACTAGAAATACCGGTAACCAACTATTTAATACGTTAACCGTTTAGTTTGGTACTTACCGGGCCTTTTGCGCATATTAGAGCGTTTCGACATACAGTTCTTGGCTACCGTCGCTTCATCAAGCTTGTCTTCCAGCTATCAGTAGCCGAGCCTGTTTTTCACGCCTGAAGTTTCTTTACCTACTTTCGAGTGGAGCCCTGAAAGTAGGCGTAGTTCAATGGCTATCCCATTCATTAGCAAGAAACACACGCAGAACACAATCTAAAGATTTATCAGAATTTAGATCCGATTGCGACACATTTAGGTATTCTTATTTCCCGGAAGCAGTCAGGGAATAGAATTTACTAAGAATGATACATTAATGTGCGCGTCACTTAATGAATTTCTACCGACTCTATGTAGGACTCATCCTTCTTGACTCTTGTCATGTATTATTTCTCCCAGCATTTTCGTTAGTGTAAATTTTATTGTTTGAATATTTTCCAGAAACACCTACTTCGTTTCTCGATTTGCCTCGTGCAATTGTGGCATTGTCCCTTTTATTTCAAACATCAATGCTGCCTTCAATATACTGTCGCCTTGGCACCCGAAACACTGTCTTGTTTTGCGGTGGCAATGTTTTTTCTTAGAATATTTTTTTAAATTCCTGCGCCTACATTTGTACATTCCTGTGTTTTTTGCTTGTCAATTTCCCCCTTTTCTGTAACAGCCTCTGACGAGGCTGACAGCATGATCTAGATAAAATAAACAATTCACCACGAGCAAATTACCGCAATTTTTGTTTCGGACAATTGTCTGCTTTTATTTTTTCTCTCTCCAGATCTGTGTTACGCAGTTGTGCGTAACCGGTGTTTTAACTTCAGTACAAGTAAACAAGTAAAATAGGCATTACGCGAAACACAAGAAACAGGGTAGGATGTTTATTTATTTTTATTGCGACAGTGTGCCTACTGGCATAAAGTATTATTTACGAATAATACTTTCTCGGAGGCAGCCATCGAAGGACTCTCGAAGGGAGCCCAATAACATCCAGTAACAGTACTTATTTTTTATTTTTTGCAAAAGCGGTCCTTTTTTGCAGCCGGTCACCTCTGGCAACAGGTCACCTCGAGTTCATACGTGCAGAACTGCGCAACTGTCACCGTAGCTGTATAACAAGCCCTCGACGTTTTGATGATCGCTGGAAAAGCTTAGTTGTTGACCGCGGACCCAAAAGATACGCGAATTCTTGCGAAGATGTGCACGCAAGTAATTAGAGATGTTAGAAATCATTTGCGTCAAGCCTCTTGGCAAAAAGAAGCCTAATAATGAAAGTTAGAAATACAAATTAACTAGTGAAAATTTCTTAACCTGCCTGCTTGTAAGCACGTTTTAGCTGCATTGTGATGCACAGCACCGCTGACAATGTCATGCAAAAAAAAAGCAAAGCGCTGTTGTAACTCAGAAAGCCTTCTTTTTACAATTTCTGTTAGTCTTGGGTGAAACACCCTGCAGGAATTCTGAAAGGCGGCTGCGAATTGCATCTGCCGCTGCTGACCTTTGATACGCTAACTAGATGCATCGCAGGGCTTTTTCACGATATACTTTTTCAAGAGCTTTTTCAGGTCCCGATATACTTTTGGCTTGGGACTCACTGTGCTTTCTGTGTATTTTAGCGCGCCATGGCGTAAAGTTCTTGCCCAGAGTTTCTGTATACTTAGCGTTACAGGAATTCGATGAGGTAGCAAGCAAAACTTGCACTTCAGGCGGTTGAGGAGATGCCATTGTGTGTGCGTCTTGCAAATGTCACTGGATTCTTGAAATAATTGCTTTCCGAGACTGCATGTCAGAAATCACAACGGTAAGAATGTTGTGCGCGTTGTTACGTTTGGAGACACCAACATGCCAAGAATATTCAAGCCACTGGGAGTCATCAATCGACAGAGGTTTCAAAGGGCCGTCGACGTGGTTGCAGCGCCACCACGAGTGCAGATGGTGTCGTCTACAAGGGACCTCCCCCCCTCCCCTGCTGTTTACGGGGTGAAACGGCCCTCTGCTGCCTGAGAACGGCTTTGGTAAACCTGTCGTTTGTTGTCAACGCCGGACCCACATGGGACATAACAAAGTCTTTCTCCCGGAGGGGACGGCGGGGGAACCGGCGAGCGGCGCAGGGCTGCAAATGAGCCGTGGCAAATGCGGCCGTGTTTGACTAAGCCAACAACGCCGGAATTCTCGTGCTTCGAAAACAACCTATATGTGGAACGTTCTGCAAACTGCAGTGGCAACCTTTAGTTCCCACGTTCCACGTGAAACCTTCTGCAAACTGCGGTGGCAACCTTTAGTTCCCACGCTGCCGCTGTGAAGTGCAGGTGACTGACCTTCGACGCTGCTTGGGACCCCCTTCGGGCTATTCATCTCGGCTGCCTGGACAGCGCGGACCAAAACTTGCCAGAAGTGGCAAGAGTGTTGTTGGGGGCGTCCTGGAAGGCGGACCCTAAAGACTGCCCACGTGATCGACGTCACAGTGATTGGACGCATTTTAATGAACTAAATTCCCCAACTAAGGACCTGGGGACAGGGTACCCTATTTAAGCAGCGGTCTGGCGTGTAATCAGCCAGCTCCCGATTCACTCTTTCGAACTATGTAAAAATGTAAATAAACCCTTTCAGTCTCTTTTCCACCTCGAAGACCCTCTCATCTCTTCGTCACCCCACAGCAGCAGTCTCCCGATCCGGAACCCGGGGACACCGACCTGAGCGAGAGACGGCACAGGTGAACCAGGGGCCCGCACCTAACAACTGGTGGCAGCGGTGGGATCGAAGCGCAATCCCCCAACACCGGTTCCCTGCTACGGGATAGAAGCCCCACGCCTAACAACTGGTGGCAGCGGTGGGATCGAAGCGCAATCCCCCCAACACCGGTGGCCTGCTATGAACTTGGAGCCCCAATCCTAACAGCGTGTTCAAATGGGACTTATCGGAACAATGCAATATTAATCTCTCTCACGTGGCTCACACAGCGGGGCCTAAGAGACTAGTGCCCGTTATAGAAGGCTATCGCCAGCCGAGTGGCAGCAGTCAACAACGCTGGCTGGAGCTTTCGCTGCACTATGATTGTGCCTCTGGCATTTATATTGGTCGCAAACTACCCCTATATATATATATATATATATATATATATATATATATATATATATATATATATATATATATATATATATATATATATATATCTTGTAATGACGTAGACTTCAAGGTGGTCGACCGCGACTGCACGAATATAGGTCCACGCCATCGCTCGGAGCGCCTCCTTAGAGTGCAAATGCCGGCTATGCTCTTGAGTTGTATCTGAGTGCAGTAGCTATTGGTTAATTTGGACCGCAACACTTTCTAAGAAAACTCAGAAATTATTGCTGTGAAATTGTGCAAATTTTTTAAGTAATCCATAGCCTTGCAACGAAAGCATATTACAGAACTGTTTTGAAATCCAAATACCTGATCACTTGAAATGGAAGAAACTCACACTTTCGGTTACATTTTCCGTGCCTGCCAGCCGGTGGCCTAGGACCTTTTTTTTCTCAGTAAACTCACTCATATATGTGGCATTATTCGATGCGCAAGAATACTGCAAAATTCTCGTAACCTAAGAAGAAATTTATTACTTTGTCTGACGTTCGGCCTCATCCAATTTAAACACCCCATCCGATCATGGTTTACAGAATTAAGAATTTAGTTTTCTTGCACACTCAGAAATGTTTTAAGGCACAAATTTTCAGAAATAATAAAACATATTTCATTACGTATTTATCTATTCAAATGACAGATTTGAGATTAAAGCGTAATTTTGCTTCTGATAAATGCCCGCTTTTTTTCGTCTGCTTTTCTTATAACTTCTTACGGTCATTTTTAACAGCCAGACATGAAAGACAAGCAAAAAAATGCTGAGGAGGAAAACTATGCAGGCATCTATTCCTGGAGAAACAGGTAAAAGTGGACGAGGATATGTCTCGCATCTTCAACATCGCTGTCGCGCTTTCCTGTTTCTTCTGTGAGTCAGCCTCACCAAAGAGTACACCGTCGTGTCCGGTTCATCGTGGAATTTGCCGAGCAGTTGAATACGGTGCTGAAGGCTCGCATGTTTGACATTGGCATGTTGACTCTAGAGCAAAAACGAACAATACATTCCTTTTAGAACGTCTCAGAGGTAATTGCATTGCGTGCTATCGACTAATGTCAGTTATGTTTGCTCATCCTCTCTTAAAAACATTAATTCATTGGTCTCTCATCTGTCTGATCTGAGGCTTACTCACTGTACTTAAGCTGTCGCATTGAACGTCCAAACTTCTTGCACAGATTAATAAACCTTACGCGATCCGAGTTATTTGGAAACCTCTATAGACCATCACAATTAGGAGCCTATCACGCACTGAACATTCACCTTCAGTCCTCGCAATCCCTTCAGATAGTTTTTTTTTGCTCTAAAGAATTTTGGAAATCCCACTCTGGCTGTACTCGTGCTCTGCCTCTGAAGGTTTTTTTATATTCCGCGATTTATACCTGGCATCTCTTTATTGTGCGTTGATTTGTGCTTTCGTATTATAGTCGAACCTCGTTACAACGAAACGGTGTATAGCGAAGTAATGTATATAACGAAGGAATAACGATTCCCCCTGCAAGCTCGGTCAACGCTGGCTATAAAGAAGTTACGGCTATAGCGAAGTAATCGCCCGGCCTCCTTCAAATTCGTTACAACGAGGTTCACCTGTATCTCGTATTCATCGAATTGCTTTGATTTGTTTCCACATTATTTACCTCCTTCCCCCATAGCCTAATTCGAGGCTGTGCCCTCGCTTTGTTACCATTTTGACTTTCCACCAGAGCTAGTTTAGCCATTCATAAAAGATTAAGCAATGCAAAGGATGGTCTAGAAGCAAGGAGAGAATGGGGGCTTTTAGAATAGGAGCATGGAAAGCATTATTGAGCACCTTCGTCAGCACCGCAAACGGTTTGAACAGCGTCTCAAGCTTAGAAAATTAGTTAGGCGTGTAAGCGGAATGGCGCGAGAGCCTTCAAACGGCTCGCGCTTTCAGAAGATGGATTTGCGACTACTTTTAACGGGGATCCTCGCTTGCATACAGAAATATGCACGCAGGTGTGGAGTACTCAGGTGATAGCTGCCGCTACTCTGCCTATAGGCAGATAAATGGTTAACTTTCATATCCCCCTTTCCAGAACAAATACTTTCTAGCCACACTAAAGTTTCTCCCAGGATATGAGATATAGCTCACACTCTAAAACACCTTAAGAATTATTTCACAGTACCCAGAATCCAGTCAAGCTCGTTGCTTTTTCATCTGTTGCTCCCAACCCATTTCCTTTGGAAATAAAAACAATTGATAGTGATACTAATGGACATGTAATAACCAGGTGTGAAAATTTACTATAGCCAACAAAACGTATGACAGAATTTTCTGTCGCGCGACACAACTCTGCGTAGTGCAACAAGCGATCTTGTGCGTTGTGTAGTGAGACAGAGCCTCGTGTCGTGGGTTCTGTCGCACAACAAAGGTGTCAGTAGCGGGTATGCTGATTGACATGCAAATTAAAACAAATGAGTTCAAAAACGTTCGTTACTCACACGCAGCATTATTTTGAAGTGGAGCAGCCGGTTCTTACCTGTACTGGTCAGGGCTGTGTGGGTCGTACTGGATCAGCTGCCTGAGATACCCTGGCCGGACGTTGCTGCACCATACCTGCGCGGATAGCGACGCCCATCGTTCATATGTATCCTCGATACATCAGAGGAAGAGGATTCAATCATACGAAAGGGCGCTGATCGGAAAAGCGACGGCCCGGGAATGCATGTACCATTGCGTTTGAGAGGAAGAAGAGCTTTTTTCCCGACAGGTGTTCCAGGCCAGGCAAACGAGTGTCAATGTTTCCACATTCGTCTTTTAGCAGTTTGTTGTACGCCTGCAAAATTAAGCAATTGTTTAGAGTTGGGATAGCCTTGTACATGTGCAGCTGACTTCATTCACTGGCTAGGGAACGTACACATGCGCACGCACACTCGCACGCTTCGCCCTCCCCCTTCCCCACACACATACACAGACAGCACGCACGATATCACTGCAATGCTATGCGCGTTGTAGGTTTGAAACTAAAACAGTGCTGGAGATATGAAGCCAACGGTCCCCGAACCGAAATACATTATAGAGAAATGCTTCTCTTCTTTCAATTTGCAGTGTTAATATATAGAGAAATGATAGCGTAATTATTTAATGGCGGAAGGATAATTGATTCGAAAGTAGAAAAAGACGAACACATGCTGCCGGTGGGATCCTAATCCTCGACCTCTTCCCGTACTGTGCTCTATAGCGTGCAAACGACTTCTACCCTCAGCCTTCCCAAATCATTGACATAAATATACAAGTTATTACAATTATTTGTACTTCCACTACCACTAACGTTCCAGGCAGAAATATTACGGCATAATGAACAGAACGTAATAACGAGTGTCAGCATCGTATATTTTTAAAAATAAATTTACACTATACGATGCGGGTGGACACAGTTAAACTTACCTTGAAGGCCATTCGAAGACCGCCGTTGTCGGCTATATTTTCGCCCAATGTGTTTTTGCCATTAAGCTGCATGAGGTGAGAGAAAATGCATCGTTAACTTCGTGTGCGCATTGATTGGAAGAATTAACCTAGGTGCGCAAAGAGAACTGTGGCAGAAGCCCCGGCTCCCTAGCGTCCTACCTAGAAGTCGTTCCTAGGTTGTTCGGTGCATAGTAAATAAAAAAAAATGTCTACAGAATTTGCCTCCTGTAATAATTCCACGTAGGCCAGAAAATACTGTCTATTTATACTTTCTAAGCTTGGACTACAAAAGGTTGTACGGCCAAACGTGTTCGCGTAAAAATAATTTATATAGTTATATGATGAGGTCGATGCGAGAAGGCAAACTAAGCTAAGCCTTATAGTAGACGCACGCATGCCATGTTTACTCGTGTATATACATCACTGATTTACCAGACGCCGCAAGAAGTGGTTCAGGTGTTCTGTGTAGTATTTCTACAGTGCATTCTATCTTTACCTAAGGCTTCCGCATCGCGAAAACAAAACTTAAGCAATGGGCCCATCCATTCACACGCATGCAGTTTTCTCAGAGTGCACGTGCAGTGTATACGTCATGAAGGTGTATACGGACAGCAACGTCGCGAACCCTCACCGTCATGTTGGCCTCTGGGTCAGTGATGTTTCCGTACTGGTATTCGAAGCATTTAGCCTTCTTCTCAAAATGGGTGCGGGTAGAATTTGTCCACCAGTCTTGAAGTGCACCATCAGCGTCGTACTGGCTCCCTTCAAGGGCGGGTGTCAGAGAAGTGACGTTAACGAAGGTCAAATCATCATAACTGAATTTACTTCGAATACATAGTGGACAACTTTGCTGTGTTGGTCAAATGTTTAGGGGGAACCACCGAAAATGGAGTGGATGTGCAACAAGAGGGTAATTATTTATTGGCACCAACTCAAGCGCAGCTATACGGCTACAAAGGAAAGCTATACAGCTTTCTCAGAAACTTCGCAGTTAAACAAAAATTGTCCTGGTCCGGGGTTCGAATCTATGACCACCGCTTCACCGGAGCAACCGCGCTAGCAACCGAGCTAATGGGGACGGTTTTCTGTGTGTTTTGCTTAAAATCTCATGCCATATGTTTTGGTCAAACACTTCAATGAACACCTTTAGCCTACCGTGTACCGTGTTACCGTTACCGAATCACCGGGAGCTCGCCCACCACCGCTGAGAACACGCTGATGGGTCCCGATGCTGCAGGCGCGGGAGAGGAGTCTAAAAGCTGCCGGGTTCCTGGCGCCATCTGGCGCCGTCAAGGCGATTTACGCATGTGCATTGACTGCGCGAGGCTCCGGTACCGGTAAGAGTAACACGCTACACGGTATGCTAAAGGTGTCTATTAACAGCCCTGAATCCGAGTAGGCACATCATGGCATGATTACAGCAAACGTGATTGTAGAAAGTTTCTCCGGTTTTCATATTAAACGTCATAATACGCCATCATGATGAAATTCGAGCAAAGGCATAACTGCACTGAACATTCCCTATTTATAATGGATTCGCTAGAGCAGTTTTTTTATCTTCAAGTTCCAGTGGACAAGCGATTGGTGTGATGCACTCGACAATGGCTTTTCATCAAATAGGAGAAGCACCTGAGAAAACTGTCATTGGACTTTCTCATACCACTCACCCGAGTCGTCGAAGCCATGTGTCATTTCGTGACCAACCACCGATCCAATGGCTCCAAAGTTGAGTGAGCTGTGGGCGAAATTAAGGTAGTGTTCACATAAGCGTCGCCACTTACTGACGTCTATCCTCGGGACGCGCAATACAGGATTTTAAAAGTGTTTTGTTGAGAAAGCATTACATGGCTTATCGGAAACCAGCGTCGGCGCTTAACAGCAGCAGTAGTCCCAAAAATCTTATAAGACGTCCCTGCACTCTAAACAGAAATGAGTAAAAAGGGTGAAAGCTGTCCCCTAGCGCACACCATTTTATAAAGGGGAGTAGGGTCGAGGACAACTTACTCCCTTTTCGCTCTTTTCACTCCCTTCTGCTTAGCGTGAGTGATGCCCCTCCGCAGTGTCTGTGCTCGGTGCACGATGCCGCAGACGTGAACAAATGCGGAAGGACCCTCACAGCATTTAATACCAGCGCTACCCAAAGTCTGTGGAGAAAAATTGCTTTCCTTTTTTTTAGTTTTGCACTTAGTGAGGGCAATACTCCGTTGAAATGTACGGTTGCCAACTCCAGATGAGAACATTTTGCCAACATGCGGTCGTTGCCGCAGTCACTGTGCGGTTGAGGGCGATCAGCTAAGTCTCTAGATTTCAGTAGAACAACGCGACCTTTTGTTATAGAGCGAAAGCTGAATCTAAAGGTTATTGAGACTTGAAAGAATCCCGTGGCTTACCGTGGCAGTCCGTGCTGGTAGAAGACGCCTTGAAGGATTCCTGAGGGGTACACTGGAAGGCGAACGGTGCGAATGTCTTATTTCTCCAGTCAATTGTGCGCCGCGTGTCTGCCTTTCCTTCCACAGTTAGTAGCAGCTGGTTTCGGCTCTTATATAAAGACTAAAAGCCCCGGGGCACCTAATTCCATTATGTATTGGCACGGCGACAGTATTCGAAGCTGTTGATGCCTTTGACGCAAGTGATTAGTGGGGCGGTTAAGAGGCCAAGGTTGCTCTTGCCAAGCTCTTCACGTACACCGCTCGCCACCTACCGCGTTTGGAAGGTGGAGTCTACGCGCAGACAAACCTAATATGGTGACGTCAATTCCGGTCCAATTACATCACTTTTCTCCGGCTAGTAGGCATTTTCCGATATGGCGACATAACTTCCTAGCAGGTGACGTCACGTGCCTCCAGTCAGTGGGAATTCAAAGTAAAATTCAAAGTATTTATTCGGACAACGCATGGTACAGTTGCCTACGGCGTAACCCGAAAGGCTAGTGGATGCCTGACAAAAAGTCTGCGCCCTTCTTGCTTCCATTCGAGAGCACAAGACATTCTGCGCATAAAATAAGCACTAAACGAGATGGAAATACAGAGTGGTTGGTTAAAGGGACAGTGAGGACTGTATCAATTTTTTTTTTGTTAGCGAAATCTGATAGTTCGATATTTCATGGCTCTGTTGCCGCTTGTCCGGGAGCGAAATATGCATTTATTTCAAAGAAATTTGGATTCGAAGTTCAAAAAGTTTTTTCCCGCTCTCCGATTCAAACTCGGCGCACTCTTATGACGTCACGGTGTCCTCTTATGATGTCACAGGATGGAGTGACGTGAAGCGTGGCGTAAATAATAATAATAATAATTGGTCTTTGGGGAAAGGAAATGGCGCAGTATCTGTCTCATATATCGTTGGACACCTGAACCACGCCATAAGGGAAGGGATAAAGGAGGGAGTAAACGCAGACTCCGTGATACTGGTGGCTAGCGGTGCAGTCTAGCAGCAGCCGAAATGAAAGCTACCGCCACCGCACGTTGAAGGCATCTATCGGGGGTCGCTACCGTCGCTTCGTTTACTTTTGCACCGGCGTCTTGCTAGCGTTACGATGGATTCCGTTCCCGAACCCGACGACGTAGTTCTCACAAGAACTCCGGCCTGCATTTCAGCGACCTCAGCCTTACAAAGCGTGCGATGCTTTTGAGGGAGCACGGTTAGGTTAGGCGCCGGCGGGCTGTTTCCCCCTTTCTCAGTGAGCAGCCGCTGCTACTAAATATCTTAACCCCAGTGCGGGGAGTCGCGAGAGGTGAGGACATGGTCGGCGCGTCGCGCCCATCGGAGGCTGGCCGAAGCTTTGGGGCCAATGGATTGTGATTCCTTGCACGGTGCTGTTGCACGGTGCAGCAGGCGGCGTCGAGGAGGTTTCTCACGGTTGCAAGGGCCGGGTTATTTATTTTTTTTTTTGCCGCAAAAAACGGATGGGTGCTCAAGGGCGCTCGCGTTTAAAGTTGGCGGCTTGAAAGTAAAAGCAACGCACGACGCTTCAGCGGGTTCCGCGCGTTTCCGGAGGTACGGGGTCCACTGGATCGGGCTCTATCGCCCACTTGCATGCACCTTCAGATGTGTGCTGTGAATGGATTAAATTATCCGAGGGCTCGAGGAAAACAGCTCCGCCCAATTGCCGAAGGAATTGAATGGAACCGCAAACAAACGAGTTGGATGAGAGCAGAGTCACGGTCTCTGCGGGTTCCAAATCTATTTTTTCTTAACTGCCTGGTATCTTGTCTCCCGTCCCTAATACACCATTTCTGTTAAAGAGTTCGAAGGTGACTGGCACAGCCGGGAACATTTCGCCGGGCGAGCGCACGAAGACACAAGTGCTCTTTATACTGCTAACTGCCTTGTACAATCATCGCCCATCACGCCGTCATAGTTTTTAATCGACCGTGGCGATTATCTGACGAGCCTTAACAGGCTTCTTCAAAGGTTAACTTGCACTTGGAGTTCCTCTGCTGTTCGGCGCTTGTAAATCGCAACGTGTCAAAAAACAAAACCACGGGGCACACAAAGCTCTTACGCGAAGCGCCATAACAAACCGAAACTATCCTGTCCGCCTGTGGAACCACCAAGCATCGGTTTTCTTTGCTTCCAACATTCAGGTTGCCTTTTACCTGTCCTCCTTGTGTGATAAAAGTGATCTATCGGCATCAACACAAACCTTAGTTCAATATTGACCCGCGCAACCTTTCTTTGTCAGCCTCAAAGAGTCGTGGCTTTCCATGCAGTACGGAAAATTCCTCCAAGGTGGCGTCTCTTGTCCTATGACGTCATCACGCTTGTACTTGCGAGATTGGCCTGTGGTGGCGATACCTGTATTTTGGTTCTTGCTATTTTCTACCTTAAAAGAGCTTTGTTATCAGTAAGAGTGACGTTTTTGTGATCAGGAGCTGGTATTTTAACGATACAAGCCAACTTCGATTTCTCCTCAGCGTCCCTTTAACATTCTCCGTTCTGCGTTTCTGCGCTTTGCATGGTGACGTCATTGATACCGCTACTGCTGGCCAGCCAGTTAGGATATTTCTGGAAAAAACACTGTCGTGGTTCGCCTGTCTGTTGCATCTGGTGGCATCGATATCATCAGCTCACACGTCAGAACATCTACACGCTGGCGCATTCCACCTATCCATGCTGCCGGATATTGAACAGATGAAACGTAGTCGCAAAGCCGTATGGCCTATACGGCAACGCATTGCGATCCGTACTGTTGCCGTGTTGGGCGACCGCGTTTGCCGTGTGTTTTTTTATTTAGTGCAGTTGTCGTAATTAATGTGCGACTCTTCTAAAACTCTCTATCACGGTGCTCCAATTAAAGTTCAATACCTGATGTACTGTATGTGTAAGTTTCGGTTTCTAATTAGGGGCTTGTCTATACGCTCATTTTATGTACGAATGTGTGTGCCTGTATAGTGGCTATTTTGTGCTCCTAGACTCCTAAATATGTGCTTAAATCACCTCTCCTATACATTCTCGATCCAGATCAGTAAACGCTCTTTCGTGTCTTCCAGCCACTGAGAACTGGCTCCCTTCACTCGGCGCCTCGGCGAAGGTTGTAAAACAGATCTTAAGTACTGAGAGGCATTTGGAAAGGAATAATGATGCCAGGGTTTACTTTTGGGAATGAGGTTTTATGTTTAAGGGCACCAGTTCGGTCGGGACTGGAAATAAATCACCGAGCTGCTGACAGATTAACATCAGATGGCCTCGGCAAAAACCACAAGCGAGGAGTTACAGGGGAATATGGGCTGGACATCGTTCGAAGTACGGGACGCTCAGAGTGAAGTATTCTATGAGGTATACCTTAAGAAGTTATACGATAACAGGTGGGCACCTGAGGTATTTAATTACCTGCGTAGAAAGAGCGTTCACTCAGAGTGACGTAAAAGAACTAGGAAACTCAGCACAAAGTATGAAGGAAACCAGGACGGAGGTATAGAGAGCTTTAAACGACAGGGAAAAAACGCAGATGTCCAGAAATGGGTTAACACAGTGGAAAGAAAGGAGGCTCTAGGCCCGCATAGAAAATGGAAAAGGCAAATCAGGAGGGAATCTTTCAATGACAACTCAGTAGGAAGCGCCCACCCTTCCAAGCGAGATCAGGGCGTCTTAGAACACGAAGCTACAAGAATAAATTTAACCAAAACGATGACACATATGCGGGGAGCGGTAAATTCGTAGAAACAAGTGAACATACACATTTTACTAGAATGTGGCAGTATTCATCCAGACATCGATACAGGCACAGTCACCCTCCCTGAGACGCCATGCTTTAGATTCAACGTATATAAATTGACTGAATCTGCGGTAGACAGTAGCAAAAAGGTACTGGAAGATTGTTGGCTCAAAAGCAAAGAGGTGACGTAGGCATACATGTTCGGGATTAAAAACTGGTCAAACGTGAAAGTGAATAAAGTTTCCAAGTAACGAAAAATGGCGAATTTATAGATAATACGCTTTAAACTTGACAGCTTGGTGAGATAAATATAGAGATAAATATGTACCGAGCATGGTGGCACCACTCACCACCCCGTTTCAAAGGGGACCTTCCTAACAACCATACATCCATCGAAACAGAAAGAGCTATCCAGCAGGTATCGCTGTAAAACGTTACGTGTTCATACCCATTTCGTTGCTGGATGGGTCGTAAAAGGCGTTCACGACAGCAGGACCGACAATCCACCTGCAGTTAGAAAGAAAAGCAAAGCGTTCTGCAAAGCATTCTGGAATGCATTGTAAAAAAAAAGTGAAGCCTGTAGGCGTAACTTTCCGCGTGTTATTCATCTTCACCATCATCATCAGCAGCCTGACTACACTCACTGCAGGTCAAAGGCCTCTCAAATGTCTCTCCAATTAACCCTGTCGTTTGCCAGCTGCGGCCACAGTATGTCTGGAAATTCCTTAATCTCATCCGCCCACCTAACCTTCTGCCGCCCCCTGCCACGCTTGCCTTTTCTTGGAATCCACTCCGTTACCCTTAAGGACCAGCGGTTATCTTGCCTTCGCATTACGTGCCCTGCACAAGCCCATTTATTCCTCCCGATTTCGACTAGGGCGTCATCAATTGACCCACGTTTGTTCCCTCACCCACTCTACCTGCTTCCGGTCTCATAACGTTACACCTGTCATTTTCCTTTCCATGGCTCGCTGTGCTGTCCTTAACTTAAGCTGAACCCTTTTTCGTTAGCCTCCACGTTTGTGTCCCGTAGGTGAGTACCTGTAATATACAGCTGTTGTACACTTTTCTCTTGAGGGAAATTGGTAACCTGCCATTCATGATCTGAGAGAACTTGCCATATGCTCTCCACCCCATTCTTATCCACTGTGCTGTTATTATTCACGTGCTATACTCCTTGCCATTTGGTGGCTCGGCGCTCTGTTATCAAAACTGTACGTGGCGGACTTTTCTGTGTGCCTCTGAACTCTTTACGCGAAGCAATACTTTAGCAGCCCGCGGTGGCACGCTGCTCGATGACATGATCTCCGCTTATGGCGTTGCTATCGCTAGCGACCTCGGACACACACCGAAGCCGCATTGCCATCGCCCAGCTAATAAATGCGTGATAGTTTACGAATGGCGCCTCTTTGTTTCGCTGACAAAAACCTGTTTACAATAGTGAAATTCAAAACAAGAACTGTTCCTTGTCAGATGGGATGTTCTCGGCGACGTATTATAGAATAGCGGCTCACATCATGAGACACTATAGTTTTTTTACTCGTCCTGTGGGTCGCTTTGTGCTCCAGATGCAAGGAAATCAGAAAAGAGGCTGCCAGACTAGCAGGCGCACAAAATGGAAATGCTATGCAAAATCTTTATCGCAGAATACCGGGCCACCAGGTGGCTCCCGGATGCAATTCACTCGTCTCTTGCGCGTCCCGGCGGGTGCTTCTGGCTCCGACAGTGTTTGAGTTAAGGCTATCTTAATTACCTGCCCGTTAACCCGTCTTTCATTTAACTCTTTGCCAATTAATGATTAGATACGCAGTCACTTTATTAGACAGGGCGTCACATTAAGCAGAAAGGCTTGATTATTGATTTGATTGAATGTTTTTGTGTGGGATAGCAGCGTTTTCGCTGTGGGCAGGCCAAGGGATCTTGAACCAGGGAAGCAACAACTTACTCGTCCTTGTCGTACGGCTGTCGCAGCTTGAGCATTGCCTGTGTCCATTGGTTATGCTGTATCCAAAGCAGTATTTTCGCGAAGGGACAGTTTTGACAAAGCTGCGGTACCTGCAGAAAAAGAAGTATGTAGGTCTTGAACAGCTAGGCCATTACGTATTCATTCTATACAGGATGTTTCGCCTAAGACTGTACACAATTTTTTAAAAATAGGGTTTTTGAGTTAGAAGAGCGCTTTTTTTGGGCATAGCATTGTCAGCGGTGTAGAACGTTAGAATACAGCAAAGATGCGCGAACTAGCAGGCTGGTTAACTAATACTGAAAAGTTAATTTTTAACTATTACTGTTACGCTCTCTAATTATTGAGGCGTGTAGTCCACCGTAAGTAATGTACACATCAGTTTTTAGGATTTCAAAAACGCGGTTACGCTCAGCGCTGTGGCCCAATAAATTTTGGCTGTTTCGACGAGTTACGTGCATTGGAGAGGTTGCTTTGCCTGCAGGCTTTTCGAAAGCACATGCATTTTGGCGCGATGTAGCAAAACTTTGCTGGCCCACAGCTCCGACGGTAACCGCGTTTTTGAAATTCTAACAACTGTTGTGGATATTACTTAGTGTGGGCTACACGCCTCTCAATAATTACCCGGGAGCCTGACAGTAATCACTTTTATAGCGAAAGCTCTACTTCAGGACCAAAGGTGCGAAAACCAGGCCATCGCTGAAGCCTTGACCTTGATTTCGAATAAATAAATCAATATTGCCGAGAGTGGAATTCGAACTCGCGGCGGAGCAGACAAATCGGCTTCACTGGCCACTCACTGCACAAGAGCACTATGCCATTGCCGCAGCCGGTCACACCTCGTGTTAAACTGCAACACACTCCCGCGCTGTGCATTGCACGTCGTCGTCTTCATCAACTTCCATCTGCGGCGCGAACAGATCAGATCACATTAACCTGGGTCTAATGCCATCGCCAGACATGCCGACGACCTAGCAAAGAAAACCAGGAGCCAGTCAGGCTAAACACACACTTTCGCACGTCTAGTCTGTTTAAGCTCGTCAAAACCCTAACGTATTTATTCTTTATTTTAATTTTCTTTGCTCCACTCTGACGCTGTCTAAGCCTTCGCCATCGCATGCTGGTCCGCAACCCTGTGAGCAAGCCCAAGAGACCATGGTTGCATTACATCGTCACAACCAGCTCTGGCTGTCGCCGCTGTATTCCAAATGTATTTCATGGCACGCTAGCCACATCTATAAAAGCGGAGCTGAACGCAAAGCGTCATTTTCAGAGGACTGTTGTAATAACTCTGCTAAAGCATAGTCTGAAATTTACGGGTTGAAGCTACTCCGGTATACTCTGAACGTAAAAGGCTTCCTTTGGTTTGGTTTGTAATGAAGAAGGACACTAGCACCAACCAGAGGTTTAGAACGACATAAATCTCCAAGTTCCCTCATCACTGATGCAAGATATGGTTTGCTGCCGAAACGCTGGGTTTTCTTTTAGTGCGAAAGCGTTACTCCACGAAGCAGTGCTGAAAAAATTGATGGGCCTCTGAATCCTCGACCTTTGACCCTTGACCTTTGATCCTTGAAATTTAAGATGAAATGACTTGGATACGGCGTGGCTTGGGGGAGGTCACGTGGTACGAAAGTTTAAAAGAAATTGTCTTGGAGGAAAATGTAAGGCAACTGCTAGGAAAGAGTAAAACGAATTAGAAGGAAAAGTGCTTTGGCACGTCATACTCGGTTTAACGGCGTTAAAACTCATTTTTCCAGCCTTTCATTGGCTCTATAGTCTCCTACATAACATTCTAGCCGTCACGCTGTTATTTCTGTATTCGTGCGACCATAACTTTCAAACAGTTCCGTGCTTAAGCCATTGCTTATCGCGCTTGATTTAAGTCACATGCTTGAACACAGCCTACAAGGCCTGATGGGGCCTTTAAGCAATGGCTCAAGGTACGATTGAGACGAGGGAAAGATGGCGACCGGTATTCGTTAAAATGAAAACGAACTGCTGGAAAAGTACGTACGTATCTGACTTGAAACACTACCAACTACTGCCACAGTCGGCGATAAGGTCTGTATAGACATCATACTCACGTATTGGTAAAGATGCTCCAGATAACTATTGTTGTACAGCCATTCCGGGTATCCAATTTTTGTTCCCATTTTCATCAACTGCAAAACCAAAAAGGCAATGCATTCATGACCTCCAATGTAACAGCTGCATGTTTTGCTGACAAGTTTGTTATAGTTAGTTGCAGCACGTGTCGGTAAAGTAGTATGTATGGTGTAGTATGGAGCTATTCCCTAGCCAAATTTTATATCTGTGAGTAAAATTTTGGTCAGAGGTTCCATTAGCGGTAACATGTGTCGTGGTTTTAGTGCAATATAATATGGCTTCTGTTGACATTGCAATTACGCTAATAGTCTAATGACTTTCTATACACATCTTACAGGCTCTATTGCCTTCATATATATTTTTTCTTTTGTCTTTTTATAGTTTATAAACTGTCCATCGAAAAGTCCACTAAAAGTGTAAGGCCATAAATCTGCGAGCAGTCTACAGACCGTGCATATAATTTTTATTTTCGATAGACAAGTCTATGGGGTTTGTCTAAGAACGATTATAGACTTCATTGACAAAAGTCTGTGGACAGTCTTTAAACTGTGCGAAGAAATTTTTGTTTGTGGGAGTAATTGATAAAGGGCCAGGGAAAACAGGGCGAATAGCATTTATCGGAATCTCGCAAAACAGGTTGGCACAGCACCTTATCCTCAGCTGCATTTCTCGTTTCATTGTCCATCCATTCAGCCATTTGCAACGTCTCGTTAAAGACTGCTGTGAGCCTCCTGGTAAGGTCTTCGACCTGAAATGGGAAAGCGTAAGTGCCTCGCATGGCAGTACTCTGCAGTCATCTGGAAAAACGACTGCTATTCGTCATGGGCGTTGTATAAGAGCTTGCTGTGCCCAAGTAATACAAATATATAAGTTACTGTTTGAAAGCATATATACACACTTCAAACTTTATTTTGCACGTATCGTGTTTGCTCAAGGTAAGTAGCAACAGAGTTTGTTCTTCGGTGTGTAGCGGATCACTTTTGCATTCTTTGCGCACAAAATGCGTGTAAGGTATGCAGAACTGGTACCCCTACCTTCCTAGACGTTTCAGTCTTTAAATGTGTCATAAGGGCTCCACTCTATGGCTGACAAGACACCCCAATGCTTTGTTAGTTTAGGCAAAGACAGTACATTTGTACATTCAACCTTAAAATTTGAGGATCTCACGCTCCAATACTCATTGCAAACTCTTATTTGGAGGCTCAACTAACCCCCCACCCCCCCCCCCCGCTCCACACACACACACACACACACACACACACACACACACACACACACACACACACACACACACACACACACACACACACACACACACACACACACACACACACACACACACACACACACACACACACACACACACACACACACACACACACACACACACACACACACACACACACACACACACACACACACACACACACACACACACACACACACACACACACACACACACACACACACACATCCCCCCTCCCTATCTCTCTTTTAGACGGATTTACGCTCTGCCAGCATTATCTCTCCTCAAGAAGGAGAAAATACTTGACTGACCCCCTGCTCTTTATTACTCTTTTGAGTTGAATGTTTTACCAACGAATTGCGCTAGGAACTATCGTTCGAGAGTATTTCCGGTTACCTCTTCTTTGGCTACTTTGCTGAACTTGTGCTGTACGTAGAGACGACCGACAATCTCGGGCATGGCGTCGTTCACGATGGCAACGCACTTTTCCCACCGCGGACTGTCGGTGACGACTCCCGAAATAACTTGTTTAAGCTCGAAGGAAGCATTTCGGAATTGCTCAGATGTTTGCGCCGCCCATGTCATCATGACTCTCAGGCCGGCGTAGTTGTACAGCGTCTTTCTGGAATGAAAATTTGAAGCAGGCCGCTGCGTTTATGGCACAGAATGGTTCAAGCGTCCTTATAGCGCACACACATTTCAAGCTTTATATATACGGTAGGGTTGAAGCGCCGGGGAATAATACTGTGCGAGATGTACTGGTTATTTTATTTTAATGCAAAAGCATTACTAGTACCATTACGAGAAAAGCCTATTGCGCGTGTTTGTTAGTGTGTGTGGGTACTCACAGATGGAAGTAAAAAAGGAGTAAGCTGTCCTCTAACGCTAAATGGTGTGCGCTAAAAAGGGGAGTTTACTCTCTTTTTACTCCCTTCTGTTTAGAGTAGTTTTATATTTGTAAACGCCATAGCTGTGGGGAAAAAATGGGGATTGGGGAGAATGGCTGGGATGGAGTTTTTTTTGACCGGATGACCAAAGCATGTGCACGTCGCGTTTTGAGAGAGAATTTGGTGTTTCTTTCACTCTCTTTTCTTAGGAAGAGATTTACTGAGACGGAGTTAAAAGTCTAGAGGAGAGTTAATACGAACAACTATTTTAGGATTTCGTTGCTGTTGACTACAGTTATGTACCAGGCAGCGGCAATGCTTGCCGACGGCTTGGGACGCTGCGGACGGCCAATTCTTCAAAAAAAAAAAAGCGCGTGACTACTTGCCGCAGTGAACGATAAACTTTGCCTCCAAATAAGAAGCGAAGTCAGAGATTTTACGATTTGTAAGTAGTATCAGAGGTTTTTAAAAAAACGAACTTTATATGTACAACACTGTGCTGCCCTCTTCTCCATCATGAGAGTGGCTATTCAGCATGACCAAGGATACGTTTTTAAAAGGGGGCGAAATTTTCGGCACCCACGTTCTAGGTTTTATGGTCAGCGTCGACGCAGACGGTAAGCATGCCGGTAATTTTTTTTATTTTACTGAATTTTATTTATTCCTTTATGAATACTGTCAACTCTCACTTGAGGGTCATTGCAGGGAGGAAAAATGAATAAAAATAAAAATGCATATACACAAAAGAATGCACAAACCTCTTCGAGTGCATACAATACAAGAGAGCGTAAAAACGCAACACAGTTCACACTGGCGTACAGCCACCTGCTGTGCAACAAGAAATATTAGGCAGTCATTCACGCGCAGATCCACAGGAATCTCATTCCTAGACAGAGTCACCAAGTGCGTTCACGAATGCCGCTACACCGACAGACTCAGCAACATGTACGGGCAGTTTATTCCAGTGCTCGATAGCATCTGGAAATAATGAGCGGCGACACACGTTAGCTCACGTTAAGCATCGCCGAATCGCTTTGTGATGATTAAGGCGGGAGCTCAATCTGCCTGGAGGCTGTAGATGTCTTTCTATATTAAAGTTAATTTCGCCATGCATGATTTGGCACAGTATTTTAATTCTTTGCTTTTTACGTCTTCTTTCTAATGGTAAGTTTTATGTTTGGTTGCATGTCTGTGGATGCTACGCAGTCGTTCTTCGATGGTACATGTAACTGCAGTGCAAAATGGCTTGGGTAAATACAGCCGTAAACTCTGTTCCCCTGTCCGTCCTAGGCGCAGTCGGACGTGTTCAACGACAACATTTTGCTACTTTGGCTGCAGTACCGTCGGGCAATAATTGCGCTCCTGCGTAATGGACTGCGCTCAGGCAGTCGGTCGCTACTATTTTTCATTGTTTTTTCTAGAAGTAAACATTCGGAACGGGCCGAGTAGGCCCATACCGATCTGATAAAAAAAAGGCATTGGTGCTATGTGGCTAAGTTGTCGTGCAGGCCAGATATGTGGGCTTTTTGAAGCGAAAAGCTTCATTAGGCTCGTCAACACAGGGCTTCGCGTGAGCCACACTACAGATTTGCCACAGCTGCGCATGCGCGAAACCGAGTGACGTCACGCGGAGCGCAGGCGGCCGCTGCTGCCGCAGCCGTCGTCGCCGCCGCGCGCTGCCTCCGTCGTCTGACCTTTCGCCATGGAAGGAGGAGAAGAAGACCCAAAAGTGGTAGCGTGGGAGTTGGCTTTCAAAATCAGCGAAGATATGATCAAGGCTAGAGAAGCGGCTGAAACGCCAGAATCCCGAGAGGAACGCCTTGCTGAACGCTTTTCGCTTCGAGATATCCAGGCTTAACACTTTAGCTAAGCCTCAGCCCAGCTTTTTTTTTTCTTGCTGACTGTCTCGGCAGGCACTCATGTAACATGTGACCAGCACGGCTAGTCGTGGCCACTAATCTGTGCCCTGAATTCGAGACAGGGTGCGAGTAAAATCGAGATGGATTAGGTGGATTAGTTTCTCCTGACCACATTTTTTTAGGTTTAAAAATTGTTTCGAATAGTCTCACATAGTATAATGAAATATTTCTTGAGATTTTCAACGTTATAATCTTAAGACGTCATATAAGGGGCAGATCTCACTTGTAGTCAATGTACGGACGAAAAATTCCCCCCCCCCCCCCCCCCCCCCCTTAATGTTGAGAAAAAAGCTATTTTTTTGTACTTACGAGTCAGCTGATTCAAGAAAACGATTTAGTTCGTCGTAGTATTTCAAGGCGTACAATTCAACTGTCTCGTTCTCATTCAGAGTGATATTTGCTTCCGAAAATTCTTTCCTGAGGAAATTGAAAAGCGGCACCTGTCGAAATAATGTGAAAAAAAAACACACAGAATTCGTAACATTTTAGCCGCCATAGGCACTGCACTCGTGACGCGACAGGCACCTCCACATGATGCAGACGTTTTCGTGACAGGCTTACATAGCAGGCAGGTTGCAGCATTTAATTACGCAGAGTGCAGTGGAGGCTAGATTTTCCGTGACATGAGGTGAACACGAAACTGCTTACATAGCTTAGGACAAACATGATGAGCGCGTGAAATCTGAATCCCCAGTTCTCAAGAGACGTGTTAGTTGGCCAGTTTTACGACTCAGTCAGGCCGGCGTGGTGTGTCAGTAGTTACGGCGCTCGGCTGCTGACCCGAAAGACGCGGGGTCGATCCCGGCCGCGGCAGTCGAATTTCGATGGAGGCGAATTCTAGTGGCCCGTGTACTGTGCGAAGTCAGTGCGCGTTAAAAAATCCCAGGTGGTCCTAAATTTCCGGAGCCCTTCAAGACAGCGTCCCTCATCGCGTAAGTCGCTTTGGGACGTTAAACCCCCGTAAACCATAAACCTTACGACTCGGTCATTGTTAGTCCTCTGGCTTGCGAGGCACGAATTGTTTGCTCGGGAAAGGTCGCGATCTTGAACGCGCAGTTCTAAGACGTTGGGGACTGAATAAGGCGATGCATGCTGCGTATACCAATCGAATTCCCTGTCAATATCAGATGGAGAACAGCTGATAGGGAGGGACATTTGGATCCCCGACGACTGCCAAGTATGAGTCCCTGTCACTGCCACCGCGCTCTCTTGTGGTCAAAGTTTACACGCAAAAAAAGAAGCGAACAGAACGCTCATGATGGCACCGTGTACGTTGCTGCGTTCTTGCTAGCGTGCGTTCAGTGAAATTCCTACCAGCACCCCATCGGCGCCGCTCGAACAAACATGCTGGGTGTTTTACGTAAGTTGAACCAATCTGAGTGAAGCCAATGGCATTGTTTTCCGCCTCCTGGCACTCCTGAAGGTATTTTAATAATGCCACTTAATTAGGTAATTAGCTGGTAGCTTTTCTGAAAAATGCTTCATATTCACTTTAGGGTCAAAGGAGTTTCGTTAAGTTGTAGGAACGGGGGGGGGGGGGGGAGGTTAAAAAGAAAGAACCCATTGAGTTTTTCGCCGACGTATCTCCTACGTGGTTTATTTTTCCCGGCATTTCAAGAAAGCCGGGGAAATATAAAAAAAAAACCATAACAATGCGCTCTTGCGCTGCCATATGTATGCCAGCGGTAAAGGTGTAGCCTTCTTACCAAACGTGCTCTCACTTGCGACTCGCTTCCTCGGTGGCACAGTACACTCTAAACAAGAAAGGAGTAAAAAGGGTGTAATCCGTCCTCTAACGCGCTTCCTCTCAAGGGGCACGGTATGCTGCCCACGTCATGGGGGATATTTCCATCATTAAAAGGCGGAATACTTACGACTGGCAAGCCAGAGTTCTAGAAGTTACGAAGATTTTAACCGATGTTTCAATCTCCTCTATTTGCTAATCTCAAGGCCTAAGGTGCCGAGTTTAAAAGCCTCCTCCCATTGCTAACTGCATCAAGCCACTATGCTTTGCAGTGGGAACATGCCTCCGTTTCTGAGGGTAAGTATCCCGTACATTTAATGATCCAAATCTACTCCGGAATCTGGGCAGCATACCCTGCCCAGAAAAGAGAGTGCTCTAGGGAAATATCTTACTCCTTTCTTACTCCCATATAGGCGTGTTCCTGTTTAAAGTGCAGAAACAGACCTCTAACACCGACCAGCCTGTCGCACCTTTCAGTATATCCATCAACTGTAATAAGGGAGTAATTACTCATTGGCATCCACCCAAGCGCAGCCACACAAGCTTTCCTTTGAAGCTTAGCTTTCCTTTGTAGCCGCGTGGCTTCGCTTGGGTGGATGCCAGCGAGTAATTACTCCCTTATTAGAAATCTACTCCCCCATCGGGGATTCCCCTAAAAACATTTCATCCATCAACTGCGGTGTCACATAATTGCTCACGTGAGTGAAATTCTTCTGCAGCTCCCCGATGGTAGTTCTGTTGTAAATTTTCATGATGTCTCGTCTTTCTTCGGAAGGCGCCGTCAGCTGGAACCAATGGATGGGAAATCAGGTGAGGAAATCATGTCTGCTCGGTGCCTATAAGCGGCTACAATATTACCCTAGAGATCTCTTAGGTATACTGTAACTTATTCGGCTTGTACAAAATTAAATGACCCTAGGGCGGGGCGCATGCGCAGAGAGCAACGCATAGCTTTAGTGCTGACGAAGGAGCGTACGCATATTGTCACGTGAGTGTTTACGCGTTCACAAAGGTCAGCCTTACTTTATTAGCGTCGGATATGCCTGCCGTGTGTTCTGCTACACCCGTTCGTTTCGGACTCATGGAATGGGTATTTTTGACTTCTCGTAGCGGCCGACTGTAGTTCGTGTCTTGAGCATAGAGATGCGGAATTAAATGCACGTGCACTAAAAAGATCCCCGCATCCTCTGGAGCCTGCAATTTCAGAGTTCCAAAGTGTTTTCTTCAAAGACGTGCCTCAGAACAAAAGTAGGCGCTGGAGTGTATAAATGTAAGAATTTGGACTAACTTGCTTTGTGTTGCAACCTCTGAGCTATATTGGAAAGTGCCGGAATCGTTTCAAGACGAAGCTGTGCTCGTCTTATTGTGAACAAAAAAAAGTGGGTGGGGGGGGGGGGGGGCGTTCGGTTCTCACATTGGCCAACTGTCCTTCGAAGTTCACAAGCGTCTCAGAAATATTCTCTAGTTCTTCTTCAGTCAGGTTGGGTCTCATAAAACTCAATGCGCTTTCGATGAGTTTCTTATAGGCATCGATTATTTCCTTGTTGTATTCTTGATCTGGATCTGTGAGCTCGTTTCTTCCCACTGTATTGAATTCTAACTGATCGATCTGAAAAGAACGAAATCGTACGTTAGAGAAAAATGTTTCCTTTTTTTCAATACGAAAGCATTAGAAACCTGATCGGGGAAAAAATGAGTCGTCGGTCGCATAGTTCTCAGACCGAAAGTGACCTCACAAGAACGGAAGCGATTGGACCATACCGGAAACATCTAACAAGAAGCTAGATGACCCGAAGGGATGTCCGGTTGTGTGCAGGTACACGCATATGGGACTGCAAACACAGTCATGAAAGAACGACACCAAACTGAATGTAAAGACATCAACAGCTTCTAATGCCGTCCGATTGCCAACACCTAATACAATTATTTTCTCTCAGGTCCTGAGTAACAGTTTATCAATATTTCCCAAGATAAAAGTGTACAACAGCTGTATATTACCTGCACTCACCTAAGGGGCAGAAACATGGAGGTTAACGAAAATGGTTAAGCTTAAGTTAAAGACAATGAAAAAATTATGGAAAGAAAACTGATAGGTGCTTAACGTTAAGGGACCGGAAGTGCATGGCGGTGAGGGAACAAAAAAGGGTTAATGACATCCCAGTCGAAATCAAGAGGAAGAAATGGGCTTGGGCAGGGCATGTAATGCGAAGGCAAGATAACCGCTGGTCCTTAAGGGTAACGGATTGGTTTCCAAGAGTAGGGAAGCGCAGCAAGGGGCGACAGAAGTTTAGGTGGGCGGATGAGATTAAGAAGTTTGCAGGCATAGGGTGGGCGCAGCTGGCAAAGGACAAGGTTAATTGGAGAGACATTTGAGAGGCCTTTGCCCTGCAGTGGGCGTAGTAAGGCTGATGATCATGATGAATGTATTTAGATGTCCCAGTAAATTTTTTCTTTCGTGAACTGTCGGTGTTACAAGGTTTGGAACTATGAGGGAAAAGCTGGAGATTAAGCGTAGATTAAGCCAAGCTTAATCTCTTTCTCTTCCAAGCCCACTAGGACGGGATTTGAAGGCGCGGGCGCCTTTGCCAAGCCATGTAGCCCTACCAAGTCGAGCAACAGGCCGGGCCATAGATTGTACCCATTTTGAGGAAACCGGTGGGTAACCGGCTGGCAGTTGGAGTCGAACCCAACACCTCCCGAAGCCGAGGCGGGTGCTCTAGGTAAAACGGCTTTGCTGTGGGCTGAGTCATGTCAATATTGTATCAGGAAAAGTCGGATATTCCAGAAATAAAAGTGTAATTGATTCCGAAGTGCAGTTAACTGTGGAATAATCTGGCAATGAAAGACATGAGGACCGCCACGCTCCCCTCAGAGCTTCTACGCATGTCAGTGATGGTTTCCTGTTACAGTCATTCGGGAAAACTGGAACCTTTCATTAGTTGTCGTCTTCGACTTCGAAGTTCGACCCGCAACCATTAGACGATCACCTGTCGCTTTTAGAGTGAGTCTGTATCAGAAAAAAACCATAAAAATAAAAAGAGCTGTTATATGTTTTCGACCTCAATTTTTGCGGTGGCCTGCTCACCCCAATGACGTTAGAATTGATATTCTTGATATCTCTGTCAACATAAACGTTAAGGACAGTGAAGATTCCAGTCTTGTTGAGCACTTCGGTGCAATTTTTGAACAGCTCCTCGGTGTCGTTGGTTATCGGCCAGTGGGCGAGGCCAGACATGTTCATTATTTCCCTCATAACATTCGGCTGGTCCCCTAACTCTGGAACAGCTGAAAAAGAAAAAAAAAACATTCATGCACACACGTACACTCGGATGCATTAATAGGTATAGGCGTTGCGTATACAGTGCCGGACAAGTTAACTTGAAACGACAGCGCGATGACGTTTTTGTGCCGGTGGCGCCCTTTAGCGGCACACAAGTGATGAAAAGCTAGCTTGAATGAGCATAGTGGGCGTTGTATGAGCCGATAAGCGCTCCCTTGTTGCGTCTACTTGTATACCTTATTTACGCGGATAATGAATAAGCTCGCATAACGAACGCATCTCCTACTTTGGCTTTTAGAAAGTTGACCCCACCGCCTCCCTCGCGTTGTCAACGCACCCTATTATTTTTTTGTGAGCAGCCTGCTGATGAGGATAGTGAATTCCAGCAGGCGCGCCCTCTTTTGGACGCCGAAAGAACTGCGCAAAACTACAAAGCCTGATTTGTCTTAATGTTCATCGGGGAACCCGAGAACCAATAGAAACTACGCCTGCTCACAAAGGGTTTCTGCCTTCGACCTGCCACATTAATGACTATAGCAACTTGTTGCGGTTGGGGAACGCCGCGAGTTGAGCTATCATACCCGGCAATTCTGCACAAAACTATTTTTGAACGGGAAATCATTTATGAACGCCATTTTTTTTTCATACAGTATGTAAGATTTCACTATAGCAATCAATGTATCTGCAGAGGACCCTACGACACTCTTGAATTCTTTTTTCCATTAAAGCCTTTGCTATCGTCAAAAGCATTCCCCGTTGGTTGTCTATCGGAGTCTTAACTGTTCGATACGACCGATGGAAACACTTGAAAAGGAATATTTTGCCACATATAAGAAGAATGAACCATTGTCTTGAATATTACCGTAAAAGTATCTTACAATTTTACAATTTTAAAAATATTTCAGGAATTTGTTTCAAAATTGCTGTACATGAGTGAACTGTGGATCTGCTTTCTATGGTTAGCATTATGCACAGCTGAGCTAGTTATACGCGCAAGTTCGATTAGGTTTAACATAAAAGTGCTAACTAATCTTCCGAGCTATGAAACCGTTCTGAAGAGTGCGTTTTGCTTTGTTTAGAAGGCAGGTTGTACAGAATGAAATATTTATTCCATCAACTTGCAGCTTTATTCTGTTTTTATCGTTTCAAGATTTTGTTTCAAATACTACACCCCGTGAAGTGAACGCACCACGATAACTTTTCGGAGAATTTCAGGGAAAAAGTGCGTTAAACACACGAGTAAATGCGGTAATCCCTACGGCAATGACCTCGAGCGCTTTTCCTCGAACTTTCAACCCTCATACCTTTTACGATGCTTTCTTTTTCTAGCTTAATTTTGCAAATATGACTTCACAAACGCTATCACCACGAGTCCTGTTCAAAAGAAAGAAGCTTGACTTTCGCGCCGGTGTTTGTCTAGGTATTAAATAAAGAAAAATAAATTGCCAGCACAGACAAGCTCGACGAAAGCCTTTATAATCGGGACTGCACCCATCCGTGAGCTGCAAAGGCCAATAGTCTATAGGGCTTCAACGGAAGGTGACTATAACATTCTAACGTAACGAATCGCGCACCGACGTCACAGGTGATGTCAGTGCGGTTATTTTGAATGTTCGCAGCCATGCGCCACGTGGTGGCAGCCAAGGAAACTAGAAACGCTTGCCCCGAACTGCTGGTAATGAATGCCGCTGGAGCGAATGCTCATCTTCGTAATCATAAAACAAATAAATCATTTAGATAAATAAATAATACATGAGTTTGTGATCTCGTGGATGCGCCAGTGTTGTGACTGAAAAACAACTGGTCTTTTAATCTTGCATTCTGTCATTCTGGGAACTCTATAGATTTGCATACTACAGAATTGCAAACGTAACCGATGGCGGTCGAGAAATGGATGGAGGGAGGCCATAAGGAAATTAAATAACGTTGTCACTGTAGGGTATGCACAGGAGTAAGTGAAGGTCGCTTTGAGTCTTTTGCCTTGTAATGGACTCGGCTGATGATTACGTGCCTGGACCCTCTTTTCAATAGGTGCTATGTTGCGGTAGTATTCCCTCGCCACCACCATAACCACCACCGTCAACTTCACCACCACCACCATTATCATCAACATCATCATCGTCAGCTTGACTACGTCCACTGCAGGGCAAAGACCATTAAAAACTCTGTTCCGTAACAATGTCGTATTGTTTTTTTTTTTTTTGCTGAAGAGAAAAGTCGCAGCGGCTAAATAAGTAAAATACTGTTAAAAGGAAATTAAAAGCAGGAAATTACTAGAAAAAGTGAAAAGCGAGAAGGTCAAGAAGGAGACCGTAGGATCGAGTGCCCGTCCGATTCGTCCCCCCCCCCCCCCCCTTTTTACGTCCTCGTCTTGAGTGACATTCTGCTTTTTTTTTCGGAAGTAATGTAGCAATTAGCTTAACAGCACACTTGTAAAAAAAATTGTCTTGCTAGCTTGTGTTTGACATGATGGAAAGCTGACATACCCATGCAGGCGTTGTAAGCAACAGCAGCCTTGTCTGTGACGTTCTGGCACTCGTAAATCAGGGTCATGTTTCCCAGTATGCCTAAATAGGTGGTAGGAAAAAGAGTGACGAAGTTATCAGACGAATGAACAAAATATAAAGTTCCCATGCCTAGGCTGCGGAAGATTCCAATGACACTCCATACATAAGCACGAACAAATAGGGGAAGGTGATGACACCGCATCTGACAGCCAGATATTCCGTACCCGGATGTTCCGTACCCAGATATTCCGAACCAAGATATTGCGTCGTGCCCAGATATTCGGAACAAGGACGTTTTTTTTTTCAGCGGGCAGCTGTTTACGTACGCAGTTTTTCCGAATATCGGAAGACTGCATCACAACCGTGAAATGAGCCGCAGATCCCCCCGCGGGACGCTTGTACTTTCCTGTTATTTGCGGCCATTGGTTTTTAAGGCAGTCTTAACTATTCGGTGCGAGCGCGAGACAAACTCAAGTAGCGATATGTTTCAACGCACAGAAATATTAGACCATTCCGATCAATATGTTCAAAACATTATCTTACAATATTCCACAGTTTCCTCACAATTAAACGTGGTGCCCAAGAAAGCCGGACTCGTTTCAGAAAACAGTAGCGAGTGGAAGGTCGTGTTGAGTGTCTCTTATATTAATTAAGTTTTGTTTCAATTCTAAAGCGTGATTAGATTTCTGTATTCGGATCATTGCAGCTTTATGGCGTCGAAAACCGCTCACTCGAGTTGAATGTTCTAGAACTAAAGTGAGCACGCAGAGAACAGGAGACAGGTACAAAGGATGAAACAGCACATACGAGAAAATAAGAAGGGAGTAATTACTCTTTGGCATCAAGCCAAGCGCGGACACAAAGGAAAGCTATGCGGCTTAAACAGTAAGTACGTAGGAAAAGAAAAATCCGTCCTGGTCCGGGGTTCGAACCCCGGGATCACCGCTTCACCGGAGAAGTCGCTCTACCAGCTGAGATAAAACCGGGACGGCAAGCTTATGGTAGGGCGAGAGCGAATCGACCAATAACTGGAAGTGGGAACAGTGCCCATAAAGTGTTCAGGGGGAGCCCCTAGAGTAGAGACAAATTTCAAAACCTCTGTACATCTGCAGATTGACCCTGCTCTTGCTGGTGCTACAAAGCAGGGGAGATCGTGGGCCCAGTGTAGTTTGTACTAGGTCACTGGACAGTTCAATATAGTTTTATATGGAACAAGGCGCAAGTGCGCATTTGTAGAGAATATGGACTGCTGATTACCGAGTTCTCAGCTCAGGGCAACAAGAAGAGTAAATAAAGGCTCAGAACGCCTTTGTTTCGCCTCTTCCTAAGAATATCGTCGCAGGTGTACCAATCTTTAGTTTTTCTTTAAAAACAAAGAGGATGGATGTAACGTGCCCTTACTTTTAAGCGTCTCCTGCAGTTGGTCAGTCAGGAGGTCGAAAGTGCCCGTCGAAGACTTGCTCTCTGATATGTTGTGCCTTTTTACCCACCCGCCGCACGCGTAAGAGTAGAAATCCTCGCACGGGTCGACGCATTCGTCTATGGAATCGTTGATAAGTTTGGCTGGATGGAGAAATCAATCAATCAATGAATCAATCAATCAGTAAATCAATCAATCAAAAGCGTCTATTTCACGTTCTTAGTAGAGTAATTTTTACGTAACATACTTCTCATCGCTCTGCTTTTGTCTTAGGCCAATAAACTGAATATACGCAGTTGTCACGGCTCGTTCTGCGCAACTCGATTTGAGTCTGATTTGAATCCACCTTTTTAATAACTGCGTGGCGTCATAATAGCTCAGGTAGCTGCAGAGGGTGCATGTGCGCATTATGTATAAATGGCATGCGCTTCATGAGGTATGAGCAAAATATAGGTTCTTGTATGCAAGATTTTATGCGATTGCGATGCATTTACGGTCCACTCAGATCAATCTATCTGCTCGTAGAAAGTAAATGAATACGCATCGGAGGGCTGCAATTAAGAAATTGTCCTGTAGTCCTGTTTGCGATAAATCATATCGGCCCTCCTCCAGTTGCACAGATAGGAGAAACACACTTGCGCGCGAAAAGAAAAAAACTGCAGTTCGCAGAGGCAATGACATCCATGCGAAGTAAGACAGACGAATAATGAAAGAGACAGCATGAAAATTCTTAGCTTTAGAAAACGACGGAACAATGCTTATTTTTTGAGATGCTCCTATCGGGCACTAAAGGGATACACCATGTGCTGCTTGATAAGCAAAATATACATGCGCTCCGTCTGTTCGTAGTTTAGCCTCAATCTAGGGAGGACACAAACACAAAACTGATATTCGAGTGACTTCCACCAAATGTCGCATATTTTTTTTTATACGGCGGCGTATCGCATTGTTATATTTTTTGAAGCCGGAAAAACAACTTAAGGCCTATGCTACATTTCTTTCGTTTAGTGCTCTCGACGAAGATTGCAACGTTTTTATGGTCAGCATTTACACAGCCCTCACTTATCACTTTTCCCTTTGATATCAGATGTGAAGTGCGGTCTCGATTGAGGTGTCCGAGCGGAAATCGGCCCAGGGAAACTGAAGGGTTGCCTTTCAACAAGGTAGAGAGTGGGGCTGGTTGGTGCGTGGCCAAGGATGAGAAGAGAGGTCGCATCTGATGAGTGGACGTAACACTACGCCGTCTTGGCTTCCCTCTCCCGATCCGTCATCTCGTAACTCTGTTTTCCCCGGTTACATTTTCGAATATACCGCTAGAATAGGATGTGGGAAAAAAAATGTGTACACTGAGTTTCTTCATGATTCTGGCATTTCAGGACACGTGTTTCGTGGAATGCGCCCTTCGCCGGTAAGGCGAAGCAGGAGTCAGACTCACAGCTGTCGGTAACTCTAACTGCTCCGGAAAAGATTGTGCGGGGTTTGAATTAAACGGAGCCTTCTTAATGCATTTAAAGGTGACAAGATCAGAACGTTTTCAGCCCGAATAAATAGAAAATTTGAAGTGATATTGAATTAACAAGAGTCCCCGCTCGTGTCGAAAGAAACGCCAGGCGATTGTTTCGAGCGACGGAACCGAATTCTAAATCCATTTTTTTTTCTTGAGCAAAAAAGGCGTATTTTGTGGCTTGACAAACATCAATATGCGTGGAAAGAGCCTTGGAGTTTTACTAAAGAAATATTGAATGGAGGAGTGTTCAGTGCTCCTTTAAGTGCAGTGCACGTTTGAATGAATTAGTAAGGCGTGAAATAAAAAAGTAGCCCCGAATACTTTACCTCGCTGCTTGCAAACCTCGCTTCTGCACACTGCGTAGTCTCCTAGAAAAAAGGCGTAACAAAGAAAACTTCCGATCAGATGTAATAAATTAGAAGTAACTGTCAATCTTTACCAACGTTACCGAAAATAAGTCAGCTAAATAATTCTCTTTTGTAATGTAGAGGAGGAGGGGGTGAGGGCTTTATATAAATAACAATATTTCCGTCCAAGTGGCAGGGCGGCACGATGCTTTTTTTTCTAAACACAGCCTTGCAACTGTGAACGCTTCCTACAGTGATTGTAGAGGCGCCTAGTTCATTACTCCTAGGCCTTTAATGTGTCTGGCCTTTCATGGAAATTCGGGAAGGGTGAAGAGGAAGCTGCGTTCCTCCTATGCGTTCAACAAAATTTATTCCTCCGCCCGGTTAGCCTCTACTACGTTACTTCCCTGACCCATGCCACTGCGTCCAAATGACATCCATCGCCGTTAGAAAGCCAGGGGATGAGTTCGAGCTCAGATGATGAGAAAGTCCTAAACGAGACTATATCACGGTAGAACACCGCTAATTATGTCTCAGGCATTGCTGTGTCACATCTGCATATTCTTTTGTAGACGAGAGCGGTTTCTAATAGCTTTGGCGTGCCAGTTCCCATAACAGCATTCAGTCCCAATGATTTTGACGCACACATTTTTCGTTGCGGTGTCGGCGGACATCTTCGAAAACGGGAGCCGCCATCGTTCTCTCTACGGCAGCAGTTTCGTCGCTTGCGGGGGGCGTCTAGTGCTAGTATTATACGCTTGTCTTTGTATAAAGGTCCCAAAAAGTTCACGCTCTCCCCCACGAAGAAAAATAGCAACAGCCGTGCCCGTCTGCAATCCCCCCCTCCCCCCCGGCCTTCCTTGCATCTGTAATGCACACATTCCTAGCCCCACGTGACTACATATCATTCATTGCGATAACGCAAGAGCTGTCAAATGGAGCTAAAACGGACGACGAAGAACTGATGACGTAGTCAACGGGTGCCATAAACCCAAGAGAAAGGCTCTCATACAAGTTGCACAGCTTAACATTTTGGCCTCTTCCTAAAACACTCACAGCTGGAGTTGGCGTCAGATATAGCTCTACATGTTCAGTTCCTGGAGCACATATGTGGATGTATACACGTTTCGATAGCTCATGAAATCTCTCGCTATCTCAGCTTTGCTTAAATGCATTGATGTAGATGTGCGATAGAAATCGTCGTTCGTATGGGAAGCATGGAACTGCGAGGCTGATCTTGCAACCACAGCATAGCCAAGGAGAAAAATCATCGTCAGCATAACTTGGTGCGCAAATTTGGTGAAGTGGAAAAAAATATACAGTAGCTTGCCTTTTGTTTCCTCGTTCTCTACTGGAGCCGAAGTTGCCAGGGTTGCCCACGTTGACAGGAACGCTATCATGGCGAGATTTGTGGCCGGCATAACTTCTAAGAATGTGGACGAAAAATATACAAAAGAATAATTCGAAGAAGGAGAGGAACTGCAGAAGCGCGGCTACACGTAGGTCGTCCTTTTAAGGGGTAGAGTGTCACAGCACTGTTGTGCTTCCGTGAAGGTAGCCATTTGTAGGGCAGCGGGACACATGTGTCCCACTTACCTCAAATGCCAGAAAATGGAGAACGGTGCACCTACCTGCCCTACTTACCCTATTTTTACACGCTAAACACAACCGACTTATAAAGACGCCATTAAACGTGTTTTTATCTTTCGCTAATAGGCCTCCTAGGTGTTCTGTGTTTTTAAAACCGCGTGTGCACAGTTCACAGAGGTGCGTCTTGGCAGGAAAAAAAAAACTTTTCGAGAAATTGTGGATATTGCGTGCTTTTTCTACCACTAAACTGCCTCATAATACTTCTTGAAGCAATTCTCAGTTCTAATGTAAATTGCCTTATACGTCCAAAAGACTGTAGTAGGACACCATTGAAACAACTGTGTATCTTTTTTTCTACAAAACAACTGCTTGAAACGGCTTGAAAGTGATGTCACTCAATTACTAGATTCACTCTGACTGCAGTTTTGCCATTTGCATGAATGTGAGAGATGCACAGAGGTTGCAATTTATAAAGGGTTAACGACACCTTTTTGGAAATGCGCGGGTTACTGTAATGGCTATTTGTAATTATACCTGTATATTGAAAGGATATTCGTACACAAGGGAGAGATGCGGATGTAATACACTCAAAGACAAGTGAGAGGAAGCGGATAGTACTGTAAGACCCAGCACGGCACCATGGCGGCACTTCATCGTTATTATCTTCATTCTCCTGGACAACTCAGAGTTCCACCTCCATAGATGGGGTGTGGCGGTCTCTACTTCGTGCCTGCACTGCGTTGGAGTCGAAATGATCGATCATTTGTTTGTTGTCTTGCCGCTGCTTCTCTTTACGGAGGTGCCTGCTAAAACACCTCTTACGACAGCTCGGTCGAAGTACGTCGGCTGGGTTTGTTCTGTCTCTTGACGCTTCTACACTTAAGCACAGCAACAGGAATGTCGTCTCCGCTATTCGAAGTTTTCTTTTACTCACGAAACTGATACCACCCTAAAATCTTTCGGAATTCCATGTTCTGGCTACTCATGTTCAATGTTATACTGAAATCAAAACATTCTAAACAGTGCACGTATAGAACCGTTCCCATTTTCAGTCAACAATCACACAGCCACCGATTTTTTCTTCTTTTAAATAACGCAAATTTCGCCCCTTTTATCTGAAAAACTTTTTGACCATTTGTGGGTCAATGCCTGTATCTTGGCCCGACCCACAAAGCGGGTACGTGTCATTACCTCCTTGAGGACAACAGCAACAACAACATTAGGCGCGTCCATCATAGTTCGGTATACAATGGCTAGGAAATGAAGAGGGGCCACCCCGGCGACATCTGGCGACAGCAAAAGGAGCGGGTCATAGTAAACCTTGAGAAGGCGCCGGCTGGATGGTGCGATAAGGACAATGATATTCTGTGCGGAATTTCGATGGCAATCCCGCCGTTTAGGATCGGATCCAGAGCCAGACTAGTCCTTAAGTACAGGAAAAATTTAGCGTCAGGTTTGTCGTGTCGATGCTTTTGGCGGCCTCGAGATTTGGAGGTAAAAGAACGGGACAGCTGACGACATTTTTTGCATGCTTTGCCACTTCTGGTTGGATAGTGTCCGTGTTGCAGGGTGGCTCACTCCTATACACTAGGAAGAGAGACGAAAATCTATCGTTTGACTGCGTGGCAGTGCCGTACCCGTACGTCACGAAAGGTAACCTACGAATGTGCCTTGCCATGGTACGACGCGGGAGAAAAAGGCGCCAGCTCTGTCACTAAACAACTCACTGGGCACGCCGTGTCGATGTACAAAATGATGCAGCAGGAACTTCGCAACTTCGCGGGAAGTACCAACGGGAAAGGGCTCCTGTGTCGGCACACCGGGCAAGATGGTCGATGCCGACGGTCATCGAGCGGCTCCTAGAGACCGTGCAGGTCCGTGGCTTGTAAAGGTCAGCGCCAAAAAGACCGGAGGCACGCAGAACACGGGAGTGGCTGCAAAAGGTCGGTCAGACGTCGCGCGGGAGAGTTACAGTTGATAGGCGAGACAGGACGGGACGTATATGTGAGCATACTCGTACACTGTGCGCCGGCAGTAACGCTGAGAAATCCTTTTGTTTGTTTTCAGAACTCTAGCATGTGCACGCTGAGGATCGGCATAGAATGAAGCACCGATGTCAAACTGTAAATAGCGAGGAATCTCTAGGAGCCACCGTTCTACATCAGGGATGTAGGTTGACCTTAGAGATGGCCGTCTTGGAGGGCGAAATTTCGGAGCATGACGGTGAAGTAAGCGAGAATGTTCAACCGCTGGAGATGTGAAGACAACGTTAATGACGGGCGTAAGGCAACTGTCTTTCCGCTCCTCTTTAGGCGTACCAGCGACGGTAAGAGGTTCGAGAACGAGATTTGCGGCCGAGGACCTTGCAGCGTCGCTGGGAAGTGGAGTGCAAGACAGAGCACCGGTGCTCCTGTGCTTGCGACCAGGTTGGTAGATCACACGGATGTCAGTCTCTTGAATGCAGAGAGCCCGGCGGGCGAGGCGTCCGGACGGCTCTTTAAAAGACGACAGCCAGCAAAGCGTGCGATGACCCATGACTACATCAAACTGGCGGCCGTATAGATATAGGGCTGAACTATCATTAGCGCCCAAACGACAGCTAAACATTCCTCCGTAACGGAGTAGTTACATTCAGCGCTGGTTAGCGCCCGACTGGCGTACGAAACGACATATCCTTGAGGTCCACGTTTAAGCTGAGCCAAGGCAACTCCGGAGGCCGAAGCCATTCGCGTCAATTTATACTTCGCTAAGTGGAGCTGGGTCGTAGTACCGGAGTACTGACGGTGAAGTCAGCCAACGCATCCTCGCGTTCGGCGGACCAAGCAGACAGGTCACGTGGTGCTGCCAAGAAGCTTCGTCACGGGCGCAGTGATAGGCGCAGAATTGGCGTAGAAGCGCTGAAAATGGGAACACGGAGCTGATAAGTTTCGAAGTTGCTTGATCGAAGTCGGTCTTAGAAACTACGCCACAGCACCGAGCTTGGCCGGTCAATGGAAATGGTCTTGCTTAGAGACGATGTGGCCCAAGATTGTCAACTGCCTGGCTCCGAAGTGGCACTTTCCAGATTTAGCTGCAGGCGGGCGTCGGTCAGGCAAGCCGAAAATTTCCGTAGCCGCGCAAGTTGGGTGGGGAAGTCGTTGGAAATGCCGACAACGATGCTGTCTAGGTAGCAAAAGAACGTGCGCCACTCGAGCTTGCGTAAGATGTTTTCCATCATCCATTGGAAAGTGCCTAACGCTTCGTACAGGCCGAATGACATTACAGTAAACCCGCAAAGACCGTCGGATGTAACGAATGTCTTCTTATCTCGGTCAGAGGTAGCCATCGGCACATGCGCCGCCGCGGTGGCTCAGCCGTTACTGCGCTCGGCTGCTGGCCCGAAATACGCGGGTTCGATCCTGGCCACGACGGTCGAATTTCGATGGAGGCGAAATTCTAGAGGTCCGTGTACTGTGCACGATGACGGTGCATTTTAAAGAAGCCCAGGTGGCCGCAATTTCCGAAGCCCTTCACTACTGCGTCCGTCATAGCCGGAGTCGCTTTAAAACGTTAAACCCCCATAAACCACAAACCATAAACAATCGGCACATGCAAGTAGTCAGCATTTAAGTCAAGGGACGCACAGTATTCGGAGCATTGAAGGCAGTCAAGATAAACGGGGAAGAGTCTGATTGTCCCCATGTCTAACATAGTTGAGGCGGCGCTAATCGACACGTAATATGATAAAACTCTCATTCTTACCAGTGCCAGCGGAGAATACCAAGGGCTGTGAGGGGGACGTGCGGCACCGCGGTGCAGAGTATGTTCTCAACTTGCGCACTAATTCCGTGACACTCGGCCGTAGCGACAAGATATGGCAGCTGTCGAAAATGCGTATGAGGAGCGGTCTCATTGCGACGAGGGTCCGATGACGTCTGGCCTAAAGTGTGTCGTCAGGCAACGTATCAGACACGGAATCCGAATGCAGATGGTTCTCTGTGGGATTGTAGGCAGTCTCGCGAACTTCCAGGTTGGAGAGCAAGTAGGTTGTTTGAATAGAGTCCAGCGAGCCACCACGCCGAAGGGTAAGTGGACACGGGGACGGATTGTAAGCCACCATCTTCGTAAGACTTCTCGCGGACATCAAGGACAGCACACAATCGCGGCAGGTTCTTGCGGTGCGCAAAGGAAGCAGATGACGTAAATAAAGTGGTGACTGCAGACGTGGCAGGACACGAGGGATTAAAAGCGTTCAAGATTCCGGTGCAACTTGGGCTTCCTCAGCGACGGTGAACTTCTGCATCCAGGTAAAATGGGTTTCAGCTGCAAGTTTGTCACGCAGCGCAGAAAATTCCACCTCAGCGCAGGCGCTATCACTCACGCATTGCGTTACGTTGCGAGGAGAATTTCCATCGGAGAAGCCGGTCACGAGAACAGAACGACAGGACCGAGAACTGGACTGTGTATGAAATATCGTCAAATGACGGCCCGCGCTGCGCGTTCAGTCAGAGGTGCAGTTCGCTCTTGACTGGCAGTGCGGAGCGACAGACCGCCAAATGACGCTGTTAATGCGCGCAGTGAGCGGCATAGCCTTTCATGAGTCATGGAAACCACGGAAGCCGTGCCGGCAAGCGCGGCGGTTCCTCGACCGTGACTTGTATGACGCATTGGGGCGAAAGGTGACGCCTTGAGCTCATCGAAGCTTAGGCAATTAGTGCCTACGAAATGGCAGAACTTAGTTTTCCTCGTCAACGAAGGCAGGGAAACGGCGCATGGGTGAGAGCGAACAGCGACGAGGGAGAGGGGAACGACAAGTCGCATACGGACGCTGGGTGGTTGCCTACACAACCTGAGGCGAGGACGAACGGTGGACCGTCCGTAATCAGGGTGAGAAAGTCATTGCTTGCTGTGATAATGAACGGTCTACTGTCAAAGACGGTTGGATGAATAAAACAAGATAACCGCACAAGTTGTGACCATCTCATTCTGCAAGTTTCTTCTGGCCCATTAAGCAATGTCTGTCTGTTGTTGCCAGGAAGAAAGAAAAGAAAAATGCACAGGCCTGCTCATTGGCTCAAGCCGAGCCACAATCGCTACCACGTGCAGATAGAAGGAGAGTTGAAAGATGGGATAGAAAGACAGGATAGTAAAGACCCGCTAAAGACAAGGACGATCCCGGGGGCAGTGCAATACCGCGCCAACCGGTGGCGGTAGTGAGGCAACCTTCAAACTTTCCGCCACATTTCCAAAAATAAGTCCAATTGGACCCGTAACAGATACTCTACGGGGTGCGGACAGAATCTATAAGCAATGATAGATAGATAGATTGTTGCCAGGAAGAAAGAAAAGGAAAGTGCACAGGCCTGCTCACTTGCTCTACCCGAGCCACAATCGCTACCTTGTGCAGATAGTAGGAGAGTTGAAAGATGGGATAGAAAGACAGGTTAGTAAAGACGCGCGAAAGACAAGGCCGATCCCGGAGGTAGTGCAATACCGGGCCAACCGGTGGCGGGAGTGAAGCATCCTTCAAACTCTCCGCCACATTTCCAAAAAATAAGTCCAGTTGGACCCGTAACAGATACTCTACGGGGTCCGGACATTCCGTATATAAGCAATGCAGACAGCCTATGTCTTATATACTTGACGTTTCCCTCCCCATTGAGAGAGGAGGCAATGATGTGGGAAGGATGGCGCTAAAGAGGATTAACCTGTCGCTGTGTAATGATTTGATGATGCGATACTCGAGCGGAGCACAAAGGAATGCCGGGAAGAGAAGGGTGGAAAGATAGCGCGGGCGGGCGTTGAAAATGGGCAGCTCCGGGGGTTGCTGGAGTTATTTTTTTTTTATGGAGGTTTAATTGCAAAAGCGACTCAGGCTATGAGGGACGCCGTAGCGGAGGGCTTCAAAAATTTAGACAACCTGGCGGTCTTTAACGTGCACTGATATCGCACCATACACGGGCCTCTAGAATTTCGCCTCCTTCCAATTTCGAACCCGTCGCTGTGGCTCTGTGGTTAGGGCGCTCGGCTACTTATCCGGAGTTTCCTGGTTCGAACCCGACCACGGCGGCACGCTAAGGCGACCGCGTGCTGTGCGATGTCAGTGCACGTTAAAGACCCCCAGGTGGTCGAAATTATTCCGGAGCCCTCCACTACGGCCCCTCTTTCTTCCTTTCTTGTTTCACTCCCTCTTTTATCTCTTCCCTTACGGCTCGGTTCAGGTGTCCAACGATACATGAGACAGATACTGCGCCAATTCCTTTCCCCCAAAACCAATTATTATTATTATTACTAATATTATTATTATCGAATTTCAACCGCCGCTGCACGGATCGGTCGAATTTCTCCTCGATTCTAGAGGCCTTTGTATGAGGGATGCATTCAAAGAATGGGAAGGGGAGCACAGTATAGAGATGTGCATCAGTAGCGAACGCCTGGAGATCTTTACTCGTACTGCAGTGGTGTGACAGCTACATTCGGCCTGGAACATGCTCTGGAGAATGATGCAAATTTCATATTTGGATATACGGGTAACCACCGCATGAATCGGTTGTTGCCGGAAGATGGCTCGCGCCAATTTGCTCTACCGGGGCCTCCAAATGTGCGTACAGTCCAGGGTGCGTACTGGCAATGGAACCGATCGGTACACGTTGAAACACTTTCATTTTTCGATATTGAGCGCCCTACAGTATACTAGCTGCTTTGATAGATTTGTGGCGCTACTTGCGTCTTTGCATCAATGTTGCTTATTTCCGAGCTATTAGACTTTGCACTCCGCTTACTGAGCCAGCTTATTATGTCAAATGTATTGAAAAGCTCTTAAGTCATTGTTTGAATTTCAAAATTACAATCCCATCTACTATGGCTGCCACGCACATATGCTTGCACAATATGCTTGCACAGAGACCTTTAACATTTTGTGCAGCAGCAAGACTCATGTGCCCGAACAGTTTCAAGTGCCGGACAAAGGAAAGTGATGCACCTTTGTAACATTATACTATAAACCGTGCGCCGGGTATTCCAAGGAAGACCCCACCGACGGTGCACGCCGTAAGGGCTTAAAAACTCGCTGTCGACATACCCTACACGCAGAACAAATTTGGACTTCTGTGATTTACCACTGCCCCACCCATCCTTACCGATCCCTGAAGCTCGCATACTTCGTCGAATACATTTTAATCTTATTGATACACCAGGCAAAATTTTTTGTATCGGATATACTTGTACACCTCACTTCTCGAACTGTTCACACGCATACGGAGATATTGAACACTGCCTTAGAAAGCGCCAATCAGCCTTCTTGTCTACCGCCTATCCCCCCCATGGCCCATCTGGCTCGCCTCCCGGGACCTGAACCTACCACGCGCCTTCGTCACCTTGGTCCAGGACCTGTGAAACGGCTAACATAAAGGCTGTTTCAATACACGCGTTACACCACCACCTCGTAACATGCATTTTTGCGTGCGGTTTTTCGACGCAGGCGAAACGCAAAGGCATCCGTGTGCTGTGCGATGACAGTGCACGTAAAACATCCCCAGGTGGTCGAAATTATTCCAGAGATCTCCCCCCCCCCCACTACGGCACCTCTTTCTCTTTTGAAGCGAAAAGCTTCACTACGCGGGCTTTTCCAGTCGTCAGCGAGGCCGCAAGTTTGACCTTGAATGTAGATAGAGGTCACTGTGGCAGCTAGTTTTACCTTGAATGTAGGTGTAGGTCAAACAAGGAAACGACGCCTATCTCATATATCTCGCTGGACAGCCGAACCGTGCCCGTAAAAGAAGGAAAATGAAATAAAATTTGTTTTAAGGAAAGGAAATCACACCTCTCACATATCTCGGTGGACACCCGAATCGCGCCGTAAAGGAAGGAAAGTGAAATAAAGTTGGTTTTAAGGAAAGGAAATGACGCCTGTCTAACATTGCGCCATTCCCTTTCCCAAAAAAACAATTTCTTTTTCAATTTGGCTTTCTGAAATTATCTACAGGGTTTGCGCGTCGTTTAATAATAATAAATGGTTTTTGGGGAAAGGAAATGGCGCAGTATCTGTCTCATATATCATTGGGCGCCTGAACCACGCCGTCAGGGAAGGGATAAAGGAGGGAATGAAAGAAGAAAGGAAATGAGAGGTGCCGTAGTGGAGGGCTCCGGAATAATTTCGACAACCTGGGGATCTTTAACGTGCACTGACATCGCACAAGCAAGCACACGGGCGTCTTAGCGTTTTGCCTCGATAAAAACGCAGCCGTCGCGGTCGGGTTCGAACTCGGGATGTTCGGATCAGTAGCCGAGCGCTCTAACCAGTGAGCCACCACGGCGGGTCCGAGTCAATGGTCCATTCTTCTGATTTGTACGCTGCATATATACTGTGTGCGGAACGCACTCAGCGTTAGATACTCCAAGCCGGGTCTACTTGCCCGATACATAAGACGTTTCGCTCTATAACCAGGTTCAGCAGTAGTTACCACAGCTAATTTTTATATGGCTAAAGTGCTCATGACAACCCAGTGCAGTGATTGAGCGAGTTAATGTGCTCTCCCCGGGGGCCAGGAGGAGGAGGTAAACTTTATTAAAGTAGAGGTCTTAGGCGCGGGTCGGGGTGACGTTCCCCTCCCCGCGGTGGGCTCCTCTTTCAGGCCGGACGCCAGGTGGCCGACCGACGATGTCGTTCGGCGACCTCTTGGGCCCGCTCCGTGACTCGGAGTTGAACCTCCGGGTCCGAGCTGAGCAGCGCGGCCTCCCACTGCGATTGGGTAGAGAGCTGCAGACTGTTTAATGGCTTGTCTTGATTACATGAGTATAGGATGTGTGGTGTGTCTGCCTTATGGCGTCCACAGAGAAAACAGACGGGACTAAACTGCTCTGGGAACCATGTAGAGTACATGTACGGGTTAAAGAAAGTGTCTGTTTGGAGCTGCCGCCAGCTGACTTGTTGTGCTTTATCTATGTGGCTCTGGGAGGATTTGTCTTTCTTTCTTGAAGTGGGTATTAATCTATTTGTAGGTCGTCACTCGCTCCTTGGCCGACCTGAGCTCGAATAAGCACAACTCCCGGTTAACTACGAATCCTCGGGCAAATTGTTGCGCCGCCTCGTTCCCAGGATGGCCCGAAAGGGCGGGGACTCAGATCAATGTGATCTGGCTGGTATTGGGGACTTTTTTGCAATATTTTGATGGCTGCGGAAAGGGGTCCTTCCTTTGGCAAAATTGCGGTTTTAGAGTCGCTGATGATGTATTTGGTAGTGGTGGAGGTAATGGCTAAAGCTATGGCAGCTTCTTCGGCCTCCTCCGGAAATTTTCTTATATCGATTGTCGCCGATGCGAGGGGAGAACCTCGATGATCGACAACTGCCATTGAAAAGGCGTCTCTGTCCGCATGTTCTGCCACGTCCACATGCACCGCGTCTTTCTGAACTGAAAATCTTTCGTGAAGTTTTTCTGCCCTAGCCTTTCTTCTATCCGTATCGTATTGTGAATGGATGCATGCTTCTGGGCAGAGGATGAACTATTGAGTGTTCACGCACGTCTCTTGGAATTGCCAAGGTGTGTGCACGGATTCCTTCATATTGTATTCCTGCTTTCTTTAGGATGAAACGTCTCGTTTCAGTGCCTGATGGTCTTTCGTATTGTGCGGTGAGGTGTGCTTCCATCATTTCCGCTAAGGTGTTATGAATTCCTAACTGTAGTAGTCTTTAATTTGGGGTATGACGGGTGAGGTTTAGCGCAATTTTGTAGGATTCTCTAATTAGAGCATCCAGGTCGTCTCTTTCTTTGACTGTGAGGGTGACGTATCGTGTAGAGTAGATGACTCTGCTAAGAACGAAGGCTTGGATTAGTTTCCTCGTCTCGGGTTTTTAACTACTCCTCGACTATTCACGATGCGCCTGATGAGGGGGGAGATTTGGTTGACAGTATTTCTCAGTTTCTTAATTAGAATGTCGTTCTCTTTTGTATGGCTGTATCAGCATTCCCAATATTCTTTGCGTTTCGACTTCTGGGATGGCTGCTCCTTCCGCGTAGATTTTGATCTGGGGCGCTTTGTTCTTTCTTTGACGTTTTGGGTGTAGGATAAGGACTTCGGATTTTTGGCGGAACATTCAAGGCACGCAGCTTGTGCCTTCTCTACTACTACATCTGCCGCTTGTTGTAGCGTGTCTTGTATCGTGCCGATACTCCCCTTGGTGGTCAAAAGGGTGATATCGTCCGCCTACAATGAGTGTTCTAGGTCTGCGATTTTGGCGAGTTCGTGTACCATTTTGATGAGGGTTATATTGAATAAAAAGGGGGACAGGACAGATCCTTGCGGGGTTACTCTGTCCCCTAAACTGAAGGTGTCGGATTTGATTGTGCCAATTTGAATTTTAGCTGTTATTTCAGACAGAAAGTCTTTGATGTAGTTAAACGTTCTTTCGCCTACATTCAATGGGAAAAGAGAATCTAGGATTACTTTGTGTTTGACGTTATCAAAATGTTTGGTTAAATCTAGAGCTAGAATTGTCCCTGTGCTCCTTTATTGCTCTTGAGATAGGACCTCGTTTGCTAGTCTGAGCATCGTATCCTGTGTTGATAAATGTCGTCTAAAGCCGATCATAGTGTTCGGATATAAATTCTCTTTGCGCATCTGGGACTGCAGTCTGTCTAGTATGATGTGATCTATCAGTTTTACTATGGAAGAAGTAAGCGAAATAGGTCTGAGGTTTTCGAGGGCCAGTTATGCGCCTTTCCTTTTCTTTCGAAGCTCCGGCTCTCTACTGGTTTCGGCACAGCTGCGGCTTGGCGACGTCACGTGATTCTCCTCGGTTCAAGGCCATATGAAACACAAGCCGAACCAGATACTGACGAGAGTAGCAAAGCATTCGCTTTAATAAAATGTAGGGGACACACAAGATCCGCCTTAAGGGCATGACGTGACAGCGTTAATGATCTAATGCCTATACATGTGGAACTGGTGATTCTAGACTGTACATTCGTACATTTCTAGGATTCCTCATACCACTGCTGGCGCAGTGGTGCAGCGCTTAAGAGATGCGCCACTGCCCTGCGATGGCAGGTGCTGCCACCGGTAGAGCTTGTGCGACCAAGGTTGCCCTTGCCGAGCAACCTCTCGCGAGCCATCATTATAATCAGTTTGCTCCCAGTCGAGTGAAGAGGTTGCGACGAAGCCATAAGGTAACGTGACTTAGGTGGTGGCTTCACGGATTTTTCGCTCACAACGCCGAGGACACCGAATTTTCTGCAGAACACTAGCGTTAACGCTATCGCATTAAAACGCACAAGCTACTTGTCACGCACATCAGTGTCCGGGCGGGTGACAACACTGTGAGAAAAAGGCCTCGCGAGTGAGCTACAGCCAGGAATACCATCGCATATTTGCTACGAAACCTTCTGCTGTACATACGATGTTATCATCAGTGATAAGTGAACTATCTCTGATCGGAGATGGACGTTAAATTGAGCAACGGTTGAAGAACCATGTCCAAATTTTTCGGACAAAATCATTGAAAATTAGAAAATTATGAGGCGCTCTTATGGAAATAATGAAGGTAATGAATGGTCCGTTTTTCTGATATGTAGCGAAATTTTTCTAAGCATAGCTCATCAAACCTATGACTTCTGGCTAATTGCTCCAAACGCTGTGGTTTTTTTTCAGCGTCCAGAAAACACGCGAGTTCTTGTTAAGCCAGACACGCAATTTCAGAGACATACGAGAAGCGTTGTCTACCGGGAAAGAGGCTGATCAATGCATAAGCAGAGAATCTCTGGAAGAATGACAGACATATATCATCTCAGACATGGCATGCCGATGGTACTTAGATTTATCTTTGTCTTGGTTTTTCGATCGCGTGTGGATGTGACGATAAAAAACAAGGCCCGTTTTGCGAAGCTGGCGCCAGTTGTTACAACAGCGCTTGTCCTATGCACTTATCATGTGTCTCGTCTCTCTTAGAAACGCTAATCACAAAGCATTCAATCCGGGAACTTTAAATCGCTCAGATTTCCGTTCCAAAGACATTATTATTCCGAAGAACCATGCCATTTTAACTCATATGCTATATATTTAAGCAGGGCTAAAAGCTCTCGGTGATATCTACCGCTGCGGGTCAGCGCTTTTAGTGTCCTGCTGCTGCGTCCAACGTAGCGGGATAGAATCCCAGCCACCGCGGCCATGTTTCGGTGAAGACGAAATGTAAATACGCCCGTGTGGTGTGCAAAGGCAGCGTAGCCCGTTAGCGAACCCCATTTGGTCGAAATACATCCAAGCCATCGTCTACGGCTTTCCTCGTAACTCGTGGTTGAACTCCGGGGTGTTAAATCGCGTAAACCAAACCAATTCTTGCTGGAATACGTGAAACATATATTAAAGTTTCCGCTCCGTGACACTGTAATGAGAATTTAAAGGGAAACTAAGGTTGAACTGAACTTTGCCTGTGTTGACTGGTTACCGGAATCTAACGAATAAAACATCACTTTCACTGAAAATGAAGCCTTAATAACCTTGAAGAGGAGAAAAAAATTTAAGCCGTGTGTCGCTATCGTCGACCGATTTCGCTGCTACGACAGGTTAAGCTCTGATCCCAGAGGCTAGCAATTATCGACGTTCTTTTCAACACAGGGATCACGGAGTACGTTTCGGCGTAGACGTCACAAGTATGAATCAAGTGGCAGGAAAATTTGAAATGCAGTTTTCTTAGTAACCAATGCCTCTTTTGCTGCCGGCCAAACATCAACGTAGTCAGAAAAAGGCACAGGATAGATTTTTACTAAAAACGAAAATTGGATCGAATTGTCTTCAGTGTCTCTTTAATAATCCTGTATTCGCAATTCTGATCATCATAGCAGACCAAGCAGGTTTCTGGCGTCTAATGCATATTTGCCCATCGCTTGTTCTAGTCGCTCTCGTCGTCGAGAGATGTAAGGATGGAATTGAATGAAATGTGTAGCGCATTTAAGAAGGAGCTTATAGATGGCCGTTGCCGCACTCGTCTGAATTGGTTAGACCCTTTGGCGGTTGATTCGCCTGCTTACGTTCTTCGATAGAGCGAGCGCTCATGGACTCCCTTGGTGCTTTCAGGTTCGGCATGGTTTCCAGACTAAGACCACTTGATTATGCCGTCAACAGGGCCTGAAAGCGTTTCCTGCTTAAAATAATAATAAAAAATGTCGTTCGAATTTCTTGTTCTGGCCGGGCACGAACACCCAACAGTAACAACTTTAGCGGGAGGCTGCAGCGAACTGTATAAATTTTGGCACCGTATTCGGCAGAGCACCTTTTTCGCGATTCATTTGTTCGCTTAATCCTTCGCCATTAATGGCCAGATCTGCCTCCAATACCCGAACTGTCCAATAAGTTTGGTTGTTTAGCTGTCAATAATGACGTCACAAGTCACAACAAGCAATGGTAGAAGAGCCAAAAGATAAATCGGTAAAAAATCTACAGAATACTACCCTTGAAAAGCCCTCGTAAATTGTGTTAACAAGAGCTGACAAATGACACTAAGTAGAAAGATTGGTTAGCAACTATTTAGTACGTTACCCTTACAGCTCGGTACTTACCGTGCTTTTGGCGCATGTTAGAACGTTTCGACGTACATTTATAGCGTAGCGTCGCTCTACTGATCGTGTGTGTGCGGGCCGCAAAAACATCGGCGGGGTTATGAAAAAACCTTTTAGAGGAGTCGTGTCGCGAATCACATGAGCCAGAATGTAGTTCTTGCGTTCAGAAAAGACTGCTCGTCCTATACAATGCACATATTAATCTCTGTCACGTGGCCCAGAAGCTGTGAATGAAAGGCTCGTACCAGCCAGTAAAAGCTGTGGACAGCTGAATCTCTATAGTTTCGAGATTGCTAGATTATTATGTAGCATTTCTGGCGACCAAAAAGTCAAGTTCTTAAGCACATAAGTATACAGGGTGGTTTTCTGAGGGTATTATTATCGCTGTGAAGAAGCACTGGCTGGCGAACCCGACCGCGGCGGCCCCGTTTCGATGGAGGCGAGACGCAAAGGCGCCCGTGTGCTGTGCGATGTCAGTGCACGTTAGAGATCCCCAGGCAATCGAAATTATTCCGGAGCCCTCCACTACAGGACCTCTTTCTTGTTTCACTTCATCCTTTATCCCTTCCCTTACGGCGCGGTTCAGGTGCCCGGCGATATATGAGACGGATACTGCGCCATTTTCTTTCCCCCCAAACCAATTATTATTAATATTAATTTTCGGTGTAGTTGAACGATACTTGTAACTGATGATGTGCGAATATTGGACAATGGAAAACTCTAATCGAGCATCATACACTTATTATTCGCGTTCGATTCGAAAGCTCAAATTCTTCTGCAGTGAGAATATTCGCATTGAAAAGAATGTTCGACACAAATTGAATACCCGGGAACGCATCCAAAAGCGTCAGCTTTTAAACCGAAAGCTTTACTGGCCGCAAACTTGCGATTTCGCCGTAGCGGTGCTCCGAGGGGGCACATGACGTCACAACGCACGCCTCGCCGCGGATATTTATCTCTCTCTCTCCCTAGTCACAACTGCGCATGCGCCACTAGTAGCACCGAGCCACAGGTGTTCCGCCACTGCCCAGCGCCGTGCTTCTCCTCAAAATCCAACTTTCAATTTTCAGTTACCCGCCGCGGTGGCTCAGTGGTTAGGGCGCTCGACTACTGATCCGGAGTTCCCGGGTTCGAACCCGACCGCGGCGGCTGCGTTTTTATGGAGGAAAAACGCTAAGGCGCCCGTGTGCTGTGCGATGTCAGTGCACGTTAAAGATCCCCAGGTGGTGAGAAATTATTCCGGAGCCCTCCACTACGGTACCTAATTCTTCCTTTCTTCTTTCACTCCCTCTCTTATCCCCTCCCTTACAGCGCGGTTCAGGTGTCCAACGATATATGAGACAGATACTGCGCCATTTCCTTTCCACCAAAACCCAATTATTAAACCCAATTTTCAGTTTCCTGTTTCTTCTTTCCCTCCCTCCTCCGTTCCTTTACTGCACGGTTCCGGTGTCCACCCAGATATGTGAGGCGGTTACTGTGCCATTTCCTTTCATCAAAAACCAAACAAAACAAGTGAACCCAAGGCGATCATAGAGTTCATTGGCGTTGACAACTTGGCAAAGGCTGTTCATTTTCACGAAAGGAAAGGCGCAGAACCGGCTCCGTGCGTCAGTGGCGACCTCAATCTCGCTTTCATCTACGTGGCGTTGGTGTCCAACTGCAAAAGCCGGCTTTGATTGCGTTCCGCACACTGGATAGGCAGCGCGCCCTCCCTGCCACGCTAGGAGGTGGCATGCAGATAATGGTTGATCGCTAGAGAATGATCATCAAATGAACGCTGCGGCCTAGCTATTTCTGCGGTGCCACATGTCTGCCACAACGCTGTCAGCTCTAGTGCATCCAGTCCACATCTCTCTCCCACCACCGCCACATATATCAAAGCACGAATAAGGCGTCCGCATATCCAGGGAGCCAGTTATGCGCTTTTCCTTTCCTCAAAGCCATCACCGTCTAGAAAATTGTCAACGCCAATGCCAACGCCAATGAACGCATGAACGCCGACATCTTTTGCTTTGTATATCCTGGATTAGTTGAGCTAATACACATTATTTTTTTTTGTCCGTGGGCAATGTTTGGCGAGATTCACCGAGATTGACGCAGCAACATGGAGTCTTCATGCATTCTCCTGTCACCGTGCTTTTACTTGATTTGCTGCTTTTTTTCAAGGCATAGTTATAGATCACTTCCTGTGAGATTTCTTAACTTTTTGCTTCCGATATGATTGCATTTCCCATTCTCGCGAAAATAAAATCTCTGCACTGAATCACGTGCCCAACGATATATGAGACAGATACTGCGCTATTTCCTTTCCCCAAAAGCCAATTATTAATATGCACTGAATCAGGGCCTTTCATGATTATGACAAGACTTATTGTGTTCTCGTGAACAAATATTGTTTGACACCTGTGCTATTAAAGATTCGAACCTTGTCTTTTAGTGTTAGGGTCTGCAGTACCGTTCTTCCGTAGTGTTACATGTTCCAGCATACGGAAGCGAAAATGCCATCGTGAGTTAATGCGTCTGCGGTTCATTATTCGATACTGAAAGATAGCTTTGAAACAGACTTGTTTTGTGCTCGAATTAGACTGTCTAGCCATTTACTGCCCATCTATTGACTGATACGCTAGACAGTAGCCTATCTGCAGTCTAGCCATACCCATAGTCATTCTGTCTTGCTGAGCCATAGCGGTAAAATATCTAGATAATTAATCAGAACTTTCTGCATTACTTTCTGGAAACTAAACATTCCGATTTAGATCTTTCTATACTGTTTACTAAATTCTCACATCTGTTTTCTTGCATCGCCTGAAAAGCCGTCGAGGTACAAAATTTCAGCAATAATAAAACTTTGCAATTCTCGTGACCATTATTTAAGAGAAAACATTAGCTGTGTCACTGACGAGGAAGAAACAAACCCAAGAACTTCTCTTATAAAATTGATCAATGAGAAATGAAATCGGTGGATGAATATAAATGCCTTGGTGTTGTACTATGCTCCTATCTAAAGTGGAGCAAGTAGGTGTCTTGTGTAACAAATAAAGCTCTCGGCCTGCTTTTCTCTCTCAAACCGTATATCCCGTCTGTATCCCATACTACTAAGTTACTGGGGTACACATCATTGGTTCGCTCTATACTTGAATATAAGGTTATATGCTCGTTTTCTTACACGAAACAACTAATATCAAAACTAGAGGGTGTTGTGAGGAGGGCAGTTTTATTTATTTATAACAAGTATAGAAGAAACGACCCTCAAAGCGATCTTCTTAATCAAGCTTGACTTCCCACTATCAGTAGTCGAGACTGTTTTTCACGCATGAAGTTTCTTTACCTACTTTCGAGTGGAGCCCTGAAAGTAGGCATAGTTCAATACCTATCCCATTCATTAACCAGAAACATGCGCACAAGCCATTCTAAAAATTTAACGGAATTTAGATTAGATCGTGACACAATTACGTACTCTTTTTTTCTCGCAAGCAGTCAGAGAACAGAACTCACAAAGAAATGATACATTCAAGAGACCGTCACTAAATGAATTTCTACCGAATATAAGCACATCTCTTCTTGATCGTTGTCCTGTATTATTTCTTATTGCACTTTAATTAATGTAATTCTTATTGTTTGAATATTTGCCAGAAACACCTCTTTCGTTTCTCGATTTGCCTCGTGCAATTGTGGCATTGTCTCTTTTATTTCAAATATCAGTGCTCCCTTCAATATACTGTCGCCTTGGCATGCGAAACGCTGTCTTGTTTTGCAGTGGCAATGTTTTTTCTTAAATTATTTTTATAAATTCCTGCGCCTACATTTGTACATTCCTGTGTTTTTTGCTTGTCAATTTCGCCCTTTTCTGTAACAGCCTCTGACGAGGCTAACAGCATGATCTAGATAAAATAAACAATTCACCACGAGCAAATTACCGCAATTTTTGTTTCGGACAATTGTCTGCTTTTATTTTTTCTCTCCAGATCTCTGTTACGCAGTTGTGCGTAACCGGTGTTTTAACTTCAGTGCAAATAAACAAGTAAAATAGGCATTACGCGAAACACAAGAAAACGGGTAGGATGTTTATTTATTTTTATTGCGACAGTGTGCCTACTGGCATAAAGTATTATTTACGAATAATACTTTCTCGGAGGCAGCCCTCGAAGGACTCTCGAAGGGAGCCCAGTAACATCCAGTAACAGTTATTATTTTAATTTTTTTTTTGCAAAAGCGCACCTCTTTTGCAGCCGGTCACCTGTGGCAACAGGTCACCTTAAGTTCATACGTGCAGCACTGCGCGACTGTCACCGTAGCTGTATAGCAAGCCCTCGACGTTTTGCTGATCGCTGGAAACGCTTAGGTGTTGCCCGTGGACCTAAAAGATACGCGAATTCTTGCGAAGGCATGCAGGCAAGTATTTAGACATATTAAAAATCATTTGCTTCAAGCCTCTAAACGAAAAAAATGAGCCTAACAGTGGTAGTTAGAAACTCGAATTAACTAATGAAAAATTTGTTCACAGGCATGCTAGTAAGCAAGACTTAGCTGCCCTGTGATGCACAGCACCGCTGACAATGTTACGCAAAAAAAGCAAAGACTTGTTCTAACTCAGAAAGCCTTTTTGTTTTCAAATTGCTGTTAGTCTTGGATGAAACAGCCTGCAGGAATTCTGGAAGGCGCCTACGAATTGCATCTGGAGCTGCTGACCTGTGACGCCCTAACTAGATGCATCGCAGAGCAAAAACTGACGATATACTTTTAGCTTGGCAGTTACTGTGCTTTCTGTGTATATTAGCGCGCCTTGGCGTAAAGTTTTTGCCAAGGTTCTCTGTACACTTAGCGTTACGGCGAATTCGATGAGGTAGCAAGCAAAACTTGCACTTAAGGCGGTTGTGGAGATGCCATTGTGCGTGCGTCTTGCAAGTGTCACTGGATTCTTGAAAGAACTGCTTTCCGAGACTGCATGCCGGAATTCACATCGGTAAGAATGTTGTGCGCGTGTTCAAACGGCACTTATCGGAACAATGCAATATTAATCTCTCTCACTTGGCTCACACAGCTGGCTCTATGAGACACGTACGCGTTATAGAAAGCTATCACCAACCGGGTGCCAGCAGCGAACAACGCTGGCTGGAGCTTTCGCTGCGCTATGATTGTGCCTCTGACATTTTTATTGCTCACAACCTACCCTTGCGATATATATATATATATATATATATATATATATATATATATATATATCCTGTAGTGACATAGACTACAAGGTGGTTGAGCGCGACTGCATGAAAATAGGTCCGCGCCATTGCTCGGAGTGCCTCCTTCGAGTACAATTGGCGGCTCCGTTCTGGTGCTGTATCTGATTGCAGTAGCTATTCGTCGATTTTGGACCGCAACACTTTCTACGAAAACTCAAAATGCTCTGAAATTGTGAAAATATTCTTAGTAAACCATAGCCTTGGAACGAAAGCAAATTACAAAATTGTTTTGAAATCCACATGCGAGGTCACTTGAAATGAAAGAAGCTCACACTTTCAGTTACATTTTCCGTGCGTGCTAGCCGGTGGCCTAGGTCCTCTTTTTCTCAATAAACTCACTCATATATGTGGCATTATTTGATGCGCAAGAATATTGCAAAAGTCTCGTAACCTAAGAAGAAATTCATTAAGTTACTACGTTGGGTAGTCATCCAATTTAAACACCCCATCCGATCATGTTTTACACAATTATGGATTTAGTTCTCTTGCAGAATCTGAAATGTTTTAAGGCACAAATTTTCAGAAATATTATTACTTGACATTACGTATCTATCTATTCAGAGGATGAATATGAGCTTAAAGTGTAATTTTGCTTCGGACAAACGTCTGCTTTCTTTCGTCTGAATGGGTGCCTCATTTCTTACGGTGTTTTGTAAACAGGTAGACATGAAAAAAAAAAGCTAAGCAAGAAAGCAATGCAAACATCTATTTTTGCAGAAACAGATAAGAGTTGACGAGGATATGTCTCGCGTCTCCAACATCACTGTTGCGCTTTCTTGTTTCTTCTGTGAGTCAGCCTCACCAAAGAGTACACCGTCGTGTCCGGTTCATCGTGGAATTTGCCGAGCAGTTGAATACGGTGCTGAAGGCTGGCATGTTTGACATTGGCACGTTGACTCTAGAGCAAAAACGAACAATACATTCCTTTCAGAACGTTTAAGACGTAATTGCATTGCGTGCTATCCACTAATGCCGTTTATGTCTGCACATCTTTTTTTAATAAACATTAATTCATTGGTCTCTCATCTGTCTGATCTGAGGCTGACTCACTTTACTTACGTTGTCGCATTGAACGTCCAAATTTCTTGCAAACATTAATAAACCTTACGCGATCAGAGTCAT